>NC_140531.1:15745149-16356934 GCF_057382185.1 Mchenga conophoros
GGCTTGAACATTAAGATGGATAGTACTATACAACTTCTTAACTTGTTTTAGGCACTTTTTACTGCTTTAGTGCATGGGCTCTCTCTGGCTGTGTACTCTGGCTTCTTCCCACAGTCCAAAGATGTAGCTTATGGGGTTAGGTTAACTGGTGATTCAAAACTGCCCTTTGGTGTGAATGCAAATGCTTGTCCTTCCATGTTAGACTGGTGATCTGTCCAGGTTGTACTGCCCTATGGTAGCTGGTATAGGCCCCAAAACTGCTACCCCACAATCCTGATAAGGATAAGTGGAAGAGGATGGATGATTGCAAAGGAATCAGTTGTTAATTATTGTAGCCAGTATTTTTTTCAGAAGAAAACATTTCTTGAGTGGAAAGCCCCCCCCCCCCCCCCCCCACACACACATGCAAATTAAAAACAGAAGCACAGGCCTGCCCAGTACAGTTGCAAGAAGAGCACTTGGTCTAATCTTTGTGCCATCTTTTCTTTGTTGCAGGATCTTGATGAAGAAATGCCTCAGCAAGGCTCAGAAGCCATGCATTCTTCTTCAGTGCAAGATTTTGAAGAGGTAACATTGACCTAGGACAGATTTTAATGAATGTTTCTCATGCACGATGTGTACCTTACGCTATTTGCCAATAGTGAAATGGTCTATTCATCCTCTTGAGTGATGCATTTTTAGTAACTGTCAGATTACTGTTCTTTTGTCTTCATTCTCTATCTGTTACACACGAAGACTGAGACCAGCCAGATTCAGAAGACTGTGAGCTGCCTAAAGCCGCAACCAAACAGCTTTCCAAACAATGATCTGGACCTGAAACATCCAGAGCCTGAAAGGGTAAATATAATCCAGTGTACCACTTAATGAACTAATAATTTAATCTATCATCATTCTTTATGGATGCTGTGTGTGTGTGTGTTTGGCAGTCACCTGGGTGTGATGTGATTTACATGGACCGTGGCTTGTAGGTCCTTTTCATTGTTTCAAAGTGCAAGTCTGGATAACATCTGAGTGTGTGTGTGTGTGTGTGTTAACCACCCAAATGTGACTTAGGAGGACCACACTGTTATTGGGGGACTCCGTCAAAGTTTGCTTCATGGTGACATCACTCTGGTTTTAGGAGGGGTCTTCTCGTATGTCTTGACAGTTTGACCTACAGCATGCAGAACTGACTGCATGTGCTTTGTTTCTATGTTGAAATTTTTTGAAACTCAGGCTTGAACATTAAGATAGATAGTACTATACAACTTCTTAAGTTGTTTTAGGCACTTTTTACTGCTTTAGTGCATGGGCTCTCTCTGGCTGTGTACTCTGGCTTCTTCCCACAGTCCAAAGATGTAGCTTATGGGGTTAGGTTAACTGGTGATTCAAAACTGCCCTTTGGTGTGAATGCAAATGCTTGTCCTTCCATGTTAGACTGGTGATCTGTCCAGGTTGTACTGCCCTATGGTAGCTGGTATAGGCCCCAAAACTGCTACCCCACAATCCTGATAAGGATAAGTGGAAGAGGATGGATGATTGCAAAGGAATCAGTTGTTAACTATTGTAGCCAGTATTTTTTTCAGAAGAAAACATTTCTTGAGTGGAAAGGCCCCCCCCCCCCCCCCACACACACACATGCAAATTAAAAACAGAAGCACAGGCCTGCCCAGTACAGTTGCAAGAAGAGCACTTGGTCTAATCTTTGTGCCATCTTTTCTTTGTTGCAGGATCTTGATGAAGAAATGCCTCAGCAAGGCTCAGAAGCCATGCATTCTTCTTCAGTGCAAGATTTTGAAGAGGTAACATTGACCTAGGACAGATTTTAATGAATGTTTCTCATGCACGATGTGTACCTTACGCTATTTGCCAATAGTGAAATGGTCTATTCATCCTCTTGAGTGATGCATTTTTAGTAACTGTCAGATTACTGTTCTTTTGTCTTCATTCTCTATCTGTTACACACGAAGACTGAGACCAGCCAGATTCAGAAGACTGTGAGCTGCCTAAAGCCGCAACCAAACAGCTTTCCAAACAATGATCTGGACCTGAAACATCCAGAGCCTGAAAGGGTAAATATAATCCAGTGTACCACTTAATGAACTAATAATTTAATCTATCATCATTCTTTATGGATGCTGTGTGTGTGTGTGTTTGGCAGTCACCTGGGTGTGATGTGATTTACATGGACCGTGGCTTGTAGGTCCTTTTCATTGTTTCAAAGTGCAAGTCTGGATAACATCTGAGTGTGTGTGTGTGTGTGTGTTAACCACCCAAATGTGACTTAGGAGGACCACACTGTTATTGGGGGACTCCGTCAAAGTTTGCTTCATGGTGACATCACTCTGGTTTTAGGAGGGGTCTTCTCGTATGTCTTGACAGTTTGACCTACAGCATGCAGAGCTCACTGCATGTGCTTTGTTTCTATGTTGAAATTTTTTGAAACTCAGGCTTGAACATTAAGATAGATAGTACTATACAACTTCTTAACTTGTTTTAGGCACTTTTTACTGCTTTAGTGCATGGGCTCTCTCTGGCTGTGTACTCTGGCTTCATCCCACAGTCCAAAGATGTAGCTTATGGGGTTAGGTTAACTGGTGATTCAAAACTGCCCTTTGGTGTGAATGCAAATGCTTGTCCTTCCATGTTAGACTGGTGATCTGTCCAGGTTGTACTGCCCTATGGTAGCTGGTATAGGCCCCAAAACTGCTACCCCACAATCCTGATAAGGATAAGTGGAAGAGGATGGATGATTGCAAAGGAATCAGTTGTTAATTATTGTAGCCAGTATTTTTTTCAGAAGAAAACATTTCTTGAGTGGAAAGCCCCCCCCCCCCCACACACACACACACACACATGCAAATTAAAAACAGAAGCACAGGCCTGCCCAGTACAGTTGCAAGGAGAGCACTTGGTCTAATCTTTGTGCCATCTTTTCTTTGTTGCAGGATCTTGATGAAGAAATGCCTCAGCAAGACTCAGAAGCCATGCATTCTTCTTCAGTGCAAGATTTTGAAGAGGTAACATTGACCTAGGACAGATTTTAATGAATGTTTCTCATGCACGATGTGTACCTTACGCTATTTGCCAATAGTGAAATGGTCTATTCATCCTCTTGAGTGATGCATTTTTAGTAACTGTCAGATTACTGTTCTTTTGTCTTCATTCTCTATCTGTTACACACGAAGACTGAGACCAGCCAGATTCAGAAGACTGTGAGCTGCCTAAAGCCGCAACCAAACAGCTTTCCAAACAATGATCTGGACCTGAAACATCCAGAGCCTGAAAGGGTAAATATAATCCAGTGTACCACTTAATGAACTAATAATTTAATCTATCATCATTCTTTATGGATGCTGTGTGTGTGTGTGTTTGGCAGTCACCTGGGTGTGATGTGATTTACATGGACCGTGGCTTGTAGGTCCTTTTCATTGTTTCAAAGTGCAAGTCTGGATAACATCTGAGTGTGTGTGTGTGTGTGTGTTAACCACCCAAATGTGACTTAGGAGGACCACACTGTTATTGGGGGACTCCGTCAAAGTTTGCTTCATGGTGACGTCACTCTGGTTTTAGGAGGGGTCTTCTCGTATGTCTTGACAGTTTGACCTACAGCATGCAGAACTGACTGCATGTGCTTTGTTTCTATGTTGAAATTTTTTGAAACTCAGGCTTGAACATTAAGATAGATAGTACTATACAACTTCTTAAGTTGTTTTAGGCACTTTTTACTGCTTTAGTGCATGGGCTCTCTCTGGCTGTGTACTCTGGCTTCTTCCCACAGTCCAAAGATGTAGCTTATGGGGTTAGGTTAACTGGTGATTCAAAACTGCCCTTTGGTGTGAATGCAAATGCTTGTCCTTCCATGTTAGACTGGTGATCTGTCCAGGTTGTACTGCCCTATGGTAGCTGGTATAGGCCCCAAAACTGCTACCCCACAATCCTGATAAGGATAAGTGGAAGAGGATGGATGATTGCAAAGGAATCAGTTGTTAACTATTGTAGCCAGTATTTTTTTCAGAAGAAAACATTTCTTGAGTGGAAAGGCCCCCCCCCCCCCCACACACACACACATGCAAATTAAAAACAGAAGCACAGGCCTGCCCAGTACAGTTGCAAGAAGAGCACTTGGTCTAATCTTTGTGCCATCTTTTCTTTGTTGCAGGATCTTGATGAAGAAATGCCTCAGCAAGGCTCAGAAGCCATGCATTCTTCTTCAGTGCAAGATTTTGAAGAGGTAACATTGACCTAGGACAGATTTTAATGAATGTTTCTCATGCACGATGTGTACCTTACGCTATTTGCCAATAGTGAAATGGTCTATTCATCCTCTTGAGTGATGCATTTTTAGTAACTGTCAGATTACTGTTCTTTTGTCTTCATTCTCTATCTGTTACACACGAAGACTGAGACCAGCCAGATTCAGAAGACTGTGAGCTGCCTAAAGCCGCAACCAAACAGCTTTCCAAACAATGATCTGGACCTGAAACATCCAGAGCCTGAAAGGGTAAATATAATCCAGTGTACCACTTAATGAACTAATAATTTAATCTATCATCATTCTTTATGGATGCTGTGTGTGTGTGTGTTTGGCAGTCACCTGGGTGTGATGTGATTTACATGGACCGTGGCTTGTAGGTCCTTTTCATTGTTTCAAAGTGCAAGTCTGGATAACATCTGAGTGTGTGTGTGTGTGTGTTAACCACCCAAATGTGACTTAGGAGGACCACACTGTTATTGGGGGACTCCGTCAAAGTTTGCTTCATGGTGACATCACTCTGGTTTTAGGAGGGGTCTTCTCGTATGTCTTGACAGTTTGACCTACAGCATGCAGAACTGACTGCATGTGCTTTGTTTCTATGTTGAAATTTTTTGAAACTCAGGCTTGAACATTAAGATAGATAGTACTATACAACTTCTTAAGTTGTTTTAGGCACTTTTTACTGCTTTAGTGCATGGGCTCTCTCTGGCTGTGTACTCTGGCTTCTTCCCACAGTCCAAAGATGTAGCTTATGGGGTTAGGTTAACTGGTGATTCAAAACTGCCCTTTGGTGTGAATGCAAATGCTTGTCCTTCCATGTTAGACTGGTGATCTGTCCAGGTTGTACTGCCCTATGGTAGCTGGTATAGGCCCCAAAACTGCTACCCCACAATCCTGATAAGGATAAGTGGAAGAAGATGGATGATTGCAAAGGAATCAGTTGTTAACTATTGTAGCCAGTATTTTTTTCAGAAGAAAACATTTCTTGAGTGGAAAGGCCCCCCCCCCCCCCCCCCACACACACACACATGCAAATTAAAAACAGAAGCACAGGCCTGCCCAGTACAGTTGCAAGAAGAGCACTTGGTCTAATCTTTGTGCCATCTTTTCTTTGTTGCAGGATCTTGATGAAGAAATGCCTCAGCAAGGCTCAGAAGCCATGCATTCTTCTTCAGTGCAAGATTTTGAAGAGGTAACATTGACCTAGGACAGATTTTAATGAATGTTTCTCATGCACGATGTGTACCTTACGCTATTTGCTGATAGTGAAATGGTCTATTCATCCTCTTGAGTGATGCATTTTTAGTAACTGTCAGATTACTGTTCTTTTGTCTTCATTCTCTATCTGTTACACACGAAGACTGAGACCAGCCAGATTCAGAAGACTGTGAGCTGCCTAAAGCCGCAACCAAACAGCTTTCCAAACAATGATCTGGACCTGAAACATCCAGAGCCTGAAAGGGTAAATATAATCCAGTGTACCACTTAATGAACTAATAATTTAATCTATCATCATTCCTTATGGATGCTGTGTGTGTGTGTGTGTGTGTTTGGCAGTCACCTGGGTGTGATGTGATTTACATGGATGAAGTTTATTAGTTGATATCTGCAACTGAATTGAAAACACCTCACCTTTCCAACTGTCCAAAACAAATAAATGTTGCAATATTTTGCTAACAGTGTCACAATCATTGTCTGGTGTGCACAACAATATCATCTTTGGACAAGTGCATTCAGTGTGTGGGACTGGTTTCCTCCCTCAAGTGGCTTGGCTATAAGTGCAAAGGTGAGACATTTAGTGAATAGGTACATTATATAGTAAAAAGCATTAATGGAGTTCAACAAGTTAAGACTAGCTGAAATGAACACTGCTCCCTTTTTAATTAATGGGTGGTCACGTCTAATTAAAGAAATGTAGTATTACCTCATTGGTGCAGGACCTTGTAAAAATGGTATACTTGGGATTGTCCTCAATTCCCCATTCCATAACATAAACTGCTCAAAATAATAAAGGGAACACTTAAACGATGCGATGTTACTCCAAGTCAGTCACACTTCTGTTATATCAAACTGTTCACTTAGGAAGTAACACTGACAACCAGTTTCACATGCTGTTTTGCAAATAGAGTAGACAACAAGTGGAAATTATAGTCAATTCACCATAATAAAGGACTGGTTCTGCAGGTGGTGTCCACAGACCACTTCTCAGCACTTATTCTTTCTGGCTGATGTTATGGTCACTTTTGAATGCTGGCGGTGATTTCATTTTAGTGGTAGCATGAGACAGTCTACAACCCACACAAGTGGCTCAGGTAGTGCAGCTCATCTAGCGTAGCACATCAATGTGAGCTGTGGCAAGAAGGTTTGCTGTGTCTGTTAGTGTAGTGTCCAGAGCATGGAGGTGCTACCTGGATGTGGAGTAGGCCATAGGAGGGCAACAACCCAGCAGCAGGCCTTAAATAGTAAAACTATGTACTATAATTTCCAGTATTTGCTCTGTTTTTTGTCATATCTCGTTGTTAATGTGAGGTTTTTGGGGGGGTTGTATGTGTTTGGTTTTTTTGGGTTTTTTTCCCCCACAATTTCTCAGATGAAATTGCATTAAGTGATGCTGAAACAAAGGACAGTGAGAGTGAATCAGATGATGATGACACATCACTCACAATGTCGGCGTGTGGCACCAGTGAGCCTGTACATGCAGTAGCTGATTCCACAAACACAGCGCAGCCCCAAGACACTGTAGATTGTGGTAAGTTACCACTAGCTTGGTTTCTGTGGATAAAATGTTTGTTACAAATATTAAAACTTAATCAAATTGTGTAATCAGCAGATGAAGGACTACTCACAATGCCTGCAGCAAGTGAGACTGCTGCTCCCTCTGAAGGTAAGGGGTGCAGTTGGTTCTCGAAGCTTATTATTGTTTCATCACTTTGCAACATATGGCAAACTGCAGAGTGGTGGCAAAAAGTCACTTGGATGAGTGACAAAATGTTTCTCCCACTGAAAACGCTACGTCCAGATTAACAGAATCAACGTTTTGGGATTTACTTACCTGGATGATTGAGCATGCATCAAGAGACTTTTATTCAACTTTTTATTCAGTCTTTTATTCACAGCGGAACACTAAATGTTGTCTCATTTTAGAAATTTGATAAATTTTCAAACAGAATTTTAGCTCGTTTTGATATTGATGGTAGCAACACATTTCAGAAGTTAGTACAGGGTAGCATCCATTCTTTTAACAAGCAAATGTTTTTTGTTTTTTTTGTTTGGTTTTTTGTTTGTTTTAACTACTACTACTTTATATATCTTCCAGAGAAAAATGCTGCTCAATCCCACAATTCCCGAAGAGCTCCCAAAAACATGTGGTCCAAGGCTGAGGTTGCTGCAGTGATGAGGCATTTGAAAGACCACATAAACGAAGGGAAACTAGCCACCAAAAATGAATGCAGTCATTGCAAATTGGTAGAAGATCCGGTGTTGGCAGGAAGAACAGTTCAAAACATAAGAGATTTTGTAAGAAACAGAGGATTAACTGCAAAAAGGCAGAAAAAAATGAACTAAAATAACTGTTTAGAGAGCTGTGGTTTTACATCTTGGTCAGATTGCCAATTGTTGTTAACACTGATGTTCTGTTTAAAGAAAAAAAAGTTCTTGTTAAATACAGAAGTAGTTTGTATTTCATAATTTTTACATTTAATTTATTTAGGTTTTTTTTTTGACGGGTTATATTTAAAATAAAAAATTATAAATGCATATTTTCTCCCCTTAATATTTACCTTTAAACTATTAAAATTCATTTTAAATGTTTTTAATTTTTCTGTTTTCTATATTTTTATATTTCTGTGGGAAGCGTGGGCATTTTTGTCCATAGATTTCTTTTTTTATTTATGGTTAAAATTAATGTTCAGATCCAAGAACACTAATAAAATGATGTTCCAGTAATCCTGTGTCCTGTCAGATGTGTATTCATGGTAATGATGAGCTATTTACATATTACATCATTGTCCCTTTAAAGACCCAATATTGCTTTTTTTGGACCTCATAAAACACATTGTTGTCAAGTGGACAATGTCTCCAGAAAACACAATAGAGTCTGGTTGGTGTGTATCAGTGTATCTAGACTTCTATAGGGAGTGTATGAGGTCTGAAGTGACCCAAATTTTTTTCAGATTTTTTCGAACACTTTAACCTCGCTCCCTTGGCTCTAAGTCCTTTCAAAAGGGTAGTCCACTTAAACCACCACCGGGCGGATTGACGTAGTATAGTCCCGCCATACCACATAGACCCGTATGTGTGTGTGTGTGTGTGTGTGTGTGTGTGTTGTTATTAGGATGGTATTGATGATGATGATGATGAGTGTGTGTGTGTGTGTGTGTGTTGTTATTAGGATGGTATTGATGATGATGGTGGTGATGATGATGATCATGATGATGGTGGCGATGGGGGGGGGTCTTGGTAACCCCCCTGGGGGGGGGGGATATGTGTGTTTTATGATGATTAGGGTGGGGGTCGCTAGGACCCCCTCGGGGCATATGTGATGATGATGATGATGATGGTGATGATGATGATGATAGGTTTGGGGTCGCTAGGACCCCCACGGGGCATATGTGATGATGATGATGATGATGATGATGATGATGATAGGGTTGGGGTCACTAGGACCCCCACGGGGCATATGTGATGATGATGATAGGTTTGGGGTCGCTAGGACCCCCCCCCGGGGGCATATATTGTGTTATGATGATGATGATGATGATAGGGTGGGGTGGGGGGGGGGTCGCTAGGGGACCACCGTTGGGGCGCTTGTGTTATCACGGCGTCGGTGGCGTCCGGGGAGCGGCGGCGCGGGAAGAAGAAGCGGCGCAGTTGGGACAGTACGTGACGGCGCAGTTTGTACACACGTGCGCTCGGCACTCGCGGCACAGGATCTTGGTCTTGACGTCTTTGCTCCTGGGACACGCGCGGCACCTTCACCTCTTGACCGGAGAGGAGTCGCGTGGTGTAGCGTTGTCACTATGGTGAGTCTGAGATTTACGGTTTGTTGTGAACCTCAGAGAAGCATGATGCACAGTATCAACCATTTGAAGACATTGAGCAAAAGTATTCATGTATAGAATATCTCCATAATCCAGCACAGGTAAAAATGTTGCAGCAACAAGCCGCTTCTTTGTATTAAAACAAAAACACAACTTATTTTGAAAATAAAATCTCAGTTTTACCTTCAAATTTTTCACAAGATTCTCTACATGTGGTTTGAAGGTGAGTGAGTCATCAGTCAAAATTTATATATTTATACGTGTGAATCAACTCTATTTTATTACCTTCAAGAGTGGTTACTGATGGAATTGTTTGGGCCCATTTTCTTGATTTAGAAAACAACATGAGCTTTGTTTTGTCTGCATTGAGGACAAGTTTAAGCTGAAGTAATGAGTGCTGGACAGCAAAAAAAAAAAAAAAAAAAGGCTTTCTGCAAGAAGTCGATGGCTTGGACAAGAGTTGAACCACAGCTGTAAATAACTGTGTCATCAGCATAGAAGTGCAAGGTTGCATCTGGCACATTTACGGAAATGATAAATAGAAGGGGACCTAATACAGAGTCCTGTGACACTCCATTGTGCACTGTAGCAAATTCAGAACATAGATGATCAGATTTAATGCACTGAGACCTATTACTGAGGTAATTTGAGAACCATGCCACTGCTCTCTCAGAGTCCTGACTGGAGTTTTAAAAAACAATGATCAACAGTGTCAAATGCTTTTGACAAATCAATAAAAAGGGATGCACAGTGTTGTTTCTTATCAAGTGCAACAGTAATATCATTTGCCATTTTAATTGCAGCTGTGATAGTACTGTGAGTTTGCCTTTGTTGTATGAGAATGTCTTTAATTTATATATGAAAAATAATGCAATCCTTTTGTTAAACACTGGAAGTAAAGCTGAATGACTTTTCTTTGGTACTTAAATGGAAGTACATAATTAACCTTACCCCATGCAAGTCTTTGGCTGTGGGAGACCTGGAGACCTTTGTCCACATCATCCTCTTCATGCATGTTGTCTTACTCCAAGCTGCATAGGCTCAAAAGCCTACTACCAATTAAGCATATTAGGTGATGTGCATCTCTGTAATGAGAAGGGGTGTGGTCTAATGACATCAACACCCTATATCAGGTGTGCATAATTATTAGGCAACGTCCTTTCCTTTGGCAAAATGGGTCAAAAGAAGGACTTGACAGGCTCAGAAAAGTCAAATAGTGAGATATCATGAAGAGGGATGCAGCAGTCTCAAAATTGCAAAGCTTCTGAAGCGTGATCATCGAACAATCAAGCGTTTCATTCAAAATAGTCAACAGGGTCGCAAGAAGCGTGTGGAAAAACCAAGGCGCAAAATAACTGCCCATGAACTGAGAAAAGTCAAGCGTGCAGCTGCCAAGATGCCACTTGCCACCAGTTTGGCCATATTTCAGAGCTGCAACATCACTGGAGTGCCCAAAAGCACAAGGTGTGCAATACTCAGAGACATGGCCAAGGTAAGAAAGGCTGAAAGACGACCACCACTGAACAAGACACACAAGCTGAAACGTCAAGACTGGGCCAAGAAATATCTCAAGACTGGTTTTTCTAAGGTTTTATGGACTGATGAAATGAGAGTGAGTCTTGATGGGCCAGATGGATGGGCCCGTGGCTGGATTGGTAAAGGGCAGAGAGCTCCAGTCCGACTCAGACGCCAGCAAGGTGGAGGTGGGGTACTGGTTTGGGCTGGTATCATCAAAGATGAGCTTGTGGGGCCTTTTCGGGTTGAGGATGGAGTCAAGCTCAACTCCCAGTCCTACTGCCAGTTTCTGGAAGACACCTTCTTCAAGCAGTGGTACAGGAAAAAGTCTGCATCCTTCAAGAAAAACATGATTTTCATGCAGGACAATGCTCCATCACACGCGTCCAAGTACTCCACAGCGTGGCTGGCAAGAAAGGGTATAAAAGAAGAAAAACTAATGACATGGCCTCCTTGTTCACCTGATCTGAACCCCATTGAGAACCTGTGGTCCATCATCAAATGTGAGATTTACAAGGAGGGAAAACGGTACACCTCTCTGAACAGTGTCTGGGAGGCTGTGGTTGCTGCTGCACGCAATGTTGATGGTGAACAGATCAAAACACTGACAGAATCCATGGATGGCAGGCTTTTGAGTGTCCTTGCAAAGAAAGGTGGCTATATTGGTCGCTGATTTGTTTTTGTTTTGTTTTTGAATGTCAGAAATGTATATTTGTGAATGTGGAGATGATATATTGGTTTCACTGGTAAAAATAAATAATTGAAATGGGTATATATTTGTTTTTTGTTAAGTTGCCTAATAATTATGCACAGTAATAGTCACCTGCACACACAGATATCCCCCTAAAATTGCTGAAACTAAAAACAAACTAAAAACTACTTCCAAAAACATTCAGCTTTGATATTAATGAGTTTTTTGGGTTCATTGAGAACATGGTTGTTGTTCAATAATAAAATTATTCCTCAAAAATACAACTTGCCTAATAATTCTGCACTCCCTGTATGCAAGCTCCACACAGAAAGGCCCCAAACTGGAATCAAACTGGACCTTCTACTGTCACAGCGAGTGAAGTGAGCCGTGTGGAGATAATGAAGTAGGATCCAAACGCAGGCACTTGTAAAGGTGTGAAGGTGGTTTATTGAAAGTAAAGTACAAAATAGAAAAACGGTAAACTGGACTGCAGACTATCTGAACTGGGAACAACTAAACTACAAAACACGAACCAGGACACGAACATGAAGAAGGATGGGCGGAGGTAAGTGATGACGGACAGCAGGAAGAACACACGGATGAAATACGATGGATACCCAGACGAAGCAGCGACTACAACAACAGAAGACACGACTTAAATACACTCAGAGAAACACAGGGAGATTACACACAGGTGGGGGACACAGCTGGGAGTCATTAACGAGACGAGACAACGGAGGTAAAACTGAATACACTCACATGAGACGCAGACCTTCACAATAAAACAGGAAACAAGAGATCACTACACAAGGATGCAGACTAGACACTGAGAGACAGACCGAATATAACACATGGAACTCAATGCTAAACATGAGGCACAAATCCTGAAACACGAATAAACAGAAACATGAAATTATAATAATAATAATAATAATAATAATCATAATCATAGCACCCGAAAAACACAACAATCATTCAAAAATAACCAAAACAGTAGAACTCAAAATACTGAGTCGAACCGACCCAGAACCGTGACGTTCTACAGCCCTATCCAACTCTCCAGGAGTAACTGCCTGTCTGCTGGAATCGCCTCCACGCTCTTAATACATGTAATTGCTGGAAGGTTTGCAGTGTCTGCCAGCATAGTTTTGATGTGTCATCCTGGAGGAGCTGGATCACCTGTGCAGCCTCTGTAGGGTCCAGGTATCATCTCATACTACCGGTATTACCACTGGCCATAATTAAATGCAAAGCTAGTCAGAAAATACGGGGAGGGGAAAATGTCAGTGTCCTCCACCTGCAAAGTCATTCCTGTTTGGAGTGTTGTCTCATTGTTGCCCCTCTAGTGCACCTGTTGTTAATTTAATTAACACCAAAGCTGAAACTGATTTAAAAAAAAAACCTCTGACCAAATCAATATTCCAGAAGTGACTTGTTTTTATGCTTTTTTGAGCAGTGTAAGTTGTCCTCTTCTTATCCAAGGACATTTTCCAGTTAATCTTGGTGGATCCAGATTTAGTATGTATGTATAAATGTAAACAAGTAGACCTGTTGCTGTTAATACTGTATTTCATTCTTTGCTTTGAGTTGCATGCTTAGTTTAACACATGACTGATCATTTATGTACTTAGAAACCAACAAATTCTCATTTTAGCCAATGGCCAAGTAACTTGCCATTGTATCTAGTATAGTTGGCATGTATAGTTGCTAATTGCTTTTGCACAACAATTCCTTCAATTAGCCTTGTCCCTCAGTTCACTGCATTTATTTATCAATGCAAGAGAGAGCCTGTGTTTCCTCTTTAACCAAGAAGCCACTTTCATCTTTCTATTTCTATTTTTGGATTACTTCTGTGTTGACCAGCATAGCCTTTCCTTCCAGAGGCTTGTTACTTAGAGCTGGTGGGATCTGGGCACATGTGTCCCTGTTTGTTTCCGATGTATTTTCAGCGAGGTTAATGCGTGCTGACATCACATAAATGTCCTCTCATCCAACTGAGAATATGCCAACCAAGCAGCAAGCAAGCCAACTGCACGCACACAGGCACAGTCACACACTTTTTATCAGTCTGCCCTCATCTCTCATGTGAGGTGATCTTTCCTTTTTTAATAAACTGTAAGATCCCTCTCATTTGTAAATAAACAAAGACTTCCACTTGATTACTCTTACACGTTCATGTGACAATATCCACTGCTTTTCTAGGTCTTCATTTATTTTTTCTGCAGTTTTTCCATGACTTAGATTTAGTAATAATTTCCATCTCTATCTTACAGAGAGATTCTGGGATATAACCCTATTTCAAGAACACCAGGTATTGTGTAAACAAAATAAAAGATTTTTCATATTACTTAAACCCTTATATCCTGTTGCACTAGAAATAGTACAAGGACTATGAAGTGAGTATCAAGTGTATCAAGAAGAATATGAAGTGTTGAAACTGACAAGAACTGGCATTGTTATTATTATATGACATTTATTAATTTAGTTTGTGTAATGTAACACGCACAACACATTTACAGATTTGGACTGGGGTAACAGCAGACTGTTGTGTAGAAAGAAGCACCAAGTGGAAGATCTTAACTAATGATTGGTTACAAACAGAGGTGACAAAAGTTCGTACATTCTGTACTTAAGTAGAAGTACATAACTAACCTAACCCCATGCAAGTCTTTGGATGTGGGAGAAAGCCATATTAGTTAGAGAGACCTAGAGAGAACCCACACAGACATGGGAATAATACGTAAGCTCCACGCAGAAAGGCCCCAAACTGGAATCAAACTGGACCTGTCCAACTCTCCAGAAGTAACTGTCTCCTGGAATCTCCTCCATGCTCTTAAGACTATGGTGGGAGACACTGCAAAACCTGGCAATGACGTGTATTGATGTGTCATCCTGGAGTCAAGGCTGGACTGGGACAAAAAATCGGCCCGGGCATTTTGACTAGAGACCGGCCCACCAGGATAAAGATTGAAAATGTGACGTCATTCAGGGGTAAAACCGCAAAGGATTCTGGGAACTTGTGGCAATAGGTACTAGTGCACGCAGGCTTTCAATTGAACTCGGTTACACAGCGATAAAAAGAAACACAGAAAATGGCAACAAGCTGTTGTATTATTAACTGCAATAGCCGGTCGCATGACAGCCACGGGAAGCCGACGGGTAAAGAGATCGTTTTTTTTTTTTTTTATCGGATTACGTCGTTGAAGAGAAATTTTTTAAGCCATGTTTCCGAAGTAAGAGCCGACGGATGGTCTGGATATACCAAATATAACGTCTCAGAACACTCCAGCTCACATGTTAGTCTGCTCCAAGCATTCCCACAAAGGTCAGAGTTTTGTAGTCGTTAATACGTCATTTTTCTTAACATAATTGGTGATATAGGTTACAAGCAAGTCTGGTGCTGAACAGAAATTGTCGCGCTATGCTCCTTTGTTTATTGTGCATAAATAGTGAACTGTCCTGACACAATATTGCGTTTCGCTTCTATTATTACCATGGTACATTGACAAAAACATATACTTTTATTCACAGGATAAAACAGTTGTTTTGTATCACTAATTGTCCAGTGCGATTACAACATACAATATTATTGTCACTGCTACATTTCTGTAATGCTACCAGAAATTATTTCCACTACTAATTAATTACCGTTGAGCTCAAAGGTTATATTAATAAACTGTTAACGAATGTGTATTCATGAAGACGATTTGTGAGACTGGTAAACTTACCTTTGTTCTTACCGTGGTCTTTCGTTCTACACGGTGCATTTCAAGGTCCTGCACCCATCCGTCGGTAAACTGTACCTGGGCTTGTTGCAGTGACCTGAAGTTACTAAACTTCATGAGTGTATGCACTCACTCCAAGAACCGTATAATTATAAATATGAGCGTGGTGAAAGTTGGGCAGCACGCTAACGTCTTTTGTCCACTCTGTGTGCTCGTAAGGGTCTGACTCTTTCACTCCTTTGATTTTTCCTCGTATCTTTTCTTTGTCTTTTCGTCGAGTCTGTCTTTGTACGGACCGGCATTGTTCTCCTTTTGTTTTGTACATTCCTTTTTTGTGCGGCAAAGAAAAAACAAGAAGGTGTTGGAACTGGAGAATGAATGTTTTGCGTTGCTGCAAATGCTTGCATTTGATGCGGTACTTGGATTGTTTTGCCACTAGTTCCCGGCATGCAATGCGCGAAAATCACGTGATTGCTAAACAAGGGGGAGGGTGCATCCGGCCTCCTCGGCTGTAATTGGTCCAGCCCAGAGTCGATCATGACCAATTGGCCAATCCAACACCTTTCATTATAGATACCCTTCCTAAAAAAAAAAAAATCCATCGGCCCATAAAAACAAAAAATCGCCAGCGGCCCACCGGGCAAATGCCCGGTATGCCCGATGGCCAGTCCAGCTATGCCTGGAGGAGTTGGATCACCTGTGCAACCTCTGTATTGTCCAGGTATCATCTCATACTACCAGTATTCAGACTGGCCAATCAGTATCAAGTGTGTCTAGAAAAATGTGAAGTGTTGAAACTGAGAAGAACTTGCCTTGTTATTATAAGACGGTGGCAGGGATGTGGTCTTTGGGGTATGCTGCAGGGGAGGGGTGGAGCAGCGGGCTCAAGGGGCAGTGCCAGGGAGGCTGATGGGGTTGCTGTTCCTTATCTCCCTAATTAAGTTGCGTCCCTTTTAGTGACACCAGAATGGGAGAGAAGTGTTGTGGAGTCAGCTGAAAAATGTGGAGAACGTGGCGGTGCCAACCCACAAACATAAATAAAAAAGACAAACTGAACACTGTGTGGGTACCCATCTGTTCACAGTGACATTTATTCATGTCATTTGTGATGTAAAGTGCACGACACATTTACAGATTTGGACTGGGGTAACAGCAGACCGTTGTGTAGAAAGAAGCAAGTGGAAGATCTTAACTAATGATTAGTTATAAATGCAGGTAGCAAAAGTTCATAAATTCTGAAGTAGACGTACATAATTAACCTAACCCGATGCAAGTCTTTGGATGTGGGAGAAAGCCAAATCACTCGGAGAGACCTTAAGTAGAAGTACAGATCCATCTATTTTCTTCCCCTCATCCGAGGCCAGATTGTGAGGGCAGCAGCCTCCTCCCTGGTGGGACATGTCTGAAACACCTCAACCAGGAGGCATCCTTGACATATGCCTGAACCACCTCAACTGACTCCTTTCTATGTGAAGGAGTAGCGGCTTTACTCTAAGCCCCTCCCGAATGGCCGAGCTCCTCACCCTATCTAAGGGAGAGGCTTTTGCTTCAGCCACTGACCAAGATGCATTCCGCTTGGCCTGCTGGCACCCATCGACTGCCTTTAAAGTCCCACAGGTTAACCAAACATTATAGGACTCCTTCTTCAGTCTGATGGCTCCTTTCACCTCTGGTGTCCACAAGATGGTTCGGGGGTTACCACTAAGGCTGGGCCATATTATACCGTTTACGGTAATACCGGTATAATGTTAGGCAACGATAGGAAAATGAAATATCGCGATAGAATATGAGTAAAACGCGCATGCGCAGTGCCTTTGTTTTCATACGCACATGGCCGATTGTTGAGTGAAACCAGAATTGGTTTGTAAAAATGGTGCAACTTCAGTGATGTGGAACTGGTTTGGTGTTTGTCCGTCAGATACATGACAAAGCACATTTTTTTGCAGAACATGCAAGCGGCCGTCGTTATTGTCGTATTTGTCGGACTAAGATGCTCTTAAATCTGGGAGTAATCTGGGTCCTAAACTCCGTAAGCTTCAGGTCAAACAACACTGCAGCATCACTGAGAGTTAAAAACTGTCTAAATTCTTTCATCTTTAATAAAACGATCAGCATTGCTGCTTTACCAGGTGTAACTATGAAGTTTAACTTCCAGGTGTGGCGAGACGAGGATGGGATATAAAGTAAATACTCTTTGCAGTTTTAAAAAGACAACGCCACCCTGGGAATTTCACCCAGAGAATACTGAAAGTAACACTAAATCACCAGAAAGGCACTTAGGTTCGCTATACTCAATCCAGAGATGAGGTTCAATGATCAACAAATTCACAATTTATTAATAATTATTTAAAACACCATATAAAAGCACAATCATAAATATTCAAGTACAAATATGCTTAAAAAGGTATTCAGAGCTGAGGCTTACCAGTGGAGGGGCAGGGATGCCACACACAAACTAAAGAAAGAAAACACACCCAAAACACAAGTGCAGCACACTATCACACACACTCACACTAATAAACTAAACAAGGCAGGTGTGTACATTCAAGGGATCCCACCACCAAGGCACCCTAGTCTCCTCCACGTCGGCACTCCGCATCTGAATAAAAGAAACAAAGAAAATTTTAATATATTACAACAAACTAATGTGTAGCACCGGGGGATAACCCAACTGCAAGACCACACTGGTGATCTACAGCTAGAAAAAGGGCCTCCCACCAGTGGTGTAACAAAAATCCAAACTACAAATCAAAAGCAATAAAACAACATACAATCTGGATAAAACTCTAAAATCTGGAGCAAACGGAATCGCCGTACTGCTCCAACTTGCCGTCACACGACGACAAGTTAACAGTCAATCAATATGCACGCCAGCTGACTCCGATAACCGGCATGCATATGGCCGTTGTCCACGCCGACGTCCACTGTAAAAGCTGACAGCAGCGGGGAAAGAAATCTCACAACGGGAACAGACGATAAAAGCACAGCAAGGCAAAACAGCAGCACTTCAGTTCACGTAGCTTGGCGCAAAACTAAGGCCCACACTTCCTGCGAAACATAATAAATAATTACTATAAAAGAACAACAGAAGGCAGAGAGCGTAACAAAAGTTGATTACGTACCAAGTAAGCCGTGTCATAGAACGTAAGCAGAATAGCTCAGAGGAGGCTTCTATAGCTACGACCAGCCGCGATGGAGACTTCAGAGGAGTAACCCGCAAATGATCTCTACCACACCAAGAGGAAGTCAGGTGACCAAAAAGGAGATCACAGGCAAGCGACCCAGGGACACTCAAATGGCCACTATTTATACCAGCGCCCCCTAATGGGCCAGGCTGAAAGTGGGTTGGACCGAGGGATAACATTCATCCTGCCACACAGGCATCCATGAAAACAAAATGTATTACATTTAACGGAGTTAGCAGGAAGCTAGCGGAAGTTAGCTCGCTAGTTTCGCTAGTTACCTAAGCATGATATTGCATGTTCTGACTGAGAGATTTCTGAAAAAAATCAAACGTACAGCTCTGTTATCACTTCCAACATAAATGAAGACAGGAAAATAAACAGCAGTGACGTTTGTAGGGTTACTGAAGTTGGGCTAGCTGGTATATAATTATGTGCTACGTGATCGCTAGCGACACAGCTATGTTAGCATAACATAAACAGTGAAGCTGGAGGACGAACACTAACACTTTTTCCACTTATAAAAGTTAACGTGAAGGTTCCTCATGGTTAGAGACAAATGCAATCGCATGGCAGGATGCTGTAAACGGACCAAACTTCAGTCAGGAGAACAACTGAGATAATCCATCCACAATACAAGGTTAGTCATTAATATACTGCAACAACATGGGAATAGAGCAGGTGCCAGAGAATTCAACATTAATGAATCAATGGTACAGAAGTGGAGGAAGCAAGAAGAATCAGTTTAATAAAGTGTGATTTATCTGACTGCTTTGTTTCGCTTAATGTGCCTTATAATCCTGTGCACCTTACGGTCCGAAAAATATGTACTGCACACTGCAGTTTAATGTTGCAAAGCACCTCTTTTTAACTTCAGTAGATATTATACATGGTTATGCTCAGGATATGTCAGCCCATTTCTACTGAAAATGCCTTTTGGTTAAACTTTCAGCAAGGAATTTGCATTTGCACTGTTACATTTTTATAAAGCTTTAATGTACATAAAAACCAGCTTCTTGTTTAAGTGAAAATAAATGGAAGGTTGTCTTTTTGCGCTAGTAATGTTGTGGAGTTGTATTTTGTCTCGCATCAATTATATCGTCAGTTATATCGTTATCGCAAATTTTCAAATATATATCGTGATAAATATTTTTGGCCATATCGCCCTGCTCTAGTTACCACCATGACGCTGGTCCGAGTGTCAGGTGAACTGAACTTCAGGTAAGAAGTTATGACCTGCAGTCTATCTGGGTCAGATATAAATCAAGTTTAGGTGTAGTTTATTTTCGTTGTGCTGACAGGCCATCACCCCCATCACCCTCCTCCCCCTACCTTTCTCCCTCCTCCCCACACCTGAAATTCACTGAGGAGATGATGGAGCGGGTCAATGCTGGGCTCAGATCTATCCCCCCGCCCAATCCCTTTTTGTCCCCCATAAACCCCCCACCAGAGCAGCCAAAGGTTCGCTATCGAGCCCCACCCTCAACAGAGCAATCGAAGTCACATTGTCCAGCCTCGCCCCCTTAGTTCCTCCTTACCACCTTCATGCTCTGTCCCCGCAGTCTGATGTGTGGAGGGTCTGGGCTGCGAAGATTATGGCAGTGGTGACTTTACCCAGGAGAAGCTGGGACCCTGTTTACTAGAAGGTTTTAAAATCTCTGTACTTTTAGGTGACAGGAGACATGTGGCCTGGTCAAAACACAGAGAGCTGCACTCTAAAAGATCTTTAAATATAGTAAACATACCTTGTGTGTCACAGACTGCTCCCAAACATGAGGGGACAAGTAATGCCTCTAAAACACTTAAGTTGGCTTTATTAAACATTAGATCTTTAGCTGGGAAAACATTTTTAATTAATGATTTAATCACTGAACACAGCCTTGATTTTATGTTTTTAACTGAAACTTGGTTGGACCAAAGTAACAGTGGAGCTGTTCTCATCGAGACGACCCCTCCTAACTACAGTTTTATCAGTGAGGCCAGGGTGAGCAGGAGAGGAGGGGGGGTTGCTGTCTTATTTAATGAATCATTTCAATGTAAGCAGCTATCTCCTGGAAGTTTTCAGTCTTTTGAATATGTGGCTTTACTAGGGCTGCTCAATTAATCGAATTTTAATCACGATTACGATCTGGGCTTTCAACGATCATTAAAAATGACTGAGCCGATTATTAGCCCCTCCCTCATGCTTTACTTTCGCGCTGCTCCATGTGGCAAATCAAGCGCACTGCTCTGCATTTCGAACACGCGTCACAACAATTAAGAGGACCCGAGGGAAGCTCGGAAAGCTAAGCAGAAGTTATTTGGTTGAAAAGAGAGGTAAAAAAAAAAAAAAAACTTAAGTGGTGTGGAAACATTATGGCTTCGCGGAGTCAGACGTGGATCAAGTAGACACAGTGTGTAAACTTTGCTATGGTGTCGTAGCTGCACCACAGAGCAACACTGCAAAGTTCACATTTTTCATTTATTTCTTATATTGCAAACATTTGCACTGTTATCAGTATTTGCACACTATTTTATATTATTTTTTAAAGTCATTATTCAATACATTGTTATTGTTAAACCTTTAAAGCCGGTCAGAGCAGCATGCTCGTTTTGTGTAACTATTTTTAAATCCCTGTAGAACCTGAACGCTAAGCTAGCACAATAAATTTTTTTCCATATGAAACCAGAGGAGTTGTACTTACATCTTATGCCATCAGCTTGTCCTCGGTCACGGTTTCCTTCCACATATAGCTTTGCAAAAATTGCATAAAAAGCGCTTGCAGGAACAAAAACATAATATTCCAGAAACACGCTTTGCCGATCCGATCAGCTGTTCTTAACACTTCCCACATTGAAAAAGACGTCAACGTGAACTATCGCAAGTGACGTCATTTTTGCGGAAAATCTAGTTTTTTTACTTGTAGGCCTTAGAACTCGAATTGCACTGCTGAAAATAGTTTATTTTGATGCACATGCACATTCTTTGCAAATTTGCATGTAAAAAAATAATATAAGCTCTGGCGGATGAAATAAATATCGTCAAATAATCGTGATCTCAATTTCAGTGAAAATAATCGTGATTATCATTTTTGCCATAATCGAGCAGCCCTAGGCTTTACAGCTGAAGGCCCCATCCAAAGTTGTGTTTCTTAATGTTTACAGGCCTCCCAAATACTGCACAGACTTTTTTAATGACCTCAGTGAACTGCTGTCTGTGATCTGTGTTGATTTTGACTGTGTAATTATTGTTGGGGATTTTAACATCCATGTGGACAACCCTCAGGACAAAGGGACTAAAGACCTGAGTAACACTCTGGGCAACTTTGGGCTGACTCAGCATGTAACAGAGGCCACACATAATAGAGGACACACTCTTGACCTACTGATCTCCAAGGGCCTGAGCATTTCAAACATTACTGTGTCTGATGTGGGCCTGTCTGATCATTACTGTGTTTTCTTTGAAAGTAAAATCTCAGCCCACACAAATATATCAACAGCAGTGATCACAAAACAGTGTATAACTGAAGACAGTAGTGAGATCTTTAACCAGGTCTTCCCATTAACACCTGACCTGTCCAGAGGTTCAGTCAATGAGCTCGTCAATAGCTTCAATGCAAAAATGTTAAATGTAATGGCTACAATTGCTCCCATTAAGGTGAAGGTTATCTCTGGAAGGAAAAAGTCTCCATGGAGAAACTCCACACTAGTGAAAAATGAAAAAAGAGAGTGTAGGAAAGATGAGCGCAGATGGAGAAAAAGAAGGTCCTACTTCTCTGACATCATCACTAAAAACAGTCGTAATGCTCGGGTCTTATTTTCTACAGTTGACAGGCTAACAAACCCTCCTGTGTCAGTGGCAGCTGAACTTCATTCAACCATGGCCTGCAATGACTTTGCCAAATTCTTCACAGAAAAAATCCAAAAGATTAGACAAGCAATTGGTACATCAACAGCAGATCCAGACTATGTACTGTGTCCACTGAAAAACTGTTTAAACACCATGAAACAGTTTGACCCTATTAACAGCAAAGACCTGGAGGACATCTTAGGTCAACTGAACTCCTCCTCCTGCTGTTTAGATGTCCTGCCAACAAGTTTTTTCAAAAAGGTCTCAAAGACTTTAGAGTCAGACCTGTTACAGATCGTCAACTTTTCTTTAATATCAGGTGAGTTTCCGGAACCACGAAAAACTGCTGTAATAAAACCTATACTGAAAAAGGACAATCTTGACAAGACACAAATGAACAACTACAGGCCGATCTCAAATCTCCCATTTTTAAGTAAGATCATTGAAAAAGCAGTTTCTCAACAGCTCAATTACTTCTTAACACAGAATAACTACTATGATGCCTTCCAGTCAGGTTTTAGACAGAACCACAGCACTGAAACCGCTCTGACCAAAGTGTTCAATGACATATGTCTGAACACAGACAGTGGAAAAATGTCAGTCTTAGTTTTACTGGATCTCAGTGCAGCATTTGATACAGTTGACCACAACATATTACTCAAACGACTGGAGAACTGGGCAGGTCTTTCAGGAACTGTACTAAACTGGTTCAAAACATACGTAGAAAACAGGAAATACTTTGTATCAAAAGGTAACTTCACATCTGAGCAGACAAGTATCACATGTGGAGTTCCCCAAGGTTCCATCTTGGGACCCCCTCTGTTTAACATTTACATGCTCCCACTGGCACAGATTATAAAGAACAACAAAATAAACTACCACAGCTATGCAGATGACACACAAATATATATCACAATGTCACCAGGAGACCGAGGCCCTGTACAGGCTCTTTGTAAATGCAAATTAATGACTGGTTGTGCCACAATTTTCTCCAGCTAAACAAAAACAAAACTGAGGTAATAGTCTTTGGCGCCAAAGAAAAACGATTACAGGTCACCAGAGAACTTCAATCTATACACCTAAAAACCACAAACCAGGCAAGAAATTTGGGTGTAGTGATGGATGCAGACCTAAACTTAGAAAAACACGTTAAGACAATAACAAAATCAGCTTACTATCACCTCAAGAATATATCAAGAATAAAAGATCTGATGTCTC
Source organism: Mchenga conophoros (assembly GCF_057382185.1). Taxonomy (NCBI): domain Eukaryota; kingdom Metazoa; phylum Chordata; class Actinopteri; order Cichliformes; family Cichlidae; genus Mchenga; species Mchenga conophoros. The sequence goes on from NC_140531.1 coordinate 15,768,586, forward strand.
AACAGGACCTGGAAAAACTAGTCCATGAATTCATCTTTAGTAGGCTTGATTACTGTAACAGCATCTTTACAGGTCTACCTAAAAAATCAGTCAGACAACTACAGCTCATTCAGAACTCTGCTGCTCGAGTCCTCACTAAGACCAAAAAAGTGGACCACATCAGTCCAGCTCTGGGGTCTTTACACTGGCTGCCTGTCCGTCAGAGGATAGACTTTAAAGTTGATACTGGTCTATAAAGCTCTGAATGGTTTAGGACCAAAATACATCAGTGACCTCCTGACCCAGTATGAACCTTCCAGATCCCTCAGGTCATCTGGATCCGGTCTTTTATGAGTTCCCAGAGTCAGAACCAGACACTGAGAAGCTGCATTCAGCTTTTATGCTCCTTATATCTGGAACAAACTCCCAGAAAGCCTCAGATCAGCTGAAACACTCAGTTCATTTAAATCCAGGTTGAAGACTCACCTGTTCTCAGCTGCATTTGAATAAAGCACCAAAATCCACACTTTTAAGCTTAAATTTCAAAACTAACATTTTAACTACTGATTTTATCTACTGTTCTGATTTTATCTGTTTTGATTTTATATACTGTTTTGTTTGTTTGTTAATTAGTTAGTTAGTTTGTTTGCTTGTTTTAATCAATTTTAAATCATACTTTTTATTTTTTTTGTTTCTAATGTCTCTGTAAAGCACTTTGAATCACCTTGTTGTTGAATTGTGCTATACAAATAAACTTGCCTTGCCTTGCCTTACGAACAGCTGATCAAGGTTAACCCTTTAAGACCTACCATAGAACCAAGTCTGCCAGAGCTTATATTATATTTTTACATGCTGTGGAGCCATTTTTGGGAGCATTTCAAGTTGCTATACATCAATACAACCATTATAGCCCAAACTTTAATAATATGTCTGCATTAAGTGCATAGTAATTACATAAATTGCAAAAAAGTGCAATAAACTACAAAAAAATTGAAAATTGTTTTTGTTTTTTTAACATATATTTCTAGTTAGAGAAATTTAAGAGGCTTATCCCTCAAAACTGTAAATACAAAAAAGTTGCACAAACTAGTTTCCCATCACAGGAAATTTATTTTAAGTGTCTTCATAGTTTTATTTTTGAAATACACCAATTTTCATATATTGCAGGAAAAACTAAAATAAATATTATAATGGAAATTTGCAAAATAACAGCATATGCATCAAAATAAACTATTTCCAGCAGTGCAATATGAGTCCTAAGCATCCCAGAAACGACACAGAAAGTCATAAAGTCAAACATAACTTTTAAAAACACAAGTATAGGCCGATAAGACCCCAATGGTAAAAAAAAACTACATTTGCGCAAAATGACGTCACTTCCGGTTTCCGGCAGGTCATGGCGGACATGCGACAGTTCACGCTGATGGACGTAGGAAGTGTTACAAACAGCTGATCGGATCGGCAAAGCGTTTTTCTGGAATATTATGTTTTTGTTGCTGCAAGTGCTTTTTATGCAATTTTTGCAAAGCTATATGTGGAAGGAAACTGTGACCTAGGACAAGCTGATGGCATAAGATGTAAGTACAACTCATCCGGTTTCATATGCCAAAAAAATTATTGCGCTAGCTTACGTGGTTGCATTGCTACCAGGATTTAAAAATAGTTACGCAAAATGAAGCGTGTCCGCTCCGACCGGCTTTAAAGGGTTAAACGTGCTGCTGTTGTTTAACGTGACATCCGCTGGTTTCCTCTTTCTGGCGCAAAGTGGGTGATAAACAAACAAGAGAGAAAAGCCGATCAGCTGATCATTGATCAGTTTCATGATTGAAGTAGAATCAGGAGAGAGAGGGGGAGAGAATGAAAGAAGAAGAGGCAGCTGTGCAGCAAAGATAGAATAAATCCAGCTTTGTGTCTTTTTCACTGTAGCTGAAGTCCGGGACAAACTGTGTTCCTTTTCACCTCAATACGAAACGCTTAATATTTTCTCTGAATACGAGACGATTCTGTTTTTTTTGGCAACTCTACTAACTAACCTTATGAACAAAATAAAGTTCAACATCAACATCATAGCACCCACCCAGCTGTATAGAAACTCCGTCATGCTAGCTAGTACCCAGTACGAAAAAGTCAGACAGGCCTGACAGGGGTGTGGGGTTGGGGGACTGGGGAAGATCGTGGTCCCTGGTCCTGGTCGTTGGTGTTGTTGAGAGAGTTGGAGGCAAATAGGGACCCTTCTTCTTGCCTCAGATGTCTCTCCTTTCTGAGGCTCTTCCCGGGTGGGGGCAAATGGAGCTCCTCCTCAAGGTTTCTGCTGGGCTTTGTCTGTTCTTGGAGTACTGTTTGTTCCTCTTTATGAGATAACTCCTCGTTTATCTCAGCCTTGGCACCAAGCACAGATGGATGACGTATGGAATAAAACAAGTTGGAGGTGAACAGTTTCACCCCTGACTTGTTAAAATTAAATCCATTTTCTTTAAACAGATGCCTGCGTTCCCAAAAAATATTAAAGTTGTTGATAAAATGCACTGAGTGGTCAGCACATGCTGATATAAGCCATTTAATCAGTGTAAACAACCTGCTGAATCCTCCTCTGACCGGCGGTACAGGTCCACTGACGAATACAGCTGCATTCAGAGAGTTTACAGTATTTAATAATCCAGTAAAGTCCCGTTTCAGAACCTCCGACTGTTGTTTGGACACATCGTTTGACCCTGTATGCAGAACAATGTTTGTCACAGTTGGATATTCATCTGCAATTTGAAGAATTCTCTCCTTCAGGATGTTGACCATATCGTTAGGAAAGCAGAGGACTTTAGTGTTCTTACCGCACATCCTTTGTACATCCTTTACGGCAGAGTTACCCACAATCAGAGTTTCAGGCCTAGCCTTGAGCTTTCCCTGTGGCCTTTTACTTTTCAAAAGATTTTCGGACCTTACTTCGCTACTTTTGATGGATGATTGTCCAATATCCAGGGTCCTTTGATAGTGGAGCAAATCTGTTGTGCAGTTTCACATTCAGTTGTTTTGAAGGTTTGTTGTTAACCTTCCTATTCATGGTTGTCCAGTCCTGTTTCTACCCCTCGTATACAGGGGTAGAAGAGCTTCTCTGTCTCGTAGGAAGTGAAGGCCAGTCGGTTTCAGAGATTTCAGCTCGCTGTGCCCTGCCTGTGATACGTCTTCCCCCTTCCAGGAGACATGATTTATGTCTTGGTTTTGCACCAAGACAGTCCAAGGGGGGATTATCGCTTGAGGATTTATAATAGTGCACAAAGTCTACTTTCTTGGTCATGTTATCTGACCAAGAAAGTAGAAATACTTTTCTTTCTTATTCTCATTTAAAATATCTATATATTCATATAGAGAAGGAGAAACGGATCGTCTATCTGGAGAGCAGGGTCGCGGACCTGGAGCAATATACCAGAATGAACGACGTGATCATCACAGGGCTGTACATAAAACCCCGGTCATATGCTCGGGCTGTGACTGCTGGCAGTAAAGAGGAGCAAGGAGATCTGGATGGGAGCTCTGCGGAGCAACAAGTAGCTGGTTTCTTGCAGTCGAAAGGGATCGACTTGGACTGTAATAACATGGAGGCATGCCACCCCTTGCCCAGGAGAAATGCTAGTGATAAACCAGCTATCATCATAAGATTTGTAAACAGGAAACACAAGAATGCACTGCTGAAGCAGGGGAGGAAACTAAAAGGATCGAACGTCTACATGAATGACCATCTAACCAAATCCAATGCTGACATAGCGAAGAAAGCACGATACCTAAAGAAACTGGGTAAAATTCAGAACACCTGGACTGCAAACTGTAAAATATTTATAAAGCTCAACGGTACACCGGAGGAAGCCAAGGTGCTGGTCATCAAATGCATCCAGGATCTGGAAAAATATTAACAGGTCACATGACTACAAAGGCAAGGAGCTGGACAAACAATCCACAGTCATCAAAGCAGGTAATAGAAGACAACAACGGAAGCTAAAGCGTAACGTATTCAAGGATGAAACAATCAATTAATTCATTATCTGGGAATTATACATTGCTACCACAGAGGATTGCTAATCAGGAGATAAATTCACCAGTAAACACGGAATACAAAACACACTTCACAGAGCAGGACATTGATCCAGAACTGAACTTTTTTAACATCAAAAATACCTGCTACTATCATACTGAAGAACAATTCAACAAAACTGTCAAGGTCGACGGCAAAATATCTATAATCCACTTTAACACTTAGACCCCCGGAGAGCAGTCATTTTGGTTTTCTACCTTAGACCCCTGCGGAGTCATCATTTTGCGTTTCTACCTTTAAAAGCCGGAGAGCAGTCAGTCAAATGCTGGAGTCATTCATATGTATATTAGGTCGTTACCTAGGAATTCTGGAGGGAGGGGAGTGGGGGTGAGTGATTGAGGGGGTTTGGGAGTGGAGTGTTTCAGTTTGCCATCTTAGGGAGAAATCAACACATGTCCTTTGTATGTCCTTTGTTGCTGACATTTATTGATGAAAACAGTACAAAAAACCAACCATTTGTACACATATTTACAAATAATGATAAAAAGTGAGTGAGTACATTTCAACATTTTCAGCAATCACTCACAATCCTGGCACTGCCACGGTATCTGTCGTCTGCATTTACCACATGTGTACCTGTAGCAGTGAACACATCGCACAGTGGCCTGATTTTTCTTGCATTTGTGTTTGACCTGACACGTGGCTCTTTTTCCAGGGCTCGGTGTGGAGGGTTCTGCCCGAAGCAACTGATCTTTTCTTGCCTTCTTCGCAGCTACATGAGAGTGAGCCAACTCTGTTGCAAGCGCCACCAGGAAGTCCACCCGTCTTTCCTTCGTCCCGGTGCATGCTTGATACAGCACATGTGCATTCAGTGCTGCCATGTCAATCATGTTATAAAACACGGCGACTGGCCAGCGCCGTGTTCCTTTGCGGACAGTGTACTCCCGAACCATCTGGTCCATCACATCCACGCCACACTTTGTTTTGTTGTAAAGGGTGACAGTGTTTGGCTTCCTTTTGGTGGTGTTATCAGTCTGAACCACGCTGTGCATGCTGCTAAGAATATAGACTGTCTTCTTCCGTTTGGCCGCATACGCCGTCAGCGTGGCAGCAGAGGTTGAAAACACCTAAGAAATAAGATAAATTGTTATTTTCATAGCCCTTTTACACACAATGAAACACATAAACATAGTAGAAGTTTATATGCAAATTTTCACAAAATAAGGGAATATTTAAGCAAATTTACACATCCATTCAGTGTGATTGCAGTATCTGAAACATGGATTAATAAAGAGAAAGGAGAGGACTTTGTAATAGATGGATATGAATTAAATCTTACAAATAGAAAGAATAAGAATGGCGGTGGTGTGGCCTTGTTTGTGGATAAAAATTTAAAATACAGTATGGTGGGAAAAATGTCGATGGTGGTGGATAATATATTAGAGTGTGTAACAATAGAAATTAGTATGGGAAAAGAGAAAAATGTCATTGTAAGCTGTATATATAGAACACCAGGTTCTAATATTGAAATTTTTAAGGAGTGGGTAGATAAAACATTCATTAGGACAAATCAAAAAGTCATGTTCATTTGTGGGGATTTTAACATAGATCTACTAAATCCAAACAAGCAGAGAACGACAGAGGAATTTATTAATACAATGTATAGCTTGGGACTTTTTCCAGTGATCACTAAACCCAGCAGGATTACAGCACAGTCGGCAACCCTAATAGACAATATATTTACTAATGAAATAGAAAATAGAACCATAAGTGGCCTCCTAATTAATGACATCAGTGATCATCTACCTGTTTTTATAGTGTATAACAGCAATTACAGGAAGGTTAAACAGGAAAACACAATAAAATACAAACGAGTGAGAACAGAAGAGTCAATAAACGCATTCAAAAGTGATTTACTCAAGCAAGAATGGGAGATGCTGTATAAGGAAAAAAATATTGATAAAGCTTATGAGATTTTTTTAGGAAAATTTAAACTGTTATATAATAGTCATTGCCCAGTAAAGAAATATAGTAAAAAACAAAAATATGCAGCGTGCCCATGGATTACAAAAGGATTGCAAAATGCATGTAAGAAGAAAAATACCTTATACAGAGAATTTATAATGAACAGAAGTACAGAAGCTGAAAATAAATACAAGAAATATAAAAATAAATTAACGAGTATTTTAAGGTCATGTAAAAAGGAATACTATGAAAAATTACTGATTATGAATAAAAATAATATTAAAGGGATCTGGAAAACATTAAATACCATCATCAAAAAGGGCTCGGGGCAGGCAGACTATCCTTCGTATTTCGCAAATAATGATAGAAATATTACTAATATGAGAGATGTGGTAAATGAGTTCAATAAATTCTTTGTAAGTGTTGGGCCAGACTTGGCTGAAACAATTCCTGATATAACAGATTCTGTAGAGAAAGAAACTAGACTCATTGACCGCAATCCTCATTCAATGTTCTTAACGGTGGTGGAAGAAATGGAAATCATTGATATTGTTGGGAAATCACAAACAAAAAACTCTACAGACTCTGACGACATTGATATGGAAATCGTTAAGAGAGTGATAGAGGGCATTTCCAAACCCTTAACACACATTTGCAATTTGTCCTTACAAACTGGTACATTCCCAAAACAAATGAAAACAGCTAAAGTAACACCACTGTTTAAAAATGGTGACAGACACCAATTCACAAATTATAGGCCTGTCTCTCTACTTTCTCAATTTTCAAAAATACTGGAAAAAGTCTTTAGTAATAGACTTGACAAATTTATAGATAAACACAAAATAATAATGGCTAGTCAGTATGGTTTCAGATCAAATAGATCAACATCATTGGCATTAATGGAACTGATCGAAAATATCACCAACAATATAGATAAAAGACAATGTATAGTTAGTGTATTCATTGACCTAAAAAAAAGCTTTTGACACAATTAATCATGACATATTACTTGATAAACTGGAGTACTACGGCATTAGAGGAGTGGTGTTAGAATGGGTAAAGAGTTATTTGAGAGACAGGCAGCAATTTGTGAAAATTGGGGAATATCAATCAGAGTGTATGGACATTGTTTGTGGAGTTCCGCAGGGGTCAGTATTGGGACCAAAGCTGTTTATCCTCTATATCAATGAATATATCAATATATGTAGAACATCAGATATACTACAGTTTATTCTATTTGCAGATGATACAAATATTTTTTGTGCTGGAGAGAATTTACAGCAGCTTTTGGAAATTGTCACACAAGAAATGATTAAACTGAAAACATGGTTTGATAGAAATAAGTTATCATTAAATTTAGAAAAAACTACATTTATGTTATTCGGAAATTGTAAAAAAGATGCAGGAGCAAAATTATTAGTAAACAATGTTGAAATAGAGCAAGTTTCGGATACAAAATTTCTGGGTGTGATAATAGATAACAAAATCTGCTGGAAACCTCACATAAAGCATATACAAGCCAAACTGTCAAGAAGCATCTCCGTACTGAGTAAAGTTAAATATTTTTTGCCTTCCAAATCACTCCGGGTACTTTATTGTTCACTTATATTGCCATATTTGGAATACTGTGTGGAAATTTGGGGAAACACATATAAAACTGCACTTCAACCAATATGTAAAATTAAAAAAAAAGCAATCAGGATGATTAATAAAGCAGGATTTAGAGACCATACTAACATCATGTTTTTGAAATTAAAAATACTGAAGTTTATGGATCTTATAAAATATAAAACTGCAAAAATTATGTACAAGGCCAGATACAATATGTTACCAGGAAATATACAGAGGATGTTCTATGACAGAGAAGGAGACTATGAATTGAGGGAGAAATTGAATCTAAGGATTCTTAAAGCACGGTCAAAGGTTAAAACCTTTTGTGTCACTATTTATGGGGTAAAACTGTGGAATAGTTTTACTATAGATCTACAGCAATGCTCAGGAATTAGTAAGTTCATGAAAATACTTCGAAAACTGATTTTGGAAGAATATGATACCGATAAAGATGATCACACATTGTATGTATAAATATATCAAATTATATCCAAATTATATCAATCACGGTAGCCATGTTTATATAGGTTCTCCTCGTGTATTGTGTGGAGTATGTGATGATGGGAATTAGGTGAATTATGTGGGATCAATAAGATGTTGAGCAGGGGTAGGAATTAATAAGTATGTTCATACTTCTTCCTACTCCTTTTCAGACCAAACATTGTTACATTATGTCAGACGATTTTGTTTTATTTCATTATATATTTTTTTTGTTTATCTGAACACATACGTGTGTGTGTGTATATCTACATATATATTCGTATCTGTAAATGAAAATATATGTAGTGTGTATATATTGTTTTTTTGTTTTATATGTCTGAAACAAATAAAGATACAATACAATACAATACAATATACCATCAAAACAGTGTACATCACTGTCACAACAGCGTTTGTTTTCATTCAAAGGCTTTATGATTGTTCCTATAATGGTGGGCCGGTCAGTCAAAATGCCCGGTCCGATTTTTTGTCCCAGTCCAGCCCTGTATGCAGCTCATCTGCAGTCTGGTGTTACCTACATCTTCCTATTCGGAAGGCAGAATTTCTGAGTTCTGAGTACAATCGAAAGCACCACGACTGCAGTTTTTGTGTTGGATGTAAAAAGCGAGGATAGAATGGCTAGGATAGAATCAGGCGTGGGATTTCTCTCGTGGAAATATGCACATTATTTTTTCCTTTCTATGTGGCACAGTGCACTTGTGGCAAGTAAGCAAGCTAGAAGACTGGTAATCTTGCTGGATATCCAGTTACGGAAGCAACACATTAACAAGAGAATTCTGAGTAAAACCAAAGTTACTTTCCCTAGTAACTAGTTACTTTGAAAGTAACGAGTAACTTGAAGTAACTGAGTTACTTTTGATAGAAGAATGTAACTAAGTTACTAATTTAAAGTAACTTACCCAACACTGCACAAGACAGACGCCAAATATCAGCGCTGGAGACGTGCCAGAGAAGACATCGTGAACTCTTCCTGGCCATCCAGTGTAGATGTTAGTGAAACTGTTGGGAAGACAACATTGGAGAAACGTGAACATTTTATTTGTACTTTATAATCTGCAGGTCTGACAGAAATCTGCAACTATTCTTTGAAGCACCGCTCCTCTCTAAAACAGCAATAAGGATAATTATTAGGCCACATGTTCAGTTCAGTTCAGTTCAGTTCAGTTCATTTTTATTTCAAACATTTCAAACATGTGCCTTCACAATCATTACAAAATATCATTCCATTATTTGTTTGAAAAGGAGTAGGCTGAAGTATTTACTTATTTGTCCCTACCCCCTCAAGTTTTACCTCTCATTCATTAAATTTTTTTTTTTGTCTTAAATTAAACAAACAACATATGAAACATATAAACATATGAAGTAAAACAAAACATAACATACATAAATCAAAAACAAGAAATTAGCAAGCCCCACCACAGTATAGTTTCTTTCATATGAAAAATACAGAATGTGTATATTTGCAGATACACAAGTTATGGAAAAACAACAAAACAAAACAAAAAAAACAAAAAAACAACCAAAAAAGAACCGCAACACCATTACCAGCAACATTACCATCCTGGGTTAACCCCGTTTTCTTCATTCTTATACTTATTTAAAATTAGGTTTTTATATTTTACTTTAAACTGTTTTATGTTTTGACTGTCTTTTATTTCTTCTGTTAGACTGTTCCATAATTTAACTCCTGCAATTGAGATAGACATAGTTCTTAAAGTTGTTCTAGCACTTTGTATTTTTAAATTCCATTTCCCTCTTAAGTTATACCCACCTTCTCTTTCTATGAACAATTTACAGATTTCTTTGGGAAGCAATTTATTTCTGACTTTATACATTATTTGCGCTGTTTTAAGCTTCACCAAGTCTTGGAATTTAAATAACAAAATAACTTTACAACTTAAAGCAAATTTAGGAAACGTAAAGTCTGAAACAAGTCTTTATATTAAGGGCCATCAGTTAAACAATGTTGTTTGGTCTAGGTCTAAACAGAGCGCATTGTGTGTGACAACGTCTTTCGCGCACGCGGGCTGCTTTGAGGGCTGTGAGTGGTTCACACTAGAGCGCTTTTGCTGTCACATTTTATTTGTAGTGTGAACAACCAGACAAAAAAATCAGATTTGATCAAAAAATCGGAATTGAGCATTAACACCTGCAGTGTGAACGTAGCCTTAGTGTCTCCAGTCTCCCCAAGAGTTGAAGTTCTCGTGGACCGGGTCCTCTGCTAGGCATTCCCAGCTTGCATGGAGGTGAACTTTATCTAACCAGTGCCTTTCAACCTCACACACTAACTTGAGCTCCTTACCCACCCAGGTGATGTTCTATGTCCCCATCGCTAGCCTTGGTAGCCAGGGATCAGCCTGCCAGGGTGCTGCTGCCAGACACACAATGCACCTAACCCAGGACCCAGGAGGAGCATGGTCCCATGGGCAAAGGCCTAGCCACCAGGCGTCCACCCCAGGTCAGACTCCAGGGCAGGAGCATTGCACCAGGTGAAGTGTTCACTTGATGTTATGCTCATGTTCTACATGACTCTACATGACTCATGACTCAGTCCCAGCCCCATACCCTCTACACCCTGTACACCCACGATTGTGTCGCCTCCAATATAGACAACATCATTTTGAAGTTTGTGGACGACACTACAGTGATCGGTCACATCACTGGAGGGGACGAAGCAGCTTATAGGAGAGAGGTGGCTGGTCTGGTGTCATGGTGTGAGGACAGCAACCTCACCCGCAACACTGACAAGATGAAGGAGATGATAGTGGACACAAGGAAGAAGAGGAGGCCTCACCCACCGCTGTCTATCCGGGGCCTTGAAGTGGAGAGGGTGAGCAGCTTTAGGTACCTGGGCGTCTACATCTCTGAGGACCTCACCTGGATAGTGAACACCACACAGCTGGTCAAGAAGGCTCAGCAGCGGCTGTATTTCCTGAGGAGGCTGAGGAAATTTGGTATGTCGGCCAAGATACTCAGCAGCTTCTACAGCTGCATTGTGGAGAGCACCCTGACCAGCTGCATCACTGCATGGTACGGCAGCACTACTGCTATGGACCACAAATGCCTGCAGAGAGTGATAACAACCATGGAGAAGATCATCAGAACTCCGCTGCCCTCTCTGCAGAGCATCTACCATTGCAGAGTCCAGAGGAGAGCTGCCTCCATCCTCAAAGATGGAGATGGAAAATACTATTATGTAAACAATATAGGATAACCACTTTATATGGTGAGGTCTTGCTCGTTTGGACATGGAAAAGTGGAGCTCCTGGAAGACCCTAATGACTTGCTTTCTGCTTTTTCTGTTTCTTTTAAGGCCTTATTAAGGCCTGATGGAGAATCTAGCTCTTTGTTAACAGTGCAGATGCTCAATGTTCACCTATCTGAATAGTAAAGGTAAATGGGGACATGCAAAACAAGACTAGACTAGTTATGATTATTCTGTTTGCATGTGTGTTAAGTATTTGATTTGCATCTCTGTACTATTTCTTTATGAGAATAATCTGGTATCAATGTGATAATAGACATCAAAGTGTACTGCTAGTAAATTTGTGCAAAAGTGACTTAAAGCTTTATGGCAGAAGAGAGGGTCTTACTGCTTACTGCAGTGTTGAATAAAAATTAAAAAAACTAAAAATTGTTCTGTGAGATTAAATTCTCAGAATAGTTAAATAATTCCCGAGGAAATTATGTGGTTACAGTTGCTCCAAGACAGTAAGAACAGTTACTGACCAAACTAAATTAAATAATACATAATATATTACAAAGTTACAATATGTAACAAATAGGTCTAATATATATACAAATAGCTCAATTCTAAATATCTCAGTTTGTAAGACAAATGAAACATATATGGTTAAAATTGTACTCTAAACTGTAAAATTGTTATTTTCACCACAGACGATGTCATTGTAGGGAATGAGTAACTGCTCAGTGGGGGAAAAGGATGAAATGATTAAAGGTTTTCTGTATTAACTGAAATAAAAAAAACCATTACATAATACACTTAAATGGGCTTTAAAGCTCACTGCTGACCAAAAACACAAAGGTTTCTTTCGCATTTGCCAAAAGACAAATTGATGACCTCCAACACTTTTTGGGGGTGACAAAAATCTGCTAATGAGACAAAAGCTGAACATTTTGGAAACGTTGAGTCCTGCTACATCTGCATAAAACTAACACAGCATGTCATAAAAACATTATCATACCAACAAACATGAATGTGGTAGTGTTGTGGTCTGGGGCTGCTTTGCTGCTTCATGTTCAGCCACCAGCTCATACCCTGAAGTTCAAGAGCACTTGGGTTATGGAGCTTGACAATATTCCAGAACACACACAGGCTCAAAATGGCTCAAAATAAATTGTTCTGGAGTGGTCAACATCTGGACTTAAATCCAATTGAGATGGTTTGGGATCACATCATGCTTGAATAACCCTCCAAAGTGGATGATGTTACGTGCCAAGAGATGTGGCTTTGCTTTTGTGTTCTTTTTATCTAACAGGTGTCAAGCCTCCACCTATTGGCCAGTTCATCGTTGATTGGCATGTGTCTATTGGCTGGTCTGGGCACAGTTGGCCAATCACACTCCAAGGATCACTACAAATGAGCAGCTTCCTGGCCAGCTGGGGGCTACTGGCTTCTGCTATGACAAACATTTGTGAACAGGCTTCTTTGTATTATGTGTGGTGGGAGGCTGGGCAGGTAAGCTGGGGTACCCTATACACTGGTTGCAGGTTTTAAACTGTTAGACACACTAGGTTATGCGGTTGATGCCACTTTTGTATGTTTTCACTGACCTTTTGTCGAGCAGCTAGGTAGGCCTTTTGTTTTGCATTTTTCTTTTAGTTAGGCCCTGGGAGCTCTCGACCTCTTTTTGTTTTATTACTTTCTTTGATTTGGCTCAACCGCCCAGTCCTCCTCCCCCACCTTTTTTCTTATAGATTCCAATAAATCCTGCCTGATTCTTAACTGTCCTGTTGTCCTCCTCCTTCATTGATTGTGGTTGTCCGGTGTTGCTGTCTCCTTCCTGCCTTTGCCACCACCATGGTGGGGGGGACGTAACACAAGTGGGGGCTCGTCCGGGATCATTTTATGTTGTGGACAACCTAAATTAATGAAAGTGTGTCGTAATTTTAGGGTGACTATGTTTCATGGTTGCGGCTGAAGATGAGTTTTGACCTGCTTGATTTTGTTAATCAACCTAGCGTTGCCACCACCATGGGGGGGTGGGGGGTGGACGGTGGACGTAACAATGATTTTAAACAATTCTGCAAAGAAGAGTGGGCCAGTTGTCATTATGAAGAAACCAGTTTTAGATGGTTTAACCCAGGGATGTCCAACTCCAGGCCTCGAGGGCCTGGTCTAAGCTTTGTTACACAGCTTCCTACTCAAAGCAGCCTTCAAAAGATGGGTACATTGTGGTAATAATGGGACGGGCATGGTTAGCAACAATACTCAAGTAAGCTGTGACATTTAAACAATGCTCAATTGGTACCAAGTGGCCTGAAGTGCGCCAAGAACACCACCTCCAGCAAACTTACACCAATTCTGACCCTACCAACCAAATGCTGCAGCAGAAACCAAGCCTCATCTGACTAGGCAACATAAGACTTCCATTGTCCAATTATGGTTAACCCACATGGAGTGTAGCCTCAGTTAACTCTTCTTAGCTGACAGGAGTGACACCCACTGTGGTCTTCTGCTGCTGTAACCCATCTGCTTCAATGATTGTCGTGTTGTTCATTCAGAGATTCTCTTCTGCATAACTTGGTTATTGGAGTAAGCATTGTCTTCCTGACTGCTTGAAGCAGTCTGCTCACTCTTCTCTTTTTTGGACCATTCTTTGTAAATCCTAGTTGTGTGGAAAAACACCAGTAGATCAGGAGCTTCTGAACGACTCAGACCAGCATTCAAGTTCAGTTTGAACTTTAGCAGGTGGCCTTGACTATTTATACACACCTAAATGCACTGAGTTACTGAAATGTGATTAGCTGAAAAAATATGTGCATTAATAAGCAGTTAACAGTTGTACCTAATAAAGTAAGCAGTGCATGTATGCAAAGAGTCGCACCATAGCAGACCAGTGTTTTTATAACTAGTTCTGTGTTTTTCTTGTACACTAAAAACTTCACAGTGCACATGCAGCTCCTGCAGACCATAACAATAATTATGATTTTGAACAACAACTAAACACAAAGGGCAAAAGAAAGACAGATGATATCTCTGTCACTGAAAGCTTTAAGTGTTAAACGAGCAAGATTTTATGTACACCTGCATTAGGAGAAATAATTGAAGATGAAGATAATTTAAAATCTTTACGTTACATTATATAAGCATACTCAGTTTTGTCTTCCTGCAGACACTCATTGACAGGTTTCTGTAGGACATCTCCTCTCAGCACAAAAACATCTACACATGTCAAAATCAGAATAATTCTGGAAAAGCCTACACCTCTGATTGTACCGTCTCCCATAATAACTTAATCAGCAGTTAGGTGGAATTGCTGACACGTTCCCAAAAATAGGGGAACAGTTATCTTGGAGAATAATGAGCATGCATTATTAGCAAGCATCCTATTATTGTACACTTATCTTGTTTTTACGGTCATCCCAAGTATTTTTACCCCCACTGCACAATTAAAGTGCAATCTCAAGCATTAATTAGCTCACCCCAGGGCGAAATAGTAAGCTATAAAATCAGGTTAATTTGCTCTGTGTCTCACACTATCACATGCAAGCATGCATGAAAGCCACTGGACCTCTACTGGTACATCTTCTATTTAGAAAGTGTACTTGTTCACTTTATAGAAACATAAATGTTAAATATGGAGAAAGCCATAAGCATTAGATTATATGAATACAGATATATCACAGAGGAAAAACCTTAAGGAGAGTCACAGACAATTTAGCAATACAGATTATCACATTTAAAGCCCTGAACCACCCTGAAAGTATTTGCACAAAAGTGGACCGCATACTAACCTACTCCTATGCTTTGAAAAGTTGAGCTTAGGTCCATGGTGTCTCCAGGCAATCGCTGAATTGCATTAGTATAACATTTAACAAGCGAGGCTCTGAAGTTCTTTGCTCCACATGTAAGTGACCTCTGTAACTCCACCTGAGGAAAAAAAATTCCACAATCTGAATTATTCTATAAGAATGTTTTAATCATTGTATACATAAAAGACTGATGTTATGAAAGCTTAACAAAATGAATGTCAGAATATCCCTGATATGAGCATCGCTAGCCTTTAGCCGGTGAAGTCATCTTGCAATCTGATGCAGAGTTCACAGGAGAGAGGGAAAGATATCATTCATATTTATATAAAGTGCATGATTCATACCAAGAACAAAATAATAATAATAATAATAATAATAATAATAATAATAATAATAAATGAATAAATAAAGAGAATGAAAAGCAGCATTTACTAGTTCAGTGTTTGTGTGTTGTCATGATGCAGAATTAATTTTCTTGAAATTGCTGAAGTAGTTTTCATAGCTTGCTTGTATTTGTGTTTTCTTATGTTGCTGTGTATTGAACTCATGTGGCTACCAAGGGAAAACAAGGGAACTGTTTTTGTCCTGAAGGCCACTAAAGGCTAAAAAACAGTACAGTACTAATCACCATCACATTTTCACAAAGGGAAAGAGGCACGAATGAAAGCACAATGACCTTGAGAGTGTCACCGTTAACAGCGGGGTATTGTTGTAGACATAGCCAACTGCAAAAAGGAAGATCTTTTCTCTACCAGGAAGTAGACATATGTCCTGTACAACACAGTTCATTAACCCCATATGTTACCCTTGGCACACTACATTGCATACTAGCAATGTGCAGTGCGGGAGAATAGTAAATTCATGTCACTGCCAAATAAACATGCTGCTTTTGTGTGACTCACTATTATAAGGTGTTATAAATGTGGTGGCGGAAGACGGCTCAGTCCAAACAGATATTTTGAGATATTCATGTGAGAAATGACAATTACTTCTTAAGATCACTGTATACTGATTCCCATTTAAATATGTCATTTTACAATATTCCCTAGATCAGGGATCTCGAACTCCAGGCCTCGAGGGCAGATGTCCTGCAGGAGTTAGATCTCACCCTGGGTCATCACAACTGAATCAAATGATTAGTTCATTACCAGGTTTCTGGAGAACTTCAAGACATATTGAGGAGGTCATTTAGCCATTTAAATCAGCTGTGTTGGATCAAGGACACATCTAAAACCTGTAGGACACCGGCCCTCAACGCCTGGAGTTCGACGCCTGTGCCTTAGATAAATAAAGTAGTGATTTAAAATGGCTTAAAACAGTTACTGTGATGATTAAAAGAAGAGTCTTTAACACGTTTAACATCTTACAGCTGCTATAGCAGTAAGTGACAATCTTCATAATCAGAGGTCTTGCAGGTAGATAAAAGGAAGGAAACAGAAGGAAGGATGTTTGAGTGTCTAATCACAGAACTTTCTTCATGATTTTGTTGTTGTTTGTATGTTTGTTTTAACAGCTATACAGATTGTATGATCGGTCCCTGCAATTATAGCACCGGTGCCCTTATATTAAATCCACTGTCACAAATATAGTGTCAAATAATTTTATCAACAGCCATATATCTGCTTTCTTCAGCAGGGTAATCACTAATAATTTGTTTTAAATACACATAAAAAAGTCCAAACTCTCTGAAATCACACTCTCTCTCTTTTTTTAACATACAGTATAATGACTGAACTTGGTGGGAAAGCATTTTACTCTGCTCCTACATTACATGGTAACTTTCTTTAAGTGTATCTGTAAAATAAATCAAATAAATAAGTCTTTATTGGAATCAGGTTTATTTATTATGTATTTTACTTGTGACTTTTTTTACCAAAGTGACAAGCATCTGATCCATTACTATATTCAGGGATTCTTACACTGCCTGTTCATCAAAATGGGATTTGGGGAAATAAGATTAATATTGCTTAAAAGATAAAGTTATTAAAATCCTGACAAGTTAAGTGAGATGAAATGGCATATTGATGCATGAGGGATGAACAGAGAGACCTGAGAAGAAATTCAAGTGACTGATGTGCTTGCTCAGCTTTGGAACGAACTTGAAGATGAACTGTTTAAGGCATATTCTTTACAGTTAGATCTCTATCAGGTAATGGAGCGACTGGAAGAGATAGCATACAGTGAAGTCATTTTATTCTTGAGCATGACAGATAACTGGCTAGTAGTGGACATGACAGAAACAATGTGGTGTTCAAGCTATAGAAGGCCCATCACACAGCAGTCTATCACCTAACCCTTAGCCAAGTTGAGACAAGGTGACTTTACGTTTGGCAGCTTTGCTCTCATGGGAAATGACTCGTGTGCAAGAGTGTGCAGTATGTGATGTGAGGGCTACAACCCTCCTTTCCTTGACTTTTCAGTCATTTGTCTTTGCCTAACATGGTTTGTGTCACTTTCCTCAGTTGTCCTGTAATTGATGTGAACATGTGATGTGGTACACTTTTTAATTTCGTTTGCTATGAATTTAGCCTGTGATCTGATATTATTGAAAGAGAGTTTACATCATAGAACAACTGTCAGAGCAGCTGGAACCCACGGGAAGAAAAGAGGTACACAGAAAGGCTACAGCTGGCTCATGGATTAAAACCCACATGGGGATGTCACCAAAACTGATATTTATCAGCTTTTGGTATCAAAATAATGAAAACATGATTAATTGTCATTGTTGTAGTAGTAGTCGTCGTAGTAGTAGTAGTAGTCGTTAGCAGCTAATTATAAAACAATAATGTCAATGTTATAATTATTATATTATTATAATATATTATAGGAGTAGTCCTGTAGTCACTCCACTCAATACATGTCATGCTATGAATTATAGAAGTTACACAGAGAGCGTTAAAGTCACCCAGCATACAAAAAAACCCCAGCAGTAATAATAATAATAATAATAATAATAATAATAATAATAATAATAATAATAATAATAATAATAAATTCATGTGTATTAGGAATATTTAAATAAAAAAATACACTAATAATTGTATTCTTTCTGAAATGAACAGCTACATCCTTCCCAGGGATACCATGATGGCTGACAATGAAGGCATAATGGCTTTTAATTGGTTATATTTAATTCAGCTGCTGAATTGTTATTCCACATTCATGCGCCAGCTTTTGTTCAGCTATTTTCAAGTAGGGCATTTTTGACATTGTTAAGTCAAAGCAAGAAGATAACTGCACATCTGTTAATTTTATCTTTGCAGGTGCAAAAATAATTCAACCTCTGAAAGAGAAGAGAAAAATGTGCTCCTTGAGGTACAAAAGGTATAAGTGCGTGGTTGCATGCGTACGTTTGCCACAAAGAGAGACACGCCAAGTCATGGAGGATATATTCTCCTCCAGCAAGTCCAGTTAACACTATTAATGGCTTCCTAGCTTGTCCAAAAGACGTCTTGCTCCCTCATTAGGAGAACGTGTCAGTGCCCGGTCCATTGCTAAAAGGGACCCCTACGGTGAAGTGATACAGAGAGCAGACAGCCATCTCCTACTGGGGCTGCCTTTGCGTGTCTCTTTCTGGACTCCCTCTCTTTCTTTGTCTCTAAACCCATCCATCATTGCTTTTTTCTGTTTTATGCACGACCCGAGGAGGACTTCCTAATTGGAACTGTCATTAAAAGTAAAAGAGAAAAAAAATCTCTCAAAGACTTAGTGGAGGCACTCACTAATTCCACATTCAGAAGGCATCATCTGTCTGTCAAAGGGATAGATTGGATGGTCTGAATATGCCTTGTTGTAATGAAGAGCTAAAAATAGCTGGCCACACATTTTTATTACAGTGATTTATCCTTTTGAAAAACCATCAAGACTTCCTTAATTACTCTGAGACGCCAATGCATTTGTGCAGTTTCTGTCTGTTTAAAGTGTGGACTGTCGACAAACGGAGAGAGACAGTGCTGTCATTATTACTGATGTAATTATTAGAAAGCAAAAACAAAACATATATACACACACACACACACACACACACACACACACACACACATATATATATATATATATATATATATATATATATATACACACACACACATACACAGTGTTGGGGAGTAACGGAATACATGTACCGCCGTTACGTATTTAAAATACAAAATATGAGTAACTGTATTCCGTTACAGTTACCGTTTAAAAAGGTGGTATTCAGAATACAGTTACTTTGTTGAAATAAATGGATTACACTGCGGTACTTTCCTGTTTCATTTTGTCGCGGGTCAGGACTGTTTGGGTTTTGTTTGACAGCTACGTTCTGTTGATCCAGGTGTTCCACTGTAACGGTTGCCATGGTTACAGGGTGACGCTCTCTCTCTGCGTGTTTCCTGGGTGAGAGAGCGCCTTTTTGTTGTTGTTGTGCTAAGATAATAGGCAGAATGCCACAGGTATAGCTCTAAAGAATGTAGCCTCATGGGCAGTGTAGTCCGTGTTGCAGGGAGAATGGACTGCCATACCTGTTATGTGTCTGTGAACGCGAGGAGGGAGAAAAAGGCGAGTGGAAAAGTAGGAGTTGTTATCAAGCAAAAACGGGAGCTGGAAGCATGTAAATATAATAATAACCACTTCAGCCAAGAAGAGTGCCTGACGAGCCCAGTTGTAAGTAAGCTGTTAAGACTCGACTGTGCGCTGTGTTCGTGTTTTCCTCCGAAAACAATAAGTTCCGTTGGAGCAGCCTTTCAACGCCTCTCTCTGTCTCTCGCAAGAAAAGTTGACCCACACAACAAAGTAAAGCTATTTTTCGGCTACGAGCCCGACGTGTTAGCCAGAGGTCCTTTTACTACGGTTCGGAGCCGCGGACCTTCAGTAACAGTAATAAATCACAGCAATAGTACATTCATGTAGTTGTAAAAAGCATGATAATATATTGTGTAATCCAAAGTATTCAGAATACGTTACTGTCATTGAGTAACGTAACGGAATATGTTACAGAATACATTTTGGGGAATGTATTCTGTAATCTGTAATGGAATACATTTTAAAAGTAACCTTCCTAACACTGCACATACATATATACACTCAACAAAAATATAAACGCAACACCTTTGTTACTGCTCCCATTCCCCATGGGATGGACGTAGAGACCTAAAATTCATTCCAGATACACAATATAACCATCCCTCCCAAACAGTGGTCACAAATCAGTCCAAATGTGTGGTAGTGGGCACATCTGCTATATTGAGATAATCCATCCCACCTCACAGGTGTGCCACATCAGGATGCTGATCTGACATCATGAGTAGTGCACAGGTGTACCTCAGACTGCCCACAACAAAAGGCCACCCTGGAATGTGCAGTTTTTTGTGCTATTGGGGGTCTGGGGACCCAGAACCGGTCAGTATCTGGTGTGACCACCATTTGCCTCATGCAGTGCAACACATCGTCGCATGGAGTCTATCAGATTGTCAATTGTGGCCTGTGGAATGTTGGTCCACTCCACTTCAATGGCTGTGCGAGGTTGTTGGATATTCGTGGGAACTGGTACACGCTGTCGTATACGCCGGTCAAGCACATCCCGAACATGCTCAATGGGTGACATGTCCGGTGAGTATGCTGGCCATGCAAGAACTGGGACATTCTCAGCTGCCATCTGCCCTGAACAATGTGAACCATGATTCATCCGTGAAGCGCACACCTCTCCAACGTGCCAGATGCCATCGAATGTGAGCATTTGCCCACACAAGTCTGTTACGGCGACGAGCTGGAGTCAGGTCAAGACCCCGATGAGGACGATGGGCATGCAGTTGAGCGTCCCTGAGACGGTTTCTGACAGTTTGTGCAGAAATTGTTTGGTTGTGCAAACCAATTGTTCCAGCAGCTGTCTGGGTGGCTGGTCTCAGACGATCTTGGAGGTGAACCTGCTGGATGTGGAGGTCCTGGGCTGGTGTGGTTACACGAGGTCTGCGGTTGTGAGGCCGGTTGGATGTGCTGCCATATTCTCTGAAACGCCTGTGGAGACGGCTTATGGTTGAGAAATGAACATTCAATGCACGGGCGACAGATCTGGTTGACATTCCTGCTGTCAGCATGCCAATTGCACGCTCCCTCATTGCTTGTGGCATCTGTGGCATTTTGCTGTGAGACAAAACTGCACATTCCAGGGTGGCCTTTTGTTGTGGGCAGTCTGAGGTACACCTGTGCACTACTCATGATGTCAGATCAGCATCCTGATGTGGCACACCTGTGAGGTGGGATGGATTATCTCAATATGGCAGATGTGCCCACTACCACACATTTGGACTGATTTGTGACCACTGTTTGGGAGGGATGGTTATATTGTGTATCTGGAATGAATTTTAGGTCTCTACGTCCATCCCATGGGGAATGGGAGCAGTAACAAAGGTGTTGCGTTTATATTTTTGTTGAGTGTATATATATACACATGGACCAGCATCCCACTGTTTCCACCATCATGTTGAATGTGAGCTTTGGCAGTTCTGAAGGCGAAAAGGGGTCCAACTTAAAAAGGTGTACCTAATAAAGTGGGTGGTGAGTTAATAATAATAAGAAAAAAAGAATAGCCAAACAGTAGTTTACAGAGCTTAGCTACAGTGATGTACATGGCAAAATGTAGAAATTGTATTTATATAAGCAGCTGTAGCACTTTGTCATTTTGAGAAAATACAACAGTTTATTATGAAATAACATAAATTAGAAAGTTGATTTCAGGCCACATACTTCAAACATTTGGACCAATTTAAAAAAAACGTTTCGATCACCCTACAGTTCCTATACATGTTGCATGGCTATAATTTAATTTACCGTAATCTGGACCCACATTTCCTGTATTTTATATATCTAGTTCATGTGCACTGGGATGGATGGTGAAGTAAATTAGCATGTCAAGGACAGTTCATGAATTCAATCCATAATCCATACTGCTTTATCCTATAGAGTTTGCATCAGTGAATTATGAAAACATGCAATGCCAGCTCGTGATTCAGTGACCAGGTTGAATGTAGATGGTAGAAGTAGTATGTTCAAATGTTCAGTTTTCTGATGAAGTGAAATTATCTTATGTAAAGTTGCTTTATATCCACGTAATAAGAATTTTGGTGTCGATAGTGAAGAGAACATCAATATTTATATGTGCTTAATATGTTATTTTGTCTATCGACAAAAGACATCTTTGAGCATATTAACTGCCACTGCTAAATTCTGCATAAACATTTAAGCGTTATGTGTTTTTTCCTGATTCTGAAGTCCCTCAAAAATCAACCACCCAGTTAATCACTGGTTTTGCTCATTTCTACTATTTGTAGGTTTGGTATTCCAATATGTTTGTTAGTTTTCATTTTAGTCTGTGAGTCCCTCAGCCGATGATCACTGACCTGTTTAATCAGAGCAACTGTACTATCTCATTCATTGATTTCGCTGAGGTAAGATACCGTCAGCTCCAACCAACCATTACAAAAATACACTCCTGGATGCAGCCGATAAAATGCACAAACAGTATGCCTGAAGTGCACGCTAGTGAACTGCAAGCTTAGACACATTCAGTAAGAACAGCTGATACAGAGAGATGCCACCTGAACTCAAATGCATTTCACTTTAACAAATATTGCAAAACTAATCAAATCTGCTGTAATAATTTACTATATCTATACAACCATCCTTAGTGTCTGCAGTGTCTGGTTCACATCTACCAGTGACTGATGTCCACATGAACTGGATAAAATATGTCAAAATTATGGAGTTACAAAAAAAACCTCATTCCTGTTCACCTGCCAATTAAATAAAATGGATATGTGCGCTGTAAATTATATCACACTAAAGAAACCTGCTAGTTCTAGCGTCAGTTGGCATCTTATCCATCTAAATAAGAAGGTTACGACATTCACCAAAAGTTAGGTTTTTACATTATATCTATATATTCTCTGTATTGCTACTGTTTGCTTCTTGCTGCTTCAGAAAATCATTGTAAAACACACATATGCACATGCACAAAATTACATGTGGCCCAGATAACTTTGCATGCCTACACATCTTTCATAAGGTCTAAAAATAGCTGCTTACATTTAATTAAATGTGACTGCACTTCAATGTAAATAATGCAATAAGATGTTAAAGACAGAAATCCAGATCACCACGTGGTTCACAAAGTCGCAGCTTTAGGCGATCATTTTCTTTTTTCATTGAGTCACTGATGCTTGTGTGGTTCCACTTTGTTCCAGTGTAGGACAAAAGTGTAAAAAAATTACAACAGCCAAATATAAAGTAGTTATTTTTATTCTTTAAAAGTTGTTAGCACCAGTTCATGCTGATTTTAGGTTCTCTCTAGCACTGTACCCTATAGGTACTCAGTAGTTACCAAACTCAGAGGGTTATTTTTTCCTTTTTCCCCCTTGTTCCCTTAAATCTGATTTACTTGGACTGAGGATAACAGCAGGTGGAGCTTATTTTCCAGTTGGGTGCCAGTGCAGAAGAGACATTACAGCACTGACCACAAAAGAGGCAGTTGAGCAAATACGATATTCATCTTTGTCCGGTGTGTTAATTTCCCAGTTGTACAATGTCCTTATGCGTCCTCCTACTAAAGCAAGCTAACACTGTGTTTATGCACAAAGTCATAACTGTGCTTAGTTAAATTTAATATTTTAAATTCTGAAAAACCAAAAAGAGCAAAACCATCTTGACCATCTTTAGTTGCTGAAGAAGAAGAAAAACGTAGCATTGTGCCAGATGACAATCTTGGGAGCGATGGCACTAGAAGTACTCTCTCTCTCTCTCTTTATCCTAAAATACACATTACAGTTGTTGGAAACAGCTGGCTTTTCTGTTGTGGAATACAATTTGTTTCATAGAATAAAATGTTAGCAATGTTTCACAGGATGTCTTGGCTGATTTCCATTTCCTGCATTGGATACTTGCAGATACTTTTCATCCTTCTTTATATTAGACAGCATAAAGTTGGTAGGTAGGTGAATCTAAGCATCATCATGTAACCTAATCCTGAACACCACAGCCACTATGTCACTGTATGATTTACTGTACCTAATGTGAAAACAAGACCCTCAAAGGAGACACAAAGAACAGTGTTGTGTTTTAGTTGATGATCTCACTTTTGGCAAAAGGAACAGAAGATAAAACTTCAGAAGCAAAACTAGGATGAAAAGATTCATTACAGACATAATTATTTGCTTTGCTCTGTGAAAAAAAAAAGTTAAAGCTGTTTTGCTCCATTTTAAATTCTATCTTCCAACTTGTTCTTCGTCTTTACTTCACCATATTAGGCTTGAGTCACTCAGGCATGGGGTTAGGAGAAGTCTTTACAGTCCACTACACACTGTTCCTTTCATAAGTAGCAGTTTATGTTTGTGGAAAGGTGTACACACTGTTTATACTTCAGGCCGCTGACTTTTTAATCTGCCTTGTTTTTCCTTGTCTCAAGTGGAACAGAGGCTTCAGTGGGTGTTTCAGTGGATGCTATGATTGATTTTCCCCTCCCTTCATCATTTCACAAGAGATTGTGGAAAAATATTTGGTGTCATGCTGTTCCAAAACAGGATGTTCTTGTCAATCTGCCATACTCTTTTAATGTAAAACAGTTTGAAATTAATCAGGTTCTTTAAAATACAATAAATGTGCATATGTGTGCCATCTGTGCTGGAATGGGCTTCAGCCCTCCAACTACCCTAAAGTGTGTAACGGACAACCTGGTCCACAGTGTCCATTTCACGCTTTGCCTCTCCAAAACGTGAAATGGACACGCATGCAGAAACTGCATTAGCAGCAGGAGGAGAAAATGTATGTAAAGCCACAAATTCTGTAGTGAGCAAAAAAACATATTGAGTACATTACAGCATCCTTAATCATCAGAAACGTTTAAGCTAGGCGGCTAATATGTATATACATGTAAATGTGTTAATAATGTCTACTTAAAGGCTTTCCTGTGATTATTTTCACGTTGGCTTGGAATAAAATATTTTCCTCTGCTGTTGCTGCAAATTCTGCATGTGTGTACATTTCACGTTTTGGAGAGGCAAAGCGTGAAATGGACACGGTGGACCGGTGTGTCTATTACACGCTTTGTCATGATATCGGGCTGGATTAGGTGATAAGTGATTAGGAAATAGATGAATGAGATATATATTTACGCTTTACCAGGTGTTGAAGGGTCTGGAAACAAAACAGTTCCTGCTTTTATGCTCTTGTAAATGTCATCAGTGATGCCACGAGTGAAGACACCAAATACACATTTAAGCAGCCGTCATGTTACAGACACTATTTTTTTTTTTTAAACAATGTCATAGACTAATATTATTTATGTAGGTATGTTGCAAGAAAAAAAAAAGAAACAAAAACGGTAAGCTGGACGTTAAAATTCTGACAGAATTATGTGTATTTATACTGTTCCAAATTAAATATTGGCTATGCATCAGATGTCTTTGAAGATTTATTTTTATCTTTCTCTTTGTCAGAGAAGACATTACAGTTTACAACACTTTTTCAAAGTCCCTTATGCTAGCGTCAAAAAAAAACTCTAAAACATGCTTGCACAACAGAAACAAGTCCAAATCAAACACAGTAACTCATAACATCTCTCATTGTCATCACCAGCTCTTGGATCATGTGCACATAAGATTATTTTGCGGCTGCATGCATCCCTGCTGGTTCTGACCTACAATGCCACAGTCATGGTCATGTTAGCCCTTACACATTTTACCATTATAACCGTAGTTTACATAGATTTTTTAATTTAACAAATAAATAAAAAAATAAAAATGTGGCAGGGTGTGGCTTGGGCGCGGCTTGGGCGCAGCTGGAGGGGAGGCTGAGACACACTGAAGCTCCATCAGCTCATCACGCCTCCCCTGTTTAAAGGAGTGTACCAGGAGCCTGAGCTGAGAGAACCCCTGACCTGAGGGGTTGTTGTTGTTAATTAGATTAATTAGAGTAAAAAGCAACTGAAATAAAGTGTCTAAAGTGCAAGTATGCAAGTCAATCCTGTTACAAATTTAAAAGTAATTTTTTATTTAATTTTTCAACCTTTTATTTAATGCAAACGAATCATTTTTAAAGACTATATGAACTCACACATGAAGTTGTGATGGAAATGTGTAATTTAACTTTTTGATTATCTCTCAGGCACATCATTTTCTTGGAGATGATAAGGACAATTATCTACCATGTAATTCACCCTAACTGGATACACTCAGGCACATAGTGTATAAAATAATTTTTAAAAAGCATCATTGTTCAAATACCTACCTGTCACGGCCGCCGGGGCGAGCAGTGTGGTGTTGGAGGAAAAGGATGCAAAATGCAGGCAATGACTGATGATATGAGTGAGAGTTTATTTACAAGTGGCAGAGTGACAAAAACAGGAAATGAGAAGAGAGAAGCTACTGAACAAACCTAAACTGGGAAACTAAATAACAAACGTGAGATCATAGTAAAACGGGGTGAAGGGCAGAGACGCAGACTAAGGAACAGAACACCATGAAACGCAGACAAGCCGACAAAGAGCACAGACCGACACCCACTATATACACACACACGCACACAAGGAACCCAGGTAATCACACACAGGAGGGAAGCACAGCTGATCTTAATACACAAGACGACTGGAGGATACAAGCTGAACACAGTGACAACAGACACAGACCTTCAAAATAAAACAGGAAATCCACAACACGAACAGGGCACAGGATACCAAAATCAGAATAAACTAGAACAGAAGACAATAATCACACTAAACACAAAACGCTGGGTCAACAACCCAGCACCATGACATTACCACAGTGGATAATAAATCAGCTACATCTGAGCCTATATAAATGAGGCACTATACAAATGACTGTAATTCCTAAACGTTGGATCATAGCTGAAAGCCTGCCCCTTAATAATATATTGATTTTTTGATTTAAAATCCACAGCAGTGGTGAACAGAGGCAATAATATGTTCAAACATATAGACCTAGTACCAATAATGCTGATAAATGCATGGTTGCATCCACAGTCATCAAAAATCAAAAGTTAGGAGTTCATATTGGTTTGAGATAAACAGCTTCTCTTTGTTTTTCCAGCATGCCACTGCAAACCACTGCAGAACAAGGTCATGTAATAAAGAATGGACACATGTAATTCACCCTTTGTTTCATGTATTCATTTGTGTAACTTCACAGTCACCTTATCTTCCTGCACAGATGGATGCTTTTGTCTGCTGCTGTTTTTCCTCTCACTTATGGAGCAGAAGCTTCAGCAGACATTTGGGTCACATGCTTCTTATATATCATTGATTTGCCAAGTCTCTTTTTATTGCCCTTCATTGGATTTTAAGGAGGCGCTGAGAGCTCTACACAGACAAAATGCATGCAAATAGACAAAACACCTTCACACATGACAACACAGTTTCCACATTTTAAAAAAAATTGGGGGTTTTTTTGCTTTCTTGAAGTGCTTGAACATTCACTTTGAAGTGAAGGTTCTTATTTTCCAACACCATTAACTGAACTGACTTTTGTGAGTCATGAACTCCTTGCAGGAGCAAGCGCGTTCGAGTTGTGTCCGTGTGTCACTTGTGCAGCGAGAGCAGAAATTGGGCCAGTGTCTCACAAGCAGGTTGGCAAGTATTCAGGTAACAGAAGATCGAAACAATTAAGAACTGGACCAGCAATCTGGAAACAATATCGCTCGTGAATGTTTGAGTGACACTCAGATAACTTGGAACACAGAGAAAGTTTTCCAGTGGGTGGGTGGATCTCTTTCACTCACGTGACAAGAGACACAAGTGAAAGAGAGACAAAGGCGAGCTACAATACATGACAGCATGTATTATGCGCTATTTCACTTAACTTCAGCATTTGTTTGTGCTGTATATTTGCAGCTTTTTCAAGCTCACTAAAAGTAAAATCTTCTGAATAAAATGAGGAATTTCATCAAGTGTAAGAGTCCTGCAGCTCTTAAATTGACCAGGTTCATAATCCAGCTTAGTGAAGCAGACCTCAGGTATAGCTTTTTCTGAGATTTTTAAGCCTTCTCTTCCTCTCAGCAGATGATGTCCTGGAGTCATAACCATTGAATCTCATCACATCAATCACTGCCCAAAGTTGCACTAGTTTTATAAAATGCATAAATAACCCATTGAAAGGCATCCACTGTTGGAGGGCATCTACAAATGAACAGCATCAAAATCATCCATCCCTCAGTCCATCTATTTTTTTCTGCTTATCCAATTCAGCCTATCCCAGCAGTCATATGGCAAGAGGCAAGGCACACCCTGGACAGGTCACCAGCCCATCCCAGGGCCATGACAGAGTGGCAGACCACCATTCTCACTCACACTCAGCACCAGTTAAGCTATCGTTCAATTTGTTGGACTGTGGGAGGAAGCCGGAGTGCAGCCAGAGTGAGAGAACCCACGCAGCCACGATGGTGGGGTGGTTAGCACCATCACCTAAGAGCAAGAA
Source organism: Mchenga conophoros (assembly GCF_057382185.1). Classification (NCBI taxonomy): domain Eukaryota; kingdom Metazoa; phylum Chordata; class Actinopteri; order Cichliformes; family Cichlidae; genus Mchenga; species Mchenga conophoros. The sequence continues at coordinate 15,797,116 of NC_140531.1, forward strand.
GGGCCTGGGCGTGGCCATCTGGAGGCTTTCTGTGTGGAGTTTGCATGTTCTCCCTGTGTTCTTCCCAGCCTCCTCCTACAGCCCAAAAACATTCACATCAGGTTAGTTGGTGTAAAAATGTTGTGAATAAAAAACAGTTATATCTATGATGCAAATTTATGCAAAAGAAGTACTTCACTATGCCAAGAATGTCTGATTAATCCTTGCATTGTTTGTTGAAAAGCTCTTTGGCTTCATCTGTACAGTCACAAAACAATCCATCTGTCCATTTTCTTAACCACTTCTCCAACCAGGATAAGTGGCCCAAATAATCAGTTAGCACTGAGAATAACACAAACAGCAACAAGCTGAGGATGCTGCTGAAGGGCTGTTCAGAAATGACAAGATATCCAGAATGTTTTGCTTTTGTGGTAACCCTGAGAAAACAAATGAAGTCAAACAAATCAGAAATGAATCAGGAAAACATCTTTATTAATTTAGCAACACAGCCACAACATTTACTAAAGAAATAAAAACAATACTGCAAAACACAGGCCACTACCAAAACAAGCTGCATATACATAATCACATATGTAAGTGGCAAAAAATACAGAATAAAGTATGTTTTCTTAATTTTGCCTGCACTGTTTCGTCTGTTTGCATGTGTTTTCTGAAGCTGGTCTCAGTGCCTTCATAATCATAAAGAGTACAGTAGGTAGGGAAGGACTGCATCTAATGTTTAATGTACATTGCAACAATATGCAACAACTTCACAATTTAATTTTATGGAAGAAAAAACTTCATGTGAAAGAGGCTGGCTCAAACTGCTGAAAGCCTGTGCTGGAAAGTGTTCCACTACATTAGTACTACAAAGTGATGAAGAACAGAAGGAACATATTCATCACCATTTTGGCCAAGATGCATAATGCTTGTTTGTTTCCCCTAGGATTTCAGGGAAAAAAAGAGAAGCTAATGTCCACATTATGTTACAGGTTCTGACATCTTCTCCAGCATGCATCCCAACTCTACTTTTCTATTATTATTCTCGGTTCATCCTCCTCCCCCCTCTCTTCGCTCTGATGAGGTCCATATCATTCTTGTGCTCGAGCAGAAACCAGAGCTGACATGCCCTTCTGGGAAATGGGGTAAAAGGTATGTGAAAATGACTTCCATTAGTGGATGAAAGCTGGGAGATCTGAGAAAAAACGGAGAGAAAGTGAGTGAATGAAGCAAGAAACAGAGTAGAATATGAAGTGAAAGGGCTTCCTTATAGTTTTTCAAAGAAGACAAACGCCTTTTAAGTGGGTCATTGTAATGCTGTTCAGCATACTTAACTCTTTGCCAATGTTGGAGGACTGATGCGTGGTCAAAGTCTGATATGAAAATTTACCCAGAGCTATGTTTTGTAGAACTTTTGTGACACTTTTGCATGAAGTTTTTGCATCATCCAAGCCCCTTTAACAGTCTTTTCTTACAACATGGCATTGTCATGGCAGTTTATGCAGGTCAGAATCAGGAGTCAGGTGTCGTCATCGTCATCATCATACTATAATGATCACAGCGAATATATGCCTGCAAGTTTGTTCCCAGACTCCTCCTGGAAAATTGGTTCAAATCTTGGTAAACCGTAGCCTAGAAACTACCTTAGATACCAAGATTTGTAACATTTATATTGTGACTGATTAAAATATTTATTTCAAATAAAAAGTATAAAAAGTTTCTGTTTATTTGTATATACAAATCATGTGACTCCTCCCTTAGTTATGCTGCAATAGACGTAGGCTGCCGGGGGATTCCCATGATGCATTGAGTTTTTCCTTTCCAGTCACCTTTCTCACTCACTATGTATTAATAGACCTCTCTGCATTGAATCATATCTGTTATTAACCTCTGTCTCTCTTCCACAGCATGTCTTTTATCCTGTCTTCCTTCTCTCACCCCAACCGGTCGCAGCAGATGGCCGCCCCTCCCTGAGCCTGGTTCTGCCGGAGGTTTCTTCCTGTTAAAAGGGAGTTTTTCCTTCCCACTGTCACCAAAGTGCTTGCTTATAGGGGGTCAGATGATTGTTGGGTTTTTCTCTGTATCTATGAAGCGCCTTGAGGCAACTTTTGTTGTGATTTGGCGCTATATAAATAAAATTGAATTGAATTGAATTGAATTGAATGTGACTGAGGCCAGTTTGTGAGCAGGTGTGGACGCCCATTCCTTTCAGGTAAAGTATAGCCTTAAATTGCTGATGATGACCTGCTCATCTTTACTCGTCCTCCTTTTGTGATTCTTTAATGTTATTTTTCATTGAGAAACTTCACAAAATACACCAAGAACTGGTTTCCGAGGTTCCATTTAGCTCTTCCTGTGTAATTCATCTCCCATCACACTGTTTTTCTGCTTTCCAGCTCCCCTCGGTTACTGATATTTCAGATTTCATCTGTAAGTCAAAACCTTCTACTTGTCAGCTAGACCCCATTCCTACAGTTTTGGTTAAGACATGTCTACCTTCTTTGCTTCCCCTCATATCTGCTATCATCTGCTCTTCACTTACCACTGGAACTGTTCCTGCTTCCCTCAAAATTGCCGCCATCACCCCAATATTGAAAAAAAAAACTGGTCTATATCCCAATAATTTTGAGAATTTTCGGCCTATTTCCAATCTACCATTCCTTTCAAAAATTCTTGAGAAAATAGTTGCCACACAACTCCTCACATTTAACTAATAATAATCTGTATGAACAGTTCCAGTCTGGTTTTCGCCCCTCCCATAGCACTGAAACAGCACTTGTAAAAATAACCAATGATCTTCTTATGGCAGCTGACTCCGGTTTACTTTCCATTCTTATTCTCCTCGATCTGAGTGCTGCTTTCGACACTATTTCTCACTCTATACTTCTCAGTAGGCTAGCCTCTATCAGTCTCTCCCATACTCCACTAGCCTGGTTTAAATCATACCTGTCAGATCGCACTCAGAATCGCACTCAGTTCATTCAACTCAAATCCTTTACTTCTCAGCCCTTCCCTCTGACCACTGGCGTGCCCCAGGGATCTGTCCTGGGGCCCCTTCTTTTCATTATCTACCTTCTACCGCTTGGACATATTTTCTGTAAATACAATATACATTTTCACTGTTATGCCAACAGTGTTGGGGAGTAACGGAATACATGTACCGCCGTTACGTATTTAAAATACAAAATATGAGTAACTGTATTCCGTTACAGTTACCGTTTAAAAAGGTGGTATTCAGAATACAGTTACTTTGTTGAAATAAATGGATTACACTGCGGTACTTTCCTGTTTCATTTTGTCGCGGGTCAGGACTGTTTGGGTTTTGTTTGACAGCTACGTTCTGTTGTTCCAGGCGGCAGCGTTACGGTTGCCATGGTTACAGGGCGACGCTCTCTCTCTGAGACGCTTTTTCGTTGTTGTTGTTGTTGTGCTAAGCTAACAGGCAGAATGCTACAAGCATAGCTCTAAAGAATGTAGCCTCATGGGCAGTGTAGTCCGTGTTGCAGGGAGAATGGACTGCCATACACGTTATGGGTCTGTGAGCGCGAGGAGGGAGAAAAAGGGGAGTGGAAAGGTACGAGTTGTCATCGAGGAAAAACGGGAGCTGGAAGCATGTAAATATAATAATAACCACTTCAGCCAAGAAGAGTGCCTGAGGAGCCCAGTTGTAAGTAAGCTATTAGGACTCGACTGTACGCTGTGTTCGTGTTTTCCTCCGAAAACAATAAGTTCAGTTGGAGCAGCCTTTCAACGCCTCTCTCTGTCTCTCGCAAGAAAAGTTGACCCAGACAACAAAGTAAAGCTATTTTTCGGCTACGAGCCGACAGAGACCCCGCCATATTAGTCAGAGGTCCCTTTACTACAGTTCGGAGTCGCGGACCTTCAGTAATAGTAATAAATCACACAGCAATAGTACATTCACGTTGTTGTAAAAAGCATGATAATATATTAAGTAATCCAAAGTATTCAGAATACGTTACTGTCATTGAGTAACGTAACGGAATACATTACAGAATACATTTTGGGGCATGTATTCTGTATTCTGTAATGGAATACATTTTAAAAGTAACCTTCCCAACACTGTATGCCAATGACACCCAGCTTTATCTGTCCACTAAACCTGATTCTGCTCTTCCCCCATCCTCCCTTACCCTCTGTTTAGCTGAACTAAATTCATGGTTCTCTTCTAATTTTCTCAAGCTCAATAGTAATAAATCCGAACTCCTCTTGATAGGCGCTAAATCAACATTATCCAGAACCAACAGTTTCTCTATTACTATTGATAACTCACCGGTCTTCATTTCTTCCTCTGTGAAAAGTTTGGGTGTCATCCTCGACAGTACTTTATCTTTCAATTCACACATTAATAATGTTACTCGGTCTGCATAGTTTCAATTGCGCAACATTAATCGTCTCCGTCCTTTTCTCAACCCACATGCCACTGCCATTCATGTTTATAGTAGAGATGGACTGATCCGATATTACGTATCGGTATCGGTCCGATATTGACCTAAATTACTGGATCAGATATCGGAGAAAAATAAAAAATGTAATCCGATCCATTAAATATCACGAAAGCACCTCACAAAACTTGCTACACGCTGTAACTCACCTCAGAACGTTAGCACGTCGGAGCAGTATGCATCACGTGATAGAGCGGCTGTGGCATGCGGGACCTGTCGGTGGTCTGGATAGCATTTGGAGCTTCGCTAGCAACTCGGCATTTCATCTCTGACAAAGTTATCCCCGAGAGAAGTAAAGCAAGTGTGTAAGTCCATCTCTGAATGTTTGTAAAGCATTCCTGCGTTAAGCTTAACAAGCGACTGCCTCTTCTTGCTGCTACTTCAATCATGAAACTGCTTAATGATCAGCTGATCGGCTTTTCTGTCGCGAGTCCGTGACTCTTGTTTGCTTTTGGCCCACTTTGCACCAGAAAGAGGAAACCAGCGGCTGAACAACAGCAGCACGTTTAAGCTTGATCAGCTTGTTAGAATTTATTTAATATTACTTTCTACTCGAGGATCTTTTTCTACGTAGCTGACGCTGGTAACTGTGCAGGGGCGGATCTAGCAAAGTTTAGCCAGGGGGGCCAATAGGGCATTACCAGGGAAAAGGGGGCACAAAGACATACTTTTCTTTCTTATTCTCATTTAAAATGTCTAGCTTTTAATAAATAATTATCCATTTTTTTATTTATTTTTTTTCTCCATACAGGTGACCCAGGAGTTCTTTTTTTTTTCTCTCTCTTCCCCCCCCCTTCTCACCGTCTCTTCTCCCCTTTGGTTTTCTTTCTTTCTCTCCCCCTCTTTCTCTCATTCATTCCCCCTGTCCTATTTATTAAAAAAAAAAAAAAAAAAAAATGACAAAGGATGAACTGAAGCTCTGCCATCACGTAATGTCGCATACTGCTGTTTCTGATGTCATTTAAAAATAAAATAAAATAAATAAATAAATAAATAATTATCCAAATCTTACACCCAAAGTTTTAATTTGATGTAAAATGAATAGAAGTCAATTACTGTATATAGTAACTATTAAGTCTAATATACCCTAGTAAGCTATAGTACTTTTTCCTTTGGGAAGGTACCATCTGTGCAGTCTGCAATTTTGTTGAAGAAAGATGTTGAATCTATTTAATATTTCTTGAAAAATAATTGATTTCTGTGCATTTTTTTTCACACTGCATCAAATTAAGGTTGATTACGTCGATTAAGCATCATGAGGTGGAGTGTGAGGGGTGGTTCCCTATTTTTTATTTATTTATTTTTGTTGTTGCTGGGAGTTGGAACCCTATTAGTTAGGTTGCTTAATATTTATGCTAAGTACTCTTTAAAATACCAGAATAGGGAGGATGGTGTAGGTTTAAGTTTATTAGATTGATCAGTATTGCTGAACTATGAAATATTTTTTTTTGCATACAGGTATAACAGAATAGCTTTAGTGTAGTTGTTGTTTTAAACTTGAGTATGAACTTATACAAAATGCAGCAAGATATTTAAAAAACAGTTTTGTTGATTAAAAAACGCTATATCGGATTCATATCGGTATCGGCAGATATCCAAATTTATGATATCGGTATCGGACATAAAAAAGTGGTATCGTGCCATCTCTAGTTTATAGCTCTGTTACTTCCCGGATTGATTATTGTAATTCACTTCTTTTTGGTCTTACTCAAAAATCCATCCACAAGCTCCAACGCTTTCAGCTTTCAGCTGCTCTGCTCCACGACTCTGGAATTCCCTACCTGCTGATTTAAGAAATATCTCTTCCTTCTCACTCTTTAAGTCCAAACTCAAAACCCACTTGTACAAAATAGCTTATCCCACATAACCTCTCCACTCTGCTATTTTATCTGTTTATGTTTTATGCTTTTATGATTCTGTAAACTGCTTGCTTTTATGTTGCTTTTATTCTACTGTGTACCGTGACCTTGAGTGTTTTGAAAGGCACTTTCAAATAAAATTTATTATTATTATTATTATTATTATTATTATTATTATTATTATTATTATTATATGAGCCATACCACATACAGGATGGGGCTGTTGCCAAGTTACCCATTCCTATTGCATTTCTATATTCCATATTGTTAGTTATTCAATGTTTTCTTTAAAATTCTCAACTGTGCCGTATCAAGTTTAATGGAAGTTTTTGCTAGTAATGATAATAATAATGATCCTTGGTTCAAATCCAAATAACCTAACCCTACTAACTGCATGTCTTTTTGCCTTCTTGCTGTAAGGTAAGTTGTGGAATTACCAGAATGCAGAGCGGATTGTTTTATATACCAGGCTTCAGCAGCAGCCCCACAGGATATTCAGGCCACAGAGAAAAAGAAGCAAAAGCAGAAGAACTAAATGCACAAGTGCAATCCAAACATTCTGCTACTCCTCTGATGAACAGAAATAACAATACCTGATTAAAAATAAGTTCTGATGCTCCGTTGAAGGTCATCTCCTCGTGGACCTCTGGAGCTCTACCAATGCTGCTGCTATTTTTAGCTGTGTTGAAGTCCTGTTCTGACCACTTGCATGTGTGCATCTACAGTTTCACTGAGCAAACATCCACTTCTGTGTTATTGGGTTCTCTTCATTGGCTCCCTGCTTAATCCTGGATTGGATTTAAAGTCAGATACAATGTCCTTAATTATCAGGCCCCAACATATGTTAACCACCTTATAGCACCATTTTATCCTAGTAGAGAACAATGCTCGCAGAGTGCAGGGTTAAAGTTTGACTCCTATTCTATTTTTGGAGAGTCTGCAGCTATCAGCTCCCACTCTTGCTGAACCAGCAACCAGTCTGGGTTCAAGGAACAGTCACCCTCTGGTTCTGCTGGAGGGCTCCTGTGAAAAGAGTCCTCAATCTTCAATCTGACTGCCAATAGGTTGATCATAGGGCAGGGATGTCAAACTCATTTTACATCAAAGACCAGACACAACCCACTTTGATCTTAGGCCAAACTTTCTAAAAAATAAAAAAAAAGTTGAACTACAAAAATTTATATTGTACATAGTGGGGGGAAAAAGCAACTTCCTGTCATCTAATTGTTGATTTACTTAGACATGGAGGAGATCTTTATCAAAAGGAAAGGTTATAAACCTTATAAAGTTATAAATGAAAATACGGTAAAGTCAAAAGCTTATGCCTTCCTTCACATTTTCCAATGCGATCCAGTGGGCTGTATTGAAATCTCACCTGACCCCTGGGCCTTGTGATTGACACCCCTGTCATCGATCAGGGAGTTGTCTGCTTTGAAGCTTTTTTCAGTGAAATTCTCAGTATCTTTTGTATTATTGGGTCTTTAACTCAAAATAAGAAGCACCTCAAAGCAACTTTGATATGATGACATAAAACTGTAATTCAATTTAAGTTAAACTGACCAAACTTTCATGTCAAAGACCATGATTGTTGATGAGTTCTGGTTCTGGGTGTCCATCTGCAACCCAGTGACCAAATAGACCCTGCAGGCTCCACTACAGACAGCACCTAAGCCTGAGGATGCTGCATCGGGTCATGAGCCTCTGTCAGTGCGCCCCAGGGCAGCTGTGGCTTATTTATGAGTGTGACCAGCGCCACGCTTCCTTTTTATATACTTGTATACTTTTTTTATTAGCTGTTTTTAACCTTTACAGAGTTGTGCACCTTAAATACAGGGGCAGACTGTCAGTGCAGAGTTCTAATATAACATCATGAAGTAAAGGTAAAAAGTGAGTGCAAAGAAATCCTCAGCTGTGACACACGACATTGTGCCATCATGAACATGCTCACAGTAGATTAAAACTGCCCAAGTTTTTGGCCACACTAACAACATTTACTTACCCATATTAGCTTATTGCAACTTTGCCCTATGGACAAAAATGAAATCCAATCTTTACAGTTTTGACTGAGTGAAGGAGACTGAGTGTGCACATTTCTCCAAATGTTTCCTAAAAACATAAATCCTTTGTACACTTTTAGAAGTGCCAAGCAGTAGATGATAAAGAGTCAAATATTCTGCTGTTGGAAAAAAAAGACATTTTAAACAATAAATCCACTGAAATAACAAAACAATGAAAAGAAAGAAAAAACATTCATTTCCCTTACCTGCTTTCCTGGAGCCTCCAACTAATATAGCATCCACTCTTCATCAAATATCTCATGTGCTGGTCTCCTTGCATAGCTTACAAACCTTTGAAATGTTTAGACAAGCCTTTTTTATACAGGGCCTACTGGTGCCACACTTGGACGTGACTCGTCCGTAAACTTTGTTAGTGTGTTAGTGTGCCAAGGATCATTGTTTTATGAATGTCTTACTTCATCTGAGGCTGCCCCTGAGACCGTGAAGCAACAGCATACCATAACATTTCCACCACCGTGCCTCACAGTGGGAAGTTCTTTTCTAGTCTTTGGTCTGAAACAAACTGTTTCTGTGGCCGAGCAGGTCTGTCCAGAGCGCGTTCTTCTAAAAGTCTTTGCTTATATGTTTGTAAACTGTCATTTTGCTTTTTGGACTGTAACAGATTTTTGGAGGAGTGCCACTTTGGCACACACAGCTGCAAGAGCTTCCTGCTGGTGATGTAACAAATCTGTGATTGTTGTCGATTTCTGCTCTTGGTGTGAATAATACTAGAATACACAGCTGTTTGAAATTTAAGCCACTTGTATATGATTAAATTTACGGGGAGTGATTTATTTCTGCAGAATTTGGATAGCTCTTCAACATAATAACCACACCTTTCAATAACAAGGAAAATACAGGACTCTGGGTTTTAGAGGCTTTAGGTTGTACCCTTCAGTCTGTATGGAGGGTTTAATTATTGGGATTGAGACTTACTGACCAGTAGCACTGGGTTGGGCAACACTGGGTTGGGCCCCTCTTTTTCCTTCAAAACTGCCTAAATTCTTTGTGGCACAGTTGCTGAAAATTTGTCAGTTGTAAATCTACAATGCAAACCTCTTGTTCCACCGCATCCTAAAGGTGCTCTGTTGGATTGAGATCTGGTGACTGTAGAGGCCATTTGAGCACAGTGAACTCATTATCATGTTCAAGAAACCAGTTAAAGAAGATTTGAGCTTTTTTGACATGGTTTGTTATTCTGCTTGAAGCAGTCACTATCAGAAGATGGGTAAACTTTGGTCCTAAAAAGATGAAAATGGTCCGCAACAATACTCATGCAAGATGTGGTGTTTAATTGATTCAGTTAGTTGTCCATTTTTCCCTCAGTTTCCTGCTCTTAGCTGACAGGAATGGCATATATTGTGCTCTTCAGCTGCTGTAGCTCATTTACTTTAAGGTTCAGCATGAACTTATGGGTTCAGAAGTACTCTTCTGAATACCTAAATCAACTTTCTTCTCCATTTTTATGCTAGCTTTGAACTTCAGCAGGTTGTCTCAACATGTCTAAATGCACTGAGTTGCTACCATGTGAATAGCTGATTAGGTAAATATGTTAATGAGCACTTAAACAACTGTACCTAAGAACTGGTGCCAACAAGTGTCACACCACATTGCTTATATTATTTTGAAGCCTGATAAATGCAGGTTTATTTGCTTTTTTCCATTAAATATCCCGTTGCATTTTGTGTTGTTGAATTCTACTTGTTTGAGTGTCTTACATATTTTTAGGCTGTTTTAAATGTTTGCTCATCCAAATATATCAAACAAGTCGACAGTTTACATGGGATGTTGGGATATTTCTTTACATGATTGACTTCAAGTCTACAGGGAGTGCAGAATTATTAGGCAAATGAGTATTTTGTCCACTTCATCCTCTTCATGCATGTTGTCTTACTCCAAGCTTTATAGGCTCGAAAGCCTACTACCAATTAAGCATATTAGGTGATGTGCATCTATGTAATGAGAAGGGGTGTGGTCTAACGACATCAACACCCTATATCAGGTGTGCATAATTATTAGGCAACGTCCGTTCCTTTGGCAAAATGGGTCAAAAGAAGGACTTGACAGGCTCAGAAAAGTCAAAAATAGTGAGATATCTTGCAGAGGGATGCAGCAGTCTCAAAATTGCAAAGCTTCTGAAGCGTGATCATCGAACAATCAAGCGTTTCATTCAAAATAGTCAACAGGGTCGCAAGAAGCGTGTGGAAAAACCAAGGCGCCAAATAACTGGCCATGAACTGAGAAAAGTCAAGCGTGCAGCTGCCAAGATGCCACTTGCCACCAGTTTGGCCATATTTCAGAGCTGCAACATCACTGGAGTGCCCAAAAGCACAAGGTGTGCAATACTCAGAGACATGGCCAAGGTAAGAAAGGCTGAAAGACGACCACCACTGAAAAAGACACACAAGCTGAAACGTCAAGACTGGGCCAAGAAATATCTCAAGACTGGTTTTTCTAAGGTTTTATGGACTGATGAAATGAGAGTGAGTCTTGATGGGCCAGATGGATGGGCCCGTGGCTGGGTTGGTAAAGGGCAGAGAGCTCCAGTCCGACTCAGACGCCAGCAAGGTGGAGGTGGAGTACTGGTTTGGGCTGGTATCATCAAAGATGAGCTTGTGGGGCCTTTTCGGATTGAGGATGGAGTCAAGCTCAACTCCCAGTCCTACTGCCAGTTTCTGGAAGACACCTTCTTCAAGCAGTGGTACAGGAAGAAGTCTGCATCCTTCAAGAAAAACATGATTTTCATGCAGGACAATGCTCCATCACACGCGTCCAAGTACTCCACAGCGTGGCTGGCAAGAAAGGGTATAAAAGAAGTAAAACTAATGACATGGCCTCCTTGTTCACCTGATCTGAACCCCATTGAGAACCTGTGGTCCATCATCAAATGTGAGATTTACAAGGAGGGAAAACGGTACACCTCTCTGAACAGTGTCTGGGAGGCTGTGGTTGCTGCTGCACGCAATGTTGATGGTGAACAGATCAAAACACTGACAGAATCCATGGATGGCAGGCTTTTGAGTGTCCTTGCAAAGAAAGGTGGCTATATTGGTCGCTGATTTGTTTTTGTTTTGTTTTTGAATGTCAGAAATGTATATTTGTGAATGTGGAGATGTTATATTGGTGTCACTGGTAAAAATAAATAATTGAAATGGGTATATATTTGTTTTTTGTTAAGTTGCCTAATAATTATGCACAGTAATAGTCACCTGCACACACAGATATCCCCCTAAAATAGCTAAAACTAAAAACAAACTAAAAACTACTTCCAAAAACATTCAGCTTTGATATTAATGAGTTTTTTGGGTTCATTGAGAACAAGGTTGTTGTTCAATAATAACATTATTCCTCAAAAATACAACTTGCCTAATAATTCTGCACTCCCTGTATAAGGCTTAACTACTATTTTGTTTTAATCACACTTACAATAGTAAACATTTTTGCAAAACTGGTTTGACTTTCAAAGGTTTTTCAAGGTAGGCTTGAATCCAAATGTGCAGAGACAGACATTAAGAACATATGCTGTGTTTTTGTTGGTGTATTTTTGGATGAACTGTTTTCTGTCCAGTTTGACTTATTCTATTTTGTTCCTGTCTTTTTTTTTTTTTAAGACATGTTCATTGTATTCATATTTTTTTCCCCAGACAACATCAATTTGCAGTGATTTACTTTCTTTTCCATCTAAAGTTTGGACAGACTGCAGAACTTTGAGTGCTCTGTTTGAGTTTTTCATGGCCTCGCCATAGTAAACACCACATTTTATGGTCTTTTTTTGGACACTGAATCAGTAAATAAAGACAAGCCTAAATCAGTGACATGAAACACCTGATTTTCCTTTTCCATTTTGTTGCATCCCTTGCTATAAAAATCACTGGCCTCAGATTACTGTATGACTCTGTTTGGGGGCAGTGTAAATCCCTGGGATTTTTACATTTGCTCATCCCCAACCCATTCATTCCTTCCTACCGCACACAGCTCTTGGGATTAAACGGATTGAGAAGGGGGCAGGGAGTCCTGTGGGTGCTGGCTCTTTTAGCTCTTGCTTTGAGGATGATGGTCAGCTGCTGTTATGTAAGCCAAGTGGATTTCAAATGCATGGTTGGGCCACTCTCCTCTGCGGTGCATTATTTCTTTGTGCTCCACTAACCGGGTAGCCCACGCACACTATGCAACACGCATGCAAGTGCTGATGCATAGTAGCCTAAACTGTCCCGGCCTCTTACGCATTGCAGAATTCTTCCCACTGTGAAGGGCACAGTGAAGGGCACAATTTTCATTAGTTCACCTAAAAATTTGTTTGCAGACAGAACCTTATGAGCTTATACGTTTAACCGCCACTCATATCATTCAGACAATGCAGACAAAACTAAGCACTTGCTACATAACCTTGCCATATCATATCCATTGGATGCTTTTACAGGTAATGATGACTGTGTTCCACCGTGTGTGAAATCCCAGTTACCCAGGCAGATTTGTAGCAGAGCTGTCACACTGGCAAAAAAAAATATGAATAGAGGACAAACCAAACTACATCATTTACAGGCCAATGCAGTGTCCTGAAACAAACTGGTCATTTGAGAGGGTTAGAGGCTAAGACTGCAGCAAACAAAGTTACTGTTTAAAGCCATTTATAACTGTAACACATGATGGCCAAAGGAAAGAAGAAAACACCCCCAATAAACCAGAATTGTAGTAAAACGAGCATCGGTAAGTACACTGAACACAGGGCTAATGCAAAAACGCCGTCAGTATCAGATTTTATTTTGCATATGAATAATTTCCAATATCCATGCATACAGTATAATGAGCACATAATGTGGTAGAGACAGAGAGAGAGCGAGAGATATTGTCTTTACTAAAGAATATATTCCACCTAATGTAATGGACGGTACTGTAGGTTACACTAACACAGCAGCAAGCCACACTGCTTGCACTCAGTTAGTGTTACAGTGTCACGAATGAGGTTATTAAAATTGGTTAACTCCATTTACAAACTTGCGAGTATCTTTTCAACCGAGATTTGTAGAAATCTTATTTTAGTGGCCTCATAAAATGTTCTTTTTGTTCTTTTGAAACCGGAACCTGATATATTGTGTATTTACATGGCATTTCATACAAAATAAATACTTATATATTTAATGATACATTTATATCATCATTGTAAACATGAAAACAAAACAGACATCATATATTGTTTTGTACTACAGGGACTGCAGAGTCAAACAAAAGTGCTTGATCAGAGACAAAGATGTTACGCACCCCTGTTCTTGCTGTGATTGTTCAGAGATCAGATAGCACCGTATGACTCCCGACAGAAGCTGTTTGTGGTTTATATTTGGTATTTTTCTTCCTCATACTCTCAGTATATTGGTTTTATGTCTCTGAGTTCTGTTTCAGACAGAGTCCACTTTGACCTGGTTGTTGTTGGTCATGAGCGGTGACGGTTTACTCTTGAGCCGCTCCCCTGCGTCATTCGAGCTGTCCTGGAAGAAGATGCGAGCCGTGCACACTGACACTACAATACGCTTGTACTCGCGCCGGAAGTTCTGGTTCAGCACGCCATACACAATGGCATTAAGGCAGCTGTTAAAGTAGGCCATGAAGTAGCTGGCCACGAACAACCACTCAGGGATGAGGGGAATCACAACCTCCGGTTTGATCGCTACAGCCAGTCCGATGAAGTTTAGCGGTGCCCAGCACACAGCAAAGAGCACAAACACCACAAACATGGTAACAAAGTTCCTAACGTCATGTGGCGTCAACTTGGGTCGATTGTCTGGCTTGACCCGTCTCCTTACCTGTATGACCAATATCCAAATGCGCAGGTAGCAGTAGGTGACAATCATGATGGGTAAAATGAAGTGGAAGAAGACCACGGCGATGGTGTACGCGGAGCTAGCCGACTGAACAAATGTGCAGGAATAAACCCGCGGGTCGTACTGAAGCGAGCCCACAAACAGGTTGGGCACGATGGCAACAACAGTCAGCGCCCAGATTAACAACACATAGCAGACAGAGTTTTTGTCGCTGTACAGTTTATCGTATTTGAGGCTGTGGCAGATATAACAGTATCGGTTGATGGCGATGCCGGTGATGTTGAAGATGGAGCCGATGACGCTGACACCCATGAGGAAGCCGCTGATTTGGCAGTGGACGTAACCCAGGTTCCAGCCATTGTGGAAGATGGAGGTGAGGACCAGAGGGTATGGGTAGATGGCCACCACAAGGTCTGCCACTGCCAGGCTCACCACAAAGATGTTCCCTATCGAAAACACAAACAGCAGAGACATGGATGACCAACTGAGAACAGACTCAACATTCAATTAAAGGAGACATGGAGTCATTATATCCAGAGACTGCCAAATGTTCCTCGCTTTAACATGTTTAGTTTTCCCCACCTTTCTGGGAGTCTTGTGACTTATTATGAAGAAAGAAACGAGTACAGAACAAATATGACGGCATGAAAACCGCATCATTGATAAAGTATTGTTGATGTCACCCCTGTGGACTTTGGATTGGATCATTTAAGACATGGATAAAGCTCTGCTGCTAATTCCCATCTTTCCCCTGAGTCAGAATCTTTTAAATTGAGCAAGAACACAGAATTACAATTTGTATAAATATCACTGAGAAGATCTTCTATGTGATCATCTGACACAAGATGCAAGGCTCCTCATTTCTTACAGCATTAAAGGCAAAATCTGCCCAGTGGAAATGACAATCCTTTTGAAAATCTGAACCCATTGCGTGTTGGCTATGATAGCTGGCCTTAATTAAAATAGATGTAATCAAATGTGCTAAAACAAAGAAGACCCCCCACTAACACAATACTTTAGAGACATCCATTTGTTTCTCTTGCAATTTTGTAACTTAAGCCAGAGGAAAAGTGCCTCAAGGCTGGATGTTGAGAGGGAATCCATCTGTAGTTTGGTATTGTATGTGTGCATATGCACATGTGCGCTTGTGTGAATGCATAAACACAGTAGTAGTTTCCCTCGATGATTTGGCATGTGTGAACATCAGCGTACATTCAGCTGTTACCTTTTGATGTTAGTGAATAATGAAAATAATGCATATTTCTAATTGTCAGGAAGGACTCTACAGTGCGCATGGAAAGTAAGCATGATCTAAAGTGGGGATTATAAAGATACAGTCTGCAGGAAACACCCAGCCACCAAAGGACCAAGTCTGTCCCACTGGATGACTTTGAGAATGTCAAAATTGCAAAGAATAGGGCATAATTTTGCATCAGGAAGAATTGAGGAAGTTGGTATGAATCGATGTTGCCATGAGAGTGGTTGTTTAAAATTGTATCATTCTATGTAGGCCCTGAACAGTTGATTGCACTGTAACTTAAGAAAACACCAGTAAAACACCTATGGTATGAATTTTAAAATCCTAGGTGACCTCCTTCTCGAGTACCGCATTCACGAGCTTGCCCACGCCGCCCGCCTGGTGAGGTGACAACAATATCAGTTTTTTACAGCTAAGGGGTGAAAAAACAGCAATGTGAATAAAACACAGCGGAAGGAGAAAAAATAACATCTCCCAAAACACAACGGAAGTGTATTTTGGGAGACATTAACGTGACAGAACAGCTGTGAGAGGATTGCACAGGAAGACACACTTAAAACAAGGAGCATTCATCGCTTTTGTGAGGAAGAGAAAGATACTAGGTAATTATATGAATCACATGATTCATATAACACTGTAGATACATGTTTGCTATTAGCTATGCAGCTGTTATGTTGTGACTTGTGCAGCTGTTCCATCACGTTATTGTCTCCGTAAAAACACTTCCATCCTCTTTTGTGAAATCTTTCTCCTCATTCTGTTGAGCTGTACATCATTTCTATTGTGTTTTGTGTGCTTTTGAAGCATTTTTTTAATTGCTAGTGGTTCTTTTATAAGGTGAAGTGTATTTGACCTCTCAGGGCCACCTCATATATATCTTAGTTTCGGAGCATCTGTGGTTCCAGTGGTAGAGAGGGTCATCTATGAATCGAAATGTGATCCCCACTTCATACACAGAATTGTATTACCAGAGGCTGAAGGATGCTGGGCATGATACTGAACCCCAAGTTGCCCCTGATACATTCATCAGAGAGTGTGTGTGTCCACCTGGGTCTGGGTGCAGTTCCCCCTCCAGGGGCAAGGGTACCTAGACCCGGTTCGTAGAGTACGCTTGGGGAGTGTGATCGTGTGTACAGCGTCTCTTTATGTCTGTCTCCACCTTGGTTGAGTGTGGAGTAAGTGCATATGAGAGCATGAGGGTGGGAATGGATGTTTGTATATGTGTGTGCCTGTATGTCTGTGTCTATATGTCAGGTTGGGTATCAGATGCCACCTCTCTGGGGACATCTCAGGCCCTCCAAGGTTTGGAGGCCTATCTCCACCCACCACCACTTCCCCTGCCAGTGGTGGACTCCCTCAGGTATCGGTGCGTTGGTGGTTCTTTGTGTCCGGGGATGGGCGTCCAGGTACACACCGGCTCACTCCTTGGCGGCCGCTTATCGGGGCCTGGAGCCTGGGGCTCGCTCGGGCCACTTCGGAGGTGGGGTGCCCCCGGCCTCTCGGCCTGGGGCTCGGTCACTCAGGCACAGCTGGCTGCCGGCGGAGCTCACGGGCGCGTCACTGCAACTCCCCCTGGCTTCTGCTCTGCGGCTGCTGAGTGAGCCCTCATCTGGGACTCTCCTCAGCTCTTACTGGAACAGTGGCGCAGCTGCCCCTCTGTTGGTCTTCCTTGGTCTCTTGTGTTCTGGGGGCCTCTGATTGTCTGGAGTTTTGATCTCCTCCATACCTGCTTCATGCCCTGGAGGACGGGGCTGTGGCCCCCCCACACCCTCTAGCAGATCATTACATGAAGGAACCTTTTAAAAAAAACAAGCGCGTCCATGCTCACAGGTGTACACACGGGTGATCACACCCACAAACTACACCCTTTTTGGCTCCTACCTCAAAGCACACTGTGTTCTGTTGATCTTATGTGCTGCACAATAATGTTTAACATTTAGTATTTACTGTCATATTCCCATATATCATTGTGATGTTGTTTATTCTATTACTCTTGTTCTCTTCTGCTTGCTTTCTTTTTTCTTTCTCAGCAGGTGATCCAGGTGATTGATATATGCATTTTTTTTTTCTCTGCTCATTCTGTTGGTTTTTGTTTTTTGCCCTTCTCCCCCGTCCCTCTTCTCAGCTGTTTCTCTTTCCCTCTTTCTTTCTCCCCTTCTTTCCCCCAGTCAAGTCTGTCCCGTATTCAAGTGAAAATAAAATAAACAATAAAAGTTGAATCAAATGGACCATTATGGCAAGGCTGGGATGGTCAATTTGGTAAAGTAAATCTGTTGGGCATCTTTCTTTGCCTTTAGACAACAATTCTGATGGCAAAAGAGCCAAACGGGACAGGCAAAAAAAAAAAAAAAAAAAGAGAGTGTGTGTGTGAGAGACATATATAAAAAAACGTATACAGATAAAATCGCTGTATGTGTGACTGGGGGAAAGAGAATTAATGCAAAGTGCTCTGAGTGCTCAAAATTAACTATAAAGTGCTACCAGCCCATTTCCTATTAGGAAAGTTGTATGGCAAGTCAGTACCGATGGCCTGTCATACCACACCAAAGTAAAGTCTTTAAACCCAGCAGTATTACAGTTTTTTACAGACGCTAGGACACATTTCTCAATACTTAAGTCACTTTTGCAAAACTCTTCACACATTTCTCCTAACTGACCCTCAGCCTGGCAAAGCAGTTCATTTCACATTCAAAATGCACTACAACTACCAAAACACTTCATTCAGGTCTCAAATGAACACATTCCTCCAGAACACTAGCAAAGGTTGACAGCCGACAAACACACTTTGTCACCCACAAAACAATGACCTAAAAAACACTAACAACATGTAGCATTACACAGTGTTTTCCTGTGTAAAACAAGGACACATCTCTGTTTATAATTTCAATATATGTTACTGGAATGAATCAGACATCATGTATTTATGTTTATGTATTTTTATTTTTTTGCACTAAGTAATCCCAAAATACAAGAATTTGTATACACACCATCCACTGATACACATACAATAGTAATGCTAATCTACTCGGTCTTCTCCATTTGGCCACAGGTTCTCATCCACATCACATCTTATGTCATCTAGGGCAACACACCTAGGAAATAATCTTCTGGCTGCCAGAATTGAAGGAGTTGAAAAATTGAAGGAGTAACAACTGTGTAGATGTTCATCCACAATGAGAATCAGCTGTGGCTGGTTAAACTGCATTGTTAGATTTAAAATATGTTTCAATAAAATATTGCCGTTGGATTTTGCTGTCTTTTCAAGTTTTGCATTGTGTTATTGTTTTGACCATGAGTTTAACAGTTTTGAAAACAGTATGTAAGCACATGCAAAATGTCCTGTACGTACAAAGCTTTTTGGCAGTTGTTGTGTCTGAGTGAGAAGATAATTCATGAAATTTGAGAGATGTGGTCATTGAATGCATTTTGAGCCAAAACAATGATAACTGGTCCTCAGTTTAGCCCACATAGACTTCTGTTGTGCTCACTGTGTGAGGAGTTTTGCAAACGTGACCTAAGTATTGGGAAATGTGTCCTAGCGTCTGTAAAAAACTGTAAAAGGAAGGGAAACATTTGGAGGTGTATATGGCCCATGAACTAAAATAAGTTTGAAACCCCTGATCAGCAGACTGGGTAGTAATCAATGGGATGCAAATGCTTTCTTTGCCCCAGAAATGACGAGAAAATGATATACCCTGTTAAAGAGGGACACACTTTTGCAAAATGACAGCTGACAGAAAATTACTGTAATTCTCAGCCTCTTTCCAATGATGAGCAAAAGAGACAAAAGCATAAATATTTGATGACACCTTGCGGGAACACACTCACTTGTGTGTGCAGGCACACAGCTCTGGACTTTGGCTTGAACCCCCTGTGATGACGATGTTGGAGGACCCTAAGATCAAGCCACATGGCATTCTCCCTAGCTTTCACTCGGCTCAGTGGAATGTGTTCTGCTTATGAACATAGGACAAGCCCGGATTTGCAGATGTATTGACAGCTTGTCACAAATGATAAGACGGATTCTATGTCGCAGAGAAGCTAAGGTGCATCACATGTATCTCTGCAATCACTGCAGTGCGCAAAGCAATTAAATGTTTGCACAGACTTCTGTGCAGCCAGTTACAGACACAAACCTGTAAACCTGTAGACAGACCTGTCAGTCTCACCTAAGCATTAGAAGCACATTGGTGCTCAGTGGCACTGTTATCTCCGATAAACCATGCTATTCTACTGCCAGGAATCGCATGTGGCTATTAATTAAGTTTGTCCTTTTGTATGTCTCATTGGGCTGCCCTCTATACGGAATTAAATGCACCTGCTGTTGTCACAAGATCCCACGGCTGCAAGAGAGCTTTACTATATATGTACGTGTGTGGTGCGCTTTTTGTTCATCTATCTTTGTGAGGACCTTGAGAAACAAAGTTTTTTTTCCTTTTTTTCCCCACAGGCACCTGTAGACTTTCGTGTAGTATTTTTCTGTACGACAACATGGGTGAGTATGGTGAACAATATACAAATAGTTCATGATTAAAACCCTCCACATTGTACATTTAAGTAATCAAAAAGTCCATAAGAGAAAATGTGTTTACCATTATTGGAACCAGGTTTAGCTAAAGGTCTGGTTAGACTGTTTTACAGAGTGACAAAGAGAGATGATCACAGTGATGGAATTAAATCCATCTGATTGTTTTTTTTGTTTGTTTTTTTTAACAGTGACAACTAATTTGCTTCGTACACAGTTGTGAACAAACGGCCCCACAACATCTTCCCTGTTTACTTAGACTTGTATTACCTGAGTTTTGACCTGTTCAACGAGTAAAAGAAGTATTTTGAACCAATTTCATGGTAACACAGGCAACAATTTTTGTTGAGAAGTTGCCACAAAAAAGTACAAATAAATAGCTATCACAAATACAAGCAGTTGCCAGAGTTTTGGCACAAGTAGCTAAAATTATTGAAGTCTAATTCACCTAAAAATTGATTTATAGAAATGTAGAATTAATCACGTAATGTTTTATAGAGTCCAGATTTGTATTATTATTAAACTTTATTGTGTTATATTGTCCAGTGTATCTATTGTTTTGTCTCTTTCATATGGTTCAACAGCATTTCACATTTCACTTCATCCACTAAACCAATAAAAAAAAGGTTATGCAAAACAAACAGCACTTTAGTGGCATTTTTTATATGTTTGTCACACTTAATGGTTTCAGATCATCAAACAAAAATATGAGACAAAGATAACAGAAGTAAACACAAAACCCAGTTTCTAAATGAAAGTGTTTATTACTAAGGGGGAAAAATCCAAACCTTCATGGCCCTATCTCAAAGAAATGGTTTCTTCTTTACACTTAACACATCCAGCACTCACTATTATTATCAATAGTCATGTTAATGTCCAATATTCACCCTCCCTTTAGCCATGTTTCAGCCTCCACCCACTCCTCAGGGAAATATGTGCCTTTTTAGCAGCTTAATGCTTCATAGTGCTCACCAGCTGGCAGCTAACTTTGTCTGTCTACCACTCAGTGCCGGACAGGATAGCATGCAAATACCACAGAGTGTTAAATTGAACATAATCAGAACAGAAAGATAAAAAAAACAGAGAGAGATTGTAATTTTGTAGGTTGGCTAAAAAGTGACCCCTTTCACTTTTTTAAAAAACAGAACAAAAAACAAAACACTTGATCAGTTCCTATTTATTCCACTGAGTACAGCCTTGAAGTACAAACACATGAATGTGTGTCACAGCTAGCACTGTGTGTGTGTGTGTGTGTGTGTGTGTGTGTGTGTGTGTGTGTGTGTGTGTGTGTGTGTGTGTGTGTGTGTGTGTGTGTGTGTGTGTGTGTGGAAAAGGGTGCAGTTAGTAAAACTGTGTGTACTACCAAATGAAAACATGTTTCCACGTTCAGAGAAAGTGTAAAGACAACGTGCTAACCGTCAACTTTAGTGGCCTCCCCCTCTCTTCTACAGCTACTCTTTACTGTAACAACCCTGTTACAGGGTTTTAAAGTCAAGTCACTCAGTATTACAGTTTTTTCTGAATGCTTAAACCCTAACTGTGATTCCTGTAGCACAATC
This sequence comes from Mchenga conophoros, assembly GCF_057382185.1. NCBI lineage: Eukaryota > Metazoa > Chordata > Actinopteri > Cichliformes > Cichlidae > Mchenga > Mchenga conophoros. The sequence goes on from NC_140531.1 coordinate 15,818,632, forward strand.
TCTAAAACTATTCAGACTTATAGCAAAACCACTCACTGAGTGTGCAAAACTAAAAGCACAAAAACTGCTTTGCACTCAGTTTGCAATTTTGTAACACACACTTTGCAAAGCTGTAGGCACAATTCACTGCACAACACTCAATTACCAAATTTCCAACACACTCCTAGCAAAAGTATACACATGTATGGCTATCATTAACACTAATTTGCCAACTGTCTGGCACACTTTCACATGTGAAAACTTTTTTAGATAATTCGTTCACTTTGCAATCAGCCTAAGCACTATAATACAGGTAAGCTGTGTGTGCGGAGTACAATGGAGGGAGCAGAAAGAGTGAGAAGTAGAGGAGGCCGAGGAAGAGGACGTGGAGGTGAAGAAGTAGGATGAAGAGGACGACATGGACAAGGAGGAGCAAGAGGAAGACGAGGAGGGGGCAGAGGAAGCATGTTCACTGCAGACCACGTAACCCATATAGTCATTATGGCGATTGCAAATAATCCTATACTTGGAAATAAACACTTGTGTTTGTTTTGATGTGTTTGAATAAACAGCAGTACTTGAAGTTTGGATCCCTCTATGCTTATGGATCTATGACAGAAGTATGAGCTCAAACTGACATAGCCTACCTTGTGCACAGAGAAAGCAAAAGCCAGATGTGTTTTGTATTCATACCATCAGTGTGCAGTTGGCGCATTGTGTGCTTAGTAGATGATGGCTTGTGTGTACTGTTTGATACGGAAACACCATTTTTACAAAGGTGTGAAGAGTTAATCTAGCTGTGTTTGCTTTTGCAAGAGAACTAAAATGTTTGGATAATTGGGTGACAGGTTGTTTTATTTGTGTGTAGAGTTTTGCTAAATTAGCCAATAGTTACATAACATGTGCTTAAGCAATCAGAAAAAACTGTAACAGCCTTGACCTTGACAAGGTGAAATGCTTACAGGCAGGTGGCTCTTTTGGCTGTTGGACTCTCTCACTCACTGACTCTGTCACTGTGACTAGTCCTGTGATTGACGCATCACTCTGAGTTTTCATTTGGCTCGAGGAGAGATATGGCCTGGTGCAGTGTCCCTTTTCCATTTCTGCAATCCCACACTTTAAACCAGTTTCTATTAGGACTTAGGCAGAAGTGAAGCCCATCTGAGCATTTTTTTTTTTTTTGCCAATGTAGCTTGCAATGAATTTTGGCACAGTCTGCTAAACTGAGAAGATACACAGTTCATTTAATGTCAGCTTGACTTTTCCCACATGTTACGGTGTCGCAGCATAATCTCAGAAGCGAATATGGTGATTTTTGAACTGATCCCCAGACATGGCATACCATCTAAATTACTTTTTCAATAATCTAAGTCAATGCTAATTTTCGTAGTAATGACTCTCTTACCCTGAAACATCTGAATTTGGATTTTATCCAGTTGTTCTGAGCAGTTAGTTTAGTTCAGACAGGCTGAATGCAAAGTGTCTCTGAGCAGCTATACCAAGGTCTTTCTATATATTTTCCAAAGGGATTGAAGAGCTGGATTCTACTGGGTCATACAAGGGCGGTCACTTTTTTCTCCTGAAGCCATTGCAGTGATATGAAAGATCTACCCTCCTATCAGCTCAAATTATCCATCCTAGTTAACGTTATTAATTCAAACAGGCCTAAAACCTTAGACTCATTATAACCATGTACTAATCAGCATGTGATTGTTTACCCTAATCAGCTACTAGATCATTACAGTGGGTCCTAGCAGACAATGATGAACTCTCTGGCAGACACCAACATAAACTCTGGCCAAGTCAGAGGGAAGACCAATTACACGGTTATTGCCCATAATTGGGCATTAGCACTGAATTAAGTCTAAGCCAAGAACTCATCAACTTTTAATCAACTGGACTTTTTCATAAGCATCGTTTCTCTTGAGTGAGTTGACTCTGTGTACCGTCTGCTAGCGAACAGCACAACATAAGGCTTCATATTTGGGTGCTTGTAGACGCTTTGTAAAATTCAAATTAAAAGTTTTATAGAATAGAACATCGAAAACATATCAGTTGTTTAAACTGGGCTAAATGTTTTCAGTTTGTGAAAGTTCTGGACTGCAGGCAGGCCAGTTCAGCACCTGGACCCGTCTGCTATGAAGCCATGTTATTGTAATTTCATGTCATGTAATTTCAGACTTCTTCTGCTGGCCTTAGTCTTTGCCTCAGTCTTTCTTAAATGAGCTTTGGCCCAGAAGAAATGGTTGGGTTTCTGGATCATGTTCATAAAAGAGCTTTAACCAGCATTTGAGGATGGCTCAGCGAACTGTGTTCACAGACATCGATTTCTGGAAGTGTTCCTGAGCTCATGCAGTGATTTTCATTACAGAGTTATGTCTGTTTGTAATGCAGTGCTGCCTGAGGCCCTGAACATCACAGTCGTTCACTATTGATTTGTGGCCTAGTAGGTTGCACACAGAGATTTCTCCAGACTATCCAGATGTATGTAGATGATGAGAAATTCAAAGTTTCATAACTGTACGCTGTGGGAAAATGTTCTGAAACTTTTTCACAATTTGTAGGGTTTTTTTGTTTTCAAAACTTTACTTCTGAGAAACTTTGCCTCTCCAAGGGGCTGTTTTTATAGCCAGTCAAGTGACTGACCTGTTGCCAGTGAACCTAATTAGCTGTGAAATGTTCCTCCAGCTGTTTATTTGTAGTAGCAGTTACTTTACCAGCCTGTTGCAATGTTTTTGAGATTTGTTGCAGCCAACTAATTCAAAATGCAAATAGTCTTAATGAAACAGTAAAAATCCCAGTTTAAACACTAGATGTTTTCTACAATTTATTTTCAATTAAATATCTGTTTAAGAAAATTGTGTTTTTATTTACATTTTATACACATTTTTTTATTGGGGTGTTATTCGTATATTTTATTTATATTGTCTCTGTATTTATATATATATGTGTGTGTGTATAACTCTGTAACTTCTGTCGGTGCTGTGCTTTTTTGGAAATCGAATTTCCCAGAGGAACCCACCCGAGGGATTAATAAAGTTCTATCTTATCTCTTATCTTATCTTATTCAGAGTGCGGGGGCCTGTTTTCAGCATCAAAACTGCTTTGTTCCAATAGAGCACTGTGTTACCTAAGGCATGTTTGTTATATAAAAAGGCTTACTGATCATTAGAATACCCTTTTACCATTATGCTAGAAAGCTAAAAAGGGTTATGCAAATGAAAGAAGCAATAAATTTGGCTGTCTTAATAATAATAATACAAAAAACAGCAGCTCTTTTTCTCTCTGTTTGGAGTTTGTTAATTTGCCCATTTTTATCTTCAACTACAAGAAAAACATTTTAGTATTCAACAAAGACAGCAATTAATAACAGACCAAAAGAAGAATTACCTTTAGCCCTATGGTAACATGATGGGAGAAGACTGCATTTTGTTATTTAAAGTGACATTTCTCTCCAGATTTTTTTTCTCTGGCCTGAAGTCTTATTTATCTAAATTGTTTAGGTAGGAGCTGCTCAGCATTGAAGACATCAGTCGCAGAGATGTCTGCCTTTTTCCAGATCCAGAAGTTTTTCGAGAAAATCACGAGCAATGTCATTCATATATTCAGAAATCACGATCAAGTTACTATAAAAATAAAACAAAATCCACAAACCTTGTTTTGAGTAACTCTGTGTAGTAAGTATTTCATTTCTAAGCAGTAAAGGACCTTCAGCTGAGCTGTAATGTTAGCTACATAGCTGTCATAAAAAACTCACTAAAACAATCTCGATGGAGAAATAGCTTTAGACCTACAAAATCAGGACTCCGCGTAAGAAGAAAAATGTGTAATTTTAATTTGGAGGTGAGGTTCCACTTTAAACATGTCATGCACTACTGCCATAGATAGTTATGTGCTTCTTTGTCATAGATACTACAGCCATGGTCACTACAAGCCATGTCCCAGTTACAGATTTTGCTATAGAGTGCAGCGACTTTACTCCCATAAGAGCCTCCTTATAAAATAATGTGTATGTGCTGAAGGTCAGCAGCAGGGGGAGTCGGTCTGAATATGCAAGCTGTATATTATGTGTCACTCTGTCCAAACTGCACAACCAAACCAGGCATTTCGTCGACTGATGTTGTGACTGAGGTCAGAATAAATGAGCTGAGAATCATAACTTATTTGTTAATGTATCATGTAAGTATAGAAATATATTTTATGTAAACAACATATAAATGTGTATATAAACACATCTTGCACTTTGAATTTCAATTATAAATGACTGTATTTTCACACAAAGCTTTTTTTATTTGTATAACAAAGTTGTTTTTCCTGACCAACAAACACACAAAAGATTTCAATCTCACAAAAGTGCGAAAACAGGAATGGCAGTTCCTGAGAACACGGGGCAGCACAGTGTATGATGTATTTTTATTTGGCTGAAAACTGAGTCCGGTTTAGTGCAGCCTCACTTAGTTCTTAATAATGTGCATCTCCCAGCAGACAAACTTAATACTTCTGTAGTAGAAATAAAAAGCAATTATGAAACAGTGGCAAAGGGGGTAATAAACTCTTCACTTCACACTCGGTGACCACAGAATCTCCACAACGATACAAAAGCTTATTTGTAGTGTTACATAAATACATCTTGCCACATTGAGATTTTTAAGAATGAAAAAGGCTCCATTATCCATTTGTGCAACAATATAACTAACACAGCAGCCAAAATGGTATGAGATAAGTACCGTGGTTATCTGAAAGTATAACAGCACAAATACCTATTTGACTTGCAGAGTCAGATTAGTATGTGGACTGCAGCACTGTGTAGATTACAACAGGGTGTTACAGGTGGTTAGCTCAGAGTTATTCAAAAAATGTTAAATGAAAAAAAAAAAGGCTTGTCTAGATATCTACAAATCAGACACTGCATTAAAACACACACAGGCAGGGACAGTATCCAAAGGAATCCAACTCATATTGAGACTCATATGATACATGCATCCCGACTTGTAACAATAAAGCAAATCAATTATCTCATATTTACAAATTGTTAATGACATCAAGAAAACACCTTACATGTTACAGGTCAGTGGGAAATTAGAGCGCGTTACAACTATAGATGATGACACTTGGACATCGCAACACTAGGATGTTTGTTTTGGCTGTTACAGGGGGGTTGGGAGCCAGCCATGAAAATAATTTGACTGGAAAGTAAAAATGAGGTTCTCCAGGGCTCCTCCAAGGACAAGCATTGTTAAAAATATGGGTAATAACAATTGCTGAAGAAAATGCAGTGTGGTTAGGGACCATAGCCACATGTCCTGGAACTGCAAACATTATAAAAGTGCAAACTTTACCATATATATGTGCTATATTTTACATGTTTTATTTATGATTGCAAGAAAAACTGATTACCATTAACTGGGTGAAACCTAACTCTCCTACAATAGCTCAGTGGTTACAAAAGTTAAACATGTCGAAAAGATGGACATGACTGCCATCCCATATCTTAAACTGCCTCTGTTTATAATAGGATGGACACCTGCTATGATCTACCTGGATAAAGACGTAGTTTGATGTATTTTGCAAACATCTGTAACAACAGGTTTGTTAGTTCATCTGGCATCTTAGTTTCTGTCCTCTCTTTGTTTGCTCTTTTCTCCTTTTTTGCCCCTTTTTGCTTTGTATTGTTAAAAATGCCTTCTTCTGTTACTAGCAATTAAGTTCAGTAAAAAAGAAGAACAATGCATTCGAGCGCTTCTCTGATCTCTTGATGATTAAAAAACCTGAAGTGAAGTCCGGGTGATGTTAGATTGGCTGGTTGCCATTTTTTAAAGAAATGCAGCTGACAAAAACAATCGACATTTATAAGAATATAAATGAGAGGTCAAAGAAAAAAATTGTGCCGTCATCCTTTAGTCTACTTTAGGTAATACTGTGTGAAGAACGTATTCGTACAATAAATACACGTGAGGGTGTTGAAGTAAGGTGACACAGTGGTGGGGTGGTGGCACTGTTGGCTCACAGCTTGTCTGTGGAGTTTGCATGTTCTTCAATTCAAAGTATGCCAAACACTTTACTTACTTTTAGCACAACTATGGAATATGGTACAATGCAAATTAACGAGAAGGCATTCTGTAACCTGTAGTGAAATAGCCAATCCCAATACTGGATTGCTAGCTCTTATATAAAGATGATACCTAGATGAAAGAAAGGATCCCATGTGTTCTAGTGTGTGTGTTAGCTTAAAACTTCTTGCATCTGTCACTATGACAGGGTAAAAAAAGAAATGGATTATCATGGTACTCTGTCCTGGCAGATTTAGAGTGGCAGCTCCTGGTTTTGCTCGCAGAAATGTGACAAAATGCACACAAAAACAACAACAACTTTGATGTTGGAAAATTACTTGAATTGCATTAAAAATAACGCAAGAGAAAAAGATGTTGAAAAAAAACTGTAGAAACAGAGAAGAGATGGAGGCACTCCTCTAAAGAAGCAGAGTAATTATGTCCCAGGGTCACTATTGCATTTGTGAATATTGTATTTATGAATGAAGCCGCTGACAGCCGTGAATGATGAGACTCGCAGCCGTTTTAATCCCCTCGCATCTTTTACGATGCTATTTCAAGACTCTAGGATTGGTTCAGAAAAACAAAAAAGCAAAGCGCATTAATAATAAAATATATAAGACAAAACAGTCAGTAGTGTATCAGTTGTCTTCTCCTTTGCTGTGATAAAGTATTTGCTTTCAGCTGCTGTGAGAAAAGTAGGAAAAAAGAAGCCCTTTTGACAAGGTTTTTAGGTAGAAGAGGTTTATTCCTACCCTGGTGTGGCAAAGGAAAGAAGGGATTTGCAAAGTGACCTCAAGTGCCCTCTCTGCTAAAGGAGTACCAAACAGAAAGAGCAGAGTGGAAAGCAGCGTGATGCACTGCCAACCTGATTTCTGTTTTGCATCCAGCACCAGCGCTGTTTTTACAAAGCAGTAGCCTGAGGATTATTTTTAAATGTCAGAATAAAAGTGTTAATCACTGCAGTTAACACTGACACACAGGCAGTGCAAGTTCAAAAATTTCCTCAATGACCATGGCAACACATTTTTCCTTGGTTTTATCAGACTGTTTTTAATTCAAGGTTATTTCCTGACTCACGGCATTCGAGAATGTTTATCTTAGCTTTCCCACAGGGTAGGAAATTCCTCAGCGATATTCTCAAGTAAGTAGACAATGTCCTTTGTCCAGGAAAAATTTAAAACAGCAGACCTTTCTTCCTCTCTCGACAGCAACACATAATACATGTCAATGTTTTTTGTCTTTTGCGTTTTTTTAAGGAATTATCGATGAGTTCCCTTTCTCCCGTGGCACAATTAGGATGTCCGGTGGGTCTCAGTGGTGCGATGCGGCTTAAGTGACACTTTAGCAACATCTCAGATCTAGGGAGAACTGCCCAATCAACTCAAAACCTCAAACATCTAACTAAGCAGTCTCAATCTCAAATTGCTGGGCCTCTTTCCCACAGCGACCACTACAATTTTGAGGCTCATGTGTTGTGAAAATACCTGTCTGCCACACTTACTTTCCCTGTTCAGGGAGCAGAGATGACAAAACACCACGGGTGGTGTCACACTGGATGTCAGCCAGGGCCCCACAGCTGGTGGCCTGACACAGCCTGACAGGTCCAGTCACGTCTTCCAGATAAAGCCTCCAAGACAAGTTGTCCAATGTCATGTTGTCAATCTGATTACATAGTCTTCATGTGTCATGAACTAGTGGCAAATCCAGAATATAAAAAAATTAACCTGTTTGCCAAACTGGGCATGAAAATGAACTAAATTTGCAACACTTGTATCTGTGTGAACCAACATGCTGTCATCTTTAGTCACAGATGTGCTAGTATTTATTATTCCACAACTATGATCTTGATGAATATCAGGTCACTATGAACAAGATACTGTACTTGGAAAACCCCCTAGGAGTTGTAGGTTGGGTGGACCATGTGGCCACAGCTCTTGTAGCTTCTGGTGCTGCTAAGATTTACAGTAGTCCAGCTGCTCCCTAGTGAGCAAGACCTTTAGCTACAACATATCTGCATTTGGTTGACTTTTCATCCCACGATTCCAAAAAGAAAACAAAGTAGGGCAATATTAGAGTAGCCTACAGAAGATCATTTTTCAGACACTTCCAGTGTGACTAAAATCTCTTTGAACTTGCAGTAATACAAATTTAAGCTCGGTGACATCTCGATTGCTACATTTCTTATAAATTCAGGTAGTGTCATGTAGTGAGGGGCGAGTGACAGGCAAGAAGTGGACCTCGAAACGTCCCAAATCTCATCCTTCTCAAACTATACATGTTGTATAGCTATTGGCATAAAGAGATCGGTCAGAGGAAGAATGACTCAACAACATGAAAGCGAGCAGCGATGGAAACAATGTGCTTACAGTGATCATGACTTTGCCTCCTCCTGTGTCTTATGTTTTACGGAGTCGTGGCTCAGTGAGGACATCCCGGACTGCGCGCTCAAGCTGGAGGGCTTTCATCTGCTGCGCGCGGACCGGCAGGCCGCTCTCTCCGGTAAAACCAAAGGTGGAGGTGTCTGCTTCTACATCAATAGTGGCTGGTGCACAGATGTAACAGTGATTGCTCAGCACTGCTCTCCCTCTCTGGAATATCTTTTTATTCACTGCAAACCGTTTTATTCTCCGCGGGAGTTTGCTTCATTCATCCTGGCCGCTGTTTACATCCCGCCAGACGCAGATGCGCAGGCAGCTCAGTGCGCACTCGCGGAGCAGATTCTCCACATGGAGCGGACATTCCCGGACTCTCTCATCATTGCTCTTGGGGACTTTAACAAAGCCAATCTGAGCCATGAGCTTCCAAAATATAAGCAGCATATTAAATGCCCGACCAGAGAGGAGAGAACATTAGACCATTGTTACAGTACGATCAGCGGGGCCTATCGCGCGGTGCCCCGCGCTTCACTCGGACTTTCTGACCACGTCATGATCCACCTAATCCCCGCGTACAGACAGAGGCTGAAGCTCTCCAAACCTGTCGTGAGGACTAAAAAACTGTGGAGCAACGAGGCTGTGGAGGAGCTTCGCACGTGTTTGGAGTCTACAGACTGGGACACAATGAAGGCTGCTTCTAACAGCTTGGACGAGTTTACGGACACTGTCACCTCCTATATCCACTTCTGTGAGGACAGCATTGTGCCATCACGCACCAGGGTGAGTTATAACAATGACAAACCCTGGTTTACTCCTAAACTCAAAAAGCTGTGGCTGGAAAAGAGTAAGGCGTTCAGAAGCGGAGACAGGGACTGCTACAGAGAGGCCAAGTACAGGTTCACTAAAGAAGTGGACATTGCTAAACATCAGCACTCTGAGAAGATGCAGCAGCAGATCTCAGAGAATGACTCGGCCTCTGTGTGGAAAGGTTTTAGGAATATTACAAACTACAAGCCTAAAACCCCCCACTCCACTGATGACTTGCTCTTAGCCAACACCCTTAACAACTTCTACTGCCGTTTTGACGAGCCATCAGGCAGCCTTCACACCTCCAACGACCCCAACAATAGAGGCACTTTGGACACTCATTCCCCCACCTCTCCCCCCTCCATAGAGCCATCACCACCTTCAAACTGTTCACCTGCAACACCCGCCCCCTCACCCCACACAAAAGAGGATTTCACACCACCTCCTCCGACCACAACTCTTCATATTCATGAAGCAGATGTGAGGAAGCAGTTTAGGAGTCTGAATGCTCGGAAAGCTCCCGGCCCAGACGGTGTGTCTCCTGCCACCCTCAGACACTGTGCAAACGAGCTGGCCCCAGTGTTTTCTGGCATCTTCAACTCCTCACTGCAGGCATGTCATGTGCCTGCCTGCTTCAAGTCCTCTACCATAATCCCTGTCCCCAAGAAACCTAGGATCACTGGACTAAATGACTACAGACCCGTGGCTCTGACATCTGTGGTCATGAAGTAATTTGAGCGCCTAGTTCTCTCCCATCTCAAGACCCTCACGGCCCCCCTCCTGGACCCCCTGCAGTTTGCATATAGAGCCAACAGGTCTGTAGACGACGCCATCAACATGGCCCTACACTTCATCCTGCAGCATCTGGACTCCCCAGGAACCTACGCCAGGATCCTGTTTGTGGACTTCAGCTCTGCCTTCAACACCATCCTTCCAGACCATCTCCGAGGCAAGCTTTCCCAGATGAATGTGCCTGATCCCATCTGCCGGTGGATCACTGACTTCCTGACGGACAGGAAGCAGCATGTGAGGCTGGGAAAGAATGTCTCGGACTCTCGGACCATCAGCACCGGCTCCCCTCAGGGCTGTGTTCTTTCTCCTCTGCTCTTCTCCCTGTACACCAACTGCTGCACCTCCACCCACCAGTCTGTCAAGCTAATCAAGTTCGCAGATGACACCACCGTCATTGGGCTCATCTCGGACGGGGACGAGTCTGCCTACAGGAGGGAGGTTGAACGTCTGGTGTCTTGGTGCAGCCACAACAACCTGGTGCTGAATGCCCAGAAGACAGTGGAGATTATTGTGGACTTCAGGAAGCACACAGCCCCACTCCCCCCCCATCATCCTGACTGACACCCCCATCACCTCTGTGGACTCATTCCGCTTCCTGGGTACCACCATCACCCAGGACCTGAAGTGGGAGCCCACCATCACCTCCGTCATCAAGAAAGCCCAGCAGAGGATGTACTTCCTGAGGCAGCTGAAGAAATTCAACCTGCCAACACGGACGATGATGCAATTCTACATTGCAATCATCGAGTCCATCCTCACCTCCTCCATCACCGTGTGGTACGCTGGAGCCACTATCAGGGACAAACAGAGACTGCAGCGTGTTGTGCGCTCTGCTGAGAAGGTGATTGGCTGCAGACTCCCATCTCTGCAGGACCTGTACACCTCCAGGACATTGCGGCGTGCAGCCCGGATCTCAGCTGACCCTTCTCACCCTGGACACAGTCTGTTTGACCTGCTCCCCTCAGGCAGGAGGCTCCGGTCCATTCGCACCAGAACCTCTCGCCACAAGAACAGTTTCTTCCCCTCTGCTGTTGGACACATGAACAATAACCACATGATTGTCCCCGCCACTAACACATGACCCTACGCTGTGTCACTGCATCATTTCATGTTTGGCACTGATCACCACCTGCACTCATGTATATATCTTTCTACGTAGCACTCATAATTCTTATTCTCATGTATATATCTCATGTATATCTCATGCACATATCTTTCTTTCTACATAGCACTTTAATTCTTATTGTCTGCACTGAAGCACCGCAGCAATTTCCTAATGTTGTAAACCTCAACATCTGGCAATAAACCCATTCTGATTCTGATTCTGATTCTGATTGTAAAAGTGAATAAAAGCATGTGTCTGCCAAAGGTTACAAGAAAATGGCTTCATTTGGCGCTGTTGTGCTGTTGGCTAGACAAGATAAACCAACCTATTGTTGATCTTTGTCACAAGAATATAAATATGTCACATGAAAGGAAAGCTGAAACAAAGAAATAAAAAAATACAAAGAAAAAAGTCTATTTTAGCCTGTATCTCGTGCCTGTCTTTGCTTTTACTCATTAAAAACTCTATAAGAGCAACTTTCAAAAGTGGTTTTATCAATACAGCTGCTTCCCAGGATGGCCAGCCTTCGTCACTTACCGAGCTGATAATCTCGCAGGACATATGCACATACTTTTAGTGTGATTCACAGACGTGCAAAACACTCTTAAACAAACAAGGGAGATGTCAGAGGTCAAAACCTGACTACATCCAACTGTTACTTTTTCTTGTCTCATATCAGACATTCAGAATTCAGAAAAATGTAGCTCATTTTGGCTGATCCTTTATTCACAACAGCAGGTAGTCGAGCATATTTTATTTGGCAGATTTTTTTAAGCAACTCTCAAGGGATTCATGTCTCCCCCACAGGGGAGTGCTTTGCTTGTGGGGGCAAATGTATAGCCCACAAGACTATAAAGCTCAAGTTAAATATAAATAATATTCACAACGGTGTAAGGCAAAGAGTGGTTTTGTCTAACGTCATACTCATATTTAACATCAGCCATCTGCTACGATCTCACAAGGAACTCCATACACAAAAACAATAACTGCACGAACAGACCCACAACTTCTGCTTAAGGTGATGTGGCGAATCCACTTAGCCAAAAAATGGATCGGACATCAATTGGAGAAACGATAGTCTTTATATAAGGCTTCAAAAAGGGGAATGTACAACAAATAAACTGCTCGACATCAGAGCAACATATAATGGCTTCCCAAACTTCTTTGCTAGCTAAAACCCAGAGTAACTTTCGTCTACCCCAAAGGATTCTGGGAAACGCAGTTTTCTAATGAAAATAACTGTTAAATGCTCCCTTTTAGCAGAAATTAAATCTATAATTAACAGCCCTCACTAAACATGTGACTAACACTTAAATCACTTACAAAATAATCAAAATGCTGTTATCAAACAAAAACTGCAATAAAGTTACAACATCCTCCCCCCCGATGAACAATCTGTTCATCTAAAGCTCTAGGTTATACAACAACTGAATCGGTCTTCTTAACAGAGTCCCCGTTGTCGTGCGAACTAAGCAAGATCTAACAAGACCGTCTCGACCAGGAAACATTTCTTCAATTCTTCCAAGTTTCCACACTTGTCTGGGGAGGCTGTCATGCCCAATGAGCACGACATCCCGTAGTTTTAGGGGTGTAGGCTTTGAAGCGTCACAGCAATGAGCTGACTTCAACTCCAACAGATAGTCCCTTCTCCAGGTGTTCCAGAAGTTGGTCATAAGTTTCTGCCGGTATCTCCATCTCCGAGTAATATCCTCTTTGTTAGGTGTTGGATGGTGTGTGTCCTTCGGGATTGACTTGGGTGGTAGAGATGTCAGTCGTTTGCCCACCAAAAAGTGGGCTGGAGTAAGTGATTGCGGTTCATTTACCTCGTTGTGCACAAAGGTGAGAGGCCTAGAGTTCAGAGTAGCTTCGACTTCCGCCAACACAGTACACATTTCTTCAAAGTGGAGTGAAGCTCTACCTAACACCTTCTTGAGACAGATTTTCACTGATCTGACAAGACGTTCCCAGAATCCACCCCACCAGGCTGCTCTTTCTGCAATGAACTTCCAAGTAATTCCTCTTTCCGAAAAAAACTCCAGCAAATGTGGGTCTTTAATTGTCTTCCACAGCTCCTTCAAATCTTGGTCTGCTCTCTTAAATGTTCTGGCATTGTCAGAATATATAACTCTGCATAGCCCTCTCCTGGCAATGAATCTCTTCAACGCTAGCAAAAATGTCTCAGTTGACTGATCTGACACAAGCTCTAAATGGACCGCTCGTGTCACAGCACAGGTAAATAGGGCAATGTAGGATCTTTTCACAGAATCCTCTGTTTTCACATAGAGTGGCCCAGCAAAATCCACACCTGTAACTTCGAATGGTGGTGAATCGGATATTCGGTCCCTAGGCAAAGGTGCAGTTGACTGATGCCCAGCCTTTGCCTTAAACCTCTTACACACAGTGCATCTGGTCACAATGCTCTTAACCAGCTGCCGAGCCCGGATGATCCAATATCTCTCTCTTATTTGTACAAGAGTGTCCCTCACTCCTGAATGCATCACCCTTTTGTGACAGTCCTGTATCAGCAGTTCTGAAAATCTGTGTTTGTTTGGCAGAATCCAAGGATGCTGCTCTCTGAACGTGAAGTCCGACTGCTGCAGCCTGCCTCCAACACTAAGCAGCTCATCTTCATCAAGGAATGGTTTCAGTTCCTGAATCTTACTGTCATTCATCATAGGTTTTCCTACCTTCAGTCTCTGGACCTCCTGGTTAAAACTGTGATGTTGTGCAACCTTAATCCAGTACTTCTCAGCATCAAGAAGCTCATTTGCTGTCAGCTCACCTCGCATCTTTGGTTGCATCGTTGTTTTTGCATTAGCTATGAATCTCCTAATCCATGCTGTCACTCTGAGCACTCTCTTCAGTTCGCTGTAGCTCTCAAGCTTCAGTATTGGTTCACAGATGTCAGTGTCATTAGCAGCAAACTGCATGGCTATTTGATAACTGGATTTAAGTTCTACATTCATTTCGTCTGAAATGTTTTCATCTTCAGACTCATGTATCCGATTTTCTGATACAAGAAAACTGGGGCCATTCCACCATAGCTGGTTTTGTAGTAGGGCCTCCACTGATTCTCCTCTTGTGGGCAGGTCAGCGGGATTAGCCTTTCCTGGGATGTGTGACCATGAAGATGGACTCGTAAGAGTCTGGATCTCAGTCACTCGATTTGCAACAAACGGTTTCCACCTTTGTGCCGAACTGCAAATCCATTGCAAAGTGATCATGGAGTCAGTCCACATTCTTATTTGGGCTTGCTCCATCTTCAGCGAGATGATCAAATTGTTCGCCAATCTGGCCCCAATCACGGCTCCCATGAGTTCCAGACGTGGCAACGTCATTTTCTTTAGGGGAGCCACCCTGGCTTTAGATGCGACCAAGCTCATTGTCGTTTGTCCTTCTCGTGTTTTGCCTTGCAGATAGGCCACAGCACTGTATGCCCTTTCACTGGCATCACAAAACACATGTAATTCCAAGCCATCTTTGCTTTCTTGTTGCATATTGATTTGGTACCACCTTGGTATGGTGAGCTGGTGTAACTGAGTAAGCTCTGAACACCACTGTTGCCATTCTTGTACCAGATCTGGTGGCAATTCTTCATCCCAAGAGAGCCCCCTCTCCCACATTGCTTGGAACATGCACTTGACCCTAATGGTGAAGGGGTTCAGAAACCCAAGTGGGTCATAAATTTGTGCTGAGGACTGCAGCACGCTTCGTTTGGTTCCTTTCTTCTCTGTTAGAAGCCTCACTAGAGAACTAAGGTCAAAGGTGAAATCATCAGGCTCTGGCCTCCACACTAATCCAAGCACCTTTAATGCTACTCCATTCGTTTCAGGTGCCATCATGTAGTTTGTGGAGCTCTTCTCCCATTTCTGCCTCAGTTCAGCTGAGTTTGTCATCCATTTGCAAAGCTCCATACCAGCAGCCGCCAGTATTTCTTTGGCATTCGTCGTTACGTGATACGCCTCTTCCACTGAGCGTGTACTTGAAATGAAGTCATCTACGTAAAGTGACTCCCTTATTGTATTCACCACTTGTGGTTGGCTTGTTTCATATTGTTTTAGATGTCTTTGAATTGTCGCTGCAAGCAGAAACGGGCTTGGTGTAACTCCAAACACCACTCTCGCCATCCTCAGAATGCGCAGGTGATCATTCACTTCTCCATTCGGTGCACCTGAGAACCACAGGAACCTGACTGCGTCTCTGTCCCTTTCTGCAAGACGTATTTGCAGGAATGCTTGTTTTATGTCTGCCAGAAAGGCGATTTCGTGTTCCCTAAATCTAAGGAGAACACTGAGCAGATCTGGATTCAAATTTGGGCCCGTAAATAAGCAGTCATTCAGCGACAGACAGCCTTCTTCATGGGACGATGCATCAAAGACCACTCTTAATTTTGTAGTTGCTTTGTCCTCTCTCAGCACTGCATGGTGAGGCATATAATACATTACAGAATCTGTGCTGCTGTTTGGTGTCACTTCCTCTGCAATGTTCTGGTCCAAGTAGTCCTCCACCACTTGATTATACCTGCTGAAGAGTGTGACATCCTTCTTAAATCTTTTACTCAGACCTTCCAGCCGTTTTTTGGCAACTCTGTAGTTGTCTGAGAGCTCTACCCTTTCTGGCTTCCATGGCAACTCCACCTGATATCGTCGTTCTTTAAACATAGTCGTTCTCTCAAACATCTGCAGAGCCTCATCATCTTCTGGGTTCTTTGTTGTCTCATTTGTAATACCCAGAGACTCTATTTCCCAGAATGCTTTCAGTTGCTTGGAGAGGAGTTTCTCTTCCTCACACGGAAGGAACATGCAGGCTGCCTCTGTAACACTTGAGGCAGAAACCGGCCCCTGAACAGACCATCCGAAGGTGCTCTCCAGTGCCACCAATGTTTCTGTAAGTCTCTCCACCCTTCCTGTCACGATCTGCCAATAGTAGTCAGCTCCTATGAGGACAGCAAGCTCTGGTTCCTCACTGGATCCTGGGAAGTCAGCCAGTTGTAGTCCTCTCTTCTTAAGCTCATGCTGGATCTGTTCGCCAGGAACCTTCATTATTGCCGAGCACACTTGTGGGGTCTCCACAGCTTCTATTACAATACTCTGGCTAGGATCCCAGATATTTTGTAGCATAACCTTCACTATGCTGCGCTGTGATCTTGTGGGAAAGGAGGACCCAAATGTGTGTAGTGTCAATGTCTCTTGCCTTATAACTGGTAAATTTAGGCTCTTCACAATCGTTTCATGTATGAAGCTTCTTTGGCTGCCTCCATCTAATAAGCAACGAGCTATCCTTCTGCCTGACGGGCCTTCAATCCACACCTTTGCAGTCTGTAGCAACACAGTATTCTGTTCACCTGGTTTCACTCTTACTGAATGAGGGAGCACGGAGGAGACCACTGCTTCTTCTGGTTGGGATGGGGCCTGTACATCCACCCTTTCACCACCGCACACAGCAACGTAATGTCTCCGTCCACATTTCTCACAGGACACATTCTTGGTCTTACAGAATCTTGCAATGTGTTTCTGTCCCAAACACACAAAACATCTCCCCATTCTCTTTAACTTGTCCTTTCTTTGAAGCGTGTCATTATTTGGGCAGTTTTGCGATTTGTGATCGTCACTCTCACAGAATATACAGGTGTTTTGTTTCTGGCTGGCTGTGTACAGGGCAGCAGTAGATTGTATGCTAGGCCTTTTAAACCTCACATCGTTGAACGGTGGCTTGTACAGTTTATTTTCAGCTTTCTGTGGGTTGTATGACTTTGTCATTTGCAGCGCTCTTTCCCTGCTCTGAACCTCCTTCTGTAGGAATGTGACCATTTCTGACACTTTCCACTCTTCATCTCCATTTCTCTGACGGCTGTATTCAAGAGCTATATCATCTGGAATCATCTTTAGCAATATTGGGCATAACAAGCTTCCGTAGCTTTCTGACACTACACCCAATGACTCTAAACTTCTGATCTGAATTTCACATTCATCATATAGCTGCCTCAAAGCATGCACATCAGAGGATTTTTTAACAGGTGTGAGGTTCAGCAGTTTTGACATGTGCGCACTAATTACTACATCCTTTCTTCCAAATCGGTTTTGCAGTAACTCAATTGCGTTGTCATAATTTTCATCTGTCAACATCAGTCCTGCAACTGCCTTTGCTGCTTGGCCAGTGAGATAGGTTTTCAAATAGGTAAACTTCTCTCTCTTGCATAGTGCATCATTGTGGTGAATAACAGCTTCATATTGACTCCAAAACTCCTGCCACAAACTGGCATCTCCATCATATTTGTGAATGATCAGCTTAGGAAGCTTTACCGATGCTCTCTGTGCCAATGAATGAGCAGAGTTAGCGTCACTCACCCTTTGATGTGCGGCTCGTTCGCGGCAATCCTCATTTCTCTTAATTATGCGCCGTGCACGGCTCTTGGACAGGATGATGCGCTCCTTATATTCCTCTGTGCTTTCGATCTCCATTTCCAGGTCATCCAGAGGTGTTTTACGTTCTATTTCACTATCTAAGGCATACAAGCTGAGCTCCTTTGCCGACAGCATTTCCAGTAATGTGCTCAGATGGTCAGTGTCCGGATCTGGTTTAGCCATTTCGGAGTCAATTTGATGTACAAGTCGTGTGGTAGCACCTCTTATCGTCTCACGTTTCCGTTTTGTTCTTTCCATTTCTCTCTGATGCTCGTCATCCGCCACTCCCGCAGCCCCGGCGGCGGCGGCTCCACGTAAATCCTGTTCGCTCATTTTCCCGGGTTTCGGCACCAAAAAATGATGTGGCGAATCCACTTAGCCAAAAAATGGATCGGACATCAATTGGAGAAACGATAGTCTTTATATAAGGCTTCAAAAAGGGGAATGTACAACAAATAAACTGCTCGACATCAGAGCAACATATAATGGCTTCCCAAACTTCTTTGCTAGCTAAAACCCAGAGTAACTTTCGTCTACCCCAAAGGATTCTGGGAAACGCAGTTTTCTAATGAAAATAACTGTTAAATGCTCCCTTTTAGCAGAAATTAAATCTATAATTAACAGCCCTCACTAAACATGTGACTAACACTTAAATCACTTACAAAATAATCAAAATGCTGTTATCAAACAAAAACTGCAATAAAGTTACAACATAAGGCACAGACAGAAAAATGATAAGAATTCATTCCTGTTATTGTTCTCAAAAATGATGCCGCGATGAAGATATAAGCCCCACTGCGTGCCTTTTAAAGTCCTTAACATCCAGGTATGGCCTCAGGTGCAATGAGCATTAGCCAGAGTATTAGTTTAAACCCTTTGTGTCCTGCTGTGGGAGGCACACTCGCAACTGCATGCTGGACCCATTCAAATGAATGTGTATTTGCTGATCGGCGGTAGGGCTGGGCGATATGACCCAAAATTCATATCTCGATATTTTTTAGCTGGATGGCGATATAAGATATATATCTCGATTTTTCTTTTTAAAGCCATAAGTTAAGAACAAAAAGAGAGTTCTTAGTCACACGGGCACTTTTATTTACATACAGCGTAGATATTACTCAAAAATAAATTATCAGCATATATTAAATAATCATGGTCCATAAATAAAAGAAAATAATGTTGTTTTTGTGCATAACAAAAAGCTCACAATTGTGCAGTCAAAATGTAAACTAATAGACGCTGAGCATAATAACAAAGAGACAGATTTCACAGCTGCTCCACGTCTCTGAACAGGTGCCATTTGTGGTCCTTATACACACACTGTACGTATCACTCCGCGAGGCTCCTCCTCTGTAGCCGTAATTCTCCGACAATCCATCAAGCGGTGCAGCTCCGTAGCTTAGCAAAGTCATATTAAAACATTTTTTGACAGATTGCTGAGCGCTGTGTACCACATAAAATCGGTTCGCGGTCAGTAAGCACAACCAGAATTCATACATAAGGCGCACTGTCGAGTTTTGAGAAAAGGAAAGGATTTTAGGCCGTGCAGCCCCTCTGGGCTGCATGTCGTTAGCGTGGTTAGCTCGCTAACACGTTGACGCCATCCAGCCCCACGCACGGTAACTCGCTAACGGAGATTTTCCGCTTTCATCTTGTCATTGCCTGCAGGTGAAGCTATGGGGGAGGGGGAGTTGTGTTCAGTGCAGGAGAGGCGAGGCCGAGTAACGTTGCGTAGAGACAAAAGTGGACGAAAGAGAGGCAAACCTGCGGCTCCACAAGTATAATTATAACGTAACATAGATTATATCGATATAAACGATATTGCCACATCTTATATCTCGTATGAAAATATATCGATATTTTTAAAAAACTCGATATATCGCCCAGCCCTAATCGGCGGTAATTGATATTTATGGGACACATAACACTGTGACTTTAATTAGCAAAACGACAACTTTGTTATTCATGTGGAGAAGCTGAAATCGCTTTCTCCACTGGTGGAAAATGCTCACATCAAGGAGCGTGCTGTGGTTTGAAAAGAAAGAGTGAAGGAAGAGACTGAACAGTTAATAGTCATGTATTTTTACAGTTATAAGAAACATCAAAGCCAAACTTCAGTGAGTATTACATGTATGTAAGTCATCCATATGACTTATTACTGTTGTTTTATTCTCTTCCTCCATGTGTGTATTTGCAGTCATTTGTATAATTACTGTCTGAAAGCAAGACAGCAGGTTTGGGACATGAGTCTTATCTATTTTCTTGTCATTGTGCTGATTAATGATGCGCAGCATTCTCTACCTGTAATCAATCCTTCTCTCTCCCAGCTCTGTTGCCCTCTGTGCCATAAGCTGGATCAATTCACAAAAACTTACCAGGAAAACGACAGGAAATCCAGAGTTTTGAGTTTTAAAATAAAAGACCAAAAGACACTGCATTGTCAAATTCAGAGGCAATGTCAGCATTGACTTCTTAACTGACAATAGGACGAATATTTACCTCTGCAAGCCTTTATACATCCTAGGGGAGCTTTATCTGAGAGGAGAGAAATGAGAGGCAGCTAAGCAAAGTTTCTACAACTCTGGAACACATGCAGAGACAAAAGGGAATGAGGCGCAACTACCAACACATCAGCAGGATGGAATAATATAACACCAGCAGTGGAGAGTTCAAAGACCTTGAAAGAACTACAGCTTAAAAAGTTTAAAAGAGGCCAGAGAAGCTGAGGAACTAGAAGCACCTAAATCAGGTATCATTACTGACTGTCAGACTGCTACCTCCAAAGCAATCTTCTAATTCTTAAGCATGTGGAAAATTTTTCTATGTTATGAATCAGAAAGAAATAATAAAAGCTTTAGAGGAAAGGCAGCTAGCTAAGTTAAATATTAATGATAAAAGGTATTTGGCTGTCATTGTTTAGTGGTTATATTACATCAGTAAATGTGTTATTTAACTTAGTTTTGATAATATACTATAATAACTGATATTAAGGGTAAGACACCAGTCTTTGGAACTGATGTGTCAGAATAAGACCTAGATAATTAATACTTTAGATGAATGAATGGCATGTGTGCAACGAACTTTCAGGTCTTGACCTGATGTCACTTTGGGAAATCAGAATGACAAACATGAGTTAAGCTAAACAAAGCTGAATTTGCCAAAATTGCTTTTACAGCCGCTATCCGATGGATAGACAGATCCAGGCATCCCCTCACCGTTTGTGACGTTTTAATCTAAATATGAGCTCATTGTGGTATTTTTCACCTGGAAAGTAGGCGTAAAAGACCTTGAGAAATGTCTCATTGATATCAGATCACAAGAGCCTAATTTTGATGGAAATTCACAGCATCAGGTCCGTGTTATGACTTAAATGGGCAGATTCTCTCGCTTGCGTACGTGTTTTATTTTGACAGCTGTGACCAGAAGCTCTGCCTGAAATACTTGCTAGTTTGACACGAGCCCCTATAAAGAAAAAGAAGAAAAAAAGAAAGAAAAAAAAAGGAAAAAAAAAAAGAAGTGGACCTCGAATGCAGGACTCAATAGACAGAAATTAAACTCAAAACTATTTAGCTTTGTTGCTGGCACAAAATGCAACGAAAACAAACTTCAAAACAGAGCATAGAAGGAACTAGCTGACCAACTACTGATTGACAATTAGCTGGATAGACAGAAGTCATACACACAATGAAGTAAAAAATGCAACACCGAACAGAGGGAGATGCAGACAATATGTACACAAGAAGTTGATTAAGAGAAGTGGAAACACATGGGCACACAGCTGAACTAAATCATAACTAATGTGAATGGGCAAGCAGAAATGTACATTACACACATAAAACACAAGACTATCAAAATAAAACAGCAAATAACACACACACACACACACACACACCGAGGCTCACACGTGAACTTGGCATTGGGACTGGGGCTAAACAGACATGGAGACTTGACAGTCTGGGGAAACAAAGGGATGAAACTCAAGGAGATGAACATGGAAACAGGAAGGGAGAAAACAACAGGACAGGACAACAAACATACTCATGGAGACAGAACACAGACAGACCAGACAGACATGGGACATGACTGGGGAGGAAGGAGGTAAACAAACACGGGGAAACTAATGGCAGGATACCGAGAAAAGACAGATAAACTGGACACGACGGGAAACAAAGATAAAATAACAACTAAGAACACTAATGCAATAGAGAACTCAAGACTAACTGACACTGTACGAAAATTGAATATAAAATTTCATAAATAAAGAGTCCAGAACAAACTCTAAAAGTCGAAGAGCAAGAATTGAGCAAAATTATGCTGTCCACAACAGGAATTGGCAGTTGGACTGAGCAATATTAACAGCTGAGGTTTAACAGCACATTTCTTTTTGATGGGTTAAGATGCTCTAGGAAGCCATCATGGTGGCCTGGTGGTTGCCTCACTGTAACCCATCAAAATGAACACTGTTCTATTTTGATGGCTTAAGATACTGTTTGAACCCTGACAATAAATGACTGGTTAATAAAGCGTGGATTACAAATGGACTACAAACAGAAACTAGAATGCTACCAAAACTCTTGTCCAGTGCATAGAGATTTCTGCAGGCTACAAAAATGCAGACGAGAACTGAGCCATATTATGCTGTCCACAACAACACCAATAACACTTTTTGCATGATAAAAATCGCTAAATCGCCTCTGATGATGACTTAAAACCTATAAAAGGAGCTAAATAAATAATGTGGAAGTAGTTAGGCTACAAGAGATCACACCTCCACCAAGTGCAACACTTTGCAAATTATTTAAGAAACCTGTTTTTTTCACACTAGAAAACACTCCAAAAGTGAAAGAATGACTCACCCGAACATCGCTAGAGCATTCGCTAGTTGGTTCCACACGACAGGAAGAGCAAACAGTGGATGGAAATCACTGATGCAGTCAGTGGAAAAGCAGAAATGTGAGTAACTGATTCTAAGAACTCGTTAAACTGGTTGGACAATTTCTAAATGAAATCTACCATTCAAACAGTCAGGTAGGTGACTGTTATCATTACAAATCCAAAAAGAAGAGTGTTCACTAAAAGGAAAATAATCATCATCAATCCATCTGAAAGGTAATGCAAGGAGTCCTTTTGGATTCAGAGCTACGGCTGGAAATTACCCTGATGAAGATAAAGCTGTTTGCTGACTTTGTAAAAGTGCATGCAGCCACCGAGCACCACAGAGCACCATTTCTAAAAATGAAAAATAAAATATTACAGTCAAGGTTTAAAAAAAAACTTTTTGCACAACAGACCTTTAACATAGATACACATATACCAACATGCACACAGCATTACAATCATCAAAATAAAGACTAGCTGTTCTGTATGAATCTGTTTTCCTTCCATTCAGATGAACAAAGAACACTTTGTGAACACACAATGCAGACAAATTATCTGGCGGAAAAGGGATTTTTCAAACTGTCCTCACTTATCCCACCCACATAAAACCTTTTAACCCCCCCTCAGTCATACCTCAGTATTTCACAGGTGATTTCAGTCTAATAGAGTAGCTGTCTGAAAGGCAAACCAGAGCACAGCAGGGGGCTGATGGGTTGACCCAGATAGAGGGAAACAGACATAAAGTTCAACCAGGACACATGGAAAAGATTTGAACACAGTGCAACAGTGGCCACTGCTTAACTGACCCTGAATCTCTCAGACACTCACTCACAGTGAAATCCAAAAACCAGTTAAGTGCCCATCTCTCCTAAAATCTGCAGTCTTTCATATGCTCATCACCTGCAACTCAACTGGGAGCAGAAACAGAATGTAATCTATCCATCACTTTCCAGATAAAGCTCTATTTCCTCAAAGTGAACATTTGTTTAAAAAAAAAGGAGAACAGAAGTCCTGTCACTTATGTAAGGAGTGTACACATCCAGCTCTGCAGACAGAAGGCTACTGTATAGATGAACAGAAGTACTGTCTGCAGATGGTCACATGGAGGGTGCTGAAACATTCGACTCTCCTCCAAAACTCTTCCGAGTCAAGAAGTGATGAAAAGAGCCTCAGGGCTTTAGACTATTAGATGGAGCCTGTTTTGATAGCTAAAATAAAGAACTGAAGCCTAACGTTCTTATTGTATGTTACATTTGATTCAGTTGTTATCCTCATGGGACCTGACATCTAATTTCAAGGGCACTGTGAATGGAGAATGTTGAAGCAGAGAATAGCTATAAAGCAATGTATGCATTGATGTTAAAATGCAAATACACAGGTGTGTGTGCTTCTCTGAGCATGTGGCTATGAATGTGACCACGTGTCACCATCCACGCAGCCAGCACAGGTACAGATGCTGGCAACTTATCCGAAGCTCTGCATAGATTCACCAACATAATTCCGAATAAACATAAATACTGAAAACGAGTAATGCATTATCTTTCTCTGTACAACACATCCTGACGTATGCTATCAAATACAATACTAGCTGACAATGTCAACACAAGGATACAGTACCACAAACTAATACAAATTCTTAATAGACACATACACAAGGTTTATTTTAGCTTTGTGTTAAGTGCAA
Source organism: Mchenga conophoros (assembly GCF_057382185.1). Lineage (NCBI taxonomy): Eukaryota > Metazoa > Chordata > Actinopteri > Cichliformes > Cichlidae > Mchenga > Mchenga conophoros. The sequence goes on from NC_140531.1 coordinate 15,842,709, forward strand.
ACACAAAGCTGGAAAGTAGAAAGTTGAAAACCACCCCATAGAGAAGCAGAAACAGGTGGGGGTAGAAATTTTGGCTACAAGCCGACTGCTCATCACTGCTTTTGTTGCCTTTTGAAGATCATTCTGTGTCCTTTGCTGCTTGCTTTGTGTTAGAATGTTGTCTTTGCTAATGTTTGCATTGTGTCGATGATCTGTTACCAGCGCACCTGGGTGCAGTTTGCAGTTTAGCTTAATTAAAATTAAAATAATGTACCCTAACTGCTCAAAAGTTAAAGACTGCTCCACTATTGATTGTAGTGCAAGTGCACATTTTTCTGTCCGCCCATGAAGATCGAGCTTTTGTAAGTGACAACAAAGTTGGTACTTTAGTGTGATTACTTTATTTAGTATGACGTGTTATATTACTGTGTGACACTAAAGTTAATGCAGTGACACTAATATCTTAGTCAATAACAGGCTGGAGTCTATTCTAGGTGCAAGAGGTGAAAAGTGGGAAAGAACCTGGACAGATAGGCAGTCTATCACAGGGCACCTAGAGGCAATCATTCATACTCATATTCACACCAATCTTTGGATTTTGGCATGAAGCCGGTCTTACCAGAAAATGTAAAGGAAATTTTAAGCAAATTTTGCTTCACAATCAATCTGTCTGTGTGGTAGACCTTGCTTTGGTCTTGACGTGACTTCAGGCTTTTGCAAAAATCCTAACAATAGCAAGCTAACTGCTATTTGTATAGCATGCTAATAGCAAGCTAATTGCTATTTGCTAATAGCAAGCTAATTGCTTTTTATAGAAGAGAATTCTTAAATAGAGGTTTTCCAGACATGTGACAGCTTACCACGTGATATTAATTTGTCTACTAAACATTATGCAGATGATATAAATTACTATGAGTAAACAAACAAGTGTATATTCTCCCTCTGAGGAAGTAAAACACTTTCATGGTAAGCATCTTTCTTGTTATGTGGGGAAACTGGGCTGAAGATGGATGTTAGCTGTGTTTACTGGTTCTGTGAAGTGCAACCCTGGCACTCCTCTAATGTAGCAATGACAGTGTCCTGTCACAATCAATTGGGAAGCTTTAATTAACCAATTCATATTTTGTACATTAGTACAAGCCTAGAAAAAATAATCTTACTTGTAAGAAAAGTTAGGATGTTATTATTTTTAGTTTGGAATATGGCACATATAATCATTATTATTAGAGTGGTTATAAGTTGGGCTTTCTTGTTTTGAGGCAGGGGTGACATCCTTTTAAGAGTTTAGTACTATTCAGTCCCTTTTATAGAGGGCTACTTGACATAATTTTATAGTCAGTTTTGGAGAAATGACGTTATGACTGAACAGGCTCTCATATACATAGTGGAGTTCATTTAACCCTACAAGCAGGAAAAAAAGCTTTAAGAAATGGCTAACATCAGTTAAGATGACTTCACCCTTTGCCTATGCCTTTGAACTCCTGTCTCATAAGTATCTGCAAACATGCCACTTTGTGAAGCAGCGTATACTCCAAAAACTATATAGTGCAACCATAAGAACTGAAAAACGTAAGTGTCAGAAGTCTGCACAAAATCTCCTTTGAAAATTCTTACCTATTCACACCCACCCACATACACATGCACACAAGCAATTACAAGGTGCCTTGGATTCCCATTTGCAATTTTCGAGCAGCTTGATCCTGTCAGAAGATTGGATTGATCCCATTTATGTCATTTAGGTCCCTAGAAAGCAAGTATTTAATGAGGAGTTACTGCCACTCATTATGAAATGAGCACACTCATCAGGCTTCAAGGTTATTGGGGTCATGCACAACTTCAGGTAAATCCACATAGTTATTGTTTTAAAGCTTCACAGGGATATAAAAATTCTAAATGAGCTGTAAACAAAATCACAAATACTGAAAAGATTTATAACTGAATAGGTGCACTGCCAAGTGCCATACATAAACCAGGAGTTTTAAACAAAGGGAGTATTTTTCAGTTGTAGTTTATATTTCAAGGAAACAATTAAGGAAAGAAACCTAAACTTACATCCAAGGACACACATTTGTATGAACACTGTAAAATTTGGGAAAGCTGCATACAAAGTAGGAAGCATGACCTGCAGTTGCAGTTAATCACTTTATATTTTTTATATTATAATTGTATTAATTCTAACCACTATAATCGTTTTTTCCTGTGTGATTAATAAAGTACAGTACAAGTCTGTGGTGAATATTTATGCCTGGAGATGAAGTTATTTTAGCTCCCTATTAAATGCATTTTACAGTTGTTGTGAAGGCAGTGTCATACATGGTGGAAGTTCAGAGCTTATCATCCTGAACAGCTGATGCTGGGCCGCGTGTATGTGCTGTTTGCTCCCCTTTCTCACAGCTGCTGCTGCTGAACGATTTCAGGATCTCGTCTCTTGGTAGCCTATTAGAAACCATGAATCTAGTGGGGTTTTTTTAAACCATTACTTCAAAGGCTGTTTTCACAGCCTTGATGCAACCAAACAGCACTGACGTGTCTGATGACTTTCATGTTCAGCTTCCCTGATCAATATCAGTAAAGCAAGTCATTTGCAGTCGTGAGCGCACAGAAAACGATCACTCGTGTTAAAACTTCAGCTCTTACATTTGGTATTTTGACTGCATGAAAGTGCTCACACTGGCTTGTTTGGTGCTTGTGGGAGTTATAAAAAGATGTTTGTTCAGATGCTCAACAAGCTGTAAATGTCAAGGTCAAACTTCAGATAAGTATACAGCTTACTGTCTTTGAACTGAGGCAGTGATACCCTATTAAAATTAAGGCTTTATGCTTATATAGCAAACATGATGTAGTACATGGCAGTGCACTAATGGCACCAGAGTCCAAACTGAGAAACACTACAAGTCTGCAGTTAGTTTAGCTTCTTAGCTCATTATTTTGGTTTTGTCAGGATGCATTGCTGTTTTATCTGTCCACTTTTCTAGCAGCTCTTTTCAAATCAAATCAAATCAAATCAAATTCAAATTTTATTTGTCACGTACACAGTCATACACAGTACGATATGTAGTGAAATGCTTGGACAACTGCTCGTGACCTAAAGAAAACAAAAAAGGAAAAGGCTATGAATAAGATAGGAAATAAATATGAAAAATTAAAAAGGGTAAATTTAACTAGGAAGGAATAAAATATAAATTAAGATTAAAAATGAAATAACTGTACAACACAAATTAGAATGAAGGGTAAATTTAACTGGGAAGAATAAGATAAAATATATAAATTAAAGTTGAAAATAAAATAACTGTACAACAAAATACACAATACACAATATAGAACTATATAAGAATGTATGAAGAAATCTAAATAGAAATAAATATATACACAATAACAGCAGCTGTACAAGTATTAACCGGAAATGAAGAATATAGTGACCAGTGTTGTGCAAAAACAATGTCCAGAAAGTCCAGTGTGTGTGTAAGAACCATATGTGTGGGTCAGTACTGTGTGGTGGTGTGATTGAGAGACCGTATCGCCTGCGGGAAGAAGCTCCTCCTCAGTCTCTCTGTGTTGGTCTTCAGGGAGCGGAATCGCTTTCCTGACCTCAACAGAGAGAACAGTCTGTTGTTGGGATGGCTGAGGTCCTTCACGATCTTCCTGGCCTTGGTCCAGCACCGCCTGCTGTAGATTGAGTGCAGGTCAGGGAGCTCGGAGCGGATGGTGCGCTCAGCTGACCGCACAACCCTCTGTAGAGCTCGTCTGTCCTGCATGGTGCTGTTCCCGAACCAGGTTAAGATGTTTCCCGCCAGGATGCTCTCTATGGTGCACGAGTAAAAGTTCCTGAGCACCTTGGAGGGCAGTTGGAAGTCTCTCAAGCGTCTGAGGTGGTAGAGACGCTGTCGGGCCTTTTTCACCACGGTGTTGATGTGACAGGACCATGACAGGTCCTGCGTGATGTGAACTCCGAGGTATTTGAAGCTGTCCACTCTCTCCACTGGGCACTCGTTGATGACGGGGGTCTGGTAGTTCCTCTCCTGCTTAGTGCTGAAGTCCACTATCAGCTCCTTTGTCTTACTGACGTTTAGAAGGAGGTTGTTCCTCTGGCACCAGTTCTCCAGATTCCTAATCTCCTTCAGGTAGGCCGTCTCATTGTTATCAGAGATCAGGCCCACCACGACGGTGTCGTCAGCAAACTTGATGATGGTGGTGGAGCTGGTAGTGGCCACACAGTCATATGTGTACAAAGAGTACAGCAGGGGGCTCAGAACACACCCCTGGGGGGCTCCAGTGCTGAGAGTGGTGGAGGCTGAGACATGTCCGCCCATCCTTACTGCCTGTGGTCTGCCAGTTAGGAAGTTGGAGATCCACTGACACATAGATGAGCTGAGTCCCAGATGCTCCAGCTTGGTGGTGAGTGTGGAGGGAATTATGGTGTTAAATGCAGAGCTGTAGTCTATGAAGAGCATTTTAACATAATTCCCCCTTCTAGTGTCCAAGTGAGTGAGTGATGTGTGGAGGAGATGAGAGATGGCATCGTCTGTGGAACGATTTGGACAGTAAGCGAACTGTAGTGGGTCCAGTGTGTCTGGTCAGCAAAAAGCTCTAACAAGTCCTGTTTGCAGCACCAAAAACATAGCATTTGAAGCCTCAGAGATTCAAAGATTACACTGACTGCTTTCTGTTAACCCATTGCTGAAACTAAACGCAGCACTGGATAAAAGGCAAGAAGTTAAAACTGGGAAAAGTGAAAATCCAAAGTATGTTGTCTTATGTTATGCCTCCCATCAGAAAAATATGCAATAAACAAGACTGCATGACAGCTTTAGGTGATGGAATGGTAGCGTAATGAGTTATGTAACTGTCCTACAGCAAAAAAAATCTTTTGTATATTTTGATATATCATGCCTGTTCCCATGGAAAATCGAGGTCAGACCAGAGCTTCAGCATCTGTTGAGCTGTATTATATATGATTAGTTTGTGCAGCAGTTATTTCCATCATTCCATCTGACCCCAATTGACCTGAAACTGCGTAACGTAATCTCCTTATGCCATTCTTCCTGCATTTTATGAACCCCATCTTTTGACCTTGTTTGCAGACTTACATACTACGAAGTTTAAGGCTTTGGAAAGATTAACTAGGTTATTGCTACGGTTAATAACTTTTAATAGCCTTACTAATACTTACATAATGTAAAAGTTAAGACATATACAGAGCAGTCAAAGGGTCATCTTCTCACTAATCCCAGTATCAAAAGCCACTGTCATTTTTTTTAAGTCATTATTATTTTCCATATTCAAGTGTCCCACAACCTTTTGTCCTGTTCAACCTTTCCCATCATACTTAGCAATGTCTGTGTGTGGGTCTATGTGTGTATACAATCTCAGGAACATATGCACACAGAAACTGTATCTGTGTGTGGAAGGATGCTTTGCGAACCAACAGTAAATACATAAGAAAAATAAGCATTGTGTTTAAACACACAGAGCAGCTGGGAGACAAACATCAATCACTCACCCATGCTTGTCATCTAAACCCTCTCTCATCCAGTCTGTGTGTTTCACACACACACAATTATTCAGCCACAACAAGCTGGTGATAGAAAGAAGAACCAAAACACAATTAGTACCACCAGAACACATCATTCCTTTAAAATATTTGGAAAAATGGCCCTAGTGCTTTTGACTATAAATAAGCAAATAAATAATATAATCTCTCAATGGAAATAATTATTTAGTCTATATGATGAGAGAAAATAGCTTTAAAATGTTATTTGGTTTTTACAGTGTTAACAGCTGCACCATTCACTGTCTTTTCATAGTAACAACTGTTAAGATAATGTGTAATGTAAAAGCATTTGAGTGGAAAGAGAAATCCACAAAGAGTCATCACATGATTCTGCAGTTCCCTTGAGCCTCCTTGTTGTAGCATCATTCAGCTTACAGTTATAGAGAGCTGAAAAAGAGTAAACATCACTCTTACATCAGCTTGAAACACTGTGTATCATCCCTAAGTGGCTAAAATATTTATTTAAAAAATGCATGTATATATATGTATGCAGTACATATATGTGTCACGGTCCTGAGTTTGCCGACTCAGTGTTTTGTGTTTCTTTATGCTTTTGTTTATTCTGATTATGTATTCCGTTATGATTTGCCATTTGTTAGGTTTCGGTTCTGTGCCTGCCCTGGTCCCACTTCCGTGTTCCCTCTGTCTGTCTATGGCGTCACACTGTCTGCTTGTGAATCTGTCTGTTTAGTTCAGTGTCTTGTCTGGTTCTCTGTGTCTGAGTTTCCTGTTTTATTCTGAAGGTCCCCGTCTCATGTGAGTGTGTTCAGGTTACGTTTCCCCCGTCCCATCAGCTCTGACTTCTCCCAGGTGTGTTGCCCTCCTGTCTCTCATCCCCTGATTACTGCTGTGTGTATTTAAGCCCTGTGTGTTCTCCTGCCTGTTGCTGGTTTGTCTGTGTCTCTCTGCCTCTCTCCCCGGTTCGTATGTTCTCAGGTTTGTTATTTCGTTTTTCCAGTTTAGGTTTCTTTAATTCCCTGTCATCCCTCACTGCCTGCTTGCCACTACACCACCCTGTAAATAAACATCACTCGAATCATCAGTCATCGCCTGCATTTTGGGTCCTCCTTTCCTCCAACACCACACGGCTCACCTCGGCAGCCTGGACAATATGTGTGTTGACTACACAACATTTCAGCCCCTCAATAATGAACACATGCAGATCAGACCTCAGCAAGTGAGAAATCTATGCATAGACACAGATGTTTAATTCCTAATGTTCACCTCAACTTTCATGACTACGGTTTGAACCACATCAGCAAACGTATACGTGGAATTAATCAACAAAGATAATAAATGAATGATCAGTTACTCATTTAGGGTCGACACTAAGCACAGGATAACTGACTCCTGCACGTGAAAGCTGATAAGAAAAGATGAGGATAACTGAGTCTCATATTCTGCTTTTACAACAATTTGATGGACAACTCTCTACATATTTTTTCACCCTCAGCAGAAAAGCAGCTCATCATCTCTGGCAACATTATCACCCTCCCTTTACGGATGTTTACCAACTACACATCTCAAGTTTGTGTAACTTTCCCATCAGAGACGAAAAGTATGTGCCAAAATCTACATGGCAAAAATCTCTTTTCCATCAAATGTAGTCCAGGTTTTTTTTTTTAAACATTTCCTAAATGACCCTAAAATCAGGAATAATTTCATGGTCTATTGTTAAGTCGTCCACATGCACTTAGTTCGACACGAGAGAGCTGAGCTGAGACAAAACTCTAATTAAATTGGATGTTTTATATCGTATATATAAAACATATAAAACAAAAAGAATCATTACTTATTTTTATGTTCCACAGTTCAAATAATGAATCCGTTAGTAAGACAAGAATCTACCTCTGCTTCCCTTCTGTGTGGTATCACTGTATGAATTATTTTTCGGTCTCCAGTAACTGGAACAAAGTGATGACTCATATTGTGATTTGCTGCCATATAAAGACAGCAAAATAAAGTTGCTTAACAAATACAAAGGATTGCAAATTTTGTTGTTTACTATAAGTTTGTGAACTCTTAATTTCAGCTCAGTGTGAGAGTATCTCTTTCTCTGCTCTCTGTCTCAGTGCTGAATAGTTAATGAAAATACTGCAAAGTACACGTGTGGTGCATAAGACTAATCTACAATCAATTAAAAAGAATGAATCTGTTATGCCAGCTACAGTGATACAAGACTATAGTTCCACAGTGTTTCTTTAGTCCAGTCTCAAGAGATGGCTGCCACTCCCTGAGCCTGGAGCTTTCTTAAAAGAGAGTTTTTCCTTCCCACTGTCAACAAGTGATTGCTCATAGGGCGTCGTCTTAATTGTTAGGGTTTTCTCTGTCTTACAAGCTCTCTACCTTCCAATATATACCTTATATTTCTCACAATAATCAAGAGACAAACTACTCCTGAGTAATGTGAAAAAAAGATGTTAGTTCTTGCAAGTCCACTATGACTTAACAGAGTCATAGTCAGATAAATAGTAAGATAAATTTTATCATCTTTGGTTTTTGGGTCTGGTCTGTTGCTAGGCTGCCTTCCAGTGACACATGGCAAAAAAACAAACAAACAAAAACTCAAATCAACTGGCTGCTGTATAAAGCAGCGGTACTCAACCGGTTTAAATCAGGCAATACTTTCACGGACCGGCCTTTAAGGTGTCGCGGATAAATACAACAAAATAAAATGATACGACAGAGACAAACATCCTCCTGTTTGCCACTTAATGCTCTCTGGTCACTATGGTTATGCGTAAATACTTATTTAAAAAAAACACAAATACATCACAGGAAAAGACAAAGTTAACGAATAAAAACCCTGAAAACCATAAATTTCACACCTGAGCCTCAACTCTCACGGCCGGGTTCCAAACGACTCATGGACCGGTCCGTGGCCTGGGGGTTGGGGACCGCTGGTATAAAGTCAAGAAACTAACAACCTAACAGACAAGTGATCTTTGAATCTCAATTCACTGGGTGTCCGGAAATAGGATTTTGGATTGGATATTGCTTTTTGCCTGCTGCATGCTTAAGTGAGACATTGTTTTCCAACACACTTATCTTTGGGACCATGTTTATGCTTCTCCTGTTTTGAAGTCTCCCCCACAAGTGAACCAAAATCCCTCATTTCGCACAGGCCTTGACAGAGGAGCCGATAACACTCAATGCTAAACGATTCTCATGAACAAGGCAACTTGGCACTAGCTCTAAATGGAACCAAATTCTCAAATCACAACCTTACTGACCTCATCATTAACATGCTCTCGCTGTGCACAGCTATAGTAGCTGCAAAAACACCATCCCCTCATTAGCACTTAGTCCAGATAAACAGGGTGATCCTGGCTGCACAGGATAATGGGAGGACCACAAGTTAATCTCTATAACTGTCCGAATGTCATTCGTTATTAACACCTACACACAAACAGAGAAAATCAAATCTGTAATACACTTCCTACGTGCCATTTTTGCGTCTCCGTTCTACCTTCCCCATCTCATTCAGCCATAATTGGTGAACAGCTTCCACAGCAAAAGTAAACTTTCTAATCTGGCACTGAATTGCTTCTACATGAAATTACAACTCATAAGATATTATGTTGACTGCAAAGCCAGCAAATGCTCCCTTAATAAACAAAATCCGCTATTATATCGCACACATCTATTTGCATTCTCAATTTCATTGCTGCACAACGTTTTTCCATAAAATGTATTAGATCATTTCTTCATACCTCAACAGGCCATATGAGTTCATTCTCATATTCCCAGAGAAAGTGAGGCTTAGATTGGGTCAGCGTGCACTAGCAGTGTGAACATCCAACTTCCTACTGCGTAATTCCCTATTGCTTTTGGACAACGCCCAAAGTACGCTGGAATGAACCCAAGCAATGTGTGAACGTGTGACAAAATACACTAATTTAGATAATAATCACAGAGAGCATGTTTATGGGTCATTAAAGGAAAGCATACTGTGACCAAGAAATCTCACACACTAAGCTCCTGCTCATTAGAGGGAAGCGGACGACTCAACTAATTACTCTGTGAACGTGACGGGCCACAAAGAATGTGTCATAATCTGTCTCTTGAGAATTAGCGTCCACCTCTGCACTGCTATAATTATGGGAACAGGGCCATTCCAAAATCACTCGTAATTCTGTAGGCAAAACAAGGTATAGGTGTCACTGAGATGGATTCAAGTCCTCGTGTCAGTTATATAAAGAGAAAAGAGAAACTAAGTTCAACTCTGGTTTCATTACAAAGATCCATTATAGTGCTAGAGATCTAAAAACAGTAATATTCATTGGTGAATATAATTAATTAAATCCCTTGAGTGGGTGCTTACTCAGACAATGACAGCAGTGGTATTTGGATAGCAAAATATGATTACGCAACCTCAAGTATTAAATAAGTGGATCATTGAGCTAACAGAGCATGTGTTTCTGGTAACCTTAATGGATATATGAACAGACAGTCTTAGCTTATGCTCATATATAGTTAGCTCCATAAGACTTTGGAAGAGGACATATATTTAACTACCAAATATTGTTTCCTGCCTTGAGATATTTTTGCAAGGCCATTACTTGCAGCCAATTTCCTGCTTGTTTTTGAGTCTTTCTGCCTTCAGTTTATTGTTCAGAAACTGAAAAGCATGATCTGTTGAGTTGAAATCAGGTGAATGACTTCCTCATTGCAGAATATCTCTTTTCTTTGCCTTAAAAAACTCATGGGTTGCTTTTGCAGTTTGCTTTGGGTCATTATCCTTTTGCACTGTCTGATCGGTTTTGCAGCATTTGGCTGAATCTGAGCAGAGACCACTTCTATGGTCTTTCATGCGTTTTGGTGTTGCTGACCTGGTCAGTGTATTTATTTTTTAAAGACTGGACCAGATTGTTGTTTGGCCATTCCTAATTATTTTTGCTGTGTCTCTGGTAGGTTAATGTTGGTTTTTCAGCCAAATGATGGCCTCCTTCAATTTTTCCTTCCTTCGTGTTTTCCGGACCTTATATTGAGAGTTCCGGTGACAAGCTTCAACACTCAGAATCAACTCCCAGCCTTTTATAAGCTTCATTTGTCATGAAATAACAAGGTAACAGGACTCACTCTGCAATTAAACGGCTTGTCATTCAGTTGCCTAATTCCTCCTGAGCCTCTGAAAATGGGCAACGATGTATAAAATGGCTGTAATTGCTGAAGAGTTGATGCACAACTTTTGTTAAACCACTTCATTTAAAACTGAAAGTCAGAAACCCAATCACATCTTGACTGTTTGATTTCAAATCCACTGTGGTGGTGTACAGAAGCAAAAGTACAAAGATTATGTCACTGTGCAAAAACCTATGGAGCTGTTTGACCATGCGCTACATGATGGCTGACAGGTCATGACAAACTGCAGCAAAGAAATCCAAATGTGAAAGAACTTGGCATTTTCAAAGTCTTCTAGCTCTATGTATGTTAATGTGTAAAAAAACCAAAAAAACAAGAGTGAACTAAACCAAACAAACTGGTTTAAAACAGAACAAAGTGGTTTCAGCTGCTCAGTACAGCTGGGGTGATCTGCTGATTTGGGTTATGAATCTCTGTGGCTAGTTTTTCACTTTTTACACACAGTCATTTGACCCATTATTAAGATAATGATCAGCAGGTAGTCAAAAATTATGGTTTCTCAGTCTAAATACCAATACTCATGTTGAAAAGCGCAGTGATTACAATCATTAAGCTCTTTATGCCGGTATCTCTAAATATTTATGTTGTCAAAAACTAATATGACACATGAGCAGGGCCATCGATACACTGGTGCATTGCTACAGCTTTAATAACTTCATTTATGAGATTCCTGTAAGTTCATAGCATCCAGTATCTGATGGGCTGTGAGCTTCAAGGGACTTTACAGTGACCTACATCTATATCAGTCACATCTCATTCTTTGTTTTGTTTTTTTAGGATTGCGAAAGAGTCCCTTTCTTGGAAACATTAATACTTCCACTATGTTTGTGTCTGTCAGGCAAAAGCAAATGTTCTCAGAGTGCTTGTGAGAACAGTCAGGATGAATCTCCACTGCTTCAGAATAAAAAAGAACAAACGGCCGTCTTCATGAATGTCTTATAAAACACAGATTCCAGTGGTCATAAAAGCGACTCTGTTTCTGTGTGGCTTACAAGAAAATCTTCTTGAACTGTCTTCCAAGTAGCACACACTTTCTGCCAGTTTCTACGTGCTCTGTAAATGGTGGCACTTCTACTTTAAAATTAAGTGAAAATATCAAACCTGTTTTTTGGGGTTTTTTTCTATTTTAGACGAGGCTTTGTTTGAACGGTGTTACTAATTTAATCTGACAGCATCTACCCGCTAACCTCAGGATTATTTTTAGAATTAACTCTGTCACTTCTTTGTTTTGATGTTACTAAAATTATATGTGTAGGTGTGTGTGTGTGTGTGTGTGTGTGTGTGTGTGTGTGTGTGTGTGTGTGTGTGTGTGTGTGTGTGTGTGTAGGTGTGTGTGCACTGTTGAACTCTTTATCTGCAGTGTGCATGCAAGAAGATGCTATCATCTGAGTGATAAACCAGGCTGCTGAACCGAGACACTGTTCTGCTACATCTGAATGGGACAGTGTTCACAGGGCTGCATCAAATGGCATTCATGTGTCTGCCATAATAATCATCATAACATGTCATTCAAGTGAATCACTCTGTTGGCTCACAGAGACTGATGAGGCGTTTTGATTGAGCTGTTTTGCTTGTTACTCCAGTGGGTAAACTGCGCCCTTAATGATAAAAGGGAGCAAGACGAGAGCGTGGCGTTGATAATGGGGTCAGTTTCTGCATTTGTCCTTTTTTTAAAAAACATTTTATGCGAGAAAAGCTGAGCTTGCAGATTTCCTTTTTTTTCTATTTTAATGGTCATACAGTCTGACGCATTCACAGCTGGAAGCTGCTGAGTTCAACCACAGTCCTCCACTGTTGTCCACTGACTAGTAACATTCGACCAAGTTCTTCATTCAAGGGCACCTTGAGCACAGATAAGAGTGCCTCTCGTTTCCCTGTTCCGCCTCTGCTGATTCTCTCAGCTGGGATTCAAACTGGCACCCTTCCTGATACCAGCTTGCATTTCTAACCTGCTGGACCTCAAATGTGTGTGTGTAATCAAACAGTTAAGGCTCTACTGTAGGCACTCTACAGTATGGCATGTGTTATGCAGAGTTCCCGTTGGATGAGCATTAGATTTTACTTCTTTCTCACTGCCCCGAGCTTCCCATGTGTGTCATGCTGGGCTTCTATCAAGCAGAGAGACGTTTTTCACTGTATAATATTGTAAATGATTAAAAATAGCACAGGGAAGCATGGAAAGAGGGAGAGAGGGAGAGCTGGAACAGTGAATGGTGGGTGGAGTGGATGACTGAGAATAAGCTCTCTTCTATATGTATTTATAGACTCATTATTTGTTGCTTTTGAAGCTAAAACGTGCTTTCCCCTGTGAGTATATGCGTACAGAGTGCGACAGAGGAGATCACACACCGGACGCCCATTTTTTGTTAAATTCGACCGCGTCAATAACAACATTGGCCATTACATAATCTGGTATCTGCAGGGTTTGTGTGATAACCGTCTTGTTGCCTGACTGGCTTGATGCAAAGTGCTATTGGCAGAATTCCTCTACAGGTACGGGGTCTGACAACATAGCGTCCTTAGAGAACGGTGGGGGTGTTGGATCAAAGTGATGCAAACAGACAGGGTGTCATGGAATATGAAGCCTGGAAGGTGAAATTTAAGTGAAAAGGAAAAAAATGAGTGTACTGTGCGTGTTTGAGGGTGAGTACGCATGGGAGGAGGAGGAGGTGGCGGTGGAGTACAAAGACAGTGATGGGAGACTCAGATGAGACTCAGGCACAAAAACCTGGTGAGGAGAATGTGAAATGCTGTGCAGAATGTAAACCAGTAAAGAGAGAAAAAAAACCCCCACAGATTTCTTAAAGAAAAATAAGGGGGCGGGGGGACAAAAGCTGATGTCCTGATCACGCAGCAAATGCATTTCTTGTATGTTCCGAATGGATTTCTCCTGGCAGGGCTTGTGCAGTCAGGCAATCCAGGACATATTAGAAAATGATTAAATCATGCAGATGCTGGCCCCCGTAAAAAGCAGACTAAGTCATATGAGTTCTTGCTGGGTCAAGTTTTCTTTCTCAGAGCCTGGAAGGAGGCTTAAGCCCAGCAGGACAATGTGGCACCTACTAAGACTGAAATAATCCAGTCACACTGAAACAGAAAAAAAGGAGTCACAGAGCAATTTTCCCATGATTGTTGCTAATAATGTTACGAGAGCATTAACCAACCCACACCAGCAGCAAACTAACATCTACCTCCTTCTCTTTCACCGCACGTCCAGTTTGCGCAAAAGCCTCGCACCAGCCCTTACTCCTCATCATTAACTCTACCATCATGCACTGTTGAACTCCTCTCTCACTCACTAACAACAAAAAGCTGCAGCAAACAAGCCAGACCAAGGTTGGCAACACAAACAATGATAGCATCATCCCCACAATCCCAGCACTGGAACCAGAGCCCATGCACATATCTGCTGCCTAATTAGATCTGCGTGTGATCTAATGTTTGAGTTTAAATCCTTATGAGAGGCGCAAAAGCTCTCTGGTGTGAAATCTGTACGAAGTAGATCTGCTTAATTTAGTAAAAAACATATAAAGTATTTTACATGTTTCAGGACACGCGGGAGGATTACGGTAAAAGGAGCAGTCAGTTCTGAAGTCATCAAGTGTAAAGCAGCCCCAGGGCGCGCTGGCAGGCGCTCCTTTATTTCCGTGTCTTGGCCGACAGGAGGGACATTAACTAATCTATACCTGCAAGTTAAGTGCCTGGTGAGTAAAAGGAGCAGATCTTTATCCTCTCCCACTCAATGTTCACTTATTCAGCTTGGGAAAACTATAAATTAACTGCAAAGTCGCAGCCTGCCCTCTGTTACGTGTCTCTGGTTTATCTGCGTTTTTTACCTGCTGAAACTTTCCGCCGTAGCGTGCCGTGCCGATGCTTATCACAGCCATCACCACAGAAACTAACAAACCCAGCAAGCAGCTCTGGCTTCTACACCATCAGCCGATTATCAGCCAAATATGGGCCTTAACTAAACAGGCAGTATTTGCATTAGTTCATGGTTTTCTTCAAATGATAACGATCTGTGGGATGAACATGCGAGAAGGTATTAAATTCACGACAAATATTTAATTTAATATGAGCAGCATGGAGGATGTGAATGACTAACATGTTTATTTTCATAAGATATAATCTGATTACATCTTGGCAAAAGATATAAAATACCTCTTATGTCAAGGACTTGGGAGCACACGTAGTCTCTGATCTTTCAAGTTATTATGGCTCTTTTAATAACTAAAACTAAGAAGCCCACTTGACATCTGCTTTGCTCTTCAAAGACCATGAAATCTCTGACAGATAAAAGTGAAACTTCAGAGATTCCCTCCATACATGTTTGGGATTTAAAGTACATTTTCACAAAAATCAGACACTTTTAATGGTAAGCATACTGAATGTTCAATAATTGTGTTTACCTTACTGTTCAGGTAAGTAATCACTACCCTGTAGGTAAGTAGTCACTAAACAAGAAGCGATGTGGTGGTTTACTGCTTGTGTGGTTTAGTTTGTTTTTCCATCTATCCAGCAGCAATGCTTTTTAATTTTCTCTTGATGATCAGCCACCCTGTTTAGTGTTCTTACAGAGCAGTAATACGTTACACTAATGCTATTACAAGCACAATATCCTAAGGCAACTACTTCACATTAAAAGCTTTCATAAACCAACTTTCTGGTGAGATAATCTTTAGTCTTTTAGTAATGTGAACTAAAAACTTTTATTACTGAAACAAGGAGTTCACAGTACTTTGCTTGAAAATGTTTCCTATTTGAACATACAGTTTCTATGATAAAACATTAGATGATGAGTTAGTAGGGAGCAAAACAATGTGTGGACCCAGCAGCATATGAACGGCTTAACTTCCTAGCCACAGTTGAACGTTTTCCTAGATTCTGTCCCTCAGTGACTGTGGGTGAAACTGAAACTGTGTAAGCCAAAAGGGGCTGAGCAGGGTTTGCAAAGAGGCAGCCTTGTCATCAGAGGTGGGAACACATGATACAAGCAACCGATATCGATAGTCTACTGCTGCTGGGAGTGGATGCATTATGCAGTGTGGCTGTACAATGCCTGGACTCTTTGCAGGCACATCTTTTCAGTTTTTTGAACTCAACATCTAGATTTTTACACATCAAGGTTTTTTTTAGCCTGGCTGTGTTTGGTCATGCAGAGAATGTGTAGCTAGCTACTAGGGGTGGGGGAAAAAATCGATACTGTGTAGTATCGTGATATTTTGTTTGCTAATAATGTATCGATACAGGGACAGCAGAAATCGATATTTTGTTACAAAAAAGGTTTTTGTGCTCTGACTTCAGAGCATGCTGATCCTTTTTCTGAGCAAGAATCCTGACATTCCTTCACTGTCCAAATGTGTTTAACTTTTTTTTTGGCAGCAATAAACATGACAGTTTACTTATTTTAATTTAAGACATGTTTTATTTTAATTAAGTTTAAAACTTTTTTATTTAATGTAAAATTATATTTTGTTTTAATTTACTTTCAAATTCTTCAGTTGCTGAAGGGGCTGCATAGTTTTCATAAATTGCTTAGTTCAGAATAGCTATAATTGTACCAGATGGTTGCATTCAGTTAAGTTGGACTAGACTGTAATACAAACCGTTCAAGTTTGTCAACAATAAAACTGACTGAAATGAGAGAAAGACTGAGTGTGAGACTTTGATATTAGATAAAATGAATATTGATAAAGTTTACCTTTATGTACAGAATCTGAATATCGCAAAATATTTTTAAAAAATTGCAATAATATCGTATCGTGCGTTAAGTATTGTGATAATATCGTATCATGGCATGTTTGGTGATTCCCACCTCTAGTAGCTACAGAATGTACAGTAAATAATAACCACAGCTATTCAAGCAGGAGGTGGTGCAGATGGTTCCAAAGCACAGCATGAAATGAGAAGATGAGTCATGCTGAGGATGTCTGAACTTTATGGAAAGAAAATCTTAAGATAGGAAATTAAAACTTTACAAAGAATTAAAATATAAGTTAACACACACACACATACATAATCAGCTGTTGAGTGTACACCTGTGTGAACAGAAACCTTTTGAGCCTGTTTATAAATGTATGCACGGATGTAACTAACCTTAAGTCAGCAGGCAGTTTGTTCCAAGGAACAGGACCATAGTGAGTGAAAGCCCCCTCAGCACACTTAGATTTAATTCTGAGAACTGTTAAAAGAGCTGCACCTGATGACCTGAGAAGTCTAGTTGGATTATAGACACAGAGCAAGTCAGAGATGTGTTGGGGGGGGGGGGGAGAGCCAGTGTGAGCCAAACTGACTTCAGTACTAAGAAAGTATGTTCAAGTGGAATATCTTCAAAGCCGAAGTTGTCCCACTGATGAGGTGGACAATCCAACAAATAGAGTGTTGCAGTAGTCTAATCACCCTTGAAGGCATAGACCAATTTTTCAGTTTGAGATAAGAATTTTCAAACTTTTTATAGATTGTTTACGTGGTTTTTACGAGAGATACTGTCGAAAATGATGCCAGGTTATCTGACATCCTTACTGTGTATCAGAAAAAGAGATATTAAATATGAAACAACTTTTTGGACTTTTCGGACCAACAATATACAAAAGGAATGTGCAAATGATTTCATTAACTTTCTTCTTAAATATCAAGTTAAACAGAAGACAGTTGTTATTCCTCAGTGTAATCGTACAGAGATTTGTGCAGCCCCAGTAAAGCTAGGCATAAAAGACTTCAGCTTCTCATAAAACAAGTGTTTCAAATGGCTTTAGCTCTGATGAAAGCAAAACAGGAAGCTGCGAAATCAACATCTACTGTATACCATCTACAGAAGGGGATGATCTCTTTATTAAGCTCCACAGTGATGAGCCAATTTAGAATCTCCCGACAAAGCCCACGGATATTTAGAAACCTAAAACATTCATTTTCATTTGAGGAAATTGCAAATACCCCTAATTCTGCATAATTCCTGGAAATATTCATTACACTGAGACCAATAACACTGTAACAGATACTCAAGGGGTAATAAACGATCAGAAATAACATTCTGCGGGCACGCGGCCAAGTCACGCAACGCTGAAAAAGGATAAACACTACGTCACACTCCAACACAGACAGCCCTGCTCCAATGTGGAGCTCTTTGGTTTATTATGCAGCAGCACATCCCAGCACACCAAGATATCTGTACACTTCTCACTTCAGACTGTGAACGGTACAGTAGTAAATCACCGTCTTAACTTGCCTGTTTTGCTGAGCTTGTTGTTGTCTTGAGATCAGTATGAAAACACTGGGACATAAATGACACCTTTGAGAACTAACCCTACACTTATCTTTTATTTCCATTCACAAACTCAAGAAGCTGCTTACTAAAAACACATGATGCCGCTCTGAGGCAACGAGGTCTGCTCTATTTCCACTGTTCCATTATGCTTAAAACTTTGGGTATGAACCCATTTTCACAGAATGCCAAACCAGCTCATTGTCTTTTGTAAAAATAAAAAAATGTACATGGCTCGTCTTCAAAAACTGAGGAGAAGCCCTGAGTCTTGTGCCACATTATTTAGGAAGGAAAGGAACTGCATGGCACAGCGTCAAGTTTTTGTTTTTGTTCTTATAAAGAAAAAGCAACATAAAAACCATCACAGATTATATTCCATGAGCTAATGTTCCACTTTTGTGAGAATCTGCCAAAAATGTCATTTGAGACCCTTCCTTGTTGCCATTATTTATTTTCCTGTTCAGAATTTCCTTCATCTACTGGAAAACAGGTACAGTTAAGATGATTTATTGGCATTGAGTAGAGCTCACAGCATTGATTCTGCATCCAGCCACGCAGCTCAAAGCGCTCACCATGTGTTGCTGGCTTCACGTTCTCTCACGCTCTGGCCATTTCATGCGCTGACGGAGGGTTTGGCCATGCAGAGGCAGCAGTCCTGCTGCTGCCTGCAATATGTGACAGCATTGCCTGCCAGGTTCTCCACTGAGTATATTTCATTACTTGTTATTTAATTTATCCCCCTGATGCGCAGTTTCTAACAACATTTAGTTTGTGCCATAGAAAAAATAATTCCCACTTATCTATCTATCTATCTATCTATCTATCTATATATATATATATATATATATATATGTATATATATATATATATATATATATATATATATAGAGAGAGAGAGAGAGAGAGAGAGAGAGAGAGAGAGAGAGATATTAAAGCACTTTCCTAAGAGGGGATGGTCAGTAGAATATGTGGTCATACAATCATTTCTGATTCAAATTCCCACAGATAAGGTCCGATAACAAAAATGCTGATTAAAGTATGACTGCAAAAGCTTTTGTCTGAATCAATATGTCTGCCAATTTGCACACAATTTGCCAATGGGCTTTGAACATAAAATTGAAAGCAGCTTAAGTTAGTCATGCACGTCTTTGAAAGTTGAATGGAAAAGTAGCAAAGGGGCTTCGGAGGCATGAACTTTGGGGAACCACGTCACTAGCTTCCAGAGGCCTTGTTTGCATTCATGGGAAGGATTTGCGAAGCGCAATTAAGCTGATGATCCTTCCTCTAACTTCCTCTGGAGATTCACGTGTCAGACTTTTCTTAGAGGAGGGACGACGGATGGAAAACGGAAAACATAGCTGAAACATATGGATCATTCAAGCTGGTGTGCAACATTAAAGCTTTGAAGCGACATAAATCAGCCGCATGCTTGGTCGAATTCCTGCAAGTTCATTATGACCTCCTTACATGCAATTAGCTGTAATTAATGGAGCAACTTCAAAAGATGCTGTTTCCTAAATTTATCTCCTCTCTTGTCTCGCACTTTGTCCCACATATCATGCAGCAGAGAGGCTTACAAAATCGCACAGATGTATTTTCAGCCTGAGAGACTAAATCCACCTCAGAACGACTGTGTTGTGAGCAGCTCTAATCCAGCTGTAGCAGAGGGTTCTGCGCGCTTTCTCAAAGTAAGGAGAGCCTGTATATCCTTGTACATCCCATAGGGTCTTCCCGGCGGTCTCGATCCACATGATGGAAATCTATTCTGACCCTAACATTTCTGCAGTACGCGGAATTGTAATGTCAGGGGTGTGTTTAGCAAATCACCCAACTACAGCCTCCAAATGATGACAACCTTGGTACGCGTAGCTGCCAGCTAATGCGCGCAGACCTGAGCATGACAGGAGCCTCTTGGGTTTTCTCAGCAGCGCTCTGTCCTCCGACTATTAAATTATGAGCGTTTTACCACCTCCGCTGAGCAAGGCAAACACCGCTGTGTCAATCTCCTTCAAACTCGGGGGCGCACAATTTAATCCTCAGCCGAAATCATAATTGTATTACTGGTCGATCGTGTATATAAAAAGCCCACGCATATATGACAAAAGTTCCATCATCGGACTGGTAATATCATAACATTTTGGCTGATAGTATCGTTTATTAAACTGAGTTAAATATGGCTGGAATAACGGCGATAAAGGAGAAGCCTGGGAAGCATTAGTGCGAGCAGTTCTGGGTGATGGGCATTCCCCGTCGCTTCACACTGTCAATAATCGCTATAATGTTTCTCTCCGCTTCGCTCTCCTCAGAGGCTGCTTAGCTGACGCGTACTTGACAGTAAATCATAAATCATAAA
Organism: Mchenga conophoros; assembly: GCF_057382185.1. Lineage (NCBI taxonomy): Eukaryota > Metazoa > Chordata > Actinopteri > Cichliformes > Cichlidae > Mchenga > Mchenga conophoros. The sequence goes on from NC_140531.1 coordinate 15,862,998, forward strand.
TCATATCAGCTCCAAAAGTAGGCTATGGCGAGTTGATGTGTGTGACTATTTGGTACAACTGGCCTCTGTAATGAATAAATATCAAAGCAAAAATACTGATGTCAGTAATACAAGTGGGGGTAAAGAAGAAAAACATGGATTGTGTCTTTAGCCTACTGTGCGACAAGCTTGTCGCGAGCGGAAGCATCTTTACGCTTGCTCGGATTTCTAATTATCAGCTCGCTGGTAAAACAAACAAAACCAAAAAAAGAAAATGACAACCGTTAAAATCGCAAAACAAAACGACACGTTTCTGTCACTTAAAATAATTTAGTGGCTATAAACAAAACAATAACACACTTGGAAACGAGCTGTAATTAATAAGCACGTATTTTCAGCTAAAACTGTTATCGTTGTCACTTTGCAAATTAGAGTCAACCAGAGTTTTTGTTTCGCTTTATTTTATTTTCTCCCCAAACCTAGCTGAGTAATCAGGCGCGCGCCGCTCTGGCGCCTCGCGCGCATACTTTCCCCGGGCTCACCTGCGTTCCTGAGCTTTTTGTTCCGATAAACGGAGAAGATGACCAGGAGGTTGCCCAGGATGTCAACGACCGTAGTGAAGATGAGGAAACACCCCAAAGTTGTGGCAACCCACGGCGGGCGGTTCAGGACGGTGTCAGCGGGGTCTGGTAAGGAGCTGTTCAGGTGAGACCCATTCATAACCATTGTACAGCTACAGTCGCCGAACTTTCTCAACTGAGCCAAATTCACCCTGCACTCCTAGAGCCCGGGTCTCGGAGTCGTTGCTGCTGCTGGTGGGATCCTATAACCTCCCGCGGGGTTCATCTTCATCCCCTCCACGCGCCGCTGCTGCTCCTTCTTCTTGCTCTTCTTCTTTCTCCTCTCCGCCAAAGTGAGCTCTGCCCAACTACCGCGGATCAGCTCTGGCAGCCTCCCCCTCTCTTTGGTCGCCTCGGTGTCACTTCTGCGCCCGTGTGCCATTCACTTTGTCGGTACGCATGTGTGACATGAAGCCGCCACTTCAAACCATCGCAGCATGTGACCAAACAGTTCGCAGAGGGCGCTTTTATTTCGAGGGAGAAATGCTGTCGCTCCGTGGTCGAGCAGTGAAAGAGCAACTCCACGGCTAAGGAAGCGTCCTAGTTATCGAGCAGAGGTGGGACCAAGTCATTGTTTTGCAAGTCTCAAGTAAGTCTCAAGTCTTTATCCTCAAGTCTCAAGTCAAGTCTCAAGTAATGTCAGGCAAGTCAGAGTCGAGTCTCAAGTCACTGGTGTAAAAGTCCGAGTCAAGTCACAAGTCTGAAACTTTGAATTTCAAGTCCTTTCGAGTCTTTAAAAAAAAAACAACGAAAAAATAATGTTGCAGTTATATGCTAAATGTAAATATTAGACCATGTAATTTTAAAATCTGTGTTTTTCTCAACACATGACAAAATAGTGAACTTAGAAAATATACACAAATTGTGAAATTGCACCTCTTTAAAATGCAGCTCAATTAAACCTAGCTCCAAGAATAATTTTCACCGACAGTTCTGAGATAAGCTGCATGTTATTCTTGGATGCGCTTGTAGGACCGGCTTTAAAATCGCATGACAAAAATATCATACACATTAAAAAAAACTGTATCACCAACGTAGCCTGGAAAACATTTGCTAGTTGGATGAAGTCAGTATATTTATAATTATACGGTTCTTGGAGTGAGTGCATACACTCATGAAGTTTAGTAACTTCCGGTCACTGCAACAAGCCCAGGTACAGTTTACCGACGGATGGGTGCAGGACCTTGAAATGCACCGTGTAGAACGAAAGACCATCGTACATATCACAAGTTTACCAGTCTCACAAATTGTCGTCATAAATACACATTCGTTAACCGTTTATTAATAGGACCTTTGAGCTCAACGGTAATTAATTAGTAGTGGAAATAATTTCTGGTACCCATCACAGAAATGTAGCAGTGACAATAATACTGTATGCTGTAATCGTACTGGACAATTGGTGATACAAAAAACCTGTTTTATCCTGTGAATAAAAGTATATGTTTTTATCAGTGTACCATAATAACAGAAGCGAAACGCAAAATTGTGTCAGGATAATTTACTATTTATGCACAATAAACAAAGAAGCATAGCGCAACAATTTCTGTTCAGCGCCAGACTTGCTTGTAACCTATATCACCAATTATGTTATGAAAAATGACGTATTAACTACTAAAAAACACTGACCTTCGTGTAAATGCTTGGAGCAGACTAACCTGTGAGCTGGAGTGTTCTGGGATGTTATATTTGATCTTTGAATGGCTGCAATCCAGTCGCGTCTTTGTTACTTCGGAAACATGGCTCGAACAATTTCTCTTCAACGACGTAATCCGATAACAACCGATCTCTTTACCGGTCGGCTTCCCGTGGCTGTCATGCGACCGGCTATTGCAGTTAATAATACAACAGCTTCTTGACATTTTTGTGTTTCTTTTTATCGCTGTATAACTGATTTTAATTGAAAGCCTGCGTGCGCTAGTACCGCTTGCCACGAGTTCCCAGAATCCTTTGCGGTTCTACCCGTGAATGACGTCACATTTTCAATCTCTATATAATATGCATGTTAAATTTTATATTTGGGGTAAAATATCAAGTCTTTTCAAGTAAACCGGTTCAAGTCCAATTCAAGTCCCAAGTCATTGGTGTAAAAGTCCAAGTCAAGTCACAAGTCTTAGAACATTTTTTCAAGTCAAGTCTAAAGTCATAAAATTAATGACTCGAGTCTGACTCGAGTCCAAGTCATGTGACTCGAGTCCACACCTCTGTTATCGAGCGAGTTCCTTCATGCCTTTGCGGTCGCTCGCTGGTTTTATCTCGGGAAGCCATTCATGATTATTTTTGAAGAATCATTCATATTACCAGGATCTCTTTCAGAAAAATCACTACTTTTTCCGTGAATGCTCAAGTGCACTGGATTTAAAGTGTTTAATGTATCCAAAATGTAGATTTCCCATAATGCTTCTTATTTTTGTAAAATCTGTAAATACTTACACACGATTGTAATTCAGTGAATTAATATAAAATAGTATAACACAGACACTGCAGGCAGTAATCCCTCTCTCTGTTTGTATTATGTTAGATCATACATACTGATTGCCCCTGGCGTCCACGCTCATCTATAGTTTGAGAGAGTGCCGGCTTTCTATACAAAGAGTAGCAATTATGCTATTGTTTGTTAATGATGTTGAAAATAAGTGGGTCAACCCCGTTCCAAACACACAAGCACGCCCTAGTACCTTTTCATGAGCCATCTCATTAAAAAGGGTTGTCAGAGTAGTAATAATAATAGTAAACATAAATAAAAATATTTGTTTTTGATTTTGAGGATATTTAAGGGATGTGTTAAAAAAACACGCACATTCATAGTCTTGTTGCTCACTGATGATTTTTCAGTATGATGTACAGCAGAGAGAAAGGGTTCATCAGGAGCCACAGAACAAATCTGCAACTTTTCAGATAATCTATTAATGTTTTGGGGGACATTTCAAGTAGAAAGACACAGCTTTATAAAACGTATTAAAATATAAAATTGTAATTTAAGTTGAATATATCAGGTTTTAGAGCAGGGGTGGGCAACTCCGGGCCTCGGGGGCGGTGTCCCTGCAGGTTTTAGATGTGTCCTTGAACCAACACAGCTGATTTAAATGGCTAAATTAGCTCCTCAACATGTCCTGAAGTTCTCTAATCATGTGATTCAGGTGTGTTGACCCAAGGTGAGATCTAAAACCTGCAGGACACCGGCCCTCGGGGCCTGGAGTTGCCCACCCCTGTTTTAGAGTCAAAGTCAAGCAAAGTAAGACATCTGAGATTTTGTTTCTGACGTTTTCTCTATTGATTTGACTGCCTAATTAAGAAAATAAAAGCAGATTAATCGATAGCACCACAAGACCCCCCTGTTAAATTTTACTCTTCATACTCTTCATCCTCACAGTTTTTTTTCTCCTGCTCTCATATTTCGCCTGGACACTTTAAATGCAGGCTGCCGTGTGTCTTTCAAAGGCCTGATTAATGGAACTCTGCCGAGATGGTCGCCTGGTTTAACCAGATGGCCAACTCTATAAAGAGTCCTGGGCCGTGTTCCAGAAAGAAAGTCAAGCAAACTCAGAGTTTAATACTAAACTCTGAGTTGGAGTTAAATCTGGGGTGGAAAACATTAAGTTTTTAGTCCCAGAAAATCTGATCACAGTAGGTTCAGTCAACTCTGAGCATGCTCATCCTGAGTTAAGTGCATGAGTAGAGAAACAAACTCGTGATGCCATTCCCTGATTCACTGTGGCAGCTGATAAATGAATAGCACAGCCTCCATTTTAATCCAAGGGGACCGATTAATATAAAAGCATGTCAGTTTGGACGAGTCAGTCATCATTTACCCACCCTGAAGTTTCTTTAACAGATGCTGGAATCCTTCCAGATTTTGCCTTTGAATATTAACTGTAATTAACACGGGAACATATTTTAGCACAAAAATGCGGTCCAGATGCATCCGTGACATCTGCAGCCTGGATTCCAAACTTTACATCAAACTGCATTTAATATGGCTTTACCAACCGTGACTGACTACAGCATGGAGAGTACAGTAGTTCAGTAATGCATAATGAATGTTTGAGTGGAGAGGAACTGTCTGACAACCTGACAGCTACCCTAATGCCCACAGAGTCACAGATTTAGAACAATGTAGCATTTAGGTTTTTATCTAAACTGATAAAAAGCCCATAATGCACACTTCTCACTGTCTCCGTCCTTATATTGGCAACTGAGAACATGCTAATAACCAGGATTTCCTGTTTTTTAAAGACCTATTTGTGCGAATTAGTGGTCCTGCTTGTGCTTTGATATCAACTGTGAATGAGCAGCTGACTGATGGAATCAGAGGGAAACTCAGGGTTTGGTGAAGAAAACCTGACAATGAAATAGGTTAGGTTACCCGGGTAACTGTCTCAGACTTTAAGTTAACTCTCTTTCTGAGTTCCCTATCTTGTAAGAGTTAACAAAATAAAAGTTTTCACTTTCTGGAATGGGCCTTCCATTTCACAATAAATTGATTCACTGTGCTGCTGAACAACTTTTTTCCCTACTTTTGTCTAGACTGTATCTCTCTCCCTTGAGTTTGTCACGGGTAGATTTCAATCAGTTTTAGACGTCTGCAGGATAAATGAAGCAAACAACCTGAACTTGTACTCAATCCGGACTACCACAGCAAAGTGTCTGAATTCATCTGTCGTCTGGTACGGTCATAGTGATCAACAAAAGGTAACTTTATTAACAAAAACAATATTTTTTTTAAAAACAGGAATCCCACCAAAGCAATAATAAAGACACACAGCAGCTGTGTGCTCCCACCACAGTGATGTTGAGGGACAGGCTGACCAACATGATGGGAAAAGGGAGGACTGGAAATACACAGAAAAGTAACTGAAAACAAGGTGGGGCAGTTGATCATGGAGGTAAAAGGACACAAAGCAAAAAGAGAAGCATAGATGACGTTATTACCAAAATAAAACAGGAAGCTACCATAGAGAAGCTCACACACGGGCAAACAGGGTGACAGGAGACACAAAGAAAACTTGACCATAGCTTTTATAGTTGAGGGATTATAGTTTTTGGATTTTCAAAAGGAAAAAAAATCCCACTGTAAAGTATTTGCAAAGTGGGCCTGTTGAGATTCTACAAAGCTCTGACCTATTTGGCTTTACAAAACCATGTGTGCATCCTGCTGTCATCACGAAACAGTCAGCTCAATGCATTTTTTTTTTAATCCCCATCTTTGCATCATTTTAAATCAGTCGGTTCATTGTGGCCTCAGGTTTGCTTTTATGTTGACAAGGCCAAAGTTATTCTTCACTATCCACCCATCATAAATATACCACGACTCGACAAGATTATGCCCCATCATAATACTGCACTGGCTTTTGCACTCTTCCTTTATCCTCCATCCTCATTTATCATTCTAAAATACAAACAACTCATTATTATCAATTATTTGTGATTGGTGTTCATTCAGAACCCATTCATTATCTCTCCCCATTTGTCTCAATATTACATTTTAGGTCAGCTTATTCTTCATGCCGAGCAACATTACAGAAATCCCTGTTGTACATCAGAACAGAGCGAAGGGAGGAAGAAAAGAAGCGGCAAAGAGTGATTTTGAATAATTAGAGCAGTTAGTGAGATAAAGAAGCATACAGTAAGAAACAGTAAAGGGGAAAAGGGGAACGGGGAGGTGGGGGGAGATGAAGGACTGGCTCTTTGTGTGTCACTTTGCTGATGATAAAAGAAGCTTCAAATGCATTAGTAGAACAAGTGAAAACAGCATGAAAGCTCTTACTTTGAACTGACTGCTTCATAGCTGGAGAAAGTATTGCTCTGTTTTGCTGAAAGTTACCAAAGTTTTTTTTTGATTTGCTCTATCCTGGCCATTTGTGGCCACTTCACTTTTCTTTTTTCAACCATTTTCGTTCTGTTAATGCAAATGGAATGAAACTTCCCTAAGGTGTGTATTTTTTTCAGATTTTTTAATTTTCAAATCAGCTCCTTAATAATGTCAATAATATTCACTATACACCAAATTGTTCCTCTTGACTCTATCATGGCCATTTTTGGCCAATTGTAACCCATTATAACCACCTTTTTGATTCCTTGTTATTGACAGTACTATATCATGCGATTTAGGTAAAATTGCTTTCATTCTAAACTCAACACATGAAAATTGTAGTTTTTAATGTTTTTTACCAAATTACATCATTTACCCATTTTTGGCCAAGCAAGCGATTTCATGTAATATTCCGAGTTTCTAGTAGCAGCCTTTGATGGCTTACCACACTCCAATGGACCAAAATAATGAAACAATTTTGACATAGGTTTGATCTTAAGGATCTAATAGTTTGTGTTTGTGCATGGCATTGCAGCACAAACATGTATTTGCAAGATGGACTGGAATAAATAATGACGCATCAAACATTACATAGGCTGCAGTGAATTTCTGTGGATGCAGGTTATTGAGCTTTGAGGTTCCCAGTCAAACGTAGCTTTGAAGCACATGTTAAAAGCACTTTTACTCTTGTATTTTTCATAAAAAGATACCATGCCCAAAATATTAACTCTAGAAACAAAAACAAAAACAAAACAAAAAAACCCAATCACAGGACATTTTGCAGAGTTCAAACCTGCAGCTGCAGCACAAACAACAACAAACACTGTTTGTAAACGTGTCCTGGAGTTTCTGCAGGTGCAGACAGTGCTACTGCTGTAAGTCAGCCTAACAGCTTCCAGATCATTTATTCTGACTATATGGCAAGAAGGTCATCACTGCTTCAAGCACTGTCTATATGATCTGGTCAGAGAGCAAAGACAGCAAGCAGTCCTCTGCCCTTGAAGAAAATACATCTGCCCAAGATGAAGAAACTTCCTCTCCAGAAGATGAGGGGACAATCTCCAAAGAGGCTGACTGCATCACCACTGATGATGAGTACTAGCCAGGGCCTGAATCCTCTTCTTTGGGGGAGGATTGGGGTTGGGGGGGGCATGGAGGTGGAGGCCGAGCAGCTGATGGAAAAGAACAAAGGAGCATTTTCTGAGACCGAGGAGCCGGCGACTGATTGGATCCCTCATGAAAGGAAAACCATGTGGGTCCCACCACTGAAGAGAGACTGCTCTACAATCCAGTACCCACTGGTATCATACCAGGGGTCACCCTGTATGCAGTTCCCTGCATACAGAGTGACTTTTTTATAACAAAGGAGATCTTTTAGCTGCTGTGCACCCTTACAAACCTGCACGGGAGGCGAAGGTGTGAGGATTAGAGGATGAAGTGGAGATGTGAGCCTAAACCAGAATAAAGCAATACATAGCACGTTGGATGACAACACTGGAAGTTCTCAGGAAGTAAAAAAAGGCATGGGGTTCAGACTCCAACTGACGGAGGAGCTCCGAGGACAACGTCTTTCCTTCGGGCACCTTGGCAGAGGAACGCCTCAGATGAAAACTGGCACAGGGGAAACAACCCAGAGCTTCCTCCCCAGCTCCTCCAGTTGCAACAGAGGAAGATTTTGTTGTCTGTCTTTGGCTTCACCAAAACTACCACGGCGATATCCCACATGCCAAAGCAACGGAGGAATGTGCTTCTTTTGACAGCAACACACAAGGAACCAGCAGTCAGTGATGGGGAATAAAGGATGCGTGAAAGCAAGAAGCAATCCTGGACTACAATAGGCACAAATATTGCTTGGATAACTTAGAGAGGATGTTGGCACCTCGAGTTGTAGAAGGAAAACTAACTGATGGCTGCTGGCTCTTTTCTCCAATCTCCTGGATGTCTTGGGAAACGATGTCTTTGTCCGGCCGGAACAACCTCACTGAAGTGGGGGAGTCCTCTACAACCTACAGATGAAGAGTGATCCTGGGAGAGCTGGGACACATGCTGGTGACCTCAACAACTGCAAGACACCCATGTCCCTTATTCTCAGCCACTTCTGCCACTGATCTCAAGATACAGTAGTCTGAACCAGAGTGTGACCCACACCCCACCAACAAAATGAGAAGAAGGTGCAAAAGCCAGCGCCCCCCCCCCCCCCAAAAAAAGTAAAAATAAAAAAATAAATAAATCATTGTTACAGTTACTGACCTGCAATGATGATAAAAAGAAATATTAGGTTTCATCATTCATATGCTAAAAATGTGAACTTTATTACTATTACTATACTTTATTACTATTTTTACTATAATAATACATAATCTGACTGGTATTCAAGAGTTTTGATATCTGAATTTGAATTATATTTTGGCTTTCATGACTAGGAGCAGTGCTAATTTAAAAAATCAAGTCAATGAAAGTAGAAAAATGTTTTAATATATATTAATTTTATAGTATTTTGTAAACATAAAGAGGGGGTGGCCATTTTTGGCCACGAACAAGCTGAGAGGGAGTTTTTTTGTTTTTCTGTTACTGCACAAAAGAACACAGATGCATAAAACTCATTGATACTGTTAATTATTGCTATACATCTAACCTCCACCATGGTTAGAAAATAAATCAGATGGCATGTTTTATTTGGAAAAAAATTGAGGTTTTATGATTTTTTCCATTTACGAGTTCCTAGGATTATGTGATCTAACTGGTATTTAAAGGGTTAAAATTCTGAATTTGAATGAAATTTTGATTTTCATGAACAGCACTGATGCTAATCTAAAAAAATCAAGTCAAAAAAAGTGGAATATTTTCTTAATATAGCATATTTAATATTTGATAGCATTTCGTAAACGTAAACAACGGGTGGCCATTTTTGGACACGAACAAGCTGAGAGGGAGTTTTTATGTTTTTGCTCTCTCTGCACAAAAATAACAATGCATTATAATCAACGTTGATGTGAATCAATTACATGCCCCAGACTCTACTATTAATAATACAAGAAATTTCAGTAGCAATGCAATTATATAAAATTGCGAGATTTTGAGGTTGTCTTCCAGCTAGTGCAATGGACAAACAAACTGGTGTTTAAAGGGTTAAAATGTAAAAAGTAATAACTATTTTATATTTATGAAAAGAACTGAAGTTAGTTAAAAGCTTTATGCAGAAAAAATGGCAAAAAAACCCATAAAAATAATGAAAAATTGCAGACCTAATCTTTTGGTGGCCACTTTTGGCCACGAACAAGCTGAAAGGGTATCAACAAGCCCAGAGGGTTAAGTCTGATCTGTTAGTCTCTAAAGTTAGACTCATTTCCACTCAATGCAAGTCAGGAGTTTTGGGAGTCCTTAACCACCCTCTTATTTTATGTGATGATCTCATTGAGCAGGCTTACAGCAATCTCGGCTTTACACAATTATTTTTTTATCTTCTCCAAACTTTTTTCTCTAAGGACAAATCCACAAGGACACTGCTGTGATTGTGCATACATTAATCCCTTTTCAAAAGAAGATAAAGCCTCGTTTTTTGGACTTTTTTGTTGAAACAGCACAAGTTTCTGGGTTTTGGGTGGGTCTTTCAGGCACACTGCCACCTACCTCATACACTGACTGCAGAATATGATACTAATACACTTTTTTTTTCTATGAAGAAGAAGAAGAAGAAATAGGAGGCATATTTTTGGTTATGTAGGACATCACACAACCTAAGTCTGCTATAACCCACCCTTAGCAGGAACCAATTGCTCTTTCAATTTAGAATTTAAATAAAGAAACTGGCTAACCTAATCCACCAGTGTGTGAATGCGAGAGTGAATGAATAGCGGCATTGTAAAGCGCTTTGGGTGCCTTGAAAAGCGCTATATAAATCCAATCCATTATTATTATTATTATTATTAACCTAGCTTAGCACACTAAAAGTAATTTCACACTTTGACTTGTTAAATTTCTAGAATTTTTACTTATAATCTCACAAAGTATTTGTTTTTCTACTAACATAACAGAATGACCTCTCTGAACAGGCTGGCACCAAGGCCAGTGAAAATGGGAGGTTTGTTTCAGGAATGGCAGCTGGCATAAAATCTATGGCAACCATGCTGAGCCATCCACTGCAGCGATTTATTTACCTTGGGAAATAAGGGAGCAGGTAAAAATACAGTGCATCCACAAAGTATTCTCACTGTTTAACTTGTTCCCCGTTTATCATCTTACAGCATTTAATCAAATGGATTCAATTCATTTTTTTATCTCAAAATTCTACACACAGTGGCCCATAAAAACAATTTAAAAATATGTGCTTGAAACTCTTGCAAATTTATTAGACATAAAAAACAAAAATATAACATGATTTCACAGCCTTTACTGAGACACTCGAGACTGGGCTCCGGTACATCCTGTGATCATCTGTCAGATGTTTCTAGAACTTGATTGGAGTCCACCTGTGGTAAATTCAGTCAGCATGTCAGAGCACAAACCAAGCCATGAAGTCCAAGGAATTGTCTGTAGACCCCAAAGACTTGATTGTATTGAGGAATCGATCTGGGAAATTGTACAGAAAAAAACGTCTATTACATTGAAGGTTTGAGTGAACATAATGGCCTCCATCATCCAAGTTTGGAATCACCAGGACTCTTCTTAGAGTTGGCCACCCGGCCAATCTGAGCAGTTGGAGTAGAAGGGCCATAGTCATGGATGTGTCCAAGAACCTGATGGTCACTCTGACTGAGCTTCACTTCACTTCTAGAAGGACAACCATTTTTGAAGCACTCCACCAATCAGGCCTGTATGGTAGAGTGGCCAAGCTCGAGCCATTCCCCAGTAAAAGGTGCATGACAGCCCAAATGGACTTTGCCAAAAGGCACCTGAAAGAGTTTCAGACCATAGGAAACAAAAAAAAGATTGAACTCTTTGGCTTGAATGCCAATACCATCCCTACAGTGAAGCATGGTGGTGGCAGCATCATGCTGTGAGGGTGTTTTTCAGCAGCAGGATCTAGGAAACTAGTCAAGGTCAAAGGAAAGCTGAATCTACAGTCCTTGATGATAACCTGCTCCAGAGCACTGTGGACATCGGACTGCAGCGAAGGGTCATCTTCCAACAGGATAACAATCCTAAGCACAGAGCTGAGACAACAAAGGAGTGGCTTCAGGTCCACTCTGTGTATGCAAGTCAAGACTTGAACCCAAATAAGCATCTCTGTAGAGATCTAAAAACCTTTATAATGTGCATTGGTGTCATAATCTGGGTAAAGGGTGGAACTCAGCAACCTGCACATTTAGAGACTGGAGATTTGTGACATGTGATGGTTAGTACTAACCAGGGTCTTTTCCCATCCCAGGAGTGTTTGTGTCAACTTGCTGTAGTCCTAAATAAACTGTATGTTAAAATCAAAGTAACTTACAATAAAAACAAAATTTTACATTGATCCCACAGCAGCTTCAGTCCTCTGATCTAAACTCAGGGGTATCACATAGAGTACACCCAAAGTTTAAAAGAATGAAACCATGTGGTTATTTCAGGCAGACACATCTGGCACAGAATCCCCGCACATCTGCTTTTCAAACTTTCTTTTCACAAGCAACAGCCAATCAGAAGAATAATGAACAGAGAAACAGGATACAGGGCCAACGCAGAGAGACGGGCAAACTATTTATGTTCAGTCTCACAACAATAGCCAAATTATAATCTAGTGATTCAGTTCATTTCAATTCACTTTTACTTAAATACTTTCCAAATCCCAACAACAGTTGCTTCAAGCAGAGGCCACGCATAAAAACACGGATTTCAAACTGAACATGGTCCTTTAATATATTTATTAGCTTTTTATCAGTCTCTGGTGTGGTTATAGTGATGAATAGAATTTGCACACTGAAGTTCAGGGCAACTGGCACCTGTGTGAGTCTTTCTTTATTGTGTGACAGGTTTGCCTGTCCAGGGTGCAGAGTTGGTATAATGACACAGCATCACAGCATGTTGTGTGTGGGGTGGCATAGTGGAGTATGTGCACACTGATCTAGAGTTTTGGTAGGATAAAGGTATTTATGTAGCTTCTGTATAAAATAGGTCCAAAGATTCAACCCCTAGCGTTACTATACAAACAGCCTAGTTCTGCCTTTCTACTGGAGTGAAGCGACATATACTGTCAATCATACTACAGGTACTCAAATTAGTATTAACAGGAATGAGTCAGTAGTAAAAACTAAAGATACATCATTTTCAGAAGAAAACAAATGTAGAGATCACAAAAGGTGATGCCAAACATGATCATTTCTACTTATAGAGATTCTAAAGAAATAATTCATGCCTATAAATCAGTTTCTTCCTACAAATCAGCTGCTAAGCGCTTTTGTGTTTATCTCCCTCTATTTTGTTCGAGCCCCTGAATCACTGTCTCCCACTGCGAACCAGTAATTATCCAGAGCAAGGAGACTTTTATCTAATGTATAATTGAAGTGGTGTACAAATAAGTAATATTGGTGGCTGAGGAGCAAGCCCACCCAAGGCAAATAATGAGCAGACATTTAGAAGGGAGGAGGACATATCTGCAGGGGAACTGTGTTTTGTTTAGGCAGGGAATTTGTTTTAGGAAACACATTTACTTTTATTAAAATGGCCTTTAAGATGAGTCAGTGGGATCGTTCTATCGTGTGTACCTACTGTTTGAACATTTGATTAGTCTTCAGAGATCATCAGGGGTATGAAGATGACTCAGAGGCACTGGTTGTATTCGGTGCCAAAGGAGCACCTTTGAGTTTTAAATGATCAAATGAACTGAAGCAAGAAAAAAAAGGAATTATTGCAATGTTCTTAAAATGCAATGTCTGGGGAGCTTTTTAACTTTAACAGCACAATTAAAGAAGTTTTTAAAAGGGAGTAAAAACAGCGAGGGAACGGGAAGGTGATCAGTGGCGTGGTCTCATCGTCCCAAAACAGAGAAACAGGTTCGAGAGAGCTGTCGTGAGTTGGTTGGGAGAGATGGGGAAGGGTGAAAGGAGAAAGATGAGAGTGGGAGAGAAGTACCACGTGTGGGGGAGGGATAGGGCAGATGCACCCGTGATGAGGACAGGAGGGTGCCAAGAGGACCCCCCCTCTGTACAGACAGGCGTGCACAGACACACACAGACAAACACACACACACACTGCTGCCCGAGTCACTCATTTGAGAGAGCTGTCAGCAAAATGAAGGAGAGGAGACATAAGTAATGTAATGAGCGCGGTCTCGACACAGGCCCGGCATGTCTCTGCCGCTTCACTGGTCATGACTACATCCCACAGAGAAACAAGAGTGTTTGCTTTTATCTGCTCTCGTTCCCCCCTCCTCCTCCTCCTCTCAGCCAGTTGCCATGACAACTGCGGAGCTCCACCCAGGAAAGAGATGTGTATGCTGGGAGAAAGAGGATTATTGGGGTCAGTGGTCTCTGCGAGTGTGTGTGTGTGTGTTTGTCTCTCTCTCTCTCTCCCTCTCACGCACATTCACACGCAAGCTTTCTCACAGAGTGCGATTGTGCACTTACACATAACAATACAGTGACTGAGTATTTAACAGGAATGAAGCCAGACAATTAGCGTTTTTGTTGTCTGTTGTTTATTTAATTAATCAGCCCCCTGGAGCAAAGTTTTATGGGTTAGTCATTATGTTGTTTTTGTGATTAGCATTGTTATTGAAACATTTATGGGAGCTGTTTTTGTGGAACTTTTTAATGTTCTGTAATAAACTCGAGGTCAGGGTGATTAAGTGTTGCACTTCTATAAAGTAAAGAAAAAAAATAAGGAACAGAATGGAAGCTGATGAGAGAGGCTCCCATCATCATTATGTTTGTTACTTTTCTGTATGGGTCAGGTTTTAGCACAGCTAAATCCTACATTTCCCGTAATCCAACAAATGGCACTGATGCATTCGATCCGTCATGCATTACCATTCGGAAAGTGTCTGATTAACAATCATCATCTTGGCAGAGAATAAAGGAAAAGGCAGCCAACATCGAAAGAAGAGCTTTGAAAGTTCTTCCTGGAGAAAGCCTACTTAAGCCTACTTAAAGAAATGAGAAGAAAGCTTGACTAGGAGAGTTGAGGCTGTGTTGAAGAATAAGAGGTTTGTCATAGTTGTGCAAACTCTGTTTTTGCCTCATATACTGTATTTCCTGCATCTACTTCTTATTTTCCTGGCAAAAAACAGAAGTGAGTCAAGACTTGTTTACTTGTGAACTGGTTGTGATAAGACCGCCATATAACATGCTTCTAAAGCGTTTACATAGCTGAGTGGTAGTGGTATTTTCTCAGCACCATAACAAAGCTCTAAATCCAGTTTCCTGGTTGCTCTCCAGTGACTGCACAGTGGTTTTAACTGGATTTTTTAATTTTTTCACTAGAATGCATCTCACTCTCATATAGGGTGTCGTTTTTAGTACAGTGGGGTGGGGGATAAAACAGCAGTAATTCATACAAATCTTTTTAATGAAAGCAAAGCTGAGTGCACCTCCTAAACTAACAGCAAGGATTCGGGTCGTAGGAACACTGTCAGACACATTTACAGCTCATTCACGTTTCTGTCTAGCCGATGAATGGTTCAATAAGAAATATTGGCAATTAGAACCCAACAGTAGAATGATAGGGACTGAGTCTCTGAGTAGATCAGGCAATTTTGTGTCTGAGAAAAGGACACGGTCTCAGACTTTGATTTCATTTCTCACGAATGACTGGGCAGATTTTCAGGCCCACTTGGGGGCTGTTTTTCCCCCCAGAGTTTCAGGACTGTGCGACATGTTTACACACCACACGAGTAAATGTCAATCCCTTTCTTCCACAATCGCTTCCTGTGCAAAAACTGAACTGTAATTTGACTTGTGATTGATGGAAATCTGCTCTTGCTTTCATAAACTTTGATTACACGATTTTAAACTGTTTAATTCCCCCTACATTATGAATGTCATGACATATGGAACAGGATTATAATGATGTATAATCCTAAAAATGCCAGGTCCAGCTTATTACAAAGCTAATCAAGAACACAGCACAAGGTTAAATACTTCTGTGGACCGAGTGAAAATGGCACTGCTGTAAATGAACTGCTTTTGTCACTTTATTTATAATTATATGATGTTTTTTCTTCATTTTGGATAAAATCACAACTTAATGTAACTGTATTCCAACATCTTTATGTCTCAAGAGGCCTCGACTGAGGTTTGAAGAGCATTTTTAGTCTAATTCTGCACAATGAATACGTACAGTACTCTCATGCACAAGTGCGCTCATCAGACTTGTAAAAGTCTAAACATGTCCTTCAAGGATGGTGGAGAGTTATCAATGGCAAACTGAGCTGTGAAGGGGAAATCACGCAGGGTGAAAGTTTTCATACCAGCTGATGCCAGTTTGGCTGGTTTGTGTTCCTTCATCCAGCAAGAAGGAACCACTGAGCTCTGCCTGTGGACTGCTTCACTGCTTTTTGGCGTACAAACCATCTTCTTTGCTTCCTGTAGCTTTCATCAATTACCATATGCTGCCATCTTGTGGTTGTCAGCTGATACTACATGCTCAAAGTTGCGCACAAGTGGAAACCCACAAACCTTTTCTTACGTCTTGTAAAGCCTTACAGCTGATAGAGGGTGCACTTTGATTAGTTTTGTTTTTAGACTGTATAATGAATCTCAGTATAAGTGTGGTGTTTGCTGTGGTCCTGAGAATAAAGCAAAAAGTGAAGTTTTTCTACAATCGGGCAGGGGCTGCGCAGTGTCACATTGCTCTCATACAAACAGTCTGATTCTGGTGGCACGATGTGATTCATAAAGCGATGGCAGAGAAGAGGATGTGTCTTGACAGGAGTCAGCCCATTACAGCCGATGTGGCGTCGCTCTGCTGTCCTCACCGAAGGTTAAAAGGTCATTCTTCCACCACAGGGCCCAGGAGGGAGCACAGTCAATCCTGTGTGAAGTTGTGACCAGGTCAGCACTTTGCAGAGAAAGCCAAACAGTGGGGAAAAAAGCCCTCACAAAGCACAGGCTGCCTGCAGTGACCGGCCAGCGCTGGAGGTATCAGGGTCATGTTATTTTATCAGCCTCATGCGAGGCAGCTGGGGTTTATTGATACAAACAGCTGCTGGGAGACAGGAGGAGGGAGGTGACGCAACGCAGACAAGAGTTTAAGGCCTAAAGCCAGCTTTTAAGTTTTAGTGTTGGACTGCCTGTATTATTAACCTTTATTTTACCAGGAAAAGTCCCATTGAGATTAAAAACCTCTTTTTCAAGGGAGTCCTGGCCAAGAGGCGACAACATGTTAAAATGACAAAGTTACATACATGTTATAAGTAACAATTACATTTTAAAAAACATTTTTCTCTGGCTCTCTCAATTTGGACTTAAAAGCATTTAATGAAATAAGATCTGCTATCTTCCAGTCTTTTTGCATCATGTTCCATGTAAAAGGGGCAGCATAAGTAAAAGCCTTCTTTCCCAGTTCAGTTCTGGGAAAGAGCTGAACTGCCTGTGATTATAAGATCAGTTTAATTCATCATTAGTCTGTGAAGAGTTTAACAAATACTCAAGGAGATATTTATTGGATGAAGGAGGAACAATCCATCCTAATATCTAAGGTTCATTCAGTTTGTACCATGTTCAGCCTATTTATATCTATCATTCAGGCCCATTTGTAGCTATAATTTGTATAGTTTCTTAAGACATCTGTAACTTGTATTTTTGTACTTCTTATCTCCTCCTTGTGTCTGTATATACACATATATATATATATATATATATATTTATATATTACCCATTTAAAATTTCACTAATCCAACCCAGCATCACCGGGGTAAACGCTCCGCTAGCTGTACTAGCTCTCACGAGACCAAGAAAATCATCAAGTGTGCACGGGTTGCAGGGTTGCCACGGCACACAAATGTAATCATGTTTGCCAAAAAAAAGTTGCAAAAAAATTGATTTGAATGATTGAACTGTTTCAGATTAATTTTTCTGCTGAGTGATCGTTTAAGTTTTGTTTGAAATCATCCATCCAAACAACTAAGATATAAAGTGTAGAGCGGTTTGTAAGAGTTCCCCTTTCTAAATACATTTATATCCCCAGTACTGTAACAGAGTGATGCATCGTAGTTACCTTGTAAACACGCTGAGAAAATAAGGCAGACGCAGACATCAGAGTATTTTTTAGGAATAATTTATTGCCAGTAGGAAAGCGTGAGCTTGTGGCAGTATTCAATAAAAACCTTAACAAGACCATAGCATTGCTCAGACACACACAGACACCTGAAAAAGTCACGTGTCCATGGATAACTCTGCACTATAAATATATTGGGTCCCATTTTCTTGGTGGAAAAATAAAGAGGTTCCAAAGTCAAAATGTACAAACAAACAAATAAAAAATAAACAACACAAGAATATGCAGTCGTTCATTGAAGACCCTTTTTGAAATGAGCAAGAGACAACAAACTTTACGAGTACACTGTGTTCAGAAAAGTCACGCTCTTCTCTTTATCTCTCTTTTTAAACACTTCTTTTTTTTCTTAATGAATGTACGCACAGTAAGGCTGATAATGTCACACCATTTAACTTTTTTTGTTGAAAATAAAAGCATAGAATATCTACAAAACCTAGTAAACTTTGAAATCAAAACTGTACATTTAAATTTACACTGAAAATGAAGACTTGTATAAAAACATCTTGCTTGGTTTTGTTTATAGAAACAAAGACATTTACTTTCTTTTTTTTTGTCGTGATGTTTTTCCTGTTGCACGTTGAGATGTCGATCCTTAGCACAATCCACTTCCTGTGTATGATGGCAGCTACTTAAAGCGAGGGGGGGGGGGGGGCTGGGCTGAGCAGATGCAAAGCGGCTACAGAGAGTTTCCTATAACTTCTTCAGATCTTCTCAGCTGAACGGCCTTCTCAGCCGGTCTCAACAAACCCCTGTGTTTATGTGTCAGTGTGTGTCTGTGTGTGTGTGGGTCCAGATTCTGTGCGTGTTTAGTGTCTGTGGTGGTCAGGGGCGAACATAAGGTGTAGCTGTGGGTTTAGGCACTTTTGTTTGGATCCAGTGTCAGACTTCAGTGTGCTGCTGGGAGTCCAGCGCCGGGATGGACAGCCGCTCAAAGTGGCCCTCGTCACCGCTCTCGTAGTCGCTTATCATCACCTCGGACTCCTCGCAGCACGCCGACATGTCCGAGCAAGAGGCTGTGGACGTGTACAGAGACATGGACATGTTGTCCAGAGCAGAGGAGTCAAAGTCCCGACTGCAACCTAAAGGGTAGCCTCCTCTGTAACCGCTGTTACCCAAGGTGGAGGCTGGGGTGGCGGAGGCTGAAGTGGTGCCCAGGCCCTCGGTATCGCCGCCGTCACTTGGGAAGGAGTGCTGCGGCAGGTACTGGTTAAGGCTGTAAAGCTCGGGCAGGGCTGGGCGCTGGCGGATGGCGCCTGAGCTGCCCGGACCGGTCATAGGCGGGTCCAAGTCTCTGCCGAGGGGCCGCAGGGTGTCGCAGCGGTCGCTGTACTCTGGCAATGGTGGCGGCGGGAGGTCGTCGTTTACAGGGAAGTCCTCTGGCGGCGGAGGGAAATCGCTCTCAATGTCAAAGCCGCCGGGATAATAGTCGGTGTCGATGGCACTCGGGTCGCTGTACAGAGGGGCGGGTGACTCCACAACCTCATACTGTGGAAACTCCTGGATTCCAGGAAGTTGAACACTTGGCATCCAATCAGATGTGTCCCAGTGATATCCTGTTTGAGGAGGAGAGACCACAGCACACACATTATATCACTGCTCTCTCGCAAAAGCTGCACAGATGCTCTCAGGTTAATGTTAAAAACCCACACCATGCAGGAGGAACACAGGTCAAAGTCACGCACCACAATGAGCTTAAACAAACTGCACAACGCTCTGTGATCAGACACACTCAGCAGACATGATTCACAAGTTAACACACACAATAAAATACACAACAAAAATAGTCTGTCTCCCTGTGTTTTTGTTTAGTTATCTTTTGTTATAAGATTATAATGTGATTTCTTTTTCTTCCTTTACAACTTTAAACTGTTGCTGGTGAGTCATCCTGATCTCAGGGATGCATGCATACATTTATCTAATCAAAGATCACTGAGGGCAATGAACTAACTCCAAGTGGCCAGGAGGGCATTATCACTGTGTCATGGGTGTATAGCTGAAAGCAGCAAAATACAGAGCTGAACATAAAAATGAAGCCAATGTGGAAGTGCCTAAAAACCTGCATCCCCTCTGAAGGCTGTCTGAAGTGTACGGGAGGATGGTGTTCTGACTCCATTATTTGTTTTCAGTTGAATCTGGATGACATCACCGAGGGTACAGCCATCTTTTCGCCTGTCTATGGGAGCGATTCCCAAAGAGTCAGCCCTGCTTCTGAGCGTTTCTATTAAATCTTGTAATTAAATTAAAAGATATGATTTAAATAATCCTAATTATTACGGCTCACCCACGTGTACATTACAGCCCCAAGTCTCAAGTCCGACTGTGTGATTTTCCTCTTATTTCAAAGCTAAAAAAAAACCTGTTTTAAAACAGATGCCATGGCTTTCAGAAAGCTCACACAACAGTAACACAGACAGACAAACATAAAAAACTGTGAATACTTCCAGTTAGTTACTGAGCAACACTTTTGATCATATAACATATACTCATGTATGTCATGCAAAGGATTTTTTCAGGGGGGTTGAAGGAGTAGAAACATATATATAACCTTACAATGCAAACAATAACACCTTATCAGGCCACAAAGCTCCAGAGCCACGTTAGAGAGGAGGTTAAACTCTCCTCATTAGGGTTCAGGGTTAGTGGTTAAACTGCAGAGGATGGGATCAGGGCAACACCAGGCAAGCAAAGAAGAAAAAAAACACAAGTCACCTCTTGGGTTCTTGAGATCATGAGCCAAAAAAGACTCTTTACATGAGGCGAGAAGGGGGAGAAAAAGAGAAAGAACAAGTCGCATTAAAATCTACGTGGAAAGAACATCGGCCTTGGAACATGAATGAAATGAGGACAGCGAACACTGAAGGGCAAATAATGACTGAGGCAGCGACAGTTCAGTGAGTGCACAACAGCTCTGCCATTTTCTTAGACCGACTTCTCGAGGTGCACAAGAGCTCAGCGCTGAATCGAGGACGCAACACTTGAGCTGCTTGTTTAATTTGATTTGTGCATATCTTTTTAATTAGCTTCTGAATCACAAAAAAAGGAGACGTTCTAGTCGGTGAGGTTTTGTCAGTGGAAGATAATGGCAGCTCTAACAGCCTACACTTCACATCCCAACACAGAGGACAAAAACCAGCGGCAGATGGAAGCTGGAAGAGTACCTTCTCCTTCCACCGTGTCAACAGCAGAGTTGACAAGGTGGATAACTGTCACAATGGAGGCTTGTGAGAGGCAGGGGACAGGGGGGAGAGTGGGTGGAAGAGATCTTAGCATTAGTACAAACGCTCTTTATCATTTATCAAAGACAAATAAAAACACATATGGAATGCACAGGGGTGGGAGAGAGGCCAACACAAGCAACATGTCCCACAAACGTCGTCCTCGTTTGCTTTTTTATGCATTGATGCTGAATGTTTGGGGGAATGAGGGCGGTGTTAATGGTTCGGCACAGCACAATGGTGGGAATAGAGCGATGGTAGCGGTGGTGTTTGTGTGTAGTGGGGGAGAGGATAGGAGGGTCTAGTTTTGTTTGTGCAGGATAACACACAACAACAACAACAAACTGAGATGCTACTGGGTGCCACTGACAGTACAGATGGAAGAATCAGTGAAATTCCCCAGAGATCGAAACCCATTTCCAGCTAAGAGAAAAGCTGAATGTGTGTGCGTGTGGAAAACACTCACACACATTCAGCAGGAAAGCAGAAATTACCTATTTTGCACACGCTCCGTTTCTAATTCAAATTTGGATTTGCTGTCACTTTCGAAGGCGCGGATGAAGGGTTTGATGACTTATGAGCAGCACAGTGCCCGGCGTGATATCTAAGCGATGATGAAAAGTAATTAAGTATGACATGGGAAAGAAATGGGAGAACATAAAATGTGCTTGTATACCCTTTTGATATGTTCCTTGATGTTTGCTTGAAACATCCGTTTGGAGCTATTTTTTGAAAATATGAGGAAACAAAAAAGGAGGGACAAAAGGAAGAAAAAGGCATGCTTGTAAATAAAAAATAAAATAAAACAAAGCGCAGATGTGTGAACAAACAGAATATAACTGCCGTTTAAGTAAGTCATCAAACTCCTTTTGAAGCTAAACACAGGTGAACTTGGGGCCAGAAGAACAGGAAACAAGGTCAAATTTGTATTTATTTTTGTGTGTGTGAATAATCCCCAGAGAATAGCACAACACGAGTTGCAGTGATTACTTCTGTCTGTACCGGTAGTGATCGAGGACTTACAGGCCGGAACCCCTATTTAAAACCTTGTTCTGGATCTGTGGACTGATTTGATCCATATGGGAGCTGAAGCCCCGCAGCAAAAAAGAAAGAGAAAAAACAAAAACAAAAGAAACAGGACAAATGACCCTTAGAGCCACTACTGGGTCATCCATTCTGTACATGCAGAGAGAAAAGTGTTAGCGCTCAAATCAACAAGACAAAGGCAAATGTTGCAAAATCCTGCAGGCCGATCAGAGAAAAGGAACAAAAAGCAACAAACAGAAAACCAAAACAATGCATCTCATAGATTCATGTGCCAGAAACGTTCAAACTGCGCTGTCTTGTTAGTTTTTCTTTTTTTTTCTAAATGCTACAGAGGAGCAAATTAAACATGGCAGCATACCGTTATCATCACAAGACTCAGACTGGAAGGAGCTGAGGGACTGGACCTCAGACATGCTGCCTCTGGTGTTGTAGGGGTGACAGGCACTGTCCTCCACAGGCTTCTTGGTCAGGCACGGATCCAAATCCACAACTTTAGCTGGAACAGAAGGCGAAGTATGATCTTAGTCACACATTTTAAATATAGAACATGCCCCTGGCAGATTTTTGTTGTCGTTTGTTGTTCTTGTTGTGTGTTTGAGTCTGGACCTGCTGGAGGTTTCTTACTGTGAAAAGAGAGTTTTTCCTTCTCGCTCAAGTTTTACACTGAATGTAGTAAGTGTAGTTTTAAAAGAATCAAACTAATGACTTTATAATATTTATACTTTATACTTTATAATAAGTAGTTTGGATTTCCAAAATAACTTTGTGCTCATATACGCTGGCCTTTATGCTTTTTGCCAGAAGGATTTTTATAGTTTTACAGATATTTGATAAAAATTGTTTACTTGGCAGTGCACCAGTGCTGAATGCTCTGCTAGTGTATTTAACACAAGCTGATGAATTCATGAGAATCCAGATATCGGGTTTTTTTCCACAGACGTCCAGTTTCACATGCATCTACAGACAGTCAGCGATGCATTCACAGGAGTGAAAATAGCCAGTGCTGACTGGAACATGTGCGGCAGCTTTATACAAAGTCAAATATCACCATTTAGACGTTAAGTGACCAAGTCTAGTTTACTTTTACTACTCAACAACTCTGGAGACTTAAGGAATCCGAAACTTGCTAAATAACCCATGTTTTAAGCATAATGAGACACTAATCATACTCATTTGAAGCTCAGTGCAACTCCTGGGAAAAAACAGCTGGAATCAAACTTACCATCGTAATCATAATCCCAGTTTGGCTTCTGGATGGAGTCGCTGTCTGAGACAGAGTTGGATGGAGGGGGAGGAGGGAGATTGGGCGCTACGCTGCACACGGCCACGGTTTTGCGGTGCCCGTGCACAGAATCTGGGTTGAAGGTGCTGAATTCGGGATGCTCTGGTATGGTGGAGCCCTCGAATGAATTCCTATCCAAGTTATTTCTTGAGTCGCTTGGAATACTGGGAGTGTAGGAGATAGGCCGCACGGGCACCTGAGGAGGGATGTCTGAGTAGATGTTTTTGTTGAATTTGGCATCAAAGTAAGGTCTCTGGAGGAAGGAGTGAGGCACGTTCGAACCTCCAGGATGTTTGTCGTCATCTTCGCTCTTTGACCTTCTGCGGCAGGCCTTCTTGCGGATGATAATAAAGAGGAGGACCAGTATGAAGATACTAGACACAAAGACAACAATGCCTATCACCTCCTCCAAACCGATGTTCCAGGAGTTGGAGACCAAATTATTGCTGTGAACGTCCTGGAGTTCACACACTGCTCCACTGAAACCCTGCGAGCAGTTGCACTTATATGAGCCGTACGTATTCTGGCACTGTCCTCCGTTGGCACACGGGTTCTTGATGCACTCATCAACATCACTCAGGCACCTGGACAACATGTATGAATTTCAACTGAGGTTTGTTTGTGGGCAAAAAAGACGCTTTTTCTAACAGTTGTTGCAAAACACAAGATCTACCTACTAGGAGAATTCAAATAACTGGTGTTACTGCTTATTTGAGCTCCACACTGACATACCTGTCTCCCTGGAAGCCTGCTTCACACTCACATACGGGACCGTCCAAGCTGTCGATACACTTTCCGCTGTTTTTACAAGGGTTGTCTCTGCAGTACGGCCCCAACTGGCACCTGCATTCACAACAAGATTACTCCAGCATGAAGCCTCAAATTCCAAATTAGATGTGCACAAATCCTACAGTAACAACTAATATTAAAATTGCATTAGCTGATGTGAAGCAAGCCAGTAACATCATCCCGTATGTTGCGCACAATATTCATATTATCAAGATTAAACATAAAACAGTGCAGTACCTCGGTCCTGAGTACTGCCCTCTGCACTGGCAGTAGAATTCACCTCCTCGGGTCACACAGGTGCCACCATACAGGCAGGGGTTGGAGGCACAAGGACTTATGGGGATCTCACAGTGTGTGCCCATGAACGAAGTGGGGCATTTGCAGAAGTAGCCTGAAGAGTTTAGAAAAACAGGTCAATGAGCAAAATAACAAACTGACGTTTTTTGTCATCATAAATCTATTTCTTTTTTCTAAAATAGGCTGGTGTGATTTTAAAACATCCTGCAGATGTTTTACCAAAAGCCTTCTAGTAATGGCAAGACTGTAATTATGCCCCTGAACCACTGGCAGGTTTTTATTGTGAAACAGATGCAGAAGTGTTGAATCCACATCAACAGGCGTACATCAGAATGAAGCG
This sequence comes from Mchenga conophoros, assembly GCF_057382185.1. NCBI lineage: Eukaryota > Metazoa > Chordata > Actinopteri > Cichliformes > Cichlidae > Mchenga > Mchenga conophoros. Next base: position 15,887,569 of record NC_140531.1, read on the forward strand.
TTTACACTAAAACATGATTTTAGTATTTAGTAGATTTTTCCTTATTAAGCAGAGAACATCTGAATTAGGACAGGTAACAGACCTAACAGCTGCTCCAGATTAAAATCACGGTTCGCGTCTTAATTTGAAAATCTGTGCTATTCCTTGGATGCCGGTAAATGGAATTTAATATGTCTGAAAGGCAGCGATACATAATCAGATAAACTTCTCAATGAAAACCAGACTCAAGGAAATGCACAAGGACTGGAAAATAAGTGAGTGCAATGAGCCAAGCAGGACTCCACCTACCTCCATTAGGCAGCGAGGTGCAGCTCCCTCCATTAGTGCAGGGGTTGCTAGAACAGCTCTCGGCAGGTGTGAGCGCGCAGCCTGGAGCCACGTCCACGATGTCCTCCAGCACAGCGTGGGCCCAGCGAGCCCTTGTGTTCAGAGGCAGCTCCTGGCCATTCAGGGTGATGGCCTCCATGCAGCCACGCAGCCCGTTGGTGACAGGCAGGCTGCGTCCGTGGCGAGGGGAGGCGTGCTGGCGTACGTGACCCCCAAAGTAAATGCTGTTGTCAAGATTGAGGGTCCGCAGAGTGCCCGGGGCTGTGCCGGAGGCAGCGTGCACCCGGTCCAGCACGAGTTTAGCATAATTACCGTCCACCTCCAGGGAAACGGAGTGCCACTCGCCATCGCTAACCTGAGCGCTGTGGACCGACACCAGCCCGGGGCCGCTGCCACAGTCAAACTTGTATTGCAGACGGCCGTTCACAATCTGTTTCATGGACAGAAAATATAGCTTTAGAATATGCTACACATCCTGCACATATCACACCAGGTCATTCATCTCAACACTGAGACTCAAAAGCCACTGAGTCACTGTTTTAAATCAGTTTTTCACACAGGACACTTCCACTTTACTGGCTTTCGAAGAGCTTTACAGAAAAACAACAGCTTTATAAAACAATTAAACTTCTGCTCAAGCCTCTGAAAAAAACCCCAAAAAAAACAGCTCGCAGCCTGTTAAACTAAATCTGTGTCTAAGCCAGCCCAGTTCTTCCTCTGAAGTCTGGCATGTTGACGGCTATACCAGACAGACTCGAAAAAGGAATGTGTGGAAAACTGCTTTCTGTTTCCCTCCCACTACTAAAATAGCTCTTGTGTGTGTGTTTTTCAACCCACCACCACATTCCCATAGTCCCTCATGTGAAAGAAGGTTTAAAATGGCTTTCTTGAACCCTTCAGCATACTTGGTTGGTACACATGGCTGGCTGGTCTCGAGAGAAGTCGGGTCAGTCATGGGTTTTTTAGACCCTTCTGATATGGAAATGCTGAGCAGTAATACAGAGATGGGCTAAGAAATGCAAAGGCTTATTCAAGATTAGCAAGGTTTTCCATTCAGTTTTAAAAATGACAGAAGGGGGAAAAACACCCATGAGTGAAATATGGGGCTGGAAAATAGGTTTGCACACACCTCAAGGATGCTGTAGTCTGTGCCTTTAGCATACATGACGGTAGCGTGGCTGGAGAAAGTTCGGAGTCGCAAGGATAGCTTCATCAGCTCCTTGTTCTCATTCTCCATCAGATGGTATTTCACATAACCATTTCCACTGAATGTGAGCGAGTGGCCATCTGGCACAGGATGAACAAATGTACAAGTAAGACATAACAGCAGTGTAAATGCAGAAAATGTTAGACAGAATATCCAAATCACAGATAGTCTTACCGGAGCATTTGCTTTTTTTGCCTTCAGGACACACACAACTGTACTCAGTGTCTCTGGGATCTGCCACACACTCCATACCCTCAGGACAGGGGTTGTTCTCACACAGGTTGTTCAACACGGGGCATCTGCCACCTAAATGCCAAAATAGCGCAGGTAAGATTAGGAAATCTACCAAACCATATATGAGCAAATACGTAGGTGCATGAGGTGTAATCAGGAACCTTCGCACTGGCAGGTCGCGGTTCTCTGGTATCGTGGGGTGACGAAGCTGAGGCGGGCCGTGCTGTAAGTGGACATGGCGTTTTTATCCAGGGAGATGACCTCATCACAGAAGTGTAATGGACAGTCCAGGCCCGCGCACAGCTTCTGCGCCACCCGCACGATGCGGATGCCCGTCATCTCCTCAATCACAGCCGCAGAGGAGTTCAGCTTCCGGAAGACAACCTGAGGAAAATTGGAAAAAACAAAACACTCGATAAACGGTTCAAATGAGTGCTCTAATTATTCACTAGTCAATGGAAAATTAATCAGTTCTGATATGTGATTAATAGCTGAAGTCATTTAACCCTTTAAGACCTACCATAGAACCAAGTCCACCAGAGCTTATATTATATTTTTACATGTTGTAGTGCCATTTTTGGGAGCATTTCAAGTTGATATACATCAATACAACCATTATAGCCCAAATTTTAATAATATGTCTGCATTAAGTGCATAGTAATTACATAAATTGCAAAAAAGTGCAATAAACTACAAAAAAATTGAAAATGTTTTTGCTTTTTTAACATATATTTCTAGTTAGAGAAATTTAAGAGGCTTATCCCTCAAAACTGTAAATACAAAAAAGTTGCAAAAACTAGTTTCCCACCACAGGAAATTTATTTTCAGTGTCTTCATAGTTTTATTTTTTTAAATACACCAATTTTTATACACTGCAGGAAAAACGAAAATAAATCTTATAGTGCAAATTTCCAAAAAAAACAGCATATGCATCAAAATAAACTATTTCCAGCAGTGCAATATGAGTCCTAAGCATCTCAGAAACGACACATAAAGTCATAAAGTCAAACATAACCTTTAAAAACACCAGTATATGCTTGTATAGGCCCTGAAGGTAAAAAACTACATTTTCGCAAAAATGACGTCACTTCCGGTTTCGGGCAGGTCATGGCGGACATGTGATGGTTCGCGCTGACGTCTATTCCAACGTAGGAAGTGTTAAGATCAGCTGATCGGATCGGCAAAGCGTGTTTCTGGAATATTATGTTTTTGTTGCTGCAAGCGCTTTTTATGCAGTTTTTGCAAAGCTATATGTGGAAGGAAACCGTGACCGAGAACAAGCTGACGGTTTCATATGCAAAAAAAATGATTGCGCTAGCTTACGTGGTTGCAGAGCTACCGGGATTTAAACATAGTTACGCAAAACGGAGCTTGCCCGGTTTTAAAGGGTTAAAGGCCGGGGCTGAACTTGTGACTATCACCTGCCTAACTGGCAACATTAATTAGCAAAAAAATTGGATACATGTTAGTCATTTTTAAAACAAGTCACAGTTAGTTCAAACTTCTCAAGGAGCTGTTTGAAAGAAAGGCGTGTTTGATCATTAATTCTCACTGTAAAAGAAGAACCCAAAAGCTTCGAGTACAACGGACTTGACCTGACGAAATACTGAATTTCTGGATTCTTGAGTCAGTCTTTCAAAAGTAGCACAACATTCTTGAAAGCTCAATCAGCCCTTTTGATCCCAGTAACTTACACAGTGTTTAAACTTGAGCATATTGCATTCATCAAGATCTAATGTATCGATCTAGAAGTCCCTTTTTTTAATATCATTTGGATTCGGTTTCAAGTAGTAGCGCCTTTTTAGAGTAACCATTTTGACACGAAACAGTATGTAAACACAGGTGTTACCTGTCACTTGTACCTCATTAATGGTATCACCTGTGTTTACCTCCCATTCTGTGTCAACATGGCCGCAATGGAAAAAAAATCTATCGAGCCGAGGGCATATATGACAGATTAACTGTTATCGGTGCAAATATGTTAGACTACTTCCTAGTCTTACCTCCTGAGATTGATAGGGACTGCCAGCTCTCTCTAGAGTCAACAGAACATCCAGATCTCCTTGCTCAGAAGGCTGCAGGCTGACTAACTGAACCTCGCTCCTCCTAACTCCGGCAATGTTTCTCAACGCTCGCTGGAAGTTGCGCCAGTAGTCCCCAATAAACTCCTCGGGCGCGATATTCGCAAAGCGCACATCGATGGAGTTATCCAAGGCCTGACGAGCTGCTTGTCTGACATGCACGGTGACGTCAGCCGGCGTGGTGAAGCGTCCGTCAGTCACCGTCACGTTAAGAGGGTAGTGCCCCACATCGAGAGGACCCAGGGCGATAATTTTGCCGTCAGAGGGTGACACAGAAAACAAGCCGCTGCTCTCATCCGAGGAGGATGAAGGAGCGAGGCTGTAGGTGAGAGTGTCGTAGATGTCTTGGTCGGTGGCGTGAATCTTGCCCAGGACTCCTCCGGGGTATTCATCGCCGGTGGTCGACACAAAAATGTCGAGAGGAAGAACGGCGGGAGGGTAGACGCTTTCTTCAATTATACGCACGCTGATGAAGGTGGTGGACAAGAGCTGTGGCTTGCCACTGTCTGACACCTGAGTATGAGAAAGAAAAAAACAGAGAGAGCATCCGAGTTTAATCTTTATTCCAACAGCAGAGGGCAATCAAGCTCTTGTGCTGCTCACATCCCTAATCTCACTGCATCTCCATACTGTAGGTGTAACCCATTTTAAAGCCATCAACATCATACATTTTAGCATTCACACTTTCACAGAGATGGTCATCAGCTCTGTGAGAGAAAAACAACGATGACTCACATCTGAGTGTGCATCTTGTGTGTAACAAGACATCACACATTTCATGTCCTTTCTGCCCACACATTTCTTCTCTGTTCCTTCCTCTGACGTGACACGTGATCGAGCTAAATCAAAAAAAAATCTATTCTCCTGTGAGATGCACTCTGATGCTGCTGCCTTATGCACCTTACACCACCCTATAAAAGCTGAATTTAGAATACATTTAAAAGCTTTAAAGGAAGGAGATGCAGGGTGGAACACTGAGTAGTTGGCAAAATGTGGGAGCGTGACAGTAAAGGTACAGAGAGGAAAAAGAGAGAAGACAGATAGATCAGATTGTTGTGGCTCGATGGTTAAATCGATACAACCTCTCAACTCCGGTTTCTCCTTGGACTCCTCGACTCACCTGTGCTTGCAGTAGGTAGTTTTCTTTATGTTTTCTATTCAGCACCCCCATGGCCACTAGAGCTCCCTGCTGATTGATGTGGAAAACGTCGCCGTCGTTCCCAGCGACGATGGCAAACGTGAAAGGTGGCCCGTTGTGAGAAGCGTCCCGATCGGTTACAGTGAGCTGAAGAACACTCGTGCCTGTTGGACGGTTCTCCTGTGGGAAGCAGCAGAGGTGTGTTTAACACTGTGCTGAGAAGACGTGGTTATGGCGAAGCTGTGATGTTTAACTTCAAACGTGTTAGATATTTGCTCAGAAAACGCAACTGTGCTGCAACACTGAAGCTGACTCGGCGTCCATAAATCCTTCTGACCGCCTTCACAAAGCCAAAACTTGTATCTGAAAAATGCTTTTGGTTTACAGCCAAACAGTTCCCACCAACCTCAGCTCCAAAGCCACCAGCTAACTTTCGCAGCTGTGGCGATAAACATTTTAAACATTACACTATACATGCTAGCGTTTAGCTCCAAGTACTGCTGGGCTTAACTAAAGATTTGAGGCTGTAGACGCTTAGCTCTATTTTTATTTATCTGGCAATCGTCCCGGTCTAAGAGCCTGTCCACAAACTTGCGGGTAGGCTTCTCATGAGTAACAATAAAAAGGAAGATGACAGTTTTATAGGCAGAATTCTTGTTTTCTGTCCTTGAATGAGCTTCAAATCTGTCTTTCTGTTGACTCTTTCAAGCCCTGAGTGAAAACTAGACTTTTTCTTTTTGAGGGAAAAAAATAGGCAAAAAACTACGGATCTTTTTATTGTTCGTACAGTACCTGCACACTAGGTTTTTTTTTCTTGTTCTGTTTTTGTGGGATTTTGTACCATACTTTGATCAAGGCTCCGGTATAAGTAAAATAAAGATCCTATCCTGAAGTGCTTGATCTGTTTGGAATATATATTTTGCCTCTTCATGATATCTCCCAAATTTATCTTTTTTAGGCTTCTAAATAGAGAGAAAAACTAGAAATGAGTCTTCTTTTCCCCTGTCTTTTGAATCTTCTCCTTTTTAATCTCAAAAACTGAATTAAAGGCACCTCCCTCAGTTCAGTCAGTCGTGCTTTATTAGCTTAGTATCTTCCATATTCCCACTGTCCATCACTCCTCCCTTTCTTCCATCCCCATCTGCCAGTTTATACTTAAAATGCAGCCTGTGTCTTTCAATTCCCCCACCCTCCTCTTTATCCCCCTCCTCACCTCTGTTCTTGCTCCATCCTCCAACTTGCTTCTTGACATTCTAGTCGTGCAGTCTTCTATTATTACCCCTGTTAATCCCTCTCTCTGTGTCCACTGCACCCCTCTTCCCCTCCCACCACGCCGCCTCCTCTTTTTCTTCCTTTCCAACTCTAATCAGTTATCCGCATTGACCCCTTTCCCCCTCTCACCTGGATGATGAGGCTGTAGTTGGCCTGGGAGAAAAGGGGAGGGTTATCGTTGATGTCGGAGATGTCAATGTTGATCATGGCGCTGCTGGAAAGAGGGGGTGCCCCGTTGTCTGAGGCTACCACTGTTAGAGTATACCCCGATGTCTGAGAGAAAGAAAGAGAGGGAGAATTACCATAGACAGACGAAGCTGCTTTTGCATGCAATAAAGCAGAAATCGGTAAACAAGCTTCCTTATTAGACCTGACATGACTTTTGATTGGATTCTGCATAGACTGCAATTAGTTCCTAGGTGGATTAAACTGTGTATGAACAGTCAGCATTGTATCTGCGGTTTCTCTTACTCTCTCTCTGTCCAGCTGGCGAGCAACTTTAAGCTCCCCTCTGACCGGATCAATGGTGAATGGGCTGCCTTGGTTACCGGCCACAATGGAGTACCGCACGTGGTTGTATGAAGGTCCGTCAAAATCCTCAGCCATCACCTTTGAATCAATCAAACATGAACACCACAATCGATCAATCAACAGCCCTTGAAAAGAGGCTGCTTGTACATGATATTCTAACATGACCTCTGAAAACCTTGTTTCTCAATCAGCTTTAAACAATTACCCGCTGCATTAAAAAAACATGATAATTATATTTGCATTTCTTTCTGTGCTCAAACACTACAGTGTCTTGAAGTGGTTGAAAGTGGCAGAAAGAGGTGAAATAAAACTCATTTTCAAAGAATGATCAGCAATAATCAGATGAGAATAATCAGATAAAACTCTAATGCATGTACTACAGGGTCAAATGTCAATCAGCGGTGTCCTCTGCACTCAATTGCAGTTGTTTCAATCGCTGGCCTGGGAGTTCAGAAAGGCCAAGTCTACATGTAGAAAAAAGGTGTCCAATGATCAGGTTTTATCAATATTTGAATAAAATCTAAAGATTAGATACTCCTAATGAACAATTAACCGGTGTGCTAACCTGTTTAGTAAACATTATATTAGTTTATTTATTGTTAAAGAGTTTACATTGTTTACATTTAAAATAAGGGGCTTTCAAGCAAATCACTGAAATGATTCGATTAGTTGCTGTGATTTTCATTCATGTTTTAGCATATTTAATGGGAGAGTGCTGTGTAATCTAAAAAACAGAAGCTAGCTGTAGTCTCCACTGATGTAACACTAGGGCATACAAACTTACACATCTTCCATTCACACCACTGCTACACTCGCACACACAAAAAGATCAACACATGCTTAAGTCTTAAAACCGACCAAGCGTCACATCTCCGGGGAAATCAGCAGACAGTAAATATTTACAAGAATGAGACAATGGCAGGCATTAAAATTCTCTGATGGATAATTTATATTCAGGTACATTACACACAGATAAATGGCCACAAGCAGAGATCTTTTATGAGGGGAGAAAGAATGGGTGAGCAGCAGAGGTAGACAGAAATCGATGGGAGTGAGAATTTAACTTGCAAAAGGCAGCAAATGGCTTATCTAGGATAAGGGCTTAATGAGTCAAATGCTTTTAATTAAACTCGCCGAGCATGTGTGTCAGATAGTGCACGAGAACAGGGATGCAGTGAGCATGAAGAGCATTGGTCCTAATTTAGCCGTTCCACCAGATGGTGATTTGCCACAGGTGCAGATATATGATAGTATTCAGTGAGTAATGGGCAGAGAAGAGAAAGGCTGCGAGGGAGAAAATGAGCAACAGAGTGAGAAGGTGAACAAGATGACAGATTTTGCTGGAGGAAAGTCCAGAGCGAGAGATGAAAAATGTCTCTCACCCTGTGTGTACCTTTACAGTTGTTTCCCCACAACGAGCACCTGCTGTATACCAAAGACAGTGCGTGCGCTCTTACCGCCATCACAGTCTTTCCCAGCTCGGCGTCCTCGCTGATGACGGCCGTATAGACGTCCTGGCTAAAGACGGGTCTGTTGTCGTTGACATCTGTCAGGTTGATGTTCACAGTAGCCATGTCGCTGAGCGGTGGCGAACCGCCATCTGTAGCCTCTATTGTAATGTAGTATTCATGAGAGGCCTCATAGTCCAGCGGCTCAATCACGAAGACGTCACCTGAGGCACAAAACCAGAAATGTATCTAGCTGTTAAAAAGACTCCGAAATGTATTTTTGTTTATCATCTAAATATTACAAAACACATATTTGTCTCGCAGCAACCACAGTGTTTTAATGTTTAATATTGCACATGTAGAGAGGATCTAGCAGGTAAGTTCTTTTTTTTGTTGCATGTTGTCATTTTTTAAAGTGGGTTTATACTTTCACATGCAAACATTTTCAGCTTAAATACACCTTAAGTCAAAACATCATCCATCACTGGCACTGAGTTGGCATTCAAAAACTAAATCCTGTTCAGCTACACTGAGTTAAAACATAACCAGGGATTTTCTTACTTTGGTGTTTCACTGTAATCATGAAACTAGCCAATCACAGCCCATTTGGAAACAAACCAAGGGTTTTTTTGTATATTAAATCCACAGCAAAATTATTTACAAAGGTTAGGAAGAAAATGCAAAATCTATTTAACTCTTCTGTCCTATGGTCAAAATGACCCATTTGGCAAATGGGCCATTGCAATCCCAGGACAATTAAAGCAGCGGTCCCCAACCTTTTTTGCACCACAGACCGGTTTATGTCCAACAACATTTTCACGGACCGGTCTTTAAGGTGTCGTGGATAAATACAACAAAATAAAACCAGTAAACAGAAGATTTATTCACAACACACAGGAAAGACCCAGGAAAACCAAGTTAATGCTAAAAACAATAAAAACCCCAAAAACCATAAATTTCACAGCCGAGCCTCAACTCTGGCAGCCCGGTACCAAACGACTCATGGACCAGCCCAGGGGTTTGGGACTGAATTAAAGGGTTAAATGCAACAACATCTGTCACGTTGCAACAAAGATGATTTCATTTTCAAGCCTACAACGCCGGTGCAGGAATTCAAAAAACAAATATAAAAAAAAACTACCACATACCAGTCTTTGGGTCCACGCTGAACATGCCATGCTCGTTCCCGCTGATGATGCTGTAAGTGATCTCGCCATTGGCGTCGGCGTCTCGGCTGGCTGCGTGCACTCTGAGCGCCTGAGTACCCACGGCCACATCCTCAGACATAGTGGCTGTGTATTCACGGTGCTCAAACACCGGCGGATTGTCGTTGATGTCCAGGACGGAGATCACCACCTGGCAGAGCGAGGACAGACGCGGCGAGCCCTGGTCACTGGCACGGGCCTTCAGCTCATATACTGACTGCACTTCGCGGTCCAAGGGACGCTCCAGGGTTATTACACCAGTGGACTCGTCAACTGAGAAAAATCCATCAGCGGACTCAACCAGTGAGTAGAGGATGTTGCTATTCAGGCCTGGGGTGACAAAAAAGATGATGCTTTTTTTAAAAATTGCATTACAATGGCAATCACTCCTATTAGTCATCATACAACACTTCTCAGTTACAACTCCTTTGAGCTCATGCTGCTTTCACTTCCACACATCTGAGCTGATGAGCCAAATGCTACGCACCATAAAACTGATGGTCACATAAAGAGAAACACTCTTAAATGGAGGACATAAACAAGCATATTGATTTCTACATAGACGTATTGATTGTTGAATAGTTAAATGTCACGTTCTTATGCCCTTCTAAAACATCCATCTTTCACACAGCCTCTGATAAACAGGAGCTCTGAATCTCTAATCCATGCAGTAGTCATAACTCATGTCCTCCCACAAGCAAGACGGTCCCAGAAACAAGACAGAGACGGATCACAATAATAATCGTAATGCTTTACTGCAGGTGGCCCCCATTTTGAATATGCTATTATATTCCCATTTATCAGGTAAGTGCCCCCATCCTCTGTAGATCTCATTACCATGCTGGAGCGAGTGCCAAGGGGAACCCTGCTTATATAATTTCTCATCACCTTCATCTGCTCTGATCATCTTTAGGACAATTGCTTTACAGTGGTTAAGTGAACTGTGTTAAATTATTATTGGCTATCTTGTTGTATCCGCCGATGTTTATGATCGTGGGTTTATGTGGGTCACACAGCAGAAATGTTTCATATGAAACCCGAAGTGGAACTTATTAATTAGTGGCCTCGTGAACAAGTAGCAACAAGCAGGGTGAAAAGAGAGGCAACACTTCAATGGTAAAAACTGAAACGTTCCTTGAATGGTCTCATGAGTCTGGCTCCAAAAGTGAGCCAACAAACATGCTTATAGCCCAGAGCAAAAAGCTGGTGTGGTCACTAAGCCTTCATAATAACTGTACGGTTGGAGTTTGCTCTTTATACTGCTAACCTGTTTTCAAATGGTTAGCACATGCAGGTTCAAGGTGTGCTAACAGGCAGCTGTGGCTGACTGCTGTGCAACAGGCCTCATTGTTGCTAACTCGAGTCAGAAAGCTGGAGCTCGCGATTGGGGTTTGAGCTGTTGGTGCTATTTCAAGCATTTGAAAGTAAATATCTATGTCAGGGTTCCTGGGTCGGTGACCCAGTATTTTCAGTTCACGTTCACTGTTTATCTTCTGCCTGTTCCACTTCCTGTTTTATTGTGTTAGCCTTGGTCCATGTGCATTATGTTCCGTCCTCTTCCCGTTTATCATTAGTTCATTATGTTCAGCTGTGTACTCACCAGGTTCTAATCTCTCATCACTCAGCCTGTGTATTTATGTCCCTCAGTTCAACCAGTCCAATGTCGTGTCATTGATGTTATTGTGATGTTGTCTCTCCGTCTGTATGTTCAGTTAGTCAGTCAGTGCTTCAGTCAGTCGTCCAGCCAGCCATTTTCTCCCTTTGTTCTGTTAATCCACTCCTTATAATAAATCGTCACCTACCTGCGAGTCCTGCGTTTGGGTTCCTTCTTCCTCGCCTCCACCCAACCGCTGACGATCTAACAAGTATTATGACCGCTCTGTTTTACAGAGAGACCAAGAAGTTTGTGCTTTCTGTGTTTTGTTTACTGAGGCCAGTTAAACAGATGTGCATGTTTATGTGTTGCACAGCAGCTTGGATATAGCTCACTGACCAAAGCCAAACCAAACCAAATGTATAATTTGTATATTAAATCACGGGTGAACTTTCTTATATTACATGCACTACCTTTCTATTTTTAGACTTTATTTTGCTTCTTGTGTTATCATTAATGCTGACTTTTACCCACATAAATCTGTTTTACGGCTCAGTCGTGGCAGAGCGAAATAGACTTCTGTGCAACTCGGAAAGAAATCCGTGTTTGCCTGGTGATTACACTGATTTTTTTCATGTTCAGCAACCAGTTGGAAGGAGGTCAGCTCCAGGTGACCACATTTGATCTTACAGGTAAGCAACCTGTCTCCAAACAAATGCAGTCACTCTCAGATAAGCTAGTGAAGGCTTGCAAATAATTTGTATCTAATTTAGAAACGCAAACATGTGCCAACATGTTACAATCAGTCTGAGTGACTCTGTGCTGATGACCACGACTTATTTTCTTTTACAACAAGGATTTCAGTTCTGTTTGTCATCTAGCTGTGTTCTGGCTATATTCCTATATAAAATCAAGGTTGCTGAGCAATCCTGCCATTTTGCAGCATCACAGCTGTCACATGCTGAACAGGTCCAGACATTCAGAACTAATATAGTCAGAAAGACAACCATTTAGTGTGATTTGCACTTAATTTTGTCTATTTGCTTCATTTTAATGTGCTTTTATTCATTTATGTGCCATGTTTTATTTATCTTTTTTAAAATCTTGTATTCATCTATTTGTATTCACATACAACGGGACTGTTAAATTCATCTGTCTTGACTAGAAAGCACTTTGGGTCAACTCTTGTTTTTAAATGTGCTTAATAAATACAAATCATCTGACTCAACTTGAGCTGTTTTGTGTGTGTTTGTGTGTTTCCTTAGCTTTGCCCTGGAATTTTCTTATTTTTCTAAATGATTTTAGTAACAAACTTGAAGAACGTGTATGAATCTTACACAGCAACAAGGTGGGCAAAGCAGAATATAATTAGATGCCCCCACACTGAAACAACTGACGGGGCAATGCAGAGAGCAAAGAGAGAGACACACTCTGACCAAGGTAGAGTGATAAAAGGACAAAGCAAAATCAGAGAAGAAATTCCAAAGTTTATCACAGATCAAGGGCATCAGTCTGGGTCTTAATCTTTGTCTGCTTCATAATCATCCCACACTGATAAGTGCGGCCTCTCAGAGATTGTAACAGTGGGTCGAATAGTGGCTTGGCAATGTGGGTAAATATCAAACATCGCACAGCGATCACGAAGGCCATGGCACATAGCAGCAAATGCCAAGAATGAGTCCACTCAGTGAAAAATATAAAAAGATAAAGCAACTCTTTCCTCGTGGGAAGAGGGTTACATTAGGCTTTGCATTTTAAGCGTCGGCCACAAAGACAGTTGACTGAAGCTGGAGTGAATTGGGTCAGCTATGAAGCCTATTTTTTTTGTACACCCTGTGTGTCTGGTTGGGATTTGCCAGCTGTGCTTCAAGCTTGCAACTAAATCAAATATACTAGGCCGACACACAGAGAGGAAAGAAATGTGTGAAACACCCATATGCAGGAGAAATACTGATCAAATGCCTCTCTGTGCTCATGCAGTGTATGTCTAAATAATTATTGCTCCCGGCTAAACTGCAGGGAGCACTGTTCTTTCCTCCACCCTTCCTTCAAGTACCCTTAGCCCAGATGTACCAAATGCAAAGTAAATTTTTTGCCATCAAAGCCTCCAGGGAAAAATGTCTTAATGGCAGCTTTTTTCCCCTCTCTTTTCTTTCATTTAACATTTCTCCTTGAGGGAGTCAGTTTTAGCATCCTTTTCATTCTGTCAAGCTGTCACTCCGGCCCCCCACCAAAAAAAGGGGAGGGAAACAAAAAGAGACGGTGTCGATAGTCAGCTAACAGGCTGAAATGGTTTTTCAAGTTAGAGTGTTCTGCTTCATTAAACCCAAGGTGCAATCTGGAATGGAAGGTCCACTAGTTTCCTGAGAAAGAAAAAAAGACTTAAACTGCACGCTTCAAGCTCTCCGGCCTACCCGAGTGTGAGCCTCTTAGTGATTGGCAATGTTTGCTGAAAGGAGGAGACGCCTGAGATAAATATGTGGCCCCGTGGCTTTGCACCAGGCGAATGGAAAATTGCAATCATCTCTTTTGAGAATTCGACTTGAAGAGAGAAGAATTTCATTAGAGTGTAATAGAGCTTTTAATTTGAGGGGTTGATCATTCATGAAAATTCACATTTGTTATCCCTCCCTCTTGCCATTTAGTGCGATGCTGTTCCACAATGGTGAGATAATAACCTGTTCATAGCAAGTCAGCACTGCTTATTCCAACCCATTAAAGGGTATTTCAGAAGCACAGTCCCGTATCACATGTGCATATGCTTTTTTATTGTGATCGTGAGCAATGCAATATGTTGCCATTAATTGCATTTTAAGCACATTTTACCAGCTTCCTGAGATTATTGCATTTTTGGAAGCTTAAATGTTTGCCTAAAACACATTTTATTACTGAGTTCTGGTCCAATAGGCTGGTTTAATCAGAGAGATTTGTTATGAAGGTTTTTTTTAAAGCATTCTCAATATAATGTATTCTTCCCTTAATTCTGTATGAGAAAGAATAGAAGGATCTGAAGTCTTGCATGAACGTGTGTGAGGCAAGGAGTGTGAAAAGACTGATACTCAGCAACTCGGAGTTTAAAGGCTGCTTCTCTTTTCTTTTCTTTTTTTTTCAATTATTTTTTTAAATCTCTCCAAGTGTGAAGCGACAGGAAGTGATGACCCGCGTCTTCTTCATAGATCAGTAGAAATGAAAATGGTGAATTTTTTTGGCTTGGGACTTTTTTCATATCAAACAGCCTTTTCAGGGGTTTTAGTTTTAAAATATCAACCAATACAGGATGCTAAAATTAGCTTCATGAGTTGCTGGGTTTTTATACGTCATCCTTTGGTCCAGCAAAGTGGTGTAATGACAAACTAATCACGGTCTAAACTTAAGGACCTGCTGTTTCAGTGTTAAATCTGTCAAATTATGGCTTTCATATGTGCAATAAAGTTCGGCACTTACAGCAGCAGTGTCTGATAGTTGCTGTGTTCAAATGAAATTTGTCTATGGGTAATTATCGCTTTATTGCTGCACATCTCTATCAATAAAGACTTGCATCAATTTTACAGTTGCGCAAGATCGTTCTTATGATTTTCCACCTCACTGTAAATAACAGCTGCCCTCTACCTAGAATGTGCCAGAGAATAAAACTCACCAGTATCCAAATCGTTCGCTGACAGCTTTGCCACAAAAGTGCCCGTCTCTGTGTTTTCAAAGACGGTGATGCTGTAGGGGTCAGTTGAGAACTGCGGTGGGTTGTCATTGACGTCTTCCACAATAATATGAATGTCAGATTCACAGTATCGCCCTCCTCCGTCCACCACACGCACTTTAAACCTGTACTCGTCTTTCTCTTCTCGGTCCAGGGGCTGCGAGGTCTTCAGCTCCCCTGAAGGTAAGACAGGAAGGTTTTGAGAAGAAATGCAAAAGTGCAGACACGGGCTCTTGGGGAAGAGTCGGTGTCAGAACAACATAAAAGTCAAATGTGTACAAGAAAAAAAGAGAAAAAAATCAATCAAAATGCTAAGTTTATGTATGAGTGGACAAACCTGAGGCATTTTAAAGAAATGTAACCCTCTTGTCTACTGTTTACTAACCAAGTGAAAACCATCCGAATAACTGAAGGCTTTCAAGCGCGTAGAGAGGAGAATAAATAAGTAATTGAAGCAAGAGAGGACGAAGAGGATAGCGAAGGGAGCGGGATGATGAAGGAAAACATCAGAGTTGGCAGCTAAAAGCAGCCTGGAAGTGTCTTGGGATACCAAGCAGCCAACATTACCACAACTGCTCTGGAAAACTCCAGAGCCTCTTGGCGGGTCTCATCAGCAATAATCCTACTTGTCTGCACTGAAAAAAAAAAAAAAAAATCACACTCCCGCTGCATAACAGTAGCCCTGCTGCTGGAAAACTCGAAATTGAGGGCTGCCAAAAGACAGCGGGATGACATTGTTGCCTTATTGTCTGCTCTGGTGTCAGCCTCCGCATGTTAAGGCAGAATACTCAAGGATTCTGTGAAACAGCAGATGTGCTGTATAGCTGTTCAAACCAAGTGGTTTTGTTTGCATACTTCTTTGGTTAACCTGCACTGTGGTTTTTCTTTTTTCCTCTTTTGTGGTTTCTTTTTTCAACACAGCAGTCAGAGTGAATCTCTGATTTAGAGGGTCTCCCAGAAGAAATTATTTGCAGGAAAGAAGTATAGTGGCCATAAATTCAATCTTAAGTATTGCAACTGTGTGCTTTAGTGCCACTGTGGGTCTATCAGTTGCCCTGCAGGGAAATGTTCTTGGCTCTTGAATAAGTAAATAACAACAGGGCACAAGAAAACCATCTTGCTTCTTCCAATGCTGACAATACAGTAATTTGCATCCACTGAAACTCGCACACGCAGACACACAAACAATAACTTTTTTCCCCGACAACTCTCATGTAAAACATAAAACTGCTGTCACGCTGAGCTGTCTTTCAGATCGTGTTGTTCCAAGCAGAGGGCTAAGCGTGTTTCATGAGTGGCTTTAGCATGAGTGTCCTGCATACTGTTCCCATAATAATCATAAATGCATTCAACACAGCTGGAAAGCAATCTAACTCAATGACTGCGGACACAGATGGACTCATAAAGAAAGACGAGACAAATTACTCACATAAAATATAAACAGAGCACATGCTTTTCCACCGAGTTTAGAACACCGCACGATCAACGCTCTCTTTTTTTCCACAGAGCAGTAGTTAAGCAAATGTCTTTTACCCCACAGATACACACCTGTGACAAAGTCAATGATGAACAATTCCGATCCAACTCCCTGGAGCTCATAAGAGATTTGGGCGTTTGAGCGGATGTCAGCGTCTGTGGCAGAAACCTGCAAAATAAGCCTGCCTGCAGGGGAGTCCTCTGGGACGCTTTCACTGTACACAGACTGGAAGGCAGGTACAGGAGGAGGAAAACGGAAGAGGGGAAGAAATCAAAGTGAAAACCAAGAAAACTCACAAGACAGCAAACTGAAATTAAGAGCAGAACCAGAGCAAAGAGGACTTTACCTTTTCGCATACTGGGCTGTTGTCATTGGCATCCAGCACCTTGACCTCTACAACAGCTTTGGCAGTGAAGATGCCATCACTGGCAGTAATGTTAAGGAGGTAATTGTCCTTTTCTTCACGGTCCAGGGGCTTCCTGACAGAGACCTTCCATTCATTCTGAATATGTTCAATGGCAAATTGGCCTAGTGGGTCTCCTCCTATTTGGGGTTAAAGACAAATATTCCACTTTAGCATGAACAGCAACCAAGAAGCAGAAAGCAACCTAACTTGTTAAAAAGAAACATGGCTACGTGATTTATCCTCAGTTAATTATTCCTGCAATCATAATCGGAATATTCTCTGCTCTTTCACAGAATAATTTCCAATTTTTACACCAAATATTATTATTGGTAGGCAAGCAATCTGCAAACTAAGGAGAGGAAAATATACATTGGCTAATTATCATGCTGGTTTCTGATTCCTCTTGACTTCACATACATATTCACAGTTTCTAATTAGTACCACAGGAAGTACTTTTGCCCAGTCTATTTCAAAGCACTATTCAGATAATTATACATTTCTGTAGTATAATGACCTAAATATTTGTTTAGAGCTTGAGCAGATTAGCAATAACTCCTAACAGATAACGGGACTGTGTAATGTCTCAAAGATGAGATATTATCATGATATTAAGTGGCGTGAATCCATAATCCCCCCCTAAGCTCTGTTTATGAAAAACTGCTACACAAAAGAGTAGAGAGTAAACTCCTGGCTTACTAATTATCAGTTTCACAAAATAATAAATGCCCACCTGTGATGAAGAAGTCGACTTGTTTATTAATGTCTTCAGAATCATCATCTGTGGTGCTGAGGATAGCGATCACTCCACTCGGAGGAGGGTCGTCTTCGCTGACTGTGCCTTTGTAGATCTCCGCAGTGAAGCGGGGTGGGTTGTCATTCACATCACCAACTGTTACCTCCACTGTGGTTCCAGTAATTAGTTGGACTTTCTCCCCTTGGTCCGTTGCTAAGATGGAAATTTTGTATTTGTCAGTCTTTTCACGGTCAAGCTCTTTTAAGGTGGTCACCCATCCAGTCTCACTATTGACTGCAAACAGCTCAGGGATCTCGGGCGAGTTCTGTTTGGGGTCAAGGCTGTAAATGATCCGGCCGTTGGTTCCAGAGTCTTGGTCGATGGCTTTGACCTGGATAACCTGGGTCCCACTTGGAAGGTTTTCCACAACGACAGCCTCATAAGGGTTTGCCTCAAAGACTGGTGTGTTATCATTCACATCCTTCACCTGGATGTTTACATTTACAGATGTAACTATCTCATAATTTTCATAGTTGGTTTGGGCAACCAGAGTGAGCTGGTACCATTTGGTTGTCTCATGATCGAGGTTCTTCTGAAGCTTCAGCGCTCCACTATCTCGATCTACAACAAACATTTCACCTTCATTGCTCTCAGGATTGTTGCCCTTTACTAGGCTGTAAAGAACTGGTTGCTCACTCACAGCCTGAATCACATCTATCTCTGTGCCAATAGGAAGGTCTTCAGATATTGTGTAACGATAATGTGGTTCGGCAAATTTGGGAATTGGCGTCTCTGGTGCAACAATCTTGATGTAAACCTGTACAACAGAATATTTGGGTGGGTTTCCGGTATCCTTTGCCCTCACAAAAAACGCATACATATCATTTTCAAGGCCAATGAGGCTTTCTTTGGTTACAATGATCCCAGAGGTTGGGTGGATTTCAAAGTTTTCCTCAACATTTTCAGCATCTGCCTCAATTGAATATTCGATGTCAGCATTGCTTCCTTCATCCGTGTCTGAAGCAGCAACTTTAACCACAGAGGTTCCTCTTGGGACGTCTGATGCAATGGTGGCTTTGTACTCACCTGCCCTGAATTGTGGGGCATTATCATTGGCATCAGTAAGAATTACATTGACAACACTGAAGCCTACTTTTGCACCACCATCTCTAGCCATGAGAGAAATAGGAATAACCTTCTCTTCTGTATTTTCACGATCGAGGCTCTCCAAAGTGAAAATCTCTCCATTTTCATTAATAGAAAACTTGTCCTTTGCAAAGTCATTGATAATCTGATATGTTATTTGCCCATAAATGCCTTCATCGTCATCGGTTGCCTTTGCCTCTGCTACCAAGGTACCAACAGGGGAATTCTCAACAAGCTCTGCCAAATAGTCCACCTGAGAAAAGGTGGGGCTGTGGAAGTTGGCACCAATAACTTTTACGGTGACTAGGGCTGAGCTTCTGAATACACCATCCGACACCGATACATTAAGATTGTAAAGAGGTTGCATATGTGGCCTGCGGTGGTTGGAAATGGTGATGTCACCGGTGTGTTTGTTAATGGCAAAGTTCTGATCTTCATTTCCAGATATTATCGAAAACTCCAACTTATTTGTGTCTGAGCTGTCAGGATCAGATGCTTGGACTTGACTGACAAAGTGCCCACGTGGCGCCAGTTCGCTGATGGTAGTTCTGTAAGTATGCTCGGTAAAAACTGGAGCGTTGTCATTCAGATCAGTAACATCTATTGTCACGATGATGTCACTAGAAAGTGCTGGAACTCCTCCATCAACCACACGCACTCTCAGCTTGTGTTGCTGGATCTCTTCATGATCGAGAACTTGAGCTGTAGAAATGATTCCTGTGTTGCGGTCAATGGTAAAATAATCAGAACTCTTCCCCCGTTCCTCAACCAACTGAAAAAATACTTCTTGGTTATTACCAGTATCGGAATCTTTGGCATCAACTTGCAAAACAGATGTGCCGATAACAGAGGCTTCCGAAATATTGGCATAGTAGGTCTTTGACAGGAACACAGGAGCGTTGTCATTGACATCTTCCAGAATGATATCAACAAAGACCTCGGAGTGTGCTCCAGTTAGAGAGTCTGTGGCTCTTACATTTAATTTATAGGCAGGATGCATCTCAAAGTCCAAAGGCTGAATCACATGAATGACGCCTGTGTTGAAATCAATTGAGAACTGTTTGAAAGGATCTCCCTCAGAGATGGTGTACACAATACGAGGGCCTTCAGAATCGTTGGCCTGTACGTGAAGCACAGGGGAGCGCAACTGAATGTTCTCAGGGACTTCAATGCTGTAAAACGGTTTCTCAAACACAGGCATTGCTTTGTTCACAACTCTTACTGGCACTTCTATTTCTGCTGACAGAGCTGGTTGTCCACTGTCCTTTGCCATAACAACAATAACAAAGTTTGTGTTAAGGGCTTCTTTCTCAAATTTCTTTTTAAGTGAGATTTCACCAGATGGGCTAATTTGAAAGTGATCATGCTGCTCCTTCAGCTGATACTGGATGTTTGCATTCGGGCCGAAGTCTTTATCCACTGCCGTCACCTGCCGAATGACCTGGCCTTCCTCTGCATCCATCTGAACCAGGGCGTGATAGGGAAGGTTCATGAACATAGGTGTGTTGTCATTTTCGTCCTCCACAGTCACAGTTACTAAAACATGAGCCTTATCTTCAGATTTGTCTTCTCTTGTGACCTCAACAACTACATCAAATGTGTCCTGTACTTCACGATCAAATGGGATTCCAGTGGTTGAAACGACTCCAGATGTGCGGCTGATTTCAAATCTGCTGTCAGGGTTTAATATTTTATAGAACAAAGGCTCATTCACCTGATTCCCAACAGCAGCAATGACCGCTAGAGTCTTCTTCTCAGAGGAATTTTCTCGGATGTAGGCTTTGTAAGATTCCCGGGTGAACTTCAGCTTGCTCTCCTTGTTTTCCTGTACACTGATCTTCACTACAGCAACACTGGCAAATCTACCATCAGAAACCCTGACCTTTAACTCATATCTGCTCCGAAGCTGTGTGACATTCTGAATGGAGATTATTCCAGTGATGGGATCCATTTTAAATTTATCACCAATATTTCCCTCAGAGATGGAGAAGAGAAGTTTGGAGTTAGGCCCAGAGTCTGCATCTGTAGCACTGACTTGAATGACTTCTACCCCTTTGTATGTTGGCACTACAACAGTTGCCTCATACTGCTCTTGGCTTAAAACTGGTGCGCAATCATTAACATCAATTACTTCAATGGTCACATTGGCTGTGGTCTCTGCAAACAGCCGTGGCATTCCTAGATCATGGACCTGGACTGTGAAGCGGAAAACACTCCTCTGTTCGTAATCCAAAGGTGATGTAATTCGGATGGCTCCAGTGCTCGAGTCAATGGCGAAATAGTTATGTGCAAATGGTTCAACAATTTGATAGATGAGCATAGCATTCTGGTCAGAATCGGCATCAGTGGCGTGAATGACAAAAGGTGTGTTTTCACGGGTCAGTACAACACTATTGATGAGGGCCGACTCGCTGATTACACCCTGAAATTCCCTCTGGTCAAAGACTGGAGCGTTGTCGTTTTCATCCTTTAGATGAATCGTAAGTGTTGTGTTGCTGGCAAGTCCAGCCATGTTGGTGCCCTGTATGATAAGCTTGTATTCAGCGATGGTTTCATAATCTAAAGATTTTTGTGTTACAACCACTCCCGAGTTTGGATTTATATCAAACGCATTGTTGATGTTGCCCCCTTTTATTTGATAGAAAACAGACGACTGGCTGACGGCTGTGACCGAGGTCACGAAACTTCCAGGAAGGGCTGATTCGCTCACTTCTGCAGAAAACGCCTCTCCGGTAAATCTGGGGACTGCATTGTCAGAAACCGTTACCAGAACGTGTACGGTGGTTGTATTTGACAGCGGAGGTACTCCGTTATCTGATGCCTTAACAGTGAGTTCAAATGTTGTCTTGCTGTTGCGATCAAGCTCTTTGGCTACTGTAATTGTCCCGAGGACAGGGTCAATAGCAAATGAGTTGGCAACATTTCCTGTGAGAGAAAAGACAAAAGAAGAATAGATTTTTCTGTATGTTGTACTGGAAAGATGTGTTTAATGAGCACTGGATTGTACTAGCAGTTTATCAATCTAAGTCATAAAACTGGCTGAAAACAGAAGGAGCAACAATGCATCATATTCCCATCTCAGCTACTTCAAATATGCACATATACAAACGCAAAGTCTAACTGAAGCACGTTTCTTGTTTTCACATAACAGATTATTGTAGGAGAGATTATCAGTGGGATGTGCCCATCTCGCACATATTTGAAGATCCCCTAAACAAAATATTCAATATTCTCAGAGTATTTCATTCATATCCAGAGGGCAGCTGTACTGATGACTCATACATTTTTATGAGATGATTTCATTTGCAATGTTTTGCAATGAAAGATTTTTGCTATGAGGGGAAAAAAATGGGGGTTAAAAAGAGTAGCATTGTAACTTAGCGTGCATTCACCTGATTCAATGTGGTAGACAACCTCTGCATTAGAGCCCTTGTCTTTGTCAAGAGCTGTAACCTGGAGCACCGCCGTGCCTACGGCAGCAGATTCAAACACTCGACCGGAGTATGGTGTGCCTATGAACCAGGGTGCATTGTCATTGGTGTCGTCCACATTGACAATAACGCGCACAAGGTTCCTCTTAACAGGAATGTCCTGATCTCGAACCTATAAAGGTCATTTTTTTATGAAAGAGGACACACAGGGGGAGGAGAAAGAGCAGCGATTAGTGTTCAACCTTACACTAATTTCTTGAATGTTTAACTTTAAAACAGTGAAATCAATTTGAACATGAACTCTGTTAAACAATATGCTAGAACTTCTCGGAATTCAACAAAGTTCAGTCTGTTTCTACCAATTCATACCATGACAGTCAGGATGTGACGATGCATGGTCTCATGATCCAGTCGCTCAGTGGTATACAGGGTGCCGGTTCCTGGGTCTAGTCGGAACTTCCTCAGGCTGAACGGATCAGTGCTGCTCAGGAGAGTAAAGGTCAGTTTGTTCTTCTCGTCCCTGTCCACAGCACTGATCTGCAGGACCTCACTCCCCGCTGGTTTGTCTTCAGGGACATTCACGACATAAACATTCTCAGAAAACTCCGGCCGGTGGTTGTTGGTGTCAATGACACGGATAAGCACCTACAGGAGAAAAATAAATTGCATGCAAAGTTACATTTATACACTTGACTTAATTCATATCACAAAGGATACATGCAAAAATATTTTAGTGGCTGTTATGTAAGGCTTTTTAGGTTTTGTCAAAAAGTGCTGTGAGCCATTACTCAATAAAAAGCACCAAGAGGATATTTCTAAAGCAACCAAATGACAAGGGTCAGGGATAAGTTTACATATTCAAAATTATATTTCAATAACCAACTGATCAGTGGTGAAACGATTGTGTGCTTGTAAATGTATTTGATTGTCTAGAACCAAATAATGATTTCCAAACAATAAAGCTTCTGGTAAATGATTAGATATCACAGCTCTGGTGCATGCTTCAACACTGCTCAGTACTATGGTCCAAAGATATGCAAGTAACACTTTTATCTTTATTTTAACCATTTCTCTCACTTTGGTCTGCACACATTCACACATATACACTATATTATTTTCAAATCACTTTCCTGATCTCTGCAAAAATAAGCAGTAGTGTGTTGACACAGACTCGATCGATCCATGCGATGGCAAAAGCAATAATTTATCTGAATGGCCACTTGATACTGCTAACAGTCAATCAATGCTGAATAACCGCAATGAATCTAAATGAATTCTGAGCTACACACATGAGCAGTTCATGAAAGAGAGAGTGCATGTGTGAGAAATCAAATGATCGGGGAGTGCTGAAGTAAGTCCAGTGATCCCACTATGCTTCCGTATTAGAAAGTCTGAAACAAATATAACTTTGAGGATATGCTGAGTGTTACTTTTGTGCTAATATTGCTACCCCTCCTAATATTTTCAAAGGCTACGCTTTATGAAACTAATTTTTGCACATGCACGCTTCTTTCTTTGGATAATGTGCAAAGTGTAGTTTACTGTGCTTTTCCCCCAACACACGCACAAACAACAAAGAATCTAACATCCCAAACTGTAAAATTCCACTGGGAGCGTGTTTTATCAACACCAGCCACTCGTCTACTGGACTTCCGACAGAGGATTATGGAGAGCTGCTGGAATGCGATCTCTGTTTCCCAGACCAGCGAGGGACTTCTACCGTTGCCAAACATGGTGAACAAAGGGATCAGCCCAGATTAGACACCTGCATACCAGACACCAGGGGGTGATGTCCCGTAAGGAAAGCAGTCGATGCTGACCTGTTTGGTGCAGGAAGACTGAAGGGGGCTTAAATCACAAAAGCTCTGACCAGGTAACGGCTCACAACTGACTGGGGTTTGTCAGATCTCTGGTCAAAACAACTGCCCGCTGTTGTCTGTTGTCATAATACTGTTTGCTAAGCACTGTGAGCCTATATCAGAGACAAATATAGACTCAACCTGACAGGACTGATAACATTTACAATCTGCTCTGTGCTGTGATGCTGGCAATGCTGCTGAGGCTCACAGATGTCATCTTGCAGGGGGAGCATTGGGCTGCTTGCTGTTTGTTAGTGCAGTAATCTTGCCACAAGTCATGTGTCATAGGCAATCCATATCACACTGTTAATAAAAACGAAGGTAAAAAATAAATAAAAATCATTTTTAATGCGACATCAAATCTAAAAAAAAAACGTATCAATCTAGGCCTGTGGTGCATGTTGCATGCTCAGCAACATGACAAACTATCTCACTGTAAACATGTGTTCTCATGTAAACACAGACATCATATAGAATAAGATTGCAGATGCCTTCTAATCCACCTTTTACATACTCTGACGCAAACGCTTGCACGTACTCACGCACACACACCAGGAGAGGTTCCTAAGTTGCACACTTCCACACGTACATGCACACAAAGAGGCTGCCCAATGTGTCTCAATCTGGCCAGCGTCAGATAACACGCCTTGTGAAGAGTGAGTAAGGTGGCGAGAACTGATAGCGCCGTCGAGAAGGAGAAAGGATGGAATCTGGTCAGTGGTATCTGCATCTATACACAGTGTACAAATCTATACCATTTAAAATGCCCACAAAAAGCTATTCACACCCACCTCACACCCCTATATGCGCACAAACTTCCCTCTCCTTCTCCCTTTGCAAGAAAGCGCCACAGCACTTCAAAGGGACTTTGCCCCCAAACATCACAAACGTAGCACGATACAGCCTGACTGCAGCAGAAACGCTGGTGTACAAGGGAACTCTGTAGTCTTTGTATATGGCTTCCCCTGGGAAAGCTGAGAAGGAACACGATTGGGACTGAGACACAGGCGTGATAGATGGAGATACTAAAGAGGAAAAAGTGCTGTGACAGTAAGATTAGGGCTGGGCCATATTATACCGTTCACGGTAATACCGGTATAATGTTAGGCAACGATAGGAAAATGAAATATCGCGATAGAATGGGAGTAAAACGCGCATGCGCGGTGCCTTTGTTTTCATACGCACATGGCCGATTGTTGAGTGAAACAGATGAACCAGAATTGGTTTGTAAAAATGGTGCAACTTCCGTGATGTGGAACTGGTTTGGTGTTTGTCCGTCAGATACACGACAAAGCACATTTTTTTGCAGAACATGCAAGCGGCCGTTGTTATTGTCGTATTTGTCGGACTAAGATGCTCTTAAATCTGGGAGTAATCTGGGTCCTAAACTCCGTATGCTTCAGGTCAAACAACACTGCAGCATCACTTAGAGTTAAAAACTGTCTAAATTCTTTCATCTTTAATAAAACGATCAGCATTGCTGCTTTACCAGGTGTAACTATAAAGTTTAACTTCCAGGCATCCATGAAAACAAAAGTTATTACATTTAACGGAGTTAGAAGTTAGCAGGAAGCTAGCGGAAGTTAGCTCGCTAGTTTCGCTAGTTACCTAAGCATGATATTGCATGTTCTGACTGAGAGATTTCTGAAAAAAATCAAACGTACAGCTCTGCTATCACTTCCAACATAAATGAAGACAGGAAACTAAACAGCAGTGACGTTTGTAGGGTTACTGAAGTTGGGCTAGCTGGTATATAATGATGTGCTACGTGATCGCTAGCGACACAGCTATGTTAGCATAACATAAACAGTGAAGCTGGAGGACGAACGCTAACACTTTTCCACTTATAAAAGTTAACGTGAAGGTTCTTCATGGTTAGAGACAAATGCAATCGCATGGCAGGATGCTGTAAACGGACCAAACTTCAGTCAGGAGAACAACTGAGATAATCCATCCACAATGCGAGGTTAGTCATTAATATACTGCAACAACATGGGAATAGAGCAGCTGCCAGAGAATTCAACATTAATGAATCAATGGTACAGAAATGGAGGAAGCAAGAAGAATGAGTTTAATAAAGTTTGATTTATCTGACTGCTTTGTTTCGCTTAATGTGCCTTATAATCCCGTGCACCTTATGGTCCGAAAAATGCGTACTGCACACTGCAGTTTAATGTTGCAAAGCACCTCTTTTTAACTTCAGTGGATATTATACATGGTTATGCTCAGGATATGTCAGCACATTTCTACTGGAAATGCCTTTTGGTTAAACTTTCAGCAAGGAATTTGCATTTGCACTGTTACATTTTTATAAAGCTTTTAATGTACATAAAAACCAGCTTCTTGTTTAAGTGAAAATAAATGGAAGGTTGTCTTTTTGCGCTAGTAATGTTGTGGAGTTGTATTTTGTCTCGCATCAATTATATCGTCGGTTATATCGTTATCGCAAATTTTCAAATATATATCGTGATAAATATTTTTGGCCATATCGCCCTGCTCTAAGTAAGATGATGGTAAAGAAGATAAGTGACAGTGAAAATCTAAAGGCGGCTAAGGGAAATGGTCAAATTTAGAAACCAGGTTGCGGAAGGGGGGAAAAATACAAATAAAAGATGTGACTGAAAAAAAATGAGTGAAAAAAGTGATACAATAATGAGCTTTGATACTTAATAAGGTAAAAAAAAATCTATGAGAAAAAAAAGCATGAGTAAATAAACTCAACAGTCGAGTGAGACATAAAGAGAGTCTTTGTAATGTGGACTGAGATAACAGAAGAAACAGGAGACCAGGAACAGATTGTGAGCAGAACAGCTTGAGGTACTTCTGCACAGCCAAAGGAGGATGCCATATAGCTGGAGACGGGGTGGGGGGACTGGGCTGCATGCCGAGGCTGCCTTGTTGGCGCAGCTCCTGGCTATGAGGTGCCCGAGCTGGAATGCGGCACCCCTCGTCTACATCAGCTGATACTTCAGCGACGCCTTCATAGATCTACAACGGTCATACGGAAAGAACGACAGACTGGCCCACTGTTTTCCAAAGACCTCCCACAAACCAGAGGCCCTCATACTGATATTACCACTGGAGTCCCCAGTGGGCTGGATTAAAAATCATTTTCAATTTTCATCATGTCATTTTAATTTGAAAAAAAAAGATGTACAAGAACAAAAGCGTATTTAAAACAGTGCCTCCTGAATTACAAAACACCTTTTTTGTGAGGTATTCAGAACAGGACACGGGGGGGCTTTTCATTGTGCTCATTGTCCTCCTGTGCCATGCGTAGGAGAGGAAGCCCCCCTGCCAGGTGGCAGGTTCTGGGCAAAGGGGGGCCGCTGGCACCGAGTACTCAAACATGTTC
This sequence comes from Mchenga conophoros, assembly GCF_057382185.1. NCBI lineage: Eukaryota > Metazoa > Chordata > Actinopteri > Cichliformes > Cichlidae > Mchenga > Mchenga conophoros. The sequence continues at coordinate 15,914,707 of NC_140531.1, forward strand.
CCAAAACAGGATTAACAGAGGCCACTATCCACACAGGTCCAGCACTCCTGTTTGCACTTTATTCTACCCAAACAGAATTATCATCATCTCTGAAGGCATAGCCAAGAAAGATAAAGATTTCTGGAAAAAAAAAACTGAAAAAAACAGAAAGAAAGACAAAAGGGGGCTAGAAAAAGATGGAGAACAAAAAGAAAAGGAAAAAAACATTCCTAGGAGAAAGAAAATAGGCCAGCACGTCTGGCAGCACAGCTTCCACATGACTTTGATTTGAGGAATATATACCGGTAAGTCCAACTTTTGAGGTTTCATAAGGTGCTGTGTGTGTGTGTGTGTGTGTGTGTGTGTGTGTGTGTGTGTGTGTGTGTGTGTGTGAGCAGATCTAATTTGCAGTGAAATTCTGTGGGAGTTGTTTTGGAAATAAGCAACATATTATCCCCAAAGAAAACAAAGTCATACTCAACAATTAACAACTCATTTGCACGTTTTCCTGCTGAAATCCTGTCTTCTTGGACTGATTTTACTGTTGCGAGCACAGAGGTGAGCAAATTCATTACTGTTTAATCCCAACATTGTACAATCGGGATGATTAGCCGGGGGATTTACATTACTAGGCCATCAAAAGCAAGCAAACCTGCCTTCAGGCGTAAATTAATACATTTCACTGTAGCCTGATACATTATTTTAAAAATCGAACACGATTATATAAAACAGCTACAAAAACCATTCACTTCCCAGTAAGAGTAGAGCTGACAGTGAAAGAGAACTATCCCCTGACGCCAGAGCAAATGGCGTGAATGCCATGACAAAACAAGGTGGTAGCCAAAACACTCAGATCACACAGTGTTCCAAATCTTCAGGGCCTTTACAACATTCCCAATAATACGGGACAGTCAACCGGCATTCATTCATTAACTCATGTCAAAACTTGATCCTATCCCAAGGACCTGCGGTTCTTTTTAATAGCAATAATATTTAAAAAAAAAAACACGGAGGCAAACACAAGTCTTGTTTATAATGATTTGGGGTTTTTTTTGTTCTTCTTTTTGTGTGAGAAACATTCAGTAAAAATAATTGCTCGTTTTCACTGTGATCTATATTTTTGGACTGTTGGTTCAATTTTCGATATTTTCCCTGCTTTTTAAGATATCAAATGAATTGTTTGTTCTTTGCTATTCCTGCCTTTAGTTTAGTTTTCAGCAAGTAAATCTGGTTTGATGAGATTGAGATCAGGTTAAACCATTAAACCACTTTGCTGCATTTGAAAAAATAAATGAATGGGCAGAAAGTACAGCTGCTGCCTATTCTTAAGCTTACACTACCTCGTTATCGTGGACTCAAATAAAAACATAGCTACCATATGGAGTGTGTTCTGCTGTTGGTGGAAGTGTGAATGAATTTTTCTTTATCATGCAAAAGTATCCTACGATCATCCACCACTGTTGTCTTTATGAATGTCCAGGATCTTTTGATTTAGCCAACTCCACTCTACCACCGTATTCTGATGATTTAGCAATTTGTAATGTTTCTGCTCTCTCTAAGATAAATTTGCTTGGATTCTGCAGCTCAAGCAGTGCTCCTTTAACCACATGTTGATGTTTTACTGCAACAGCTTCCAAATTCATAGGGTCAAATTCTGACCCTACATAATCGAGTAGCCCACATCTTTGAAATTACATTTCTAAAAACACAAATCCCTGATAAACTGTGCAAAAAATGGCAGTTAATGCAGTTAATGCAGTACTTTTGTTCAATCTCTCAAATTAAAAAAGAGAGTCTCCACTTTACTCTCATATTCATAATATCACTGTAACTTAATATGTCTCTATACACATTTTTTTTAAAAAGCATCAGTCTGGAAACATATATGGATCCAACTATTTTTAGTATACAGCCAAACTCTGGTAACAATATTCTTTACAGACAGTCTGTATACCTCTTTCAGTCACCGTTTGCCTGTCAGCATATCTAAAGCAGCTGACCCACCTACAAATGTGGTTTATGGAGCGCACACATTCTGTAAATCCTATCCCTCAACAGAAAACAGCTGACGTACAGTGGCCAGCTGGGTATACAATATCATACACAACACTCATATGCAAGAGAGCAAATAAGTCACATCTTCAATAGCATTTACATAAATAAACACATTTAAAACCTGCAGCCAATGAGAAAATGTGTGTTCTGATATACAAGTGATGCTCCTTTAACCTGTTTCAAATAAAGAAACTCATGGCTAATATGGAATAAATCATACAGCTGAGCATCCTTCAAAGTCATCATCACTCAATATTCTGCGAGCTGCACATGAAATTTTTCAGATTTTGTGAAGGACGGCACATTAAAATGAGACTATATACTGGACTTCCATTCCAAGAGTTCAGTTTTTACTGCACGACTTAAAAACACTAAAAGCTGATGAATACAATATTTTTCTGATATACTTTTATGCAATATGCTTTTAAAAAATGTCATGGCATTAGCAAAAGTCTAGATGCTTGGAATTCGTACAATTATATACAAAAACTGAGATTTTGTGAGGTTTTCTATATAAAGCATAAATGAATCCATCCCCTACACTTGTAAAAGGGCTGCAAGTACAGAAGGTCCTGCTGAAAATCAGGCTACACTGAGAATTAGACCTTTTGAATAGGTTAACCTTTGAATGTGATTAATTGACTTAAAATGTCACTGCATACAATATCACTGAGAGGCTTTTAAATAAGTGTCTGTTGCCAGGGCTTTTAAGAAAGTGCTTTGCAGGCGGATGCAGAAAACAGCAACTTTGTGAGTGTTTTTTAAGGTTTTGCACTAAACTAAAGGACGTGCTGCTTCCGTGGATGAGCTGCAAAATGCCAGTGAAAGAAGCGCTTCATCCAAGGCTCAGTGGAGCACAGTAGCCAGATGATGAAAGGCTTTATTCATACAGAGTGACAACAAATAGATTCTTTTCCAGCTACAGTCCTCTGATGCTCCCCTTTGAGGACAAAGGACAAAACATCGTGAATGCTGCCATCACACATGACCCAAACTACCATGTAAAAATGTTCAAAATCTCATGGACAAGGCATGACCGTCTGCACAAAGACAACTTGCATGCTCAAAAGCTTTTATCATGGCAGCTCAGCTTTGGTATCAGCCAGGGAGCAGCATACTGTATCTGTTGCATATTTAGTTATTCATTCCATTCAGAAAAGGCCGAGGCAATTTGTTCCTCTCGGAAAAAAGAAAGAGAAGGTCCACAGGTTCAGGGAGAGACACAGCAGAGGGGAGGAGTTGAGCGGGCTCAAGAATGCACACTTGAAAAAAAATAAAGACAAAAAAAAAGACTTTGGCTAGACAGCACCATCATCACAGCAGCTCCGCATCAGGAATGAGACAATGGAAGATTCCTGGTGCTCAGTGCGCAACTGTGAAGGGGGAGAACAGAGGAAGAAGAGGAATGCCGCCTACCCCTATGACGACTTTAAAGTGGATTCCAAAAACTTTCTTTCTCAAGTTTTTTTTTGTCTTTTTGGGATGTACATATATATATATAACCCAAAAAGATAACCCCCAGGAAATACAAATTTACAACCAGGATATGGTTAGCAGAAGCTTTTCAGCAGCAAAGAAGCAACAAAAACATCTGGCTGCTCGGGCAAAAGGTTAAAAGTTCACCTACACTCACCTCTGTATTAAAGGGAGTCACAGAGTTACTAGTTGCCAACAAAAGAAAATTAAAAATTCACTGAGCAAATATAATATTCCCACATAAGACCCTAAGTAAGCAGTTACCAGAAGGGTATCGATCCCCTTTATTCAACTCTTGCTAAGTGACTAAAGCCCACTTTACTAAAATGTTTGTTCTTGCTGTTGTTGAAACATCTGTCTTCATATCTGATAAACAAAAAAGTAAAAAATCCTCATGCATAAACACAGGCAGCGCCATATAACGGAAAAACCTCACAGCTTCGCCACAACACATCCCATATCGTCTCATTGGTTTTGTGTCTCAAGTCATTTAGGTATATAATGAGGTTCACACATACAAAACGCCATTTTTCCTGCTCAGCTGAATGCAATGAGAGGACATCAACATATCCCAACAAACAAGACAGTTTAGCGCCCCCTTCACTCATTACCCTCCTCTTTACTCGTGCAATTTCCCATGAGGAAAACAGAATCATGACAACTGCCTCATCAGCCTCCAACCGCTTCATTAGTGTTTCAATTACCTGGGTGCTGACAGTTCGTGTCCCATCCGTGGCTTCCACTGTCAGGTTGTAATTTGATTTCTGCTCTGCGTCCAGGGGCCGCGCTACAATCAAGGTTCCGCTGGCCTTGCCCACGTCAAAGCGGCTGTCATAATTACCACCTGTGGAAGAACATGTTTTTTGCACAAACATGGAAAGACTGAAGATTAGAGACATATCACTGCTTAGTTCTGTGCATGTAGCAAGGTTATATAAACACTAGATGGGGGCACAGAGATGGACACATAAACATCAATTTTCTGCTCTGCTGGAGTCGAAGATAATGAACAGATACGCTTACGCTGATGTCATTAGCGATCGATGCAGATTTCCTGTTCTAGCTAAACATTCCCCACATAATAGCCATTTCATGCAATTAACCAAAACGCTGAAAGTATGGGTACAAAAAGGCAAAGTGATGATTGGATAACAACACGACAGACATTTATAAAAAAGACTTCTGAACTGTAATGGTGAACCTTGCTACAAATTGAAGCTCTAATTCACACACAGAATGAGGAGGAGGGTTTCCTAACCCCTGTGAGACGTTTAATCAGGTCACAGGTTTTAGTGGAAAAATGTGGCACAACATGAATCCCATAACACAACACAAGTCAACCACAGCCAACGGGCAGCACCAACAGACAATGCAGGATGATCTCTTAATATAGCACAGCCTATTAGGAGATCTCAGCAGATACCTTCTGCTGTACAGTTGTGGTCACAAGCCATCTGAAGGATGTAAAACATCTCAGTATCCTCTATGCCGTCTTGCAAATATCCAACCAAACAGAACATTCCAGAGAAAAAAGGGAAAGCAGTGAAAGAGCACGGAGAAAGAAGAGAAGAAAAAGAGATGTGTCAGTCAGACATTGATTAGAGGAAAGACAGGCTGGGAGGAAGGGAGAAGAGGCAGGCATTTCCAAACACAGCCTTTTTAAATCTTCTCATGCACACAGTGCCTACAATACAAAAAACAAAAGCAAACAAAGATGAATCATGTTTTAACACTTCAAAACACAGCTGCTAATTAAAACTGTAAGGAAATATACTACATGTCAGCCGCCTCACACAAAAGAAGCTAGGAGGAGTATCAATATTTATCGATTATGGCCGACTGATTCATGATGCAATTCGGTTATTTCAACCAACAGCTTTACAAAAGACAGGGAGCTGTAACTGCACGAGCAATAAAACGGAGAAAAATGGCCTCAAGTTTTCACACTGGCGAGTAAACTGCTTTAAAGAAATACAGGCTCTAACACCTTTTAGGCATATTTAGGCTGATTAAGAAACCACAGCTGCCACGGAGCTTACATAAGATCTCTAATCTTCAGCTGAAACATTTGTATTCACCTTTCTTTTTGCTTGTTTGTTTGAGATTATTTACAGTCCAAATGGGGGGGTTTATGTGCTTGTTTTGCTCATTTCTGCATGCCTACTAACATCATTTTCCATATGTTAAAAAGTGGGCAGACAGAACTTGTGCTGAAAGCCAAAATGTCAGTCACTGCTACGTTGCTAAGACAAAGTAGCAATCAAAGAGGACATCGGGCATTATTCGCTATTATGACTGACCATTTACACCGGAATTCTCTGTCATAATGTACCTGATGTTTGCATCTTTATATGGTGTACATTTAATGGAAAAGTGTCTTTAATATGGAGAAAAATATAGAGAAAGATTTTTAAAAAGTTTATTTATTTGCATTTTGGGTGTGTAAGACAGCTAACATCGCTACGAAAGGATTAATGCCGGCTGCTCAAATGAGTTATCAAATGCAATCTTATATAAGAAACAACTTAAAGCCTTAATGCACTATAAAATATCTCTATTTAAAGTTACTGTTTCTAATCATCCGCTCAGCCACACTACACACATACACTGTGTTAGTACTAAAGTGTTTCTCTATCTATAAAGCAGTAATTGAGCATTTATACAGCATGCATGCACTCAACATGAAATATGAATGTAAAGGAGACCCTACCTGTGATTTCAAACCACACGGGAACATCGGAGGATTCAGTGGCCACGACGCCCACCATGTGTGCCACAGGATCGCTTTCCATGACAGAAAAGGTGAAGGGGGACTCCTCAAAAGCCAGGTAAGCTGCGTCGGCTGGCAGTTGTGGTTTGGGAATCCACTCAATGTGCAGACGACAAGTGGAGGATTTCTGAGGTCGTCCATTGTCGACAGCTTTAATCTAAGAGAGGCAGACAATCGAAGTCTGTGTTACAAACTGTTATGTGATGGTTTTCCTCCAAATTACTTTCTGTGTAGCTCCAGAGGAGTTCATCTCCCTGAAACCCTTCAAAGTTCACTGAGATGTCTGCATCAGGATAAGCAACGCCTTGTGTCTGGACTTCTTTGGTGATTCTGTGTTTTGTACTATAAAGCTACAGTGAGCAACTTTTGGAGACTTGAGTCTGCATATTAGAAAATTAGTATCACTACCAAATGAAATGTTTACAGCTAACAGTGTTCATGAAGATCCTGTTTTGGGTTTTTTTTGTTTACCTTGCAGGCGGAAGATTGACAGGCAGCGTTCATTTTCAAACACATAACACTTTTTTTCAACCAAATCTTAAGATACTCTTCAACAAAACAACTGTCATAATGCTCTGACACTGATAAAACTGTCAACAGCCAAAGTTCGATGTCACATCAGTGGCTGAAAAATTTGGATCTTTACAAACACAGCTGTTGAATCACAGCAAAAAAAAGAAAAGAAAACATAAATCCTAAGAATATCTTCTCACTGTTATTGCTAGTGTATGGAACAAGCTCCCAAAAATTGCATATATAAATTATTTTTTCTTTAAGAAGAGTTAAATCCAGCAGTGTGTGCACCAATTAGCATTCAGTGTCTCTTACAGATACTACACTGCAGCTTTAAACACAAAGACGCAAAACAACAACTAAAGAACCGTGGAGACAAATAAAACTTGAGGGGATGAGGAGAGCACAACAATAAAGCAACAAACAAGCATCTGTTGTAAAAGCGCAGTGCTCGCTGAGAGACTCTGAAGCTGAGGACGGAGAGGTAGCCTGCGATTATAGATACTCACTGTAAGTATGTCGTATTCTCCTGCAGAGGAGAACTTCTTGGACGACACCAGGCCCGTCTTGGGCTCGATGAAGAATTTTCCATGTTCATCTCCATCCTCGATGCTGTATGAGATCTCAGCATTAGGTCCGTCATCACGGTCTGACGCAATCACCCGATACACCGGGTACCTCTTCATGGCTCTCTCATTCTCAGGCCTCTCCCGCTCAGGGAGTTGGATCTTGTAGATTTTCTCCAGGAACAACGGCCTGTTGTCATTCTCGTCGAGGACCTGCACGATGATGCGAACAGTGGTGGATTTTGGAGGAACGCCGTGGTCGGTGATGGTTACCTGAAAGGAAAGAAAAAGTATAATTTGATGAGGTGAACTTTAAATCACCCTCAACAGAGCTTATCTCTTCAAGTCACAACAGCCCAAACTGAAGGCAGTGAATTATATCAGCATCAATAACAGAACAGTAAGTATCCTGGGAATTTGTAAAGATTAAGACACTCTGTTACAAAACAATCATACTGCAGCCCCAAATAATTAACAAAGAAAAAAGAAAGAGGCATGCTTTTTCACTTTATTATCCTTTTCTTCCACTTCCTTTTTAGTGAGTGAACTGGCAAGCAGAACTAAAGGGATACTTTGGTTTCTTTGAGGTGGACTTTTATGAGGTACTTATAGTCAGTGAATCGTCTAAAGTAGCCTGCAGTTTAGAGAAGCAAACAGCAGTGACCTAAAAAATAGTTTTCAAATTTTCACCACTAGAAAATAAATATTATTATGATCAAATACAATCAAAACAATCAGTTGCTGGTCTGCTCCTGTCTTGAGCCGTTATGTTTGAGTTTTTCTGTGATTTCGGTGCTTTAAAAGGTTATTTTAGACCCAAAGTGGCGTATTGAAATACCTCAGTCATACCACAGCGCATCACAAATACGCATGTTCTGCTGAGTCTGGTGGCTCTGATTACAGCCGCTTTAGTTTCCAGCTGGAAAGGACAGTTGACAGCAAAGTAGTAATGTGAAAAACAAGATAAATGCATACTGATTTGTGGCTAAGTGGCTAAAATATGTTTCTGCTAACCTCGCCTACAGCAGTACAGCCTGAGTGCATGGACTCCTGTCTGTTTCTCCAAACTAGGGTGGGTGTAGCGACAACCATCTGCTGACTACCAATACATACCCCCATACAACCACATTTCAAAGAAACCAAACTATTCTTTTAAAACCGATTCCCCCTGTGATTCGCTGTCAGAAAGTCTATTCTAAAAAGGAAACCAATTATCCAGCAGGAACAAGTTGTTTGGCATTCTTCTATTGCTGGAGATGGGTTAGTCCAACACTCCGGTCGTAAATTACTTCAGAGAAACATTTTTGAAATTATTGTGTGGAGTTACTAGGTTTAGATAAACATGATTTCTTAAAAAAAAAAAAAATTCATATGTGTCCTTGTAATCATGGTAAGATTGGCTTGTGAGATAAAAATTATTTTTAATTAGCTGCACCTATTCAGTCTGGTAGCACCCGCCGCACCAACTCTGCTGCTGTGTGTCAAGTATGCACACAAAGATTCTGAACTGCTAATAAACATTAAGTCTAAATACTCTCAACTAAAGGCAGGAGGTTTTATTAAACCCCAGAAGCATTCAGTATAAAAGTCAGTGTTAAACAACTACATCATTAACATGGCTCTAATTTAAGTCCCTGCATCAAGTGTTACTGGTGGCACACTAAGGCTTTGTCACTTCTGCCGTGACTTAACACATCAGTATGACTTTGGACGTTAATGCGCACAGTCTGAGGAGCTTAATCGAAAACAAACAGCAACAGGCTGACCTAAACAAGCACAATTTTTAGGAAGTCCCAGAAAATGGGCTTGAGAGCTTTGCATCTGAGCACTGGAGGAGAAGTGACCATTTCTGTCTTCAAGCTGCAAAACGCTGTAGAAGGGCAGAACAAATGTCACAGTCATTTAAAACCATCTGCTAAGTACTTTACTAAGAGCAGTCAGGAGTCCAGGGTCAGAGACATACCATTTGGTACCATAGACTCAATTACTAAAGAAATGTGTTTTTGTTTTCCCCTCACTGTCTGCAGCTGTCCGTGCTACTGAAATGAGCAGAATTTATGAAAGTGGATGACAAGATACCAGAGCGTGAATACCAGAGTGTGATGGATAAACATAAACAAGGCGCTTTGTTTATGTTAAGTGCCATTTCAAATAGTCAAATGAAGTGCTACCCTATAGCTATAGCTACCCAGCTATCCATCACAATGTGCATCTCTTTGGGAAATTTACATGAAAAGCCTTTGTCTGATAATTAGGCGAGCAGACAAAAGACTGAGACGTTAGACCGGGGGCAGTCTGTTCACAGCACAAATCCAGCACTGCTGTGAAGCTGCAACTTGAAAAACTGAAGCATTCATAGAAGACAATGTACCGGTACACAATGAGTTAAAGTTCTCTCTTCTCTCTAAATCTCACTCTTTTACTGTGTCTTTTGTCCTGTCTTCCTCCCGTCGCCCCCAACCGATCGCAGCAGATATCTGCCCTCCCTGAGACTGGTGCTACTGGAGCTTTCTTCCTGTTAAAAGCAAGTTCTTCCTCCCCACTGTTGCCAAATGCTCGCTCATAAAGGGTTGTTTGATTCTTGGGGTTCTTTATGTATTGTAGTAGGGTCACATCGTTTTGGCGCTACATAAATAAAAATAAAGTAAGTAGAAAACAAGATGTATATTGTCTTCATCTTAGAAGTATTTAAATAAATCCTTTAAATCGCAGAAAGATCAGCATTTCCTTAAATTCTCACTCCCGACCCCATTAACGCCTCTTCTGACAGTTTGTAACTTGGGTGATACAATCTTCTGAGAAAACCTAATTGCCAAAGACACTCAGAGCAGACTTCAGCAGATTACAGCTATAGGGGGCACAAGCTGCTGCAGCACGAATCTGGTGTAACAAGCTCCATCTTGCAGAAAGTCATGAGTAAGCACTGTGCAAGAAAGCACACGAGGGGCAAGCGAGCCGGGCTGCTAAGTTAAAGGTTATTACAACCGGGTCAGCTATTCCTTTTCCAAGTTGTGTTGGTGGATAGAAAAGAACTCTGCTCTAGCTTAGATGGAGCCAAAAAAGGAGAGGAGACATCTGACATTAAACAGTTTTTTACATATCTGCCTATTCTTCCCCCAAGGCTGTGTGTTCTCGGATTTTGTGTGATCTCTGATTTGAGAATAAAGCAGGTACCAGCTATCCACAGCTGGTGAGTGGCTGTCATCTGACCTCCTTTGTGCACTCTTTGCTCAGGCACCACCATCACCAAAACCAAATGGTTCCATTAGTGAGAATGGGAATGAACAAAACCATCTCCTGCTGTGTGCTACATCTGAGAAAACATAACTTAAGAAAATGTCTGGAGCTGATTCTCCCGACGGTTTCTGGAGCTCATATGTGAAAACAGCTTAGTGACTTTTATCATAGACCAAGGCAGTCCATTTTGACAGTTTGTGGCCTGGATTCAATTTCCTGAAGAGAGTAAACGGCAAAAAGTGAAGCGATCATATGTAAACGATTAAGGTTCTAATTGGCTGACCCACACGTACCACGATTAATGTTTTGTATGGAGATGAGCCACTGACGTGTCCTGTATTAGTAAGTTTGCCACCTTGAAGATGGAACCCCAGTGACTGCCACTGCTCAACTAATGTTACACATTGTTGCTTTAAGATGGATTTAAGCTTTAAATTACCTATTTTAACACCACAATAGCTGGTTATTTATAAATAATGTATTTTGAAAATATATGATGTGAATTTTGTTTTTGTTCTTTCATTGACATTTAATACATTTACAGATTAATCAGGACAAGTTTTTTTGCATCAGTTGTTTGTGGCATGTTTGACAACTTTGTTAAACATGCCACAAACAACTGATGAAAGCAGTCCATTCACCTCTGCTTTTACATTATAATGTGCTCTCTACAGTCCCAGGCCTAAATCCTCGGCATGTCCTGGCATGTCCCACTTTTGCTATTTACCCACCCCCTCCTTTCTAGGATGAAGGCCTGTGATCCTGCCGCTAGAGCCCACACTCAGATCTATCAAGAGCAGCTTTGCCTTTTCTCAAATTCCCCCACTGCCTTTCTGCTTTTAGTTCTCTCTCTCTCTCTGTCTCTCTTTCACACACAGGCACACGACAACAACCAACCCCCATCCATCTCATCATAAAAGCTGAAGGCCCCCTGTGCTCCCTCCAACTCTTCTTGGCATTTGGAGCAAACAATGCTGACACAGCCCCCACCCTAATTGCTCCACATGTTCCACATGGTCCCACATGTTTGGTTTCTTCTCCTACAACAGGCTAGCACAAAAAAACTTCACTAGTTAGGACTTCAATTTGATTTGCTCTGCTTGCGCCCGGATGCCAAATTGTAGGGTTTAAGGGTTTGTGCTGCTGCACCAATAAAGAGCTTCCTGCTGAATTCATAATAACCTGCAACCAACATGCACAAACTTCTTAAGTTGCTATAGTTACACGGCTCTGGGTTTGTTTGTTTTTTGCACCAGACAGGTTCTCGAACTTCCTAATTCCAAAACCCAAATGTTGGAAGCAGCAATTTAGCTTTTACCGGAAAACAATGGCTGCAGGAGTTGTGTGTTTTCGACCTTGATAACATATAGTCCACCCACATTCAACAAATATAGTGCAAAGCATTTTTTTTCTCTTACATTCAGTTCACTCGCCAGCTCCCTAAAGGAATACAGTCCTCCCTTATTCCCCCACTTTTATCCCTATCATTTACTCTCAGTCATGTAATGCAATTAGTGCAGTGTAGTGTACAATCGGAGTATGAAATACGACACTGCTTAGGCACCAGATACACCAGCACATTAAATGTCACCCAGAGCTCACTGAATTGTGTAACTTCTAACAATAATTAAAAGGCGTCAGATCTGCTCCCTGCCACCACCGGAAACACAATTAAAAGAGCTATTATCAGCCTCGGCTCTGTGGTGAGAGAGCGCGAGGGAGGGAGCGCGAGGGAGGGAGCGCATGGAGCCGCGCTCAATTAAAACCCGCAAGTTTAGACGTCGGCCTGTTGGTCTGACAGCAGCTTCCTGTTCCAGCTCGCTCCATCCACGAGATGGAACAGTGGGAAGGAACAAAGCAACAGTCACCAGGATCTCCCACACGCCTCCTACCTCTCCCTCCTACCCCGTCCGGAAATCACTACAAGGAGAAATTATTCTGAAAGAGCTCTCTTGCATATCCAAGAAGATCGTTTTTGTTGGCAACATGTGGCAGGCAGCCAAAGTTGACTGCAAATGCCAAACCACAGAGAAGGGAAAATGCCCAGCTCTCTAGTGTGATTTTTTTTTCTTTAAACTGGAGCACGTTGACCTTAAAGGTTTCTAATTATCATGCTGCTCATTCATTTTCACATGAATTAAAGACGGTTTCTTTAGAATTGAAAATGAGCTGAAATGCAGTGCTCACCTCGAGGATGTGCTCGTCCTGCTGCTCTCTGTCGAGTTTCCTGGAAGTTGTTGTAACCAAACCTGGAAAAGACAATCAGCAAAAACAGCATTAATTATACATAAAAATACATAAACGACATAACGATAAAATTAAGGGAAAACAAGCATTGCTCAGATTTTGCCACTTTTTTTTTTAAATACAAAATTAAAGATTATGCCATAGATAAGATAAGACCACAACTGTGACATTTAAAAAGCAGCATGGCAGTGTGCACACAAATAATCGAACACCTGCAATTATTTGGTTGGCGCTCAACACTGGAACTTAATGATGACAGCAGAAGTAAAGTAAGTAAAGTTAACCAGTTGATCTGGCGGACTTTTCATTGTGATCTGAGTGTAACTTCATATTGTTTGGAGTTATGATAACATATTGAGTTTAATTCATTTGTCAGAAAAAGACAAAAAAAACCCTTCAAATTCTGTCAGGATAATATCATTATCACTACTGTTATTGCAAGTGTTTAGTTATATATATATATATATATATTTATATATATATATATATATATATATATATATATATATATATATTCTTAACCAATAACCATGAACAGAGCCGTGTCCAAAATGTGCCGCATGCTAATCAGCCAGATTGGTCTCAATGTCTGCTTTTTAAATTATAAACACGCCAAAGTTCTCAGCAAAGCAAATGTTTGACTGACCAAAGAAAAAAACAATCCTGCCACTCATTGTTGGGTGACATACTCTGAACCCTGGTGATATGTCATCAGTCACCCGTGAGTAAAGACTGCGTCTGGATAAGTGCTTTCCCTGTGGTCTTCCTTGTTCCTGGCCTATCCTGTTGCCAGACAGCCCAGTATACTGTCTTGTGTATGGGAAATATCACATTGACCTGAAAATAGTACCCCAACAGCAGCACAGGCTTGACACCCTACTTTTAGTTTTTCCACAAGCTGAATAATAGACAGCCAGTAAGACATCACCCGCAGGTCTGAGCACTTTTATACAAGAGGCAAAAGTGAGATCCTACTGCTATTTAAAGCCTTTCAACAGTTTTGTCGAGCACTATCACTCAGTTTAAGTAGGACGATTGATGATGTGTGACATCAATCACACGAGGGAAACCTTGTTACGCCGAGCTTTGACAAAAGTAAAAATAAAACAAGCTGGAATCTTGAGTTCCTGACGAATCCAATTTTCAATCAAGTTCACAAACAAGAGAAGCAAAGAGAAGAGGAAGAAGGGGGGAAGGGTATTGCTACATTATAGGCAGCATTCTGTTCTCACTCCCAATGTAATTGCAACTTTGTAAGGACACTGAGTATAGAGTAGACATGCCAACTTCGACCGCACCATAGCTGCCTGCTTGCCACACTGCGCCTGATTAGCATAAAGCAAAGGATTTCCGAAACCCAAACCCATCAATGGCACATATGCCTGCAACAAGAATAGCAGGCCACAACTTACAGCTCCTGAAATAGCCCTCCCTAGCTCTGCGATTCGTGGATATAAGTGAGTGCTGCTCCTGCTCCCTCTTTTTATCCTCTTCTTCTTAGGCTTTATTTAATCTTCACAGTGAGCTGTAGAGATATACGTCTACTGATATCTGGTCAGGGAGTGGATACATATTAATGGGCAACCAATTTAGATTTTACTTTAAAGCAAAATCTTGAACATGCACATATGAATGAGGGCTCTAAATTAACACCTCTTTTAACCCCCCCCCCCCCCCCCCCCTCTGCTCACCAGTGTAAGATATGACATCACTAGCACTGACAAAACAAATTAAGTTTGGTAAATTTATATGAGCTGCTGGGATTACTCTTGCATGACTTCTGCAAAAGAGCACAGAATCAGCATGGGTTAGATGGGTTTGCAAAGCAGGCCACGCTGACTAATTATTCATGTGCTTCGGCGAGGCCAGAGATGATGGATGGTAATGTTTTTAAGCTCCCCTGCGTGCTTGAGTTAGGTAACTATTCTCTCTAAGTATGTATTGTACCGCTGAATACAGATGGCATCATTAACCACATTACGTCTGGATGTGTAAGTTATAATTTCTCTGCAAATCAGCTGCCTGATCGAACCAGAGCAAGGTATCAAAAAAAATCCAGCCTGTGATGTAAACGTATGTGTCGGTGCCGCAACAAACAAAGCAAAACCAAATACAATGAAAAGAACAAGGACCTGGCCTTCATCCCAATCCCGCTCCGACTTTCAGTCCTGCTTTGTAGAGACCGTCCAGAGCTACCGTCTCACAAACATTGACTCAGCAGCAGCGGGCACACAAGATGATAACTTAATGACACAAATTTAGCACCGTTGCTGGTTTCCTTTTTTGTACGAGCGCATTTTCAAAAATGGTGCATATTTTTGTTCTATTATAATCCCTTCCTTTTTTTTCCGGCAGCACTGCCAAATCTGCTTTGAAAAAATAAGAGGGGATGGAAGTTTTGTTTAAAAAATGAGCTAAAATGGTTCACGTGGTAAAGACTCTGTCGACCTCAACATAAAACAAAGAACTTATATGATCTGTAATGTCAATCTTTTCTGAACTAAGCTGGAACTGCAGGGTGACACATTCAGTAGCAGGTTGCATTGAAAAAGCCTTTTCACACAGTAAACAAATCCCCTTAATCATTTAGTATGACCTCGTGCCCTTTTACAAAGATTTTCTGGTGCGTAGGATTTTACCTAATGATTATTTTTATTAACATTCAATCTTTTTTCAGTTAATTGATTAAATGCTCGTGTTTTTCAGACCTCAGTGTGAGCCACAAATTCAAAGTCATTCAATTTAGTGTCAACAAAAGGCAAATCAGAAAACTGTCACATTGAAAAGATGCTTTTACATTTTTTTTCTTCAGTAAAATGACTTTAAAGAAACTATTTGCTCTCAAAGCAGATGCTTTACTTTTAATGCTAATGGAGTAATCAGTGAATTCAGCTCTCCAATACAAAGGCGGTTTCAGGGCAATGCATCTTAATGAAAGTGTTTAAACTACAAGCTCATCTCGAGTTTCCTGAGCTGTCAATACTTGGTCTTAAATGTAACAGATTTCTGTGTGTGAGGGTGTTTGGTTTTCCTGATCGATCACAGTGGACTAGCTATATCTAACTTTAAGTCGATAATGTGTAGCCATGCAGAGGAGCTGGCGAAGCAGGGTTTAAGAGCAAAGCAAAGCACAAAAACCAAACTACAGTGCCGTTGGTGCATACAGTCAGCATTGTTTCTTTTACTTTGTCTTCTTCTATTGTATTACTCCTCCTTAGTTCTAGCACACAGCTTGAAAACAGCTCAACAACAATGCTAGCCCCGCCCGGGAAGCTAAATGGCTAATTGTTCATCCTTCCACGGTTCACTGGACCAGTTTAGAAACCACTTTCCCGTGTCACAATACCAGACAAATCTGGTAAATCAATGAAGTGGACAGACTTGAAGCTTTGGGTTAAGCCAAAAACTTCAGGTCTTTCTCAAATGTTTAAGGTCTAAGTATTTTAGAATTTTGATGGAGCGTGAAACCAGCGCTCTTTCTGAGGTCTGAGAGTGGAATCAAACATTAAATGTGAAAAATATGTAGCATCTGGTGCGGACGAGAAAAGCTGTTTGATGCAAGTTGTGTTGTGGTTTAAAAAGCTTTTGTTTGCTTCTGTTCCATTTATGTCTGACATGCTGCCAGCGTGCCGGCAGATCTCTGACCGAGGGACTTGCCGCCCACTCTAATACTCTGCTGCTGATATCACTTGCAGAAAATAATTCTAACTTTTTCCCCCTAAAAACTTTGAATGTTCAGTAAATCTCAACCTGTTTGCCAGGAGTGGTCCCTGTATGCAGGCCTTACCTCCACAAACCTCCACTCTGTCACTACTTAAATGTTAAAGAACTGTAAAATGGTTAGTTAGTAAGCCAGAGCTGACCAACGACGTCTGCACGTTCAACCCGCAGCCTTTGTCACAACACACACACACTCTCATACACACTTACACACAGAAAAGCCATCCTCAGGCGTGGGCTGAGCTGGGCCGACAGTAATTATAGCCATGCTGTTTTGAGAGGGGTAGAAAAACAACAGAAAGGCAGCAGTGGCACTCTCAACCATGGCCTTGAGCTCTACAACCACTGCTCCAAAATGGTGGCCTGAAGGGAGTAAAGGAGTCCAGGGCATTGTTAGGGTGGTTAATTGCTGTTGAGATTAGCAGTCTTGAGAGTGACACACATATTTATGTGACATCCATTTAGCCGTGACTCCAGACAATCAGGAATGTGCTGGGTGTCTGCAGTGGCTGGAGACATTTAGTATCGCTGATGAACTGACGCTGAGCTCTGGCCGAAAGAGAAAAAAAAGAGCTAGCCAAGGATAAAAAAGGGTAAGAGCGTAATATGACACCGCCATGTCACAAATGCCTAGAAGTTCTATTAATAAACTTTTTGTTGTTATGATTTTGGTCTCCTTTTGTTTGTCGATGTCTGACTGACAGTGTGCCAATGAGGCATGCACGCCCCTGCTGCCATTACTAATTTCGTTTGTGCACATAAGGCATGTAGCACATTATTGTTTCCCTTACCATCACAGTGGCTGCCTCCCTAACGAGACCCTCATCTTTCCAACAAAGCAAAGGGGAAAAAACTAATTTTAAAAACAAAACATTGTGTGCTTTTTGCCTAATTTATGCTCACTTATTTCATTTTAGCTCACTGTTGGTGTGTGTACCGTGTTTTTCTTTCATTTAGGGTTGCACTAGTTTCTCTTGCGTGACAGAAATACACTCCAGAAGTTGTTGTTAAGAAGATTGATCTGTTACCCCTACCACCCCCCCCAAAAAAGTTTTCATATCTGGATATGAAGAGATGGGAAAAAAAACTTGCGAGCTGCCTGCTTCCTCAATTAAATGCTTACAATTTTTCTCTTGTGAAGAAAATAACAAACAGAGACTGCATTATTGGTTATCTACAAACTCAATGTAAGAACCCAGACAAGCGTATCAATATTCTCAACTTCATTAAGATTTAAGTGTGTGTCATTTAAGCCTAAAACTTCACATCTGTTTCCACTACTCATGTGGCAATCAGTACTACTAAAAAAGAAAAACAGTGTAAATGTCACAGACCCAGCTCTGGAGGACTCGGGGTCCGTGAGCAGTGTGGACTGTCGTTGTTGTTATTATTATTACTATCATTATTATTATTATTTGGTGTATGGGTGTGCACTGTTTCGCTGTCTGGGGTTTTGTTCCACGTGTCTATGTATAGGGAGGTGTGTGTGTGTATGTGTGTGCGTGGTTGTGGCTGTAACCAGGAGGCTACCGGCACCGTCAGGCCTGTGGATGACGGGCCACGCCCGAGGAGGATGCCACACACCTGCAGCGGATCAGCGTCGGCGGAGGGAGTTACTTAATGGTGTGGCATCATTGCGTGAGACTCCACGTTAGTCTTCAGCTCAGTTAAGTTAGTGTGTGTATGCCCGCAGTTGTAAAGTGTCCTGACGGCTGCTTCTGTTGTTTCCCCAGGAGACGTGTGGAGCGCCAGACAGCAGCCAGCACGGGGAGTGCTGAGACACGGGAGCCGAGAGCACAAAGACACGGACTTTTCAGAGAAGACACGACACGGGAGTGAAGGGAGAGCATGTGGATTTATTGTCTGTTTTCGCACTGTAAATAAACACACTGTTTGCAGTGAAGAGTCCTGCATTTTAGGTCCTATTTTCCTCATCCCCACGGTCTGCCATGCAGCCCGTGACAGAAAACTCGGGTACACTGATACTAAAAACCAAAACCAGACTGTGAGTTTATAAAGGAAGGTTACATCAAAACAGGAACTCCTTGTTCACTTTTAATAGAAAAGTCTGGAAAATGCTGCCGAATAAGATATCTTGAAAAGTCTCTTCTCGAGGCATGCTCCTTAAAAGCAGCTATAGTTCAACAAATCTCCTCACCAGATACAATTTAACAAATACAACCAAGAGAAGCCACGTAAGCTAATGAAAGCACACTGACACAAACATAAGAGCTTTGTTTAATTTAGTCAAATTGATTAAGAGGGTGTGGATTGCGATTTCTCAGCACCTTTTAGCAGCAGGGCGTAGTTCTAATCTGAAAACATATTGTGTAAAATTTGGCGGTTAAGGTTTCCAAATTTTTGTCAAGGATGCAACAGAGAAACTAAGACAGGTCAATTGTGAAATGTATAGACATAATCAATGTTCAGGCTAATAAGAATTAGATCTGCAAGGCAGAACACATACAGGTAACCGCTCGGGCCGGTAGCCACCAATCACAATGACTTAACCTGTAAAGCAAACTGGCTGAGGTAAACCTCACCGGCAAATATTTTTTCCCTGCCTTTGGAGGAATGCTTTTAAGTAAAGGAAGCATCTGAGGTTGCTGTCATGAAAAGATTCTTAAGACTGTTTTCGGCATAGAAAACACAGGTCACAGGAGGAAAGAGGACGGCAGCAGGATAAAGGTGATGCTAGCAGTACAGGACTTAACAGCTCGACCATTTTATTCACATTTACGACCAAACAACAGACACACGCACACTGTGTTCAGCAGAACATGTTCGAATATAAAGTATAGCCAGATTCAGCCTGACCAGGTTCAGTTTTTCTGAACAAAAACACTGATAACACACCAACAGTGAAGATGATGCTGGTACAGTTTAACATCACAGCTGAGATAGTGAATGCATGTAGGGAGAAAGTAAAGCAGTCCTATATCACATCACCTTATGACAGGACAGGAGCTTCCCGAGGTAACACATGTCTAAGCTTTTTACAAGTTTACTTCCACATCTATACAGTTAACTTAAGAAATATGTGATATAAATGAAGCAAACTCAACAAACCAAAACAATGCACATTAAGCTGACTGTGCGACTGTAATGTCAGGAATAGCATTTTATCTACTCAGCTGCCTTCTGCAAACCCAAATCACTCAAAGATTAAATCAAAGATATCACCTGATCTGTGTTAATGACACGGGTGGTTGTCATAGTTAGTGTGCTTCATTTTACAGCGACATGTTTTTTTTCCCTTGCATTTAGGTCATGGGGTTGCTCATCTGGCATTCATTAGTTTGTTTATTCACTTTGCACCGAGTCAATCGCAGTTCTCTTCGGGTGTTTTCATCCATCCATTCCTGCTCTACTTTCACAAAAATTTCCATACAAAGTCAATTTTCTTCCAATTTCATTTTCAAATCTGTTTTCTCTGAAAATCCAAGGTTATGGCATTTGATACTATTTGCAAAAAAAAAAGACAATGACTTTCACAGTGAGAACAGAGATATACCACAAAGGTTCCAGATTGGATTTATTTTAAATATCTAAATCTTAGCTCACCAAAACACTTTAGGTGGAAAATCTCCTTTTTCACGATTTGTTTCTCATATTGTCCTTTGAAAGCAGTGACAATTGTTTGACCTCGAATCGCAGGAAATAATCAGGAAGTTGTTGGAAGTAACCATTTCCTATCTCACTTCCCCTGATAGTGGTTGGGCCTTTGGTAAACCACAGAATAGAATAGAATAGAATAGAATAGAATAGAAAAGAATAGAATAGCCTTTATTATCATTGTACAGAGTACAACGAAATTGGAGTGCCACTCCCTTGGTGCAAGATAAATAATAAATATAAATGTAAAATATAAAAAGTACAATAGATAACATCATGTGTGTTTTCTCTTCTCATCCCAGGCGTTATTGAAAGTTGACATGAGTGGCACAAAAAGTGAGTGATACACAGCAGCAAATCTCAGCGACTGTTTCCCTGACCTTTAAGTTCATCCCCTGGGTCCATGGCATCCGAGCTTGCCAAAGCATCACCTATAGTATATCTTTCAGTTGTTAGCAATGAGCTTCTAGCTTCAGAAGAAGAAAAGGGCTGGAACTGTTCAATACAATTTCAATAATGAGAATTCACCTGGGCGTATCGCTCTTCATTGGGGTTTAACAACTGGGATGAAGGGTAAAAACAGTCATGCATAGGTAGCCATATTATATTAGCTGTCAGTCAGCTGTTGCTTCCACCGTCTGGTGGCAAATTTTGTTAAGCCTCAATTCTACTTTCTGCATCCACGAGGCCACTCAGGTCCAAGTGATGTGAATTTCATCATCAGACGGTGAGTGCAGGGGTTCATGTGTACATCCATGTGCCTGCCTGTTTTTTGTGACTGTGCAGACTTGTCCATGGAGAATTTACATTACAATGCACCAACTATGCATGTGCCCCAGGCAGCAGACTTCAAGCGGACTTCAAAGAATTACAACAGGAATCGCTATTTGGCCAGCGGGTCTCCAGCTGTCCGTGTCCGCAACGGAGTATAATCAAGGCATAAGATGCCATTATCATAGATTGAAGTTTAAGCGTGATGACCATAAATCTCATATATATTAATTTTTTGACTTCAAATGATTATGAAAACAAAATCATAAGGTTAAAACTTTTTCCCTTCATTTTCACTACAAAGCTCTCTGTTTTTCATGTGTCATAAATCTCGTTCATTTCTTTACACCAGTGTACTTTCTTTAAAGGTTTCAACTTGTTTAGTGCAGCTGATAACTCAAAGGCAGTCTTTGGTCAACAAGAGCAGTAAAACTCACAAAGCTTCTGTCGGTCACCCCGTGGAAGGATTTTTAAGGGCTGCCTGCAAGCTGCCTTTTTCTCCAGCGCGCTCTTTCATGCGGTCAGCTTTTTGCAGCGCGTGATCTCTGGCTGCTGGCTTCAGCTCTCTGTCACACTCCCTGTGCCTACCAAGCAGGCCTCCCAAAGGCATGTGAGAGTCCTGCTTCCCGGGACTCTCTTCTCACCCGTCTGCACTCACACACTTAGTTTGAGGTTAAAACTCCTATGTCCCACACACCCCTCACCTCTTAATCGCATTTATTTTTCGGCTCCCAGTCAGAAAATCTTTGTGTTAACTAATCGAAATTACAACATTAACCAGAAATATCAAGATAGCAGCCTTTCTATCTGTTAGCACACACCGATAATAATCTACTCTAAAATGTCGATGAAAACACTAGGGCAATTAAGGACGTGTTAGAAAGTACCAAGGCTACACAAAGAAAGGCTGCATGGGTACAACAGGAAGTGGAGTAATGAGCATTCAGCAAGATAAGATGGCTATCATAGCAATCTTTACTCCGGCACTCTTTCCTCTGCTTAGACATGTAAATCTTCCTGTGTGTGTGTTTATGAGCATGCAGTGTGTGTTCTGACTACAAGTTCTGCTTGGCTGCCCTTTTCTAACAAATGCATGTTCTGGCATAAGACCCTCGTTCAAAGTCCACTAAGTCAGAGCACAGCAGCAGCATTTCAGAGAAGAGAGAGAGTGATTCACCAGGTAATGAACGCTGCTTACTCTCCCACAGAATAGGTGGGCAACTCGTGTCAACAACCTCTGATGAACTAGCTCACAGTACTGACAAATCCTTTGAGCAGAGAAAATAAAAGTAGACAGCAAGTGGGCTGGCTGTCTCAAGTGCAGTATACGTAGACAAACTATCACGATGCTAGATGTACAACCACGTAATAAACAGCTTGACTGTGTAATACAACCAAGTGGAATTCTACACAAACAACATGTGTGCGCACACGTATGTGTCTCACGTTCTGCTGCGATCTGCGCACTCCAAGCCCACAGTCTTCATCCTGGAAATTCAATTCTTCTTAGCTGCCAAATAAAGCCTGGAGAGCCTGGAACAACTGTGGTCATGTCCGTGGGAGGGATGAGATCTGTGCCACCACACAACTGAGCGCTGGTTCGTCTTTTCAATATTTTAGACCCGCACAGCATTATTTAAATTCACTGATCTCATACTGATTTAGACATAGACAGAAGACATAATTCACAACCAGCTGACTGACACAATTTTCTCCCCATGCAGATCTGCCTCGTTTCTGCTTTCTCTCTTTTTCAATCCTTTCAAAAGTGAGCCTGTGTCAGGCGGTTAAGTTCTTAGCTTTCAGATGTTGGGACTGCAATACTGTCTGCTATAGAGAAGAGCTGGCCTTGCACTTTAATGACAAACTAAAGTCAGGGATTGTCCAAAACAGCAGGACTTGTTTACTTGGCAGAAATAAAGTAGACCTAAGCCTTTCATCCTGAGCTTTGCTGAGCCAGTGTGGGTCTGCGTGAAAAAAGGACAACCAACGCCATACAAGGCGTCAAGTGAGGCCATCATATTTGCTTGAATCCGACAGGGCTGCTTGGAAGCAGCGTAAGGCCTAGCCCATGATAGAAGGCTAGATAGTTAGCTTGGAACACATGCCTATGAAGTTTGGAAACCCACACAAAAAACACAGGCCTTAACGTCTTTTCCTTTCTCCCTCCCCTTTGTAGAGCTTTGTAGATGTGCCAAGACAGGGCCTATGCTTCCAATGCAAGTTTAGAACATGTAATTACAGAGACGTGCATGCATAAATTTAAACATTTTCAAAAACCTGTAATATGCGGTTAGAATGTCATACTGAGTTGATAATATAGAGCGATATCAGGCTATTTTGGATCTTTGTTTAATACCACAGGCATAAATAAATAAAACAGCTCCAGGTTTTCTACAAAGAATGCCCGGTTATTCTAGTCTTTCACTTAAAATTGCACTCTATATGAGTCAAGTCATTTTCACACATGCACTACAGCTCTGAGCTTTTCTGACATTACTTGGAGCAGTTGCAAGTGAGAATGCAAATGTCCAAATCAGTTAAACCGGACAAAGAAAGGACCTCACATCACAAGCTCCCTAGTGCAATGTCTGGATAATGTATAAATGTATAAATAGTGCAGGTAATTCTCGGGAGAATTCATGGCAACTGAGTGTGCATCACGTGTCCTGCCTCTTGCAGACTCTGACCGGGTGCCACCTCAGCCTAAACCACGGAGGATTTCTAGTAGCAAGAGCACGCCTGATGCAGACAGCCTCCTGTTTCTACATGTGAGAACAAGCAACTCTGAACAATGTCACAAAAATCCGATTCATGTGGGAAAACGGCTTTCCTCTCTAGTACTCAGCTATACTGGGCTCCCTGTTTTCTCATGTTCTCACTGCCCACCTACCGCGCCACTTCCACTGAGTGCTGCCATCTTCAAATACAGAGAGGACGAAGTAAATCAGAGACACAGAGCAGTGATTCAAGGTTTTCCGTGTCCAAACCACTCTGTGTTGAACCTGACGCACAGAGCTCTGGTGTCCCACTGATAAAAGTTTTAACATGCTTTGATATGCATGAACGGGTCTCATCCTTTTGCTTCAGTGTAACCATTTTTTTCTTCTTCAGGAGCTCTTCTGACAGTCACAAGAACGAACCACAAAATGATACTGCAAATTATACTGTAAAAAACGTTGTGTCCACAGTAGGGCTGCCACGATTTGTCGACTAGTCACGATTACGTCGACTATCAAAATCGTCGACGACTGATTTAATAGTCGACGCGTCGTTTGAAGCTTTGTAAGATCACAAAAGACGCAGGAATAAGTGGCAGGATTTAAGAGTGTAATAACGGACTGAAACAGAAGATGGCAGCATTGCATGTACAAGGATGTCAGCTACCGCTAAACCCCGAAGAAGAAGAAGAAGAAGAAGAAGAAGGAGCAGCTGTGTCCCAGAATTCATAGCGCGGCCCAGCGCAGTTTCCAACAATGGCGGCAGCTAGTTAGTTTTAATATTACTCTTATTATTCTTTCTGGGTCACAAATTAAACGTTTAACATATTTTCAGGCGAGAATGTAGCTGTGTAAACCTCAAATATCTGCTCAGTTTATCAGGACACCACATATTTTCAAAAGTGCTCCGACGTTTTCGGAGACGTCTGTTACCCACTAGCTCGTTAGCGAGCCGGGGGCTAGGCTCACTAGCGCCGTGAGAACACCGGACTCCCCGCAAATCGTTTTCAAACCCACCGCCGTCTTTCGCTACTCAGGTTAAATATATATGAGTCACTTAGATAACTTAAAATGTTATTGTTTGGCTTTTTTTTTTTGTATTTTATTTGTTCCTGAGTAAATCAGTTTGTCTGAGATTAAAGTTATAGTTTTTACACAGCTGAATAAACGTCAAGCAGACAACTGATTATCAGAAGTGTGAGATGCTCCAGAATATACTCCAGTGTCCTGTTATATTTTAGATAGCAAGGAGTTTATTAAACTTCACCGAAACAATCTGCAAATTTCATTAAAATTTAATAAACTATCATCTTGTCTTTATTTTTAGTTAGCACAGACCTTAAAAGCTTAAAGCTGTAAGCTAATGATAGTTATATAAGAGCAGATGCTGCTGGTGCAATAAGCTGTAGTTTTACGTCCAATGGATGATGATCTGATTAGTCGACTAATCGCAAAAATAATCGGTGACTAGTCGACTATCAAAATAATCGTTTGTGGCAGCCCTAGTCCACAGTGGATTTGGCCATAAGCTTCATAAACACGCTGTAATCCTCGGAGCAGGAAATATTTAGTTCAGATATGTGGGCTAAGAACACTTTTTTCAACTGCTAAATAAGTGATGCACTGCAAGTTTTACCATGAGCATTTATACAAATCCAGAAACCAAAATATATCGAAGCTTGAATCAAGAAAGGTCATCTTCAGTGAGGAAGAAATAAATAAATAAAACATGCTGCCTTGTTAAAATATATCAAAGGCATAACAGATTTTAAAAAAAAATCTACTATAAAAACAGTGTTAGACTTTGTTGCAAGATAAATATTCAGCCTCCCAGCACTTCTATTTCACCGTCCCAGACTTTTTATCAGCGGGTGTAAGCTGATTTCTGTCATGCATGCAGACAAAACACTGACCATATGTTCGTAAGTTATCCTTTTGTTGCATCATTTATTTTTTCATTCTCTTCCTGTGCAGCGGGGAGTGCCCGGCATATTGCTGTGAGGCTTGTTTGGGAGGCACGCTACATGATGAATCCTTATTTGGTCAGAAAACTCACATTGCCACTTCCAACAAAAATACCTCCAGTTTGTTGATGTGGCTACCTTGGGAAACAAGACCACACACGTCAGTGAGGACAAACTGGAGCAACTGCTGCCCTATCCGTTCCTCTTTCAGTCTAATGATCATTAGCATGCAATGATCAATAGCACACTTGTGTGCAGACTAAGCAAGAAAGAAAAAGCATTTTCTCCAAGACATCCAGAAGTAACCATCCCATTACTAAAACTTTACACTGATGTCAGTTGATTAATTTGACATTTTTTAAAGGCAGCATCAACATATTAGCACAAACCTAGATCGCACTTTCTGAGTGTTTGAATTCAGAGTCTGATTGATATCAATAAAAATGCAGATTTAGAGAAGAGCCCTGTCTGTACATGAGCTTCACTTTGCACCTATTACAAGTATATTTTGTGCTATTCAACTAAACATAGCCTGCTCGGGCAACTTTAAAAGAGCCCAATGAAATATTAATCATCACACCATTTCCAGAGTGCCATATGAGTACACACTTTAGAGTGTTAGAGTGGAAAAACCCCAGTAGGCTCAACCCACTCCTGTTCTGGGTGAGTGTGTTCACACTGCTCTTCCTTTTCACAAGAAAGGAAACAGGACACCTCAAAGAAGCTCGCCACCTTGTCGGCAGTACACCACAGTATGTCTCAAAATCAAAGGATAAGTTAATACTTTGTGTTTGCTACATTTATAGTTGGCCTTTAAAGCAGACGTGTTTAGATGAGGAAAATGCACGTGGCGTTTTAGGCTATTTCCTGTTCATCACTTATCATTCAGGGTCTCCACCGTTTACAGGAAAATCATCTCACTGTAATCCAGGTAAGACAGTGCTGCTGTCTATATTTTTTACCCTATGAGCTGATGCGCTTGTAGTAGTCTGCTAGCAGCTGTAATTCAGGGTTATAATTTGTTCTGAAACACAATATAAGCTCATGACTCAACAGCAGGGATCTCCTGCTCTAATAATGCAATCTGTAGTGGCTCGAATTTCTATCCCAGCAAAAGCAATCTTACCTGTCTTGGTGTTAATAGCAAAGAAACCCTGGGGATTCCCGCTGGTGATCTTGTAGGTGAGTTTATCACTGGCTTTGGCGTCCGGATCGACTGCATTGATCTGGATGATTGACACATCTTTAGCGGAGTTCTCCATAACAGAGGGGTAGTAGACAGGCTCAGAGGTTTGAGGTGCGTTGTCGTTGACATCCTGCACCTCAATGTAGATCTCCACAAAAGCAGAGAGGGGCACCACACCGCGATCCATCGCGTAGACTGTTAACCAGTAGTGCGATGTTGTCTCACGATCCAGCAGTTCCTGCGTTCGGATAATACCTGCAAAAATAAAAAGACGGAAACTGGTAAGTCTTCATTATGTTGCAGAACATTTTTATATGCAACACATGACCCTGAATCTCACATTGCTGTCGGCGCTATCAGTGATCTCTGAAAGCGATTTGGGGTGATGAACAGAACAGGAGCGTAAACACCAGCTGCCCCTGAACAGCCAAATGTAAGGGCTGATTGAAAGGACTCTGCCTGACACATGTCAGGATGGCATATTTACAACAGTCAGCGCTCTCCTGTTTACATTTCATTGCCATGTGGAGGCTGTAACCTTCAGCTGAGCAAACACAAAAGAGCTTTGAGACATGTATGAGTTATACATGTTTACAACTGTTAATTGAAGAATGGCAGATCGACAGATTCTGCACTGTGAAAACGCTAACAGTGTATATGCTATGTAGCTAGTTTCGTGACACTGGGTTCATAAACAGTGCATCTCTTATGTTTTGAACA
Source organism: Mchenga conophoros (assembly GCF_057382185.1). NCBI lineage: Eukaryota > Metazoa > Chordata > Actinopteri > Cichliformes > Cichlidae > Mchenga > Mchenga conophoros. Next base: position 15,942,246 of record NC_140531.1, read on the forward strand.
ATGAACTGCTTGACTCAATAAATCCTCATGTGTTTTAATATGTTAACATGCCTGAAACAGAGTGGCAGTGTGAAAGTTCTTGCTGAAAATGCTAGCAGCAACATTTAAATGAGTGAATATACTTCAGAGCTTTTCATCCCCATCTGACTTCACAAGTTCTCAGTATGTACCGTAACAAAGGATAAGTTATTGTGTGAGCCTTTCAGTATGGGCAGGTGTCTCAGTTTGGGGGAGAGGACATGTGCTTGTGACTAAGTGTTAGTTTACTGGTGAAAAGAAATACAGATTATGGACCCTGTTTCCACCTGGCATTAACATATGTCCTGGGTTATCTCAAGTAGTTAGCTGTAAATATGTCAACTCCTTGTGAGATCTGACTTCCTAGGATTATACGCAATTAAACACGTAGCCCACATTATTTCTGTTTGCCAGCCCCATATGCCAGAGGCCCACATAGCTGAGCAGGCTAACAGAACTGACCTGTTTTCCACAATAACCTCAAATTTAAATCTACACCGACTCAATCTGTTCATATAATTCTCACGACCTGAACAAAATAAAACACACAGGTAGTCTACAGTCATTTAAAAGTGCTTTAAAATGACTTGTGCAATTAATACAATGAATGGTATCCAACTTTTTTTTGCCAGCGGTGGGCACATCAGGGTAGCGAGGTGAGTAGGTGGTCCTAAGTGTGACCCAGGACACATAATGCCCCTGGAAGAATGCAGCCAAGCGTGGCCAATAGCACCTCCGAAAGTGGCCTCAGAGACTGGATCTAAATGCATCTTTGACAACACCTGCTTAATACACCAACATATGACCGGACTCTCGAGTGCAACATGACCGCATTTACAAATAACGATTGTGTAACTAATTTTTCCATTTTCTTACTGCTTTTGCTTTCAATTTATTTTCCATTAGTTTTCACCATTAGTTTTTTGTAATGCAGTTCTTTGTGAGCATAATGCATCTTTTTAGATTACTCGCTTATAATCAAACAAATCACTTTACTCCAAACATTGTGAATTCCATTTAATAGCAGACACTTTGGTTAGTCACACAATGTAAATGCATCCTGAGGCTACATTGTGATATTTGTTCACCTTTCTGTTCCTTCATCAACATCAAACATTCTTAAGAACCGTAAATCCAAAACAAAGAGCACAGGGAATGAATCACTGCCTGCCAATAATGTTGCAACAGTAAATTATCTGGATATCTTGCACATGTGAACTCCCATTATTATCAACAAGCACCATATTTGAAGGGCAAAAGAATACCAGAATGTTTTTCAAACAATGGAAACCTTTATACCAGCAGCTATTTAAGTCTCTGTATTATTTGCAATAACCTTGATAACGTCAATGAGGATTTATCGTTCTTCTCTGATTCAGTTATATGAAGCTAATAAAAGTGAATCATGGCTGTATCATTATCAGGTTGGTTACTCATTTTGGACTACACTTCCTGGTGCTCCCGATAAGAAGCCTCCATATAATCATAAATGCAAATTTCAAAGGTTCAAACGGTTTGGTCGTTGCCGGATGCCCATCAAGATGTTGAGGCCAGAGCCTTGATCATTAATCCCCTCCCACATCTCACTAACACCACACTAATGTTGCTTTCTACTGAAAGCCTTCAATGTACACATTATAACTTAAAGTAAACATCACCCAGCGCTATGAAGTAGTTTAAATAGGCTCTCTCTGTGCTGCTGTTGCCTTTCTTCACACACAATGTGCTGGTGAAGTAAGTGTTACTGAGAGCAGACATATTTCTTACCTTGGGTAATATAAGATACCTCCAAATAGAGATAATACCCAAAATGACTTGTCACAAAAACTCTCAAATTTACCATGGGCGGGGAGTTTGGGGGTGTACAGCTAATTTATTCTCACGCCCCGCTTTACTTTAGCTTCCCTGCCTTTTCCTTCTGGGATCCTCTCTTGTCATTAGTCATCATTACAGCTCTCTCAGCTTAAGGCTTGTAATAAGAAGGGGTATTCAGGCAAGGGAAAATAGGTAGCTCCCAAAGCTGAGAATCCAGGCAAAGACAACTTTGGGCAGCAAATCTAGAATGCAAAGTAGATGAGCCCATTGTAGCATATATAATGACTTAAAGCTGACAACACAGAGGAGGGAAACTTTTTGAAAAATTAAACAATACCCTAAAAACAGATGTAAAATGATTATAATAAATTAGTACATAATTTATTAAAATACCATGAATGACTAATTTATAAGAGCACTAAAGCTCAGAAATGTCAATGCACCGCTACTTGAAGAAAACATGCAGGAAATTGCAAATGTTTGCCATAAATAAGAAATGCGAACACTTATGTGAGGCATCCTGAGCAGAAACGCCAAAGCATAGTGGGATGCATGCTTTAGACATCTGCTAAGGACAGTAATAGAAAGGAAAACATTACAAAGCAAATGTTAAAGAGTAAAATGAAAAAGAGGTTGGTGTGAGGAGAGGAGGTGTGGCAGAGGAAAGGTCATGTTTGCACATGCACATGAACATCAAAAGACAAAGCAGCAGAGAAAAGAACAGACAATTGGGAAAGTATGAGCCATCTTTTGTACTTGAGCCAAAGAGATGCCCATGGGTGATTGCCTATCTATACAAGTGGCAGACAAAAAAGTAACAGAGCAATTCCACTTTCACCCGGGTCATACATTTTGCTCCCAGATCTTCACCTTGTAGTTACCAGCAAACACAATCTAACATCATATTTAGAAGATAAACAAACTTTAAAGAGGATCCTGCAAGGGTTAGAGGCCACACTTTTACAGTTACTGCAACAGTAAACAGTTTTTCTTCGTATTTATTTAAAAAGAAAACTGACTAGGCTTGACCTTTAATTTCTGAAACAGCAGATAAAGAAAGTTCTCTGCTATGGCCTTGGGTGAAAAGCTTCAAACAAAGCACATGAAAAATGAATCTGAAGAATTTAGTCGCCACACCCATTCCATATACCTGACATACCCAGTAAGGCAGAAGTAAAACCTGCCCTTGGGCCACAAGAAAGAAAACAGACTGTGCAACAGCCTCTGCCAGATTTGCTTTCCGCTTTTTTTCCCCTTGCTCTTTTCTCTTCCCTCTGGCTTTGTTCTTCAAAGCTATCTGAGCACAGTGGCAGTGTGGTCGAGTGTTGAGACAGCCAAAAGACTTTCAGCTATCGAGACCAGCGGGTATTTTGTGTATCGAAATCACTGTTAAATCAACATCCTGTGCAGATACCCGATGAATCTATTCAATAAGAATTCTCTGAAAAGACAGAGTTAGCCACTGAATGAAGAGGGGAGTAATCTGCTTTGGAAAAGCTGTTGGAAACTGCTGATTTCTTCGCACATGTTTGACCTGACTCTTGTAGTTTGCATTTGACCATCAACGACCTGAAATGTTTGTTGTGAACAGCAAACAGGAACCACTTCCTCGTTTATTCTGCAGCTGAAAAGTCGGGGTTTGCTTTGAACTAGATACATTAATTTGTCTCACCTCTACCCCACATTCCTCAGCCTTCTCAGGCCTTGAGCTCCCAAGCTTACATAAACTTTCACAGTGCCCCCTACCCCCACCATCCCTTCTCTTTCCACAGTCCTGGCAAAATGCTTCAAATTCCACTACCTCCTTGTTGGGTCTAGAGTAATAAAAGAGTCCCAAACTAAGCTTTCTCTTGATATCAGATCATCCCAAAGTTCCCAGACATCTGTAGTCAAGATCTGTTTTAAGGATGCTAAGCCTTAATGCTAAAAATGCCTGAAATATGAAAAACGTCAAAGTTCTGTAAGTCAGAGTTTAGTTTGACTTATAGTTCATAGTTGTGGTTTACTAAAATTACCTATTCTATTATTACTGCATAGTAAGATGTAACCTATTACCTACTAAACTATTTTATCACAATTTTATCATGTATACTATAATAATACTAACTTTTCTTGCAGTTCATAGTTAAATTCAATAAGAAATAAGCGACTGTGGTTAAAACTTTGACATGCTAATCTTTCCAATAATTGCACACATAAAATACATTTACATAACATTGTTATAAGCAGACATGACTCACAAAGATTCTCAGTCATCATAATTGCGAAAGGTCTCACAGCTTATCAGGGTGTCACATCATCACATAAATAATATATGCTTTTTATCTCATTCAACATACCAGACAAACTAATACAACCTATTGAGGAACCGATTCATTTTACTTCATGCATCACTGAAGGTGCAATTACTTGTAGAACTCGAAAAATTCCTGCCCACAGCTGGCTTAAGGAGAAGTTTGTTAGACGGATATGGTTTTATATAGGAGACGGTATGACTTCAGAACTTCTTTAGACGTAAAAATAGAAAAAAAGAAAACATTGTCTAAAGAAAAATCATCAAGAAAACATGAAAATCATTCAGTTGTATGTTTAAGATGGGGAAAATCTTTTGATACTTTTGTTATATATCTGCAATATGTACCTGAATTGATTTTTCTCTTCCCATTTAAAAAAAATGTCTATTAATTCCAGCTGAGATAGCTTTTGGGATGTAGCAGATGATATAAAGCTTTCATTGTTAGTGGGAACATTGTTATTTCAAAGGCCTTTCAAAAAGACCTCAGAGCAATATTCCTTGATTCAATATCACAGTATTGTTTAGGATCAGCTACTATACCTACTAGCTATCTGCCTGTTCCTCTGATAACAATGACACCATCTCCATTCATTTCTATACATCACGAGGCTCTACATCTACATCTGTGGAGGTGTATTTATCTATTTCTACCCAGATTATCATTGTATATGCTATCACAGCAACTAGTTTCCCATATTTTCATTTTACATAACCTAACCTAAAAAGAAAAATCAGTGCCTTCTTATGGTTTTAACAACAACAAAGTTATGCCACTGTCTCCTTGCATTTCCTTCTAAATGTCTGGATCTTTAGCTTGGAACAACTCTGCAGTGATAATGGGAAATCTGAGAGAGACAATGTACTAATACTGCATGAACCAAGCCTTTATTTCCTTTCCTACAAGGCTCCCTGCCCTATTTGGATAGCTGTTAGAGTGAAACATGAGCACATCCTCCTATCCATATACCTTTTAACAGCCGCCCTTCACAAGGCTGCATCTGTGTGTTGGTAACTACACCTCAAAGAATGACTGATGATTCACGCCTGCAGCTCCTACAGTTATATATTTCTTCTCATTTCTGTGCTGGCAATCAATACAAAAATGATAGTCAGCACTATAATTATATGTAATAGTCAAATAAATTGTCAGACCAAAAAATGACCTTACAAACTTTATTGAGAATGTTAAAGTCCTGTTGTAAGCCCCAATTCCCTAAACTCAAGTATATCAATGGTCGGTAGGGCTGCACGATTTTGCATAAAATGAGAATCACGATTTTCTTGCTTAGAATTGAGATCACGATTCTCTCACGATTTTCTTTTCCAGTATAAATATTTATTGCACTTATTAACTGCACATCAACTTCGTAAGAGTTGAGACTGAACATAAAAACAATAAATAAACATAAAAACAACAAATGTCTCACGTTTTGTTGTTGCCGCAAAATGTTGTACTGCTTGAAATTCTGTCTCCACCGTTGCTTGACACTGCGTGTATAGAGCAGGTAGTGCAACAATAGAAAAATAGTTGCGGGACGGCACTGTGTAGCGTTTATCTAGGTTGTTGATCATTTTCCTAAATCCCTCGTTTTGCTCAGTGTTGATGGGAGCCATATCTTTGGTCAGGTGATAAGTGATAGCCTCCGTAATTTCTTTGTGCCTGCGGGAGTTCGACGGGTCTAGGGAAGCGCTGTATAAGGTTCCCGTTATTGATGTTTGGGTGGAGACCGGGACGGATTTTCTCCTGTCACTTTCTCGTCATCCCTGACGTGCTCTCCGTTGTTTTTTCCCTGCTAATTTTAGCATCACACGGCACAGCTTCTGTATCACGTGGTATAAGGCTCCGCCCTTGTCATTTGTTGAGCAGGAAGAGTGAGAGCTTGTTTTCATGCAGATCACGTCCCGGATCAAAATGCGGTACAATCGTCATCTTTTTTTTCCTTTTTTTAAAAATCGTTGTCATTTGGAAATGAGATCGCACATAAGTATGAATCGAGATCGCAATTTTCTAACGATTAATCGTGCAGCCCTAATGGTCGGTCTTGTCAGGTAGAATCAAATTGGCTATAAAGGCCTAAAACAGATACTAAAACTTAAAAAAGTCTAAGAGCATTTGAATAATTTAGCACAGCAAGCCTGATGCTGAAAATGTTCACATGTGTCTGCAGGAAGGATGCAAACGGCTTCAAAATATCGCTCGTTTTCGTAGTCCTTTATGCTTTACACTGATCTTTGGAACAGTGGTTGTGTTCAGCATCTGTGACTTTAAAGTAGCTATACCCATACAAGGAAATCCATTACTTTTTATTAAATTGAACAAATGCAATACTGGTGTTGTGCTGGACTTCAAAGTATACCATGGGGGCCACTATTTAAAGACAAAGTGAAAAATGTGAAAACTAAAATACATCAAAAGGTCTAAAGTAAAGATCTAATTCACGAGTCTTAGCGTGACATGAATAAACACACAATGAAGCATGTCCTGTGCGCAAGGCAGCTCAAGGTTTCTTTAAAAAGATTTAATGGACTGAGAGAACAACATACTTTTAACGAGGGAAAGTGTGTTTTTCATTTAGTAACCTACAATCAACTTTGTCCCGCTGCACATTCTTGGTCCCATCTCCAGAGTAACAGCACTCAAGCAAAGACTATTTGGGATCATGTGCCACTTAGCAGTCTAACTTTTATCTCAAACATATAGGCTTTAAAAAGTTTTTTTTTTAAAGGTGTGAGAGGGTAACAGTTTGCACTTTTAAAACTAAACTAGAAGCCAAAATCCAGAGCATAAACACGTACAAGAGTAGATCTTTTTATTCTGGTTAAGGACCTGTTTATTTTATCATGATGGAAAAAGAAGTGAAGCGCTGGCAACTTTTTGTGCTAATGGAACAGGACTTTGTCATTATGCATCAAACTGTTTCATTTGCCTTCACAAAGAACCCTTTCACAGTACAGGCTGCAAACAGCTTCAAGTGAAAGGGCAATGCATATTTTATCCAACAAGAAAGGGCAATGCATACATTATACAATCAGCATCTGCGCCTCATGTAGACTCAACACACTGCTTCGGTTAACTTGTACATTGCACAATTTAACTTCAAGCAGAGACACATCTTCCTTGGAGTAGATTTTCAAGGTAAGGCCTGTCTAGAGCTTCATCAAAGCCACCAAAGACACACTCTTCAATCACAGTTCCTTTTGGGTTATGGTTTGGTTTACTAACACATTGACAATGCACAAAAAAAGGCGTTATGTTTAAAGAAAGTTTAACTCTTACATGCCTGCATACAGTGACAGAGTCCACTTTAAATGAAAGGAGTAAAATATTTAAATTTTTGTTATTATTAACTATATTACCCTATCAAAATGTTCACTTCCATCTTCCATCTATATTCCCAAAATACATGGCCCAAAATACATACTACCACTAAAGACACTGGCTATCTACAGGAGATAAATAGTGATTATTATATAGGGTTCTTAGTATAGCTTTAACTATAGCCGTCTTAGCCTGTTGCAAGCATGTTCCTTTTCAATTATTTAGACTTGACCTGGTACATAATCCCTCCCTGCTGCATAAGCTATTAAAAAACAGAAAACTTTGCTGAACTAAAGTCATTGCCTCCGTTTTAACAAAAAGCAGGCACAAGAACAACTTCTTCGGCATACTGTCAATCAGTCTGGAGCCGGCTCTGAGTAAGAGTTCAGTAAATGTAAACATTAATTAAGCTAGCAGTCATCATTAAGCCGGGCAATGCCAAAGTTATGAAAATGCAGGGGTGTTTTTAAAACCCCCTGTTTTCCACAGGTAGCCTGTCGCTCCCAATGCCAGAATCAGTAGATCTATTCTGAAAGGTTACAATTTTCTCCGTATTAGACTAACTCAATTCAATTGTCTCAGGCTACTTTATTCACCCTGTTTGGTAACCTTTACCCTCCAGGGCCTAAGTTATCAGAAGTCAAAACGCCTACCATAACCCTGAGTTTTCAAAATAGCACAAATGTCACAGATGTCGACTTAGCGCTCACAGAAGTGACTGCAGATTCCAAAGTTGTGCTAGTCACTTCTTCCAAACTCTTACATTCAAACCATCATAAAGACTTTCACCAATAAATACTGAATCCCACAGCATGAGACTCAGTTACACAGTGGTTCATTAAAGGTGCTGGAAAAGGACTCCTGTGAAGATTGCTCATTACTCATTTACCTCTGTCTTTTCTGAAACTGCCTTCTTCTTCGATTGTTGCAGACAGAGGAAAAATAAGACGATTACTCACTGGCAATAAAAAAAAAACCCTTGCCTAGGTGTGTCAGGTTGAGTCAGGTGTGCTTGGAGGAGTGGAGACTTGCACAGGTTCATCAAGATAAGCATAGCTTTATTGCTAGTCTGTTTGAACTAGGACTGGAAGTTGACCTCATATGAATTTATATGTCTTTTCACCTCAACAGTATGTAACTGTTTCTACAGCTGCTTGTATGAAGATTATAATGATTGTTAGCCTTTCTTAAGGACAGAAGTGCCATCTAGGTTTGCTCTATAAAAGGCACAGGCTTATTTGGAAACTCATCAATTTGTGATGAGTGTGAAATTTGAAGAGGTATAATCCTAACAAATTCCTATGACACACACGCACTTCCCCAGTGGATTTCTCCACAGCCATATTATCAGCTGAGGAATTAAAGCTCAGGAGTGGCAGCCTCTCTTCAAATTGCTTTCAGTCTTTTTAGAGTACTAACTGCAAAGCCTTTTTAAAGACAAACCTGTAAAATACATAAAAAACTAAGTCACTGCATGAGCCATTTGCCACAAAATTGTAATACCAGCTGGCCTCTGGAGCCACAACATGTAAAACAGTAGCTAGCCACCTTTTTCAAGAAAACTCCAACAGCTGAAAACACTTCACGCAAGTCAAGCTGCCCGAGATTCACAGAATTTACAGAAAATGTAAAATTTTTGTGATACCGTTGTCAGGACGATAAATGTCTATATGTATATGAGATTTTGGTCATATCCCACAGCCCTAAAGCTGAGTTATTTTGCTCTTAGTCCTTTCTAGTTAAAAATCACGTCACTATCAGCAAAGTTTCCAGTTAAACTGATGAGCAATGGATTTGTTGTGCAGAATGGGAAAAGACCCAGGAATGAGCCTTCATGAGGGTATGTTTAAATTAAGATGGCACTCATCCAGTGACCACAGAGCTTTTAATAACACAGAGAATGTCTGGACAAACAGTTGCCATGGACTCCCTCAGTCCAACGGAAAGCAACCATAATAGAAGAAGACGACGTGGCTTGCATGGGAGGTTTCCTCCTACTTTGAGTTGATGTAAATGAGGACAAGATGGTGTTCAATAAACAGCAACAATGGACAGCTTTTTTTTTTTTACTTTATCTGTGCCTGAAACAAATAATTTGTTTGTTCCTTGGATGGTTTATGAATGTCACTCTCAAAGTCTCAATACATCCTTTGTTTGGATTTGTTAGATACTCCTACTCTTCAAGAGTCACTCACTGTCGACTAGCTCAACCACTACAGAGTGCTATGCTTTACACAGCAACACTATGTGACCCACATAACAGTCTTCCTGTGGATGTTACTATAAGAAAAAATCATTGGGTTTTACACATGTGGTGATGGAACGAGCAAAACAATGCAATGCAGATCAAGACTGTGATTGATGTACTCTTAACAAACACATGCCCAAGTTCAGCAACACAAGCATCAAGTAAAACGCAAAAACACTTCTGCCTTCACTACTTCCCACTGAGAAAAACAAATTTCAAAACTAGAGGTGTGCGGCTCCTGGCAGTTTTCCCCACACCACTTTTTCACTTGTTTTCTAATTTTAAACGATTTTAAAACAGCCTGGTTAAAATTCACAACATGCAGCTGCAGAAGAGTATATAGTGGGGACGCACCCGTGCTTATATTTTCCTTTTGGAGGCACAATATTTTAAACGCATATGGTAGCTTTAGCACACCACACCCTTCATCTAGTGAAATCATAGGAGCGGCATTACCACCTTGGCTCTATTTAGTTGTCTACTGACCTCAGATGTAATCCATAATAACAGGACCCAGCCCAGGACAATCCTATCATTGCACCTCCTGATAATCACTTAATATAGGCCTCAGGGATTAAGTAGAAGATCAAACCAGGCTCCCAGAATCTGTGCCCTACATGGGATTTTAAAGGCAGACGTAGACGCCAGTCACAGGTCTGCATGCGGCGCCATCAACAGTAATATTAGTAGTATCACAGTACTAAGGTGTAGGGCCTTTTCGGTGGGATGGATGGAGGGATTTCTTTCAGATTTGGCACAAAAACTGCCTTGGACTCAGCAATGAACAGATTAGATGCCAGCAGTTAAAGGTCAAGGTCACTGTGATCTCTGAAGTTTCAGAACATGACTCAACTCATGGACGCACAGTTTTAGATTTAAATTCAATGTACTGAAATGATTAAAAGCTGGTGGTTAAAAGTTGATGTTACCGTAACTTCACAAAAACTTTTTTTGCTATATTCAGAAAATTCATACAATAAATGTGATGAAATTCAATGCATATGTCGAACTGAATAATGATAAAGTGATGACATTTTACACCTAAAAAAAGTTTAAATCATATAAACGATCCTGCAAAATTCCCACAAAACTGCCTTTATATGACCATTATTACAATAGGAGAGGAGTAATTTGGATGTACTAATGACTGATGGCCTGATCATTGTGCAATGTTTTTTCTTACAGCATGAAATCACTAAACAAATGTCCAAGTAATTGGTATTAGAGAATGTATGCATGCTCATGAATGACTTTTCTTGCTATATTTGTTAAATATTCTCACAGACCGTACACTCTGGTGAAAAGCTGGTAAGGCATTAACCCATTTAAAATCCATGATATGCATCCAGATTCATTTAATATAGAAGTACCAAAACAGGAAGTAACTCAATGAAAACTCCTTCATGCATCCATGAAAGTGCACAGTCACTAGTTCAAGCTTTAAATATCCCAGCATCTGTCTTCATAAAGCAAAAATCTTATTAAAATGAGACATCCAACCACTACCTCAGAAACAATCGCAAACACAGCAACTGACAAACTGCCCTGAAGGTTGCATCCTTCATAACGGCTCATCTTCTCATGCTAAATTTACGAGGCAGACGAAGGTATTTCCCAACAGGTTCACTGTGGAGACTTCCTGTCAGCTCACTGAATACTTCACATATATCTAATTCTTACTAAACATTAACCTAAAGATATAAACCTCTTTCTCAACAGTAAAAGTCAGCAGCAGACTGATAGATCACGTTTCCAGCTTTCTTAAGAAACCTATAAACTTTTGAGGTTACATGTGCCAAGGAAAATCGCTGAATTATGCATTACGTTTCACTGCCTCATTTAATCATTAAATATGTAAAGTGCAGAGAGAAATGTAATTTCAAATGGGGATTTAAGTCACATTAAGCAAGTCAAAAATGTTGTTACTAACTTTTAAAAGGAATGCAGAGAAGCCAGGCACAAACATCCAACCCAGGTGATTGCTGTGTTTGGGGTAGGAACTCCAAGAATCCCAGACTGCTTATTTTGTGCTAATTTGAGTCAGCTGTTGGACTCATTCTGGGCAGCTGAGAGTGTATTAACATATTTTCTGCAGCATGATAGGAAATCCACAAGCAAATCCGTGCCATTGGTACTATACTGAAAATATATATGCTTAACATTTTAGATTTGGGTCAAACAGATTTGACCGTTTTCCAAATGCAACCCATTTTATTATGAATCCATGTGTGTTCCTTGTACACCAGCACCTACTTCTGAATGTCCACACAGGTCTAAGAGAGAGCTAGTCCATCTGTTCCTGCCATAAAATCTCCAAAAGAAGAAAAATGACTGAAAAAGGGAACTTCACCCGTCTCTTAGAAGACTCCCTTAGTTCATTATTCCACACAGTGGAACATGACTGAATAAACCGTAGCTGCATAATACTTTCCTTATGCAGGTCTTTCAACACAAGCTTCACATAGATCTAGCGAATAAAGAGACTCACCAGTTTCCTCATCAATGGAGAATACCCCCAGGCCAGACCCATCTCGGATGGAGTATCGAATCTCTCCATCTCGGCCTCTGTCTTCATCTTCAGCTGTTACACTCATCACTGAAGTCCCAATGACCGCATCCTCTTTTATAAATCCCTTTTCCACAAACGATCGGAACATAGGCCTGTAAAGATTCTCATTCACGTCCACCACGTCCACCTCGATAAAGCAGGTTGATGACAAAGATATGGGCTTCCCTTTGTCTTTAGCTTTTGCAGTAAGATTATACACCTGTTTTGTCTCATAATCTAGATTCTGAACAATTCGCAGCGCACCGCTGAGTTTGTCTACTTCGAAATTCCCGTCTCCATTATCAATAAGGCTGTATCGTACCTGACTGGAAGGCCCAATATCGGGGTCATGAGCCTCCAGCCACATGATTACTGTACCGATTGGAAGGTCCTCCCTCACTTTTACACGGTAATTAGGAGGGAAGAATTTGGGTGGATTATCATTCACATCTTCCAAGGTGATTTTGAGGGGAACTGTGGACACCAGCTGAGGCTCATTTCCTGCCTGGTCACGTGCCGCAATCTTCAAGACATAAAATGGATGGAGCTCGCGATCCAGTGGCTTTGTCACTGTCACCACACCGGTATTTTCATTGATTGCAAAATGATCTGTGCCTCCCAAAATTGAGTACTTGACGATTCCATTGTCACCTCGATCCTTATCTGTTGAATCCACCTGGATGATTTCAGTCCCAACAGGTGTACTCTCAGTTATTTCAACAGAATAAGATTCTTGCAAAAACTGGGGGCTATTGTCATTGGTGTCTAAGATTTTAACATCCAAGAGACGCGATGAGGATTTCTGTGGTATCCCGAGATCATAAACTGTAATGTTGAGGGTGTAGTGATCTGCTGTTTCCCGGTCAAGAGGAGAGTAAACCAAAAGCCAACCAGTTTCCATATCTACTATGAAGTGGCTTTCTGCATCTCCTCCTGAAATAACATACACTAGCTTCCCATTAAAGCCACTATCTGAGTCTGTGGCATTTAAATGGACAATCCGGGCCCCGACAGGGAGATCTTCTTTGACTTCAATAACACTTGGAAAAGACTCTGAGAACTGAGGAGTGTACCGGTTGACTGAGTGAAAGTCCATGAAGTTGTCATCCGGCTCATTCTGCGTGTGGATTTTGCTGCCCTGAAGCAGCTTTTCAGCCAGCATAGTAGCGACTCCGGTTTCCACGCACTTTAACTGGACGGGCTTGCGCGCCGTGATGACAGTTATGTTCATAATCATTGGCTGAGTCTCATGTTCGCCATCAGATGCAACGATTTGTAAACTATGAAACGAGACCTTAGCTGCCTCTCCCTCGCTCAGTGAGTGCTTCAGTGAAAGCATGCCAGAGTTTGGGTTCAGCTCAAACAGGTCAAGATCATTCCCAGCTTTAATATTGTACCGTACTAGCTGCAGTTCATCAGCATCAATGGCAGATGCTGTTGTTATCTGCTCTCCCACGCCATGATCTCTCGGCACAGTCACTTCACAGTCCACATTTTCAAACAAAGGCTTATTGTCATTCAGGTTGTTTAACGTTATAATGACTGATGCTTCCACCTCTCTCCGGAATGGGGATCCCCAGTCTGATGCTCTGACTTTAAGATTGTAAATCCTGGGCATGAGCTCATAATCTAGGACCTCCGAGGTACTGATGACACCAGAGAAGTAGTCAATGACAAACGGCTGAGGATTCACATTGGTAATGCTGTAGGTCACATAGCCATTCTCCCCTTTGTCTAGATCAGTGGCTTTAACAGTCACCACACTAGTCCCTATGGGTACATTCTCATCAACACTGGCTTTGTAAGATGTCTGCTGGAATTCAGGTGCATTGTTATTTACATCAATCACATCAACAATCACTTTGGTTGTTGCTTTTTTGTCACTTGTAATCACATCCAACTGAAATTGTGAGGAAATATCAGCATTGATTGGCCCTGCGGTGCTGATTAAGCCAGTATCTGGATTGATGGTGAATCTGTTCTTGTCAGATTTGTGCCTAAAAGCATATTTTAGTTGTGGATACTTTGGCACAGCTGTTACCATAGTGACAGGTGTGTGAAGGGGGGCGAATTCACTCAGATTGACTCTGTAAATGGCCTTTTCAAATACAGCAGGGCCCACTTTGAACTGTGGAGAAGTGACATGTACCAATTTAGCTGATGAAAATTGAGGGGGGCTGCCTTTGTCCTTTGCCTGTAAAGTGAGGTTGTATCCAAAAGGTTGGCTATCCCAGTCGACATCTTTGACTGCTTTTATTTTATACTCCCTGCTCCCGGGGTTGGTTCTTACAGCCTTGAACTGTTGAAGAGGGTCACCAGCCACAATGCTCAGTGATGCTATTTCTCCATTTGGTCCTTGATCTTTGTCCTCCACTGTCACAATGGCATAAGTGGGGTCATGGTCTGCATCAGAGGGGGCCAAGGTTACTGCAGTAATTACAGGTGCGTGCTCATTGGCCTGCTCCACCCTGACTGTAAGTCTGGCCATGCTACTGAAACCACTGCTCCCGTACAGCTTCATCCCTCTGTCCACGGCAAGGATCTCCAACTCGTACAGCTTCGTCTCAGAGTAATCTAGTTTGCCCGTCAGTGTCACCACACCGCTGGTTGGATGTACTGCAAACATGTCTGTCCATTCCCGGAAACTATAGTAGTATTCTCCATTTGTACCGATGTCTGCATCAGTTGCCGTGACTTTGGCCACGCTTGTGCGGATTGCCGTGTTCTCTGGCAGAGCGATGCTATAGGACGTGGGTGAGAAGAGAGGCCTGAGGTCATTGGTGTCCAGTACCTGTACCTTCACTCGAGTGCGACACTCCAAATTGGTGTTTCTCTCAGAAGCTTTAATAGTCAGCACGTAGTGGTCTTTAACCTCCCGGTTCAGAATGGCAGTGCTGCCTCCTTTGGTCCTTATTCGCAAAAAACTGAAATCTCCCAGCAGATAGTCCTCTGCTTTGAATAGGTTCTCATTGTCTCCAGAGATGATTTTGTACCGTATGTCCCACTCTGGGTCTGTGATAAAGATTCCCATTTTGGTGTGACTTTCTAAGTAAGTCTTAGCAGCAGAGTTCTCATATATGGTGGCATTGTAAAGAGAATGTGTGAACTGCATGGAGGTGGCCCTCGCCATCCTTTGGTTCCCTGCACAGCCACAGAGGAGCTGCTGGAGCAGCACAAGCAGTGGAACCCAGTGCTTCCCCATTATCGTACCGTGATCTTCACCGAACCACCTGAGAGGGAGAGAAAAAAAGGATTTTAGACCGATAATCCTGCAGAAACATTTCATTGGGATCCTACAATAACATTTAAGGGGAAGTTTTTATTTTCAACCATCAGTCTTCATCTAAGTAGGCTGGAAAACCGCTATAATGCTGAAAACAACATTATTTGTGGCACAATTTTTTTCCCAGACTCCTTTAAATATCATGACAAGTGATGATAAGTGTGACAAAGACTAAACAGGTTTCATGTGGAAATAAGATGAAGCAGATCAGTCAGTCAGGTGACAATGCCAGATGCCTTCCATGGGTCCCCTTCTGAACACGCAAATGTCACAAAACCTCCTCATAATGAGCTAAAGAAAAAAGAAAAAAGCTCGGGCTTCTTTGAAAACTGCAGTGCTATAATTTACATTTTTGGGTTGCACATTAGACATATAGAAATCTGATTATACTCATTAACATATTACTACACGAGCACTACGAACAATCTCGTAACTACAAAATGATGCTGGACTTTCACTCGTGCAGAAATGCAGCAAAAAAAAGATGATGATGGCAAAGGTGTGTGGTAAATAAAATAATCTCTGTATAATCTCGTCGAAGTACAATCAGAATTAAACTCGAAGGCCAGATGACTGAGAAAGTGCTTTCAAATTGCGCATTCATTCGTTTACAACTGCTTTACAACGTCCCCGGCTCCGTGTGGGAGTCCACAAAGACAAATAAAAAGCAAGACGCTGCTATGTGTGCGCACGTTGTAAAAAAACAAATATATATATATATATATATTTACTTTTGGCGTGACAAAACAGCCCCACTAGTTTAATTATTAATGTTTTATGCGGGGTTAATAAATGACAGGGTTTGAGCCCCAATCACCTTTAATCTAAAACTATAACCCGCAGGTACAAAAGAACCATCTGCTTGCAGACAACTGCTGCAAAAAAAAAAGAAACTGTAACTAAAACTTAAAATTCTGGCTCTTTTTTCCCCTTTTTCTTTACGATACAGAAGAGTATCCATTTGTTTAAATTCCGTTTCTCTGAATGCTCTCGGCAGCGAGCCGTTTTTCATTTTGAAAAAAAAAAAAAAGTTCAAATGTTTCAAAAAAAATGAGTTAGGTGCCTCGAGACTATTTCACGTCTAACCCCATCCCCCAACTACAGCCATTCACTTCGAAACGATGGCAGACGTGCACTTAGCAGAGATTTGCTGGGGGGTTAGTAGGAAAAAAGATACGTATTCCCAACACAAAACAGCACAAAGTGTGTGCGTACGTCATCAAAAACGACGTTCGACATTCACTTTGTATCGAAAAGTTCTCCAAAGAATCACCCAAAGTAGCCAGCGGTTGCTTTTCTTTCGCACCTCACAATAGCAGACCTAACTTTTTTTTTCCACGTTACAGAGATGCAGACGCTTAAACATCGCTGACCATCAAAAAAAGCCCACTGAGTAAAAACACAACAACTTACGTACCTCTTTTAATATTAAATTCGGAGATTTGGAGGTTTTGCATGTAGTTTATGTAGTCCAAATCTCGGCATGGTATTACGTGGACTTTTCTCCTCTCCGTTACCCCATCTGCCACCAGCAGGCAAGCTCACTCTTTTCCCTCACTGCTTTCCTTTCCTTTCTCTCCCACACTCCACTTGCCTGGTATCTCTCCGCGCTGCGCACGTCCGGATCTACTTACCGGGCTGGCAGCAGGATAGGACCTTTTCCGCTCTGAACCCGCGACCCTTTTGATTTGATTTGATTTAATGCGGTTCGCCTTGTATTCTCATATGAAATATTTCCAGAAAGGCTGAACCCTGGTCCTTTCCGCGGAATCGCTTTAATTTTCATTCAGCAGCTACCACTTCAGCCCCAAGGTAACCTGCCCCCCCTTTTTTGTAGTATTCTTATTCCTTTCAGCTAAAATTATTCAAAACTTTCCAACCCCCAAACGTTCACTTTCCACGGTGTTCTGATTGTGGCTACACGAGTAGAAAATCAAATCCCAGTATAATTATATAATTTATCCCAAATTGCTGTTTGGAAGCATTAAGGCTACTGGGCTCATGAGGTGTGAGTCCTAATGGATCCCACCCCCTCGTTTCTGTATTCTCCTTTTATTTACAGCAAGACAAATTAATGCCCCCCACCCCCTTTTTTTTCCTTTTTTTTTTTTTTTTTTTTTTTGAGGTGGGAGACATCCTTATAAAGGACCAAGCCTTATTAGGTTACAGGTTATTTTGTGCATGGCCTTCTGGCTAATGATTAACAAACAAATGTTTCATATTCACTTTCTGCTGTAGAATCTGACTTAGCCTTTATATCATAATCCAGCTGTCAGCGTAAGAATGTGGACAAACCTTATTTTGGTAATGAAATCTCAGTTCAGGTATTCCCAGATGATGACAAATGAGCTAATAAAACGTGCAAATGCAAAAAATATAAATAAATAATAATAATAATCCTCGCGTGTGTTATTGCATTTTAAACATCAGTTCTTGAGATGATCTTCTCATTACTCTCACTAGTGTTATTGTTTTTTTTAATATCCCTGGTACGGCTGGAAATAAAGTGGCCAGCAGTGCGTCCCGGGGTCTGTGTTTGGGCATTAGAGCAGGGTGACTGATAGTGTTGGTACACTGGCTACGAAGGCGCTGATCCTATCACCCCCACCCCCGCCACCACCACCCCTCTCATCATCACACACGTTGCTCCTCTCAGACCAAAGCTGCACTTTACGCACAGAGGAGTGTGGCTGCCATGCGATTGATGGCGCTGTCTCACTGCTCTTGCCCGGACTGCAGAGCTCCAGCTGGTGCGCCTGCAGGAAAAAAAAGCCTGTGCTGCATGGAGCTTGACAACTTGTCAACATGCAACCTACTTACTACTACTACCCAATGCGCGCGATTGTGAGCGTGCGTAATTGCGCGTTTGGTTCTTTTTTTGGCACAAGTCAGACAAAATACTCACTTTTTTAGCGCTTACTAAAAGAAAAGTGCTTTGAGTTCAGTCCAAAGTTTCAAGAGTCGCTTGAAAGAAAAAAAAATCAAATCAAACCATGTGCCATGCTCTTGAAATACGATTCGAGACTACTCACCAGACCAGCTTAACCAGCGCTGGTTGTCGTTCCCAAACTTCCCTTCACATAAATCTGTTCGTTTTTTTTTCCTTTTTTTCTTTCTAAATCTCGTTTGCGAGGATCTCTCAGATGAGGCGGGAGGGAGCTTCTGCTGATGGCAATCCGCTACTTTTCTCCTCTTCAGCTTATTCTCACAGTTTTATTGCCTTCAGCTCCGATATGCTCGGAGGCATCACACATGGTGGCTTATTGCAGGAGAAAAGAAAAGAAAAAAGCTATGGGCTATGGTTTGCCTCGCTGCTCCACTCCACAACGGTTCAGGTGCCGGCATGCTGCTGATGCCTTCAGGTGATATCGGGAAAAATCGCAATCTTATAGAAGAGCGCACGAGAAGAGAAATGACTGGCGATTTTCTTGCCTGCTGCTCTCCCCTTCGGAAAAGTAGCGGTACGAGCTAGACGAGAGTGGGGTGGGGGGATCACACACCAACAACAGCTGACGGTGAAAGTGATGTCTGTGTGATTCTCAGTTTGTTTGTTTTGGGCTCTGTGCTTATCTAGTTATTTGTTACGCACATAAATCCAACTTAGCGTAATGATTTAATTCAAATTGTCTGTTGCAGATTTCCTGATCGAGCACAGTTCCTTACAATAAAAAACAAACAAACATAGCATTTGAAGCATTTCCTCTGCGACAAATGCACTCTGAATTTGTTGGAGAGTTTTTCCAGTAAGGACATCAGCTCTCCGCGAGGGCACCCAGGACCTGACCTTGCCACCTTCAGCTCTGACGTCATGGACTCCTCTCCTATTCAGTGCATGCACAGCGGAGCGTTGCGGTGTTTATTCTGTCCACAGTGTGAGCGTCCACCTCCTCAGCTCGTCCTGTTTATTAATTGTGTTCTCGTGACCTTCGCGAACACGCGTTTAAAACGAGGCAAATGTCTCTGAACATGTGGTTAACAACTGAACTCGACACCATGCTGTGAAGTGGCTGCCAAAAAAAAAAAAAATGCCCGAGCAGAGAGCGGTCCAGCATGAGAATCTCTGCCTAATGTCCATTCAGCACCGGCTCATTAAAGTCGCATATGCCCACAGGCTGAGTAAACGAATGAGACCTATGGGCCTAGTGTGTGTCTGCCAGTGTACAGAGAGAAAGAGAGAGAATGGAGGAAAAAAGATTGAGATTTCTCCCCAAAGAGCAAGTGTCATCTGACTTCCTTCTGCTTGTCTTTCCTCTCTCTCCCCATCGGTTTTGTCTGAAACAATGTTGTGAAACAGCCCCATCTCGTTTAGCCTCCCCTCTCATCTGCCTGTAAAGCTTTAATTGAATTCAGGTCAGGTGATGTCCAGGCCTGGTTCCTCTGCTTTGATCTCACAAAACTGTTTGCAGTCCGGCTTGCTTGGGGGCAGGTATTCGTGCCTTATAGACCTT
Source organism: Mchenga conophoros (assembly GCF_057382185.1). Classification (NCBI taxonomy): domain Eukaryota; kingdom Metazoa; phylum Chordata; class Actinopteri; order Cichliformes; family Cichlidae; genus Mchenga; species Mchenga conophoros. Next base: position 15,962,221 of record NC_140531.1, read on the forward strand.
ATAGATGCAGTGTTAGCACTGGTGGAGCTCTCTAACCCTTAACCCTAACAAAATAACAAACACATAGAGACTTTTAGATAAACTGGAAGTCAGTAGGCATGCAGGGAGGGGATTGTGCCTCTCCAGACACACAAACATCTTTGCAAACATAAGCAGAGTGAGGCGTTATGGGTAACTGGACGGTACAGATAGTATGCAGCAGAGGACACGCGCACCTGTGCTTCAAGGAAGTTGATCCGATTGTTCAGGTATTAGGAGCCTTGGGAAGTAAAAAATGAGACAAATGCAAATGTAAACATACGAATGTTTGAAAAAACAGCCACACAAAATTATGCGCAGCCCACACAAGTAAGCACATGAGTAGGCTAATGTAAGGGATTAACTTTTAAAACTGAGCAGATTATAGATTGAAGTTTTTTTAAAGGGTTGTTATCTCTGTAGCTGAAAGCTCTGTACAGCAGAGGTATGCTGTTTATTCTTTGCTAACTATATGTTTGACACATGCAGGAATGGGCTGCTGAAATCTCAAACTCCACACTTCCTCTCAAGACCACTTGAGGAACCAGTTTCAAAGAATCAATCTCCAACAATCTTCGTGATAAAATGCAGAAACAAACATGTTTACAGTGTGGTATATATAAAGGTTTTATCCTCTTTAGCTAATTTTCCTGTTCATGCAAACGATAGGACATTATTATGATTTATGACTAATTTATGTTGTATTAGATAGTATAGTATCCTAACCTGTGTCATAAATAGTGTGTCCTAGAATGTTTGCATCCATTCATCCATCTCGTTTTTATCCAATTTATGTTCCAATTCAGGCTTATAACAACTTTCAGAATTTTAATATGACACAAATATAAAAAGTGAACGTATCAAGTTTTAAGTACTTAAAAATGACACGGCCTAATAAAGCTAATCTGTTTAAATACACCAAAAACAGTACTAGCTTTAAAGTACACAAAGGAATGACGCTGCACTTTTGTTCTTTCTTTCTTTGCCACTCTGCATACAGTATGAAAGCTTGATGAGTGACTCGCGCCTCTGCATCCTGTGCCCTACCGGCATGAAAGACACAGTCTTCTGTCTCAATGCCTCACTATGACAGATTTCACCAAATTCCACATATTTTCTCCAGAGTAGCACACTGCAGGCTCCATTTCCTTTTAAAACCACACTAATCTGCCGCAGATTCTCCCCGTGTCTCAGAGAGGAGCTAGGAGCAGGCGCACTGTAGCTTGCTGAGCGAGTTACTTCTTCTTTTCCTGTGACTAATGTCCTAAGCTGTGGTTCCCTGCAACTTGAAACTGGATCGAGATCAGGAAGAGATACAGATGATTTGTAGTGCGCCTGCAGCAATAGAGCACCCAGGTATCTGTTTCTCTTGCCACCCAATCGGTGTAGAATCTGGATCCTGAGGCGCAGCTTAACTGTAAAACAGATTAGAATAATTCAATATCAATCCTGCCAGAGTGTTCTCCAGTAAAGGCATTGACCCTCCCACAGCTGGTGCCGGTGTACTTAAGATGACCCTCTGTGCAACAAGAGACTGCATTATTAATGCACAAAGAGCAGTAACTCCCCTATTAAGCTTTGCTGTGTTACATGGTGATGTAAGGAGTTTAAAAAGTACTACATGAGATATGAGGGGAAATAGTAATAATAAACAATTGACATTTCCCCTGAGGCGAGAGACAAACGGCTTTGGTCTGAAAATAAAGTCTTCTGCTGCCTCAAGCAAAGCAGGAGATTATCTCAGCAAAGCCCACTGGTTGTAGAAGCTTCCTTAATAACCTAAAATGACACAAGAATACACTGTGCTATTTCTGGGGCAACCTGTTTGGGGAGTTAACATTACTGCATTATTTATTGGCGTCGTTGCTTCAGGAGAACATGCAAGTGAAAAATAAAATGGAAAGTGTGAAATAGATTAGTGTGCCTCTTTCCTCATGCATGGCTACCAGGAAGAGCTGTACCGTGTCCTTGGGGAAATCAACAGGCTGGCTTTTCCTGCTTATAAACTTCAGACTGTGTTGCACTTTGCAGCTTTTTGTTATCCACTGGGTCATAATCCAAAGAAGATGGTCATTCCTTGAGTTGTCACCAGGTGGATCATATTCTAGGTGTATTGTAAACAGGCTATCTGCCACATCTGCACTGAGAACATAGCTGAAAGCCGGAGCGATGCTGATGGTTGGGTTGGGTTGGGATGGTCTTGCCTTCTGTCTGATGTGACTGATTTGCTATAAATCCTCACAGAACACAATGAACCACTCCTATGATTCAGACTGAGTTTTAAAATAACTGTATTTCATATCAAAACAATGTGTTATTTTAATGAAGAACAATTCTAAACATCTTAATAATGTTAGTTTGTTATAATATATCTTTGGTTGTAATTGAAGAAATGTACAGTGAAAATCTTCCATGAGCATCATGCGTAGCTTAGCATAAAGACCTGAGGAGTATACTATGAATGAAATTCAGCACAACTGGGCTTTCACTGCGTTAGCTGGCTTGAGAAAACTGTCTGTGGTAAGTCAGAGGTAACACTTTTCATGCTGGTAGTTATCAAATTTTTTCTGCTTTGCTGGGGTTTCTGTTTCAGCCTCTGTGCAGACTCACAAAAAGCATCACACAACTCTTTTTCCACACAAAATGATCCCTACGAGTGCCACCAACTCCAACTGGAGACAATTTGAGAAAAGGATAATAAAATGTTAAAAAGTCCATAAACAACCAAAAACTTTTAGAGTAAAATGCAACACTTTTGCAAATAAAACAAGCGAACAATATTGCAGAAAACAATCAATTTTAGGATTTAGTGTACCATGCAGTAAAACAAGCATAATACGTGAAATTAGTGAAAATGTGGTGATTCCACCTTCAAACGGAAACTCTGAACATAACCTGCTCCCACCTAGGTTATAAATTCGGCATGAATCACTGTGATGATTTAGCCTGGATGAAAAGCTAATCCTAACTTTATACTCAAAAAAGCAAATCCATTAATCTGTTTGTATTATACCCCTCAGAAAGATGTTAACAGCTAGTCTGGCTTTCTGAAAACACATCAATTAGCTTGCAAGAATCTTTACATCTTTCTTAAGTAATAGGCTCTAGGTTTTTGTATAAAAAACAAAAATGCTGTTGTGGTTTTACAGGTGGTTAGGAGTCTTTACATGCTTAACCAACTCACCACAAGAGAATGAATAAAAGTGCTTTCAAAAATATTTTCTTACATTTTTGTCATACTATCAGTCTGCTTCCAAACTCCAGCTGTAAATATCAGTAACATCAGCTTGAAAACCACAGGAAAGTAGAAAAACCTAATTTTCACTAAAGGGGCTATTTGGATGCTGAGAGACAGTCATACCTTTATGCTAAGCTAAGCTAAGCTAAGCTAATTGGCTGCAGTAACAGCAGATTTTAAAGAAAGCTATTCATAACAGAAAACTAAGAAAAAGTGCAAATGCCATATCAAATGGTCACTTTAAGTCTATCACAAAAAACAATCAACTGTTTAGAATAGAATAGAATAGAATTCAACTTTATTGTCATTGCACATGCACAGGTACAGGGCAACGAAATGCAGTTTGCATCCATCCAGAAGTGCTTTAGTGATATAGATATATTACAATATATATTAGCAATAATATAGATATGTGAGTATATTACAGAAATGGGTCTATTATGGTATGTTATAATGTACACGGTATGAAGTATGTTGTGAATATTCTATAACTATAAGTATGTACAGGCTGTAGTGAGTTTGGTGACGAATTGAAGACAAAGCTGCATTTAGATGCACAGAAACATCTTTTTTTTTTTTATTGAAAACCCCTCACCTCCTCTCCTCCAGAGAGGCCGAGTTTGGGTGTGCTTTTTGACCGACTATAGTACAGATGGCTTTGAAGATAAAATCTTTGAAGGGTACTAAACAAGGCAGTGAATTGGCGGAGCGGGGGCTGAAGTAGGGTAAACTCTTGCGATACAGTCAGTAAAATAATCTGTAAACGCAGGACACCACTCGGGTTCTGCGGCGCACACGTTATTTATCACACAGACAAGCCGCACAGTAACAAACAGAAGTTGGTCGAAATACGTCTGAAGCAGATGTCCTCCTCCAAGGCGCCAGGTCTTTGATGTGGTGTAACATGTAAAAGCAGCGAGGGATAAACAAACTGAACACAACTCACTGATATTTTTGATGTACTGCATTCCACCAGTCAGTTTTTTTGCCCCCCTTTCCTTGCTAAATCCTAATCCCACAGAAATTGTGTCGGGATTATACACAAAAGGCGCATTTTGGACATGGATTTGCATGGATGGATTAGTAAGGCCTTGTAATGGAGGCTCGTGTTGGTAGAGAAACCTCCGTCTTCGTGTTGCTGTTGCACATTAAAACGATGCGGGGCTCCGCTTTATGTTAACACACATTACTCATCTCCTGCCCTGGGAGACCAGATAATTTCTCATTGCTGTAAAAGTTGGGAGTTTGTATGTATCAGCAAGAAGCAGATGCCCAAGTCAGAAATATTCGGCTTCACAAGGACAGTTTCACACGTCAACAAGCCACTCAAAACAACAGACACCAAATGTTATGTGTTCATTTGTAGCTAAGGGCTTTCAGACAGTGATACAGAGGATTGGGAGTGCTTTGAACCCCTGAGGATGATGCTGCCTTTTACTGTCACTCAGCCCCCATTTTCTCTTGAACAAGCTGGTGTTCATAAAACAGAAAATTGCAAATAAAACAAAACCATTAAGTGCTTACTGCTTACACTCATTTAGGCACCACAAGACACCGGCAGTCATGTATTATGTATTTACATACACATTTGCTTATCTAATAAGAGCCATATCGTGTCTCAGATTTATACAGCTTAGGAAATGCTCTAAAGTCCTCATGCTGCTTTATAATCCCACGTTTTGGGGGATGTCAAATCACTACCGGGAGCAAATAAAAGGACCATATTTAACAATATAACGACCAAAGTTTCTCCCGTTCTTGTTTCTCCCATCTTGTGTACCAAACAGAGAACATTTGTGTGACTAAGTGCTGGAATAATGTGTGTATGCCTTGGCACAGTCAGAGCCAAAAATCTGTGCCTGGTCTATGCCTGCAGACACTATTTTGAGTAATCACATCTGTGGCAAACAGGCAACCCACCATGTTCAGACCGTATCCTTTTTCGCAGCGGGTACAAATTAAACGTGTAATTACAGGTTTTGTTGCTAAAATCTGTGAATCACCAGTTCCTTGTTGCATATAACCCAAAACTGTGGGTCACTTTTACACTTTCAAACTATTCAGTTGGGAAAGACATTTTAGGAATGGTACATCCACCTAAAATATGCCCGGAATGTGGCATGCGGTTTGGAATGAAGCCTTTCGGGCTCCTGCTGGGATTTTGGAAGGTGATGTCGGCACCCAAGATCTATTGTTACCTTAGCAAGTGTTAGCATTTGTTAAACACAGCTACAATTGTAATGAAAAAAAAAGTAGACAGCTAGCTAGCAAACAATTATCACCTTCCTAGGGTACATTGGAGTAGCCTGTGTTTGTCCTATATATAATCTAATGCAATAGTATTTATCCACTTATCATTTATTTGTATTTTCCTTCCAAAGAGTCAGACTTTAGTGTAATTAAATTCAACCAGCCTTGAGCAACAGTTCTCCATGCTTTCTTTAAGAAACAAGACAATAATCCACAAAGACCAGACACTGGACCTGAGCGAGGCATCTAGCCCATCAGCTGAAGTCTCATCAGAAATGGGAGGGTGGAGTCGTAGAGCCAGAACATTGAGGAAATGGGACAGGCCTAAAAAACGATCTGTGGCAAACAGTATCTGAAAGTCATGTCGTTAAGAAATATGAAGACTCCTGTAGAGCACAGACTTGACACTGGACCTGATCAACTGGCAGTTCAAGCCTCATCAGAAATGGTCTCAGTGGAAGGTTGGCTGTCAAAAAACTATTCTTAAGCAAGGGAAACTGGGAAAAAGGCTGAGGTATGCATATTTACACAAGAACTGGATTGAAAATCAGCAGCAACAGGTCCGGTGGAGTGATGAATCCAAATTTGAAAGTTTTTGTTCCAAAGTGTCATTAGTAAGTCCGGATTAAATCAAGAGAGAGGTACAACAGTGAGTCTGTACAGCCATCTGTAAAACACTGTGGAGGGTCTGTCATGTGTGATGTTGGGGATCTTTTCAGAATTAATCAAATCATAAATATAGAGTACTGTCAGTACTGTCAGACTTTGATCCACTGTGTAAAACCATTTGGGAAGTATCTGTGTGGCAACAACTTCATTAATAATTCCAAACACACTGCCAATGGAGTAAAAGCATACTTGGATAGAAAAAACACACAATCAGTTGTGGATTGGCCTCCCCAGAGCTTGAACCTCAAGATTATTGAAGCAGTGTGGGATCATCTTTGACAGAGAACAGAACAAAAACGGCAGCCTGCATCCAAAGAAGAGCTTTGAATGTCTTTCAAGTCTCTTTGTCTCATCAGACTTTAAAAGCTGTTTTCCAACGAAGGCCAGTGAGTCAGTGGCACATGTGGTGACGTGCTGTAAGTGGATTAGCTGGAAACTAATTGGGATTGAGCATATACGCCTGCTGAACAAGACTTTAATGAGACAGCAGCGCTGAAGGAGTCACCTGGTGAGTGACCAAGTACGGTTAGTGAGTTAAGGAGAGACTCAGAGAAGGGCCCTCCAGCTCGTGGCCATCACTAAACGAGGGACCGCCGCCTCACTTGACTTACTGGTGATACTCAGCTTACTGCTTAACACTGCTTATGCAGATAGGAAGTGAACGAGTTAGAGAGCAAATCATCATGAATCTGCCCGCCAAAAAGAATAATTCTCCCCGCTGCTGGCCTGAAATCAACCAGCCATTTTTGATAAATGTTTCATGGGCAAATCTGTTCCCGTTATCATTCTGCATGCGAGATCGGGGATTAGACAGGTGTGGCAGCAGTAGCTAAGTGGGGCAGGGTTAAGCGAACCATCACAGTTATTCAGTTATTTTTACATTAACTTGTGGTTGGTTTTTGATTTCCACAGAGGCAAAATGCTATTTCATGCTCGCTTCTCCTGCTCCCCAGAATTACAAACATTCAGGGGACATGAAAGATGTATGCTCACGGTGTATTATGTGCTTGAAACTGACAGTGTGAGATTGACATCAGTTCTGCCTGTCCTCACTGACTCACAGGAGGAAAATTGTAAAGTGCTTCTGTGGCAAATATTCTGCCCTTAGGATATGTACGGAGAGTTAGCCCTAGCTGTGCTGCTATTATAATAAGGCAATATGTTCCTCTGTGTGTCTGTGTGTGTGTGTGTGTGTGTGTGTGTGTGTGGGGGGGGGGGGGGGGGGGGGTTGCTTTAAAAGGATAACACTTTATATGAATCAGCTGCTCAGTTTGTTCTAAATGGGATACATTTCTGTGTTTAAGTCCCCTCTGCAAGGCCAAGAGATTACAATCAGTGCCAGACCAGAGATGCAAAGCTGTGGAGAACGAGGCAGAGAGTGGCATCCATCAATGTTTGATGGGCTTCTATCTGTCTTAGTGGCAGTTTGGTGATCTCACGCGGCACAGAGCAATCGAGAAGAGGCAAATGTGCACAGTCGAAGCCCAACACAGAGGCTCATTATCACATCCCGTTCCATCTAAATCAATATTCCATATGTAGTAAACATTTAAAAGAATAAAAAGACCTGCAAAGAATAAATCAATCCATTTTCATAAATGTCTTTGTCGCCGTGGAAGCAGCTGTCTGCTCCTCTGTGAGTGAAAGCCCTTTTTTTTTTTGCTGTCTGTCATTCAATTAAATATAATGGGGCAAAATGTGCCTGCTTGCAGTGCTCAGGGTTATTTTTGAGACATCAATTTCCACCCTCTGGTCCTTCGAAGAATGACTTCACATACAAGACTTGCTGATATTTTGACACCTGTTGCAGAAATGACTTGTCGCTTTTAAAGTCCAGTTTTAATCTGAAGCTCTTGATTTGTTGGTAAAACAAATAGAATTTTAAAGCCTGGAAAATAATGAAATTCGACCTCTTCAAATGCAGAAGTTCTTTGAGTCATAATATGATGATGAAAACCAAAATCCTTAACATTGCTGAAATGCACAATCGTATATGAAGATATACGGTGGCCCTCCCACGGCTTGTATCAAGATTATGCTCAGATCCAGCTGACGGGGACAGCTGCTCACATGTGGTGTGACAATGAGTCTTATGTCAAACACATGATAAAACTCAGGATCTGTGATAGCTAATGCATCTTTTTGAACAGATGCTTCGCACTCAAGTGGATGCAGTTGCCATCATTTTGGCAGTGAAAGTCTGAAAATGAAAATTTAGTAATAAGGACAAGTACCAAACCGATGTGTGATAGAGAGAGAGATACTTGGAAATCAAATTATCTTCTTTTTGGAGCAATAGTTGACATAATAAGCACGCCTAAAGTTAAAATAAGTAATAGAAGCCCAAGGTAATTGAATACGAGTTCTTGATGCTTTGTATACAAGGAGTTTGTACACACTGATTTCCCATTATAAGAACACTTAACCAGACTGGGAAGTGAGGCTTTCTTCTGCTGCATGCTAGGTTTTTTTTTTATTAGATCTATTCAGGCAGTTGTGAACCATTCGCTTAGTCTGTTCAGAACTGCCAAGAAAGCATATAATTCTGGCGGGAATTTTGGAGTTTTTAATAAATAAAATTCTGTAGTGGGAGCTGTGTATTGAAAGTCCCCAAACTTGGAATTTTTTCACAAATCCCAACATGTGGAGTTCCCAGTGTTTGATATGTTTTAACTGTCTTTTTGCCGTCCCGGACACTGTGCAGGTCACATGACTGAAAAGTATGCATAGACGTATACACCTGAGACAGGATCACCAATTGCATTTTAGTACAAAGACCGAGCAAGACCTGAGGGCGTCTGCTGAATAGAAGATACAGCGTAACTCTGGGTACCTTAACATGTCTATTGAACAATTTCGCACTCATGAATTATTTATGGTTTTTGAGCTCCACTTCTGAAAAGAAAAGACAAGATGAAAGAGAGAAGCAGGCAGGGGGGTAGATAGATGCCATATAGATAGATGAAAGATGCTGACAGTTTTTTTTTTTTTTGAAAAGGAACTTTCAGACCCCCCTCAACTATTTATTTTATTTTATTTTATTTTATGAAACCCTGACCCGATCACCAAAGGGACTATAAAAAATGATAGACTTAAAAAAGGTTCTCATGGAGACTGCTGAAAGTACATCCAAGGCAAGCCTTCTGGCTGCCTTCCCTCTAACTGCAGTTATTAGCTATTTAACAGACATTAGACTGGCCCTCGTTAGCTAATGACCTGCCACACACGGCTCGGCTGCTGATTCAGCACAGATGTCCAACCAAAGCCAAGCTAAAGTGCTGCGCCACACATAACACAGCTCTGTGCATGAACAAACTTCCAGCGCTGAAATAATACCGAGCTAACAAAATTACATGGATTGTCTGTCTTTGTGCGTGCAAAACTGAAAAGTTCACAGTCTGTTTTTTGCTTATCTAATAACAATCACCTCTCATGTGCATGACCTTTTCTGAGAAGCGGGATCAATACGGCTTGCCATGATGCTGCAAGCAAACCACTGTTTACTTTACCTTAGCGTATCTTTCAGTCATTTAAAAAGGTCAACGGACTCTGTTATTCTGATGGGGCGAGAACCCTGCCCTTTCCTTTTTGGATTGATCTGAAGGGTTCCCACAAAATGGACTATACTCGCTCCTGCTATCCATCTTCTCTCTGTCGTTCTGTATGTAAGGCCATGTAGCCGTGTGCGTGTTTCTGCGCATGGACAGGAGAGTTTGTACAAAGTCTGTGTGCGCAGGATTTTGGTACAGTTCATGTACTGAAACACTCTTCAAAGAGATAGGTCAAAACAGTGTTTTATCATCAAGCAGGTTTGACTCCCCTTTGAAGGTCTAACGAATTTTTCTTCCAGTCGGGGCCCTCTTTGAGTTTGTGTGCAAAACATTACAGAGGCAGTTGTTGTGGGGGAAGTGGCAACAGCGGCAGCTATTGAAGTTTGGGAAGAATGAAGGCTGAGGATTAGGGTGTTCAAACATTGCTGTCCTGTGTGAGCCTTGATATGACTGCACCTGGGAACAGGCTGTTCTGTGCTGTTTCTCCTGAGTCCAGGAGCTGTAGCCTACTGTGAGTCCACAAAGTCTCATTAGAATAAGAGAAATGAAGCTAAACTGCAAAATGTACAAGAAACCGTTATTACAAAATAGTTTCATGAATTAATTAAAAAGAAAAAAAAATATCTGCAGCTTGAGAAACTTTGTAACTTCTGTTTTTCTGTACTGTTTAAATAATGTATGTGTGCCACAAAATGTGGTCTGAGCACTTTCACTTCAATGAACACGGTGAGTTATTACTGTCTGTGCAAACGAGACAAAGTAACTATCCTCTGAGGTAAAAACTTTTCCAAACTTAACTCGGAGTCAGGTGTGCCAATTAACCCTCTCAAGGCAGGCGTTGCAGATTTGCAACAGTTAAAAGCTAACAACCTGATTACTCCACATGCATATTTTATGAGTTTTTTACTCAGAAGTACCACTGCAGGTATTCTTTTGTGCATTAGCAACATAAACCTAATTTGAGCCTGAGAGGGTTAAAGAGATGAATCTGTGAGGTGGGTGTAAACCATGCCTTGTTCACAGGACACTTCCACAGGTGTCATGCCTTCCTGTCTTTGTATATGCAGGGGTCTGAGCATTGCTAATTTTGTCCTCGGCGTGTATGTGGGGCTCTGTGCAAGTGCACCATGCTTGAAAATAGGAAACACAACTCTGTCTCAGATGTGAAGCATTATAGAGAAGCTGAAAGTTAGAAAAACTGAAAATCATTTCTAAAGGCCTGGGTTTTGTCCATAATATGGCAAATTGTTTACAAATGTAGTAAAATTAGGGGTATTGTTACTCTCTCTAGGAGCTGGCACCCTGCAGAGTTCACTCTAGGAGCACAACATCCAGTCTTTGAAGAGACAAACAGAAAAACCCAAAGTCATGTCAAATGCACAAAACCTGCAGAAATCTCTCTACTTAGCAAAACATTTGTGTTGTGTGCATGTGTTCACTGTGAGAATTGTCCTAAGAGAAGATACCATGATGGAAACCATTGGTCTCAGAACAACATACAAACAAACATTGGTCCATCGCATTTTTGAAACAATATTCTGTGAAAAAATGTTTGGAAGAGACTGTTTACATTACCTATACAATTAGTCTTGGTGACCCAAGTCACATTTTAATGTCCATTAACTCCACCAAGCATGTGTGAAATTGTCACTGCTCTTCTTACCAGCAAACGGGAAGAAGAGCTTTAAACCTTGACCTTAAATTGAGATTTAATGTCATGACCTAAAGAGCTATTCAATCAAGACATCCCAGCAATATTGATGAGCTAATACAGTTTTGTAGGAAAAAACGGTCCACAATTTCTCCTAATCATCATTCAAGTCTCACAAAGAGCTACAGGAAACATCTGGAGGTTGTTGCGTATATAGATGGAAGTCAGACTGCATACTATGATTAATCGAGGCAGACGGGAAAATTCCTTAGGGTTTTCAAACTTTTTCTTTCAACTATATGTATAGAATGTATTACTGAAATCATCAGTTATCCTTACTTTGTACCACTCTGCTCCACTTTCAGATTTTTTGCAAAATGCAGCACTGTTGTGACATCGTATTAGGATTGGAAAAAGTGATTCTTTTTTTTTAGGGGGAAAAAAATAACATTATAAGAAATTATGCTCATTTTGTGAAATTACCAGAGTCCAGCCTGCTCTTTGTAATATCAAGAAGCTGAGAAGATATTATAAAAAATAAAGCTGTTAAATGTGCTTTTCACATCATTTCAGCATCTTAATATAGATGTCTAATAGAGCAAATTTTATGACTGATAATATAAGCATAAACGCCTGCTTCTATTCAGTCAATTACTCGTTCTCTATCTATCATTGGACATTATCAGGTATTGCTTAGCAACCATTGTTCATCACACATCTGTAAAGGATACAAAATTTATGCAGAATCTTTATGCAGAATATATATATATATATATATATATATATATATATATATATATATATATATTAACAAAGGCAGAAATATATACACGCATATGCTATGATCATTATGGAAAATTAAGGCTTGGTTTTACTAATTGGATGAAACCCATCTCTTGATTGTTAACTTTAAAAATGATATGCACCTCCTTGACTTAAATGTTATGAAGCAGTTTTTCTTAAACACAGAAATAATTCTGCGATCATCCACTTTAGTTTACTTTTGTGGTCTTTTTGGCCTTTTGGTGTTGCTGTGCTAAAAAATGTAATTTTTTTTTTTTATGTACTAGATTATTGTTTTGGTGTTTTGCTCTTAGAGATTTCTATCTCTTTCATAGGTTTGACTTTGGGCCTCATATTGAGAGGTCCATGAAATGCTGCCAATGCATGTCCAACACTTCAAACTGACTTAAGAGCTTTTATCTGCTTAATTTGTCGTGGAGCAATCCACCTGCCACGAAACTGCTTGTCAATCAATTGTCCAATTTGATCCACTGATAACAGGGACTATGTAGCAATATGACTATAATTCCTAAACAGCTCATGCAGTTGTTTGTTAAACCCCTTGAATTACAGTTACAAGTTAAAATCCACAGACATACAAAAGTAAGATTACAGCCATTACACCACTGTCCAAATACTCATGAACCTGCAGTCAACTGTATAATATTCTACTTTAAGCACAAATACACAAACTAACCGAACAGGCAGTTCTCCCATGAGTCAGTGAGTCTACATGCTTAGCCTCTGAGGATAACTGATGAAGAGCTGTTGTATTTGTGGATTTAACTGTTTTATATGGCTCTCAGTAATGTTCCCTGTATCAAAATGCCGTTACAGTCGGTTCCCTGCAGAGAAAGGCCACTTCGTATTTCTGTCAAGGTTAAAAAACACTTTTCTTTTCCTCCTTCTTCTCCTTCCTTTCTTACCAGCTGGAAATAACAAGGAGAATATTCCATCACTTGTCTCATTTTCTTGGTATGCTCCGCAATCTTCACAGACAGGAAAATGCCAATAGGAGAATATTGAACCAGATAACGCACTATGACAGTGTTGCTTTAGTGAGGTGTCAGTGACATTACATAGGATTGCTCCTGAAAGTGGAAAATCCAATCAGGCTGTGACTCTCCATGGAGCTAAAGGCCCACAGACTACAGAATGATTCTTTCAAATTCTTTGATCAGTCCGAGTTATCTCCCAACTCCTCTGAGACTGAAGACAAACTGAGGAGATCCGAACCAAAAAGAGGGAGACAAGAAGTCATCTTTATACTCGGATAATGGGGTGCACACATAATGTAGTGCGGTCCAGAATCATTGCAGTTATATATGTTGTATTAAACTGTCAGAATTAATGAATGGATTTTATTTCACCCACACGGTCATTAGTACACAATGCAATAACGTCTATGTGCTCAGCCTAAAGGAATAATAATCTTAAAATAATGTGTGCAGCATGTGAATCTTAATCTCTTTGCAAAAAGCATGGAAAATCATCAGAAGGAAGTAAAATATTGATAAAGAATAATATGACTATTTTATCATAAGCAGTAAAGAAATCATGAAAATTGCTCCATCTTTTCAAAGTCAGTGAAATTAAAGTGAATATTCCCTTCTTTCATTTCATCACATTTCATCACAGCCTGACAATATAAAGTAAACCGGGCACCAGTGACTAACGAGCCCGTGGACATGGCTGATACCGGAGAATCAAAAATGCATTAGATAGGACAGAAATATTTTACGCAACTCCGGGGATGACCTGGAACAATATTATCATCATCATTTTGTTCCAGCCTGAAAACTGCCCCTGGCTAGAGAGACATACATTCCAGCCTTCAACCTCTTAACATCCCCGGCATATTAATGTCTTCAGTTTTTTCTAAAGACTACAGACATAGCTGGGTCTCATTCACCAAGCCATGTCACATGATGCGCACTTTTGCGCATAAAGCATATTTATAAATTTATTCATTTCGCAGATGCTGATGTTGTGACCCATAAGTCAAATGGAGGGGAACGCTTCTGTGATGACATCAGGGCACGATGTTTGGCCATATGGTATTATGTTTCTTTGGGTTCCTTATACAAAAACAGCACATTTAAATGCTACACGTCTCTGGGACTATTTAATAAAATGCATTAATAAAGGACTGGTAATCTCACTCATTCCCAACTGCACACACCCAGATGTTTTTCATTGCTAAACGGACTCAAATGACATCGCTTAAATCATTCTCAGATTTTGCCTGGTGGTTCCCTCCGGAGCCACAATAAATTTGATATGTTTATTTATTTATTTTCACGTTTGCACTGTGAAGCGCAAACTCAGCAGATTACTTATGGTGGGAGGGTAATTAATTTTTATTTGATAGGAGCAGACGCAGTATGAATTGATAACTGCACATCAAATGCAGTTCTGAAGAAGATAAATGACGTAGCATTAATTCAAATTCTTTGTGTTTTTCCACCTTAAAGGGCCTCTAAGATAAAACAGTTCAGGTTCACATTTCTCAGCCATGACAGTTGGACAACCTGCATAAACGTTAGTTCGATTACATACTTTTATAACCTTTCTAACTGATGGTCATCCATTTTTGCAAAGCAGATATGTCATTAGCTGAAATTATGACACATCTTCATATATATATATGAAATACTAACCTAACCTATTCAGTGAATACTGAATAATAAAAACTCCATTTGTTTCTTCAGAAATATTTTAATGTAAAGTTAAACTGTCAAGAGCAACATACAGTATGGAAAAGAAGAATATTATTGCGTTAACTTAAACCGTAATAACGACTTGTGCTGGATATACCTCAACTCTAACTCTAACTCTATGATAGCTGGGTAGGTTCCCCGTCCTTTTGCAACCCTGAATTAGATAAGCTTCCTTGGATAAGTTTTTACTTTCAATAAAACCTTCCAAATAGAACAAGGAATTACATTTTTTTTTTTGTAAATCAAGACCATCAATGCAACCTGGGGTTTGATTTAACAGGTTTTTAAAGGACTGTAACCATATACCACTAAAACTCTCAGTAGGTTAGTATTTATGCACAATAAAAGTTAAAATGTCCAGAAACCATTAATAGGTTTGGCTTCTAGCCACATATTTGTCTACTAGCCCCCATTGTGGGAAATAATAGCACCCTAAAAGGTGAGGTCATCAGCTGTTCTATCAGCAATAAACCGTAGTAGCCCACTCACCCTAAATAAGTAGCACTAAATCTTGCTGTACTCCACACCAGTAATGTGCCTTTTACGTAAACTGCTGTGGATGCTGAGAACTGATTTTTTTCTTATCAGTGTTTATTAAGATTACATCAGCTAAAGTATATATATATATATATATATATATATATATATATATATATATATATATATATATATAAAAAAGTCATATAATTAGAAACACCACTTCAGCCATCTCAGTGGTAAGAATCTGAAATTACAACTTAGAGTTTCCACTGATATGAGAAAAATAAATTATTTGCTTGCCACAATATAATTATATTGTCACCAGAAGCTGATATATTTCCCATACACTGGTCACATCTGTGAACAAAAGGCACACGGTTCATTTTAATTTTTTTTCCTTCCTGTGGCTCATTTATTCTGAAAATGGTGCTTCCACCATAAATCCTTGTCAGGCTTTTATTTTCTATTGATCCCTTAAGTTGCTAAGTAGCATTTTGGTGCTGGGACCATTCTAAGAGTAGAACGAGACAAATGAACTACATTGATTTTCCGAATAACAGGTATTTATGGAGGGTATAGAGCAAAACCTGCAATATTGAATGTCTGCCTTGGTGGTCTCAAACTGACCGTCTTTCTTCACTTTGATAGAATGCAGATGTTCTAGATGTACACAGTGTGCTGTATGATTTGTATGACTGTACATATGATTAATGTCTCCTTCTGCACCAAGCTTCCAGCCTTACTTGTCCACCTTGTAGTTTGGCTTTATAGGAGCTTGTTTACTGAAAATAGCTGCCTGTTGCTGCTGAAAAATGGATATGATGATAACATTGTGACCCAACCATGCACTAAAAGCAAAACAATGAGCTTGAAAAAGGCAAAACCTCCAAAACCTGCACAGCTGAGTGTTATTTGTTTTTCCACCACTAACCCCTAATAATGAAATCCAGAGTTGATATAAAATATATTGGTTCATTGAACTTCAGATAATGACAGAAAAAAATGAAATGAGAACGTATGCAGTTTGTTCAAGTGAGTTCCCTGGAGGCCACTGGACTTTAGTCTGCCAATCTATTTGCTATCGCAGCAGCTATGTTTAATGAACAAAAATGCTCTGTACTTTTCCTGTCATTGCTTTCAGTTCATTAAGCTTCTACTGCAAACAAATGTAAATGCTGTTTAGCTGAGCCTACAGACCACCCAATCTGGCCCCTGGTGGATTTATGACAACTTCATCCCCCCAAAACTTCTGAGCAGTTGTACCCTGAGGTGACAGGCCTCATGCCGCCACCCGCAGAATCAGCAACTGGCTCAAAGGTCAGCAGGCCGGGTCTGTCTGCGCCGCAGCCACCAGACACTCACTCTTTTCTCAGCTTGGCTGCACCACATGGACACTCTGGGGAAATCGGATACCCCCACAGCTGCAGCTACCAAATTCAACAAGTACATTCATGGCAATGACAAACAAACGTAATTAATTATCAATTCATTCTAATGTGTACTCGGTGCTCTGATCCCTTGATCAGCTCTTTAAAGCTATCCTATAAAGAATACAGCAGTATCAGCTCAGTGGGCTTGCTAGTTATCATTAATAGCAGAACCATTAGCAAGAATACTGAAGGAATAGGTGCAGATAAAAAGATGAATTAAAGAAAATCATACAGTTTCAGAATTCAAAACACCACATTTTTCCTGCTTGATCCCTAATGCTATTAGTAATATTATTATATCATGTTATATTGTGCATTGCAGCCCCGCATCTAATCACCATCTGTCTGTGCTCTGAAACAGGAGCTAAAACTGAGTATTTTAGCGCCATATGGGCCTGCCTGAGAAGTTATATCTATTATAATTGGTAAAAATGAAATGAAAAACTATAATATGCTTGTGAAAAGCTATTAAAAAATTAGAAAAACTATCAACAGTGCACTGGGTTTTGGCAATTCGGGACAGTGAGTGGAAAATTAGCTAAAAGGCTAAAGTATCTAGTTTACCATAGCCTTAGCCTGTTTGTGTCACTTTTCAAGATTGTTTTGATGTCTTACAAAAGTAACAAAAACTTAAATTAATAAGAACTCCTTTATTAGAAATTCAGCAGTATTAAAAAAAAAATATATATAATAGCCCAGAGAGTAGTCAAGAAGCAACATTAGTTAATGTTAGCTACATTAGCTGTGCGTAGTGCTAATACTTAACATAAAAAGATTTGTTGTTGTGGCCACATCTCAGTCGAGAAAATATCAACTTTTGACTTATTTTTATTTGTTGCTCTTCCAGTTAATAAGAGAACATTTCACATAGCTGAGACATTTTAGAGTCAATGCTAGCAAGGAAAGTAAAAGCCGACTCTGAGGCAGCTGGCTGCATCTGGATTTAGTTGTGGCAGCTGCTCAGTCGTTCTTTGACGTGGGCATTATGCCAGTGTGTTACATAGTGACCTAGATATGAAACGGAAAGCAAAGCATGGGCTACAAACAAGGAGTTTTCACACAGTTCACCAGCAGTGACCTACCTTTGGTGTGGATGTTGGCCTTACAGACACAAAAAGACTACACAGTAGATGGAAGAAAAAGGTAAAAAAAAACCAAATGCATGATAGAAAAATTTTAATTAAAGGAGATTAATAAGGATCTATGGAAAAAAATCCATTCGGTGTGCTGTAAAGCTTGATTGAATTTGATTCCACACATCATGTGGTGATGTGGGATTTGATTTACTTTAGTTTGATTGACAGGTTTGAGTTTCTCTTCCAGCAAAATCAAGATGCTAAATTCTAATTTGTGTTCTTTTCTGTCAGAAATTTAACCCCCCCCCCCCCCCCAAAAAAAACCTTAACACTTCTTTTTTGCAAAGCATTTATGTAGCATAAGGTTTTAATTTTATCCTTCTTTGTCACCAAAATGTAAACTCACAGTGAAACCCGGTTTGTGAGATGAAAGGATAGAATTAGTTTTATCAACCCTAAAAACTAACCTAAACATACTCACAGTTTCTTACAAAATGTGTCAAGCCTCATATCCATTGTTTAGACAGTGTTAGTAATACATCTTGAAAGTGATGCTGACATCATGCTTAAAAGAAACATTAAAAGATTAAGGTTAAGAGTGTGAAAACGTCAGACTTTCCACATCTAGATAATGGTGTTTGCTTTCTGAGTAAGGCTACATTCTGCTTACATGTATCAGTCTACAAGCCTGGAGGGAGTGTGAAACCGTAAGACAGCTGTTCAGTGTATGTTCTGTATTTGTGCATGTGTTTGCATGTGAGCATGTGTGTGCATGCATGCATGCATGCTTAGTCAGACTGGTTGGGACTATGACACACACGTGCTGGTTATTATTAGAGAAAATTAAGCATTGGCCATTTGGTGCATCCTGCATCCTGTACACTATTACACTATGAGAAGCGCAGTGTTACACCCCACTGCACTTGATTGCTGCTGTAATTGTGCCGGTCATGGTTACCTACATGTGTATGCGTGTACTATAATCTTACATCCCACAGATATATCAGCTGGACATTCATATCTTTTACGGGAATGCACATCAGGACTTTCCTTTAGGCCATTATTTTACAACTTGACTTGATAGACCTGATCTTAAACCGCCATGCAGAGACATTAAATTAGCCTTGGTGGTTTATGACTTAAGGGACATAATATGTATTGAGTGCATGGGGTTGATGGTGGTGCCAGGGGATGATGGGAAAAATGAGAGGGGTGGGACAGTGATTCTAAATCTGAGCAGCAGTAATCATATTTGTTTGTCAAGTGCACCCCACAGCCAGAATATTGATAGCAACTTAATTCTTAATCTCCCCAAGGAGTTGCTCTCTGGCTAAAGGCCATTATGGGATTGTGCAGTAGTAGTTTGTCATTGTGTTTTTGTCAGAGATATACAGTTAACAAACAGTCAGGTGAATAAACAACAATGAGACACTTGTGTAGGTTAACGTGCTGCACGGGTGAAAAGCTCAGAGCAAATCACACCGAACTGCAGTATTCGTTTATTTTTATAGGTTACATCGTCAATATGCAAATATAATCACATTTCCTGTCACGCAGGTCCTGATGTCTGTCTGCATGCAAGCTGTGTGTGTGTGTGTGTCACAGAGTATGTGTGTTGCGGGTCAATTTCTAAGAATAATATAATGCAAGTCAACTTCTGCGGATATGTATTTCTGTGCTGGTCTCTTGTCAGTGTCACAGGGTCAGCTTCCTGTTTCTACAGAAAACTGTCTGGTGAAATATGTATAACATAACTTTTGAAGCATAAGCAAATAAAACAATAAAAACTCCCTAACAGTTTTCAAAGAAAAACTGTATTAATTTCGATCATAATTTTGCAAGTTTCAAATAATAAGGTCAGTATATGCAAGTTTAAAAAGGCTCCGAATGCCCTAAAATAAATAAATCAATGATCACAATATTAACTAGGTTAATGCTAAAATAAATATTCCATTGATAAGAAGAGCAATACTGAGGTGTTAAAAACGGCCAGTCAACTGTAGGTAACATATCTCTGAAATTTGTCTTGTATTAATGCATTTCATTAGCAACATTGTGTAAATGTATTTAAGTGTAACAAGCTAATGAGGCCATATTTGCTTAACTCACATTCAAGCACCCCAGTTTTGCCTATAGGATCCTTCATTCAGGTTGAAAATGTACTGGAGTTGCTGTGTTTTAGTGTTTTTAAATAGGTTTTCAATCTACTTTTAGAACATCATCAAGAACAAGCAGAGCAGCTAATGCCTACAACCACCAGATCCTGTTTACAGAAGCCAGATTAGAGACATTCAATCAGAATAAAAAGTGGACTTTTGATGGGCAGGGTGGATCTATGAGACCCCAGCAAAAAGAGCTTGCAAATGGAGATTGGAGTCAGCGGCTCCATAAGACCTGGATGGGATAAACAAAGGATTTTATGAACTGTGAATCATACACGGCTACTGTAGTAGTGTCCAAGAATGAGCATAATGGGTCCCCTTTAAGCCAATAAGACTATGAGCACAGAATGTGAAACACTGCATATCTCTGTCAAGGCTACACAATGTTCTGAATACATTACTGTGGTAAGACAGTCTTTTTAAATCCAAAAAAAGACTTGGATGTGCATTTGAAATTCAGATTTGCATACAAAATATTGTTTCATGAGACACCTGTGCAATGACCAAAACTGCCATTTAAACAGGACACTCTCTTTTTAACCCAACCAGGTCAGTCAGTTTGCTTTGTGGGCACAGATGTAAGAAGCGTATTCTTTTACTTAAAAGACAAAGTTTTAAAAACAGACCAAAAAGTGTACATGTAAGTAGTTTTTTAGCAAATCAGATGAAGCTTGTTGAAGACTATTTTCATTCATAGATGCTTACTTACCAGTCAGCACCAGTTCTTTATGGTGTTTGTAGGTTGTTTGTGGAAAACTGATCTTCAGCTTAATTTAGGAATATACCACCCAGTGAAACAGTGTGTGAGGACTCTGTTGCACAGGGGACTAAAACCTTCTGACTTAGTAAAATCAATTTATTTCTGGATTTTATTGGAATATGATCTTGCCATTAAATAGCCAGAGTTTGTTTACTAAAGTGTTTTTCTCTTTTAAATCAAAAGGACTATTTCATCTTGGCTTTTTAAACTCAAAAGGAGGCAAGGTGAAATTTATTTTCAGTGCTTTCAACTCACAAGTTATAAATATCATATGATCAAAAACATGTTCAACTTACAAAAAAAAAAAGTAATGAATTATGATTGTGGCTGAGCCGCGGGGACCACAGAATCACAGCTGAAGGGCACAACATCAAAGGACAGTCCTAATGCATGTTGACTTTGACAGTCTGTTTATATTATTCATCCGCAGAACTAGCCAGCTGCCTTGCAACATTTGGAATTATTAGCTGTTGTTATTAGTATAACAATATGTCACATATTTGTTGCTGCACATCTTGGAAACATTTAATTTATTAAAACGAAAAAAAAACCCCCACAGTTATTCAGACGGACTTTTTTTTTTTTCCATGAGTAGTAAATTTATTTCAACAACTACTTTTGCGAACAGTTTTCAAGACTATCCAATTTCCTTTTGTAAAAGAGCCAATTAGGATGAGAAGATTTATGTATTGTTGCTTTTCAGCAACACACACAGTAGACTCTTTATGCACATACACACTCATACACACTTTTAAGGCTTTTGCTGTTAAAACCAATCCCATTCTGGAAAGATTCTGCATATTACAACATCAAGCTAAGATCAAATACAGTTGTTTACCTTGAATGTAGTAGTAAACTACACACATTGCCCACACACTTATAGATATACACACACGCACACACTCTCACACAAAAGAATCCCCGAGTAGTCCTGGCAGAGAGCAGCTGGCGTGGCTTGTTGGCATGTGTATGCTGCGAAGGAGGTTGAAAAACAATCAGAGGGCATTGCTGGTGACCTCTTTGAATCTCTACTTCCACTGAACCATTAAGCTCACTGCATCTATCTTGCACTAGTAAATGTGAAGAAATAGATAACAACACTGCGGTGTATAGTTATCGGTTGTTGTTTTTTTGTTTATTGCCATTGCAAAAATTGTTTAAAAAAATAAGAAAAAAAGCCCAGAAGATCCAAAATACTTCAGCGGGCAGTATTATACAAAAGTGCGCCAGCATATCTGTTAAAAATAATGTGATCAGAAAAATGTGCGAGCTTTTATTACGCTGTTCTATTATAACAAAACCCTCTTCCATTTGTGTCGTTCGTGTTGAAACCGCAAAAGCTTTGCTCTGTGTGTTGAGACGCACATCCTCAGAGACTCTTCTTCTTCATCCTGCCTGTAAGCTTAGTTAGCTGCATAATCACTTGTTTGCCTCTGAAGGGAGGTTTGTTAAGATACAGTGGTTCTCGAGAGGGCTAAACACACCCAGTACACACACCCGTGGCACTGCATCCCTGCTGCAAAAAGCCACAGTGATATTTGAGATTGGATTACTGCATCAATTTATTCATTCACCTGTACAGGCACCTCTCACGAATCTGTCCATCATCTGTCTGCCAGTCCATTTATATTGGTCCATCCTTCCATTCACTAACTCATTCATCAGTTCACCTTCCATCCACCCATTCATCTATTTGTACAACTGTCCCTTCATTCCTCTGTCTATTCATCCATGCCTCCATTACTTGCCCATCAATCCGTCCTTCTATTCATCTGTCTATCCAGCCAGCCAGCCACTCATATATATCCACCTGTATCTATCCTTCTGTCTGTCAACTCCAACATAACTATTTCTGGTCTCCATCTGTTTAGCTGTGTGTTCTTTGTTTGTTCATCCATCCATCAATCCGCGTTCCCTCTTATACCTAGTTAGGGTTACTGAGGGTAGGGACCATTCCTTGTGTACTGGGTAAAAAGCAGCTTCATATTTTATCACTGGGCTAGAAAGCAGGATTATTTTTAGCGTAGCTTCCACACTCTGGCAATCTAATCTTAAAAATATACCAAGGGTAAATGGATCAGACTTATCGTCAGCGCAAAAACCGCCTCACTTCAGACTTAAAGTGAGACTTTCAGGGGGAACATTTAGCTCTGAAGGTTTCCTGCTGTTTGGCTCTGATAGAAATATGTTGTGTGGAAGTTTCTACTGGCAGGTGTCTCTGGCCTTTATCACCACCACTATATTACTTACAGGAGCCAGAGTCATACAGCCGCTATGTGGAAATGTCCCTTATGCATCTCAGTCAGTTTAACAGAGACATTGACATTCCCCTGTATGATTCACTTAAGGTGGATTTTGGTCAGTATGGTGTCATTGAGTGTAAAACCTGTGGGCTCCTCTCTGATGTATAACTACTGTCACATGCTTTTCAATGATACTTACTATACATACAGTATATTTATATTGCATTTGCAACTGCTCTACAGCAATGTCAACAACCCCATTGCCTTTTATCTCAAGTGAATTGAACAAATGAATATTCTTATATGCCTCCAGCGAAACGTCAAGCTGAAATAAGCATTTTTAGTACCAAAGGAGATGAAGAGGAGTTTTATTTACTACTCCAAGTTCATGGAAAAATAATGAAGATGCCTTCACGGAGCTTTGAATCTTAACTAAAAATAAAATCTATTTGTGCTCCTCGCTGTCTTCTTAACCCTTCGCTTTTGATAATTTGCTCTGTTTTTCTTTTTTGTTGCTCTATCCCTTTAACGCTTGGTTTCATGTTTAGTATTTTAATGCACTTTGGGTTTAAATTTGCCTGTAATTCATAAATATGCTTGTCTCTTCTTGCCATGCCACGACTGGCTGTATTTGAATGATTATGAATATGCTGAGAAAGGGATATTATTATGCATTATTCCCTCCACATTCATTCCTTTGTAGGCTCGTGGAGGCGGCTGGTGCAGATTCCGACATGCAGAGGGTGAGAACATGTAAACAATGCTGATGCGCGTGATGAATGCGAGGAGTTCTCTCCTTTTTGAGCTTAGATCTTTTTAGATCTCACCAAAGGTTTCCTTGTTCACGTCAAAGTAAATGAATGACAAACTACACTTTGAAGATTTTTTTCCCTTAATTTTGAGAATTACAGACAACACATTAATGCTTAATTACAGGTTTGATCGCACCCATGCTCATTACATTGCATGATAAAAGCTTATATTATATAGTAGTTAATTTATTCCTGACGTTGTGCTGAACTAACTGATAATTACACCTAATTTACACCTGCGCCACTGCATTTCTAAGCTGCTCCTGAATACTGAACGTCTGAATTCAGGTCTGGCTACACTGAGGCGCTGCAACAGAACCTGTATGGCTCTACTAAAATATGATCTATATGGTCACACACAGCCACCAGCGCTGTATATCCCGGTGTGCTGAACGAGGAGCAAATCTATTTCCTTGCTGTTTCTTGCTTGTAGGCACCGATTTCCAGTTAACAACATCTCAACAGAATCCCAGAGCTGCATGCTACTCCACTTGCCAAGGGACTGTCAGCTGTACGTGATAGTGTAGCTGTGGATAGGCTGGGAAATACACAAACACATGCTTTTCAAGCCGTTTTGTGATTTCTTTTTAGCAAACAATACCACTGCAAGCAGAGAAAGCTATGATATGTTTCTATCACATGCAAATGTTTCATTTTCTTCCAAAATGACAAAACAAACTAACAAAAAACCCCCGCTATAAAATAATAATTTTGCATTCTATTGATCACATCTATGTCACAAAAGGGAGCCTGCATGGCGTGTACTGACTTAATTTACTGTTGGAAATTGACTGCCAGCTCTACACTGTAGCCTGAAATTGCTGTGCTTGTGCTCGAAACAAAGCCTTGCTTCTCCTCTAGAATAATGAAGTCTCCATCTGCTAAGGAGTGTGCGCGTGCTCGGGTGTGTGTTGCGTGGCCTGCCCAGTTGCTGACTTATGTACGGGGAGGTAGGGGAGGGGGAATTGGATGAGTGGGGGCTGGGGGGTAGTGTAAACACATCTCCATGGTCAGAAAGGTGTCAATCCTTCTCTTTTCTTACCTCACCTTCACAGTTCATTTAGTCTTCCACAGAAATCAAATAACAGTACAAGTCACCCGTAAGAAAGGCTTTAGAGTTTCTTCTCTTCTCTGATAAGAATCGGGCCTCACCTTTTGGGCAGGGACAATTTGAAGAGGTGAGGCTATTACTTACAGAGGCAATAGCCTTTAAAAAAAAAAAAAAAATCAGGAGTACAATGGATTTTTTTTTGTGTAGATGTTTGATGTCTTACTCAAAGAGATTCCACACTTCCCAGTATCAGTAGCTTAATTAATGCTCTGACATCACAAGTATGGATTATTCTTTTGCATGTTAACTATGCATGACTATGGTGTTACCCAGTAACATAGTAGGAAGCGCATTTATGATCAGTGACATCACACTGCTACACTATGCTTCGCTTGATTAATGACTTTGGGTGTTTTGTTTGTACAGCAGTGACCACAGCTGCTTTCACACTACGGGAAGGGTTAAAGGTTTACTCAGCACCTAAAAAAGCAAGGAAAGGCCCATTTCCACTACTGTACCACAGTACAGCACTGATAGTATAGCAGGAGCAGCAGTAGTTGGTTTTATCAACATAAGGACATTGCCGGTCTCTTTATTTGTATTACCACCAGTGTTGGTGGACAGGAATATAAATTCTTATGGTAACAAGGCTTATTAAAATTAATATATATGCACGTTTTTAAACAAGTATTTTAATTATTTTAAGTTCTGGAGTAAAGTACTAACAATGCTGGATTAGTTTCCTGGAGCACAGTTGGCAAGCACATTGATTTATTTTTGTGGTTTGGAGTGATCTATAACCACCTTATAATCCCAGGTCATAAGGATTAATTGAAAGATTATATTGCAGACAAATATTTAGGATATTAAACAATAGCAATGTTTTTCTTGTTAATCCTTCTTTTGTTCTTACAGAGTTTTCACAATATGTTCAACATTAAAACTTTTGTAAGCCGTAGGTTGAAAAGCAAGACACACATTCATCATTCACAGGAGGTAGTTAATTAAAAATTACAAGTTAAAGGCTCTCTGTCCCATTTTCTTGTAAAGAAGTTATAGTTATTTTCAGTTTTATTCACTGTGTTAATCCTTGAGCTTAGCATTTTTTTTAAATTTATGTCTATGTATGTATGTATGTATGTATGTATGTATGTATGTATGTATGTATGTATGTATGTATGTATCTATCTATCTATCTATCGTTTGTGTATAAAACCCCACTCATCCTGCGGACAGTTTATCCTTCAAGTTCTGGTCCTCTATCAGAGGCCTGGGAACTTGAGAGTTCTGCACAAAGTCTTTGCTGTTCCTAGGACTTCGCTCTTCTGGACAGACATCTCAGATTTCGTTCCTGGGATCTGCTGGGATCACAGCGACCCCTGTTCCCTTTACCTTCCACATCTTCTGTAGATCCTCTCTCAGCCTTTGGTATTTGTTAAGCTTCTTATGTTCCTTCTGTTGTTGCTATCACTTGGTATAGCTGCATGTAATACAATGGCCTTCTTCCTCTGCTTTTCCAACCACAGTTTTTCCGTATATATTTAGAAGTCCCAAAGAATCTTAGCTTGGTCATACTGCAATATTTAGCCCTGATGTTCCTGTTTACTATGCCAGCCACTTGACTATGGTGTTCCTTGTATGCCCTACTTGCTAGCATCATGCACTCTGCTGGATTGCCTCAGGGGCATCTTTGCACAGCCTCCACCTTGGGTCTTTCCTGGTGTGGTAGACCACAGTCTCTACTGATATTGTCTATTGATGTTCATGTGCTGCCATGATTAGTGCTGTTTTTCAGTCCAGCTTTGTCCAGCCATTGGTAGGATTTTTTTCTCCTTCCATCTGCCGGTGGTATGTGCCGTGCACAGTTCCTCTTTTTGCTCCTTGGTTTTTCTTGGATTTTTGCTGCCTGAGAGATTCAGTAAGCACACGATCAGTTGTGGCCATCTTCCTGATGTACTCACAGATCTTTGTTGTTTCTTCCTGGACAGTGGTTCTAACACTCACAAATCCTTGGCCTCCCTTCTTCTGTATAGCATAAAGTCTCAGGCTGCTGCTTTGGGGTGAAACCCATGATAAGCTTGTCCTGAAGTGCTTCTGCCTCAGTCAGTGGCTTCTATCTCCTCCTTTGGCAAGCTTATTATCCCAGCAGGGTATTTGATGACCGGCAGTGCTTGGGTGTTGATTGCCCAGATGTTGTTTTTCCCATTCCATAGACTCACAGAGCAACTAGTTGTTTGTTTGTTAGTCTAGATGTGACCACTTTCACTGGGGTTACATGTATAGTAGCCTTCCAACAGTTCCCTGTTCGCGTCTGGGCCACATAGGCCTTATCCTCATTCCACTATACTATCACACACATTTTCTGCTGGGCATTTCTCATGTCCAGGGACAATTATTGGCTTTATAATGCATGACTGGATGGTGATGCATTATAAGGCCAATAATTAGCACGCATATGTGAATTAGAGTGTTATCTGTAAAATCGGTCAAGCAAAAAACAAGTGTTGCAGGAGCTTTAGCCTCTTCAGACTTCATTTTCTTCTGAACCTCATATGAACCTGTGCTCTGTTTCTACATTCCTATGAACATCAAAGCTGTTTTTAAAGCGTTATTAGTATTTTAAAACCACTGAGTAGCAGTCTGCTTTGTCTTGGCTGTCTTTGTTGGTGCCTTACTGCATTTGTTAATGTGTTCGAGCATCTGTTGATCAATAGTGCGCCACTATTTGCAGACTATTGAAGCCAGGACCTACTCTTGGAAAAAACAGAGGTAAACGACAGGTACCTTTTAAGCACACTTTGTCATTGGACATGTAATCCATTTCATAAGGTCCGTATTAACAGCTCACAGCAACACACTGTTAAACATTTCCAACATGTGAAAAAAAAAATTCCAACCCCCATTAGAGAGACGAAACCAAAAAGCATAAATCATTTTAAATAGTGTTTAAATGAACCATAGAAATAAAATGACCACTGCCTCAGTTACAATTGATGATTACAATTATACTCATATCTAAACTGCTCTCTTGATCACAGCTGCGATCGCAGTGTAAATTCTGGCTGTGTAATGTTCATAGGCAACATTTCCTTTAAACAAAAAGCAGCTTCATATTTATGAGGTGAATTGGAGTTTTCAGGCAGTGATTGGAATGGATGGCACACAACTTTCACACCAGGTTAATGTTAGGGAAAGATTTGTGTTTTGATTAAATTTGAATAAGCATGCTGTGTGTGAGGACTTTTAAATCAGACCATGATCTCTGACAAACACTGTGAGCTTAAACCTAATGTTGAAATGGTAGCAATGCTGCAATAATAACTGTAGGGCAGAAAAAGATATTTTGTAAAATGTAATTAATGAATATATCACTGATGCATTCAGCATGTAATGCACTTCCAGCTTGCCAAATACATAAATTAAGAACATCAAAAAGCAACCCCAAAGTAATCAGGCATACTGACAAAGAAAGCATCCTTGGAACAATCACTAGTATACTACTGTCAATGAATGGATTGTTTATGTGTATGTACACTCACTGGAAACGCTATTAGGCACAACTTGCTAGTACTGGGTTAGACCTTTGAGTTTTCTGAAATACTCAGACCAGCCATTGTTATGCTAACAACCACGCCTTTCTTCTCCATTCTGATGCTCAGTTTGAACTTCAAGGGATCGTCTTGACCATGTCTATATGCCTAAATGAATTGGTTTGCTGCCATGTGATTGGCTGATTAGATATTTGTGTTAACAAGCAGCTGAACAGGCATACCTAATAAAGTGGTGAGTAAGTATATAGCTGACATTGCTGTAGCTTGTGATTAATTCCCCAGCATCCCGCTGCAAATTGAATGTTTCTTTTTTTAATGTGCAAACCTTTAATGAATGGATTCAAAATAAAAGCTTAAAACGCTGGGACGTGTGAATGGAGTGTGAAGTGCACACCTTGCATCTGTTGGCCCAGTTTAATATGAAAAACATTTAGAGTCACTGTGTTAATAAAGGCTTTATCGGGAACATCAGACCTGAAGTGCTTCCATTAATCCCTAGAAGTATGATATGTTTAGTTTTATTCAGCGGCTGTAATAACATTCACTTATTGTATTACATGACTTAAAAGGCACTTCATCTCTAAAACAGGTCTGTGTTTAGTACAAGTAATCTTTGTTTTAGCACTATTTGAAATGGCTGTATTATATGTGTCTTAAAGGCCCGCTTTACTGATAAAAGAGGCACAGGCCGCCAAGGAAAGTGTTTATCACTATAATTCCCACTTACACCTATGAATTAGACTCCTGTGTGGACATTTCCGAGTCAGTGCCCTCCATCTCTATCCACTCTGAGAGCTGCACACAGCCCACTCTGTCTGTCATACTGAGCACACAGATTTATCTCTGACAAATAAATCTGGAACCGTAATGATGGACTCTGACTTAGTCATGACTTGTAGCTTGCCTTCCCCACTCGTCCGCCACCAATTGGCCTATCTGTCAATCAATTGGCCCCATGATTTTCATGTGCCTCGGATTATGTATCGTTTATCATTTCAGCTCATCCAACCCCTGCAGCTGTCTATCATTTACCATAATCATCTCTCTCCCCCCTAGGAAGTTTCACTGCCTGCTTCTCCATTCCCACTCCCTCTTGGATCATTTTTTCCTGTCACAGGGAAACTATAAAGTCTGTCCCCCCTCCCTGCCCCCCCATTCCTCCTCCACTTTCTCCTGTTCTTTTCTTCTTTTTCTCTCCCTTGCTCCCTGCCCTGGGTTTAAACCTAATGAGTTCTTCACATTTCCTCTCTGCCTCCATAAACATTTAGGAATGTTTGAACTCCTCACTGGTGTATCAAATGGCCAAGTGGCTCGACAGGAAGCTGTCGAGTCCACTGTATAGCACCATGTCTGAGGACAAATTAGAACAGCAAAACATTTGTCAAAATGCCATTTTTCACTATGTGTTGTGTTCTCTATTTTTCTTTCTTTTTTTTTGAAAATAAATATCAACTGAGAAGTTTTTGATGTTTCAAACTTACATAGCAAATTTTCTATTGTGGTCAAATCAAACTTCACAAATTCAAAGGTTGTTTATCCTAACCTCTATCTGTACTGCTTTATCATTCAAACATCTACTCCTATACCTTTGACTCTTTTCTAATTCAGCTATTCAGTGTAGATTTACAGTTCTTCTTGGGGTCATCGTCCCATTGCATGAGTCAATGTCATACAACAGACCAAACAAAACTTTGGGGAAAATAAACCTTGTCATTACACTGATTGCACTATAATCTCTGCTGCTGCGTATTTGTTCCAGACAACCTCTGACACTCTTGACATATCATTTGTGGTAATGGACACCAAATATATTGGAATTAAAAACAATGGTACTTCAACCAGTTTTTGGCTTGTATACCTGGTATACCCACAGCAAAATTCCTCTAATCACTACTATTCATGTTTATATTGTTGTAGTCCATGGATGTAATCTTCACAAGTAGATGTAATGTTTGGTTTGTGTGAGTGGACAGCTGGATGAACAAGTTAAAATGATACGTACATTGTACCACATTTTAATATTTTAAAAACATGAAACATGCAACATATAGAGCAAATTAGAATTTATATTAGTATAAGTACTCTTGGGGGATATCCTGGACTACACATTAAAAGTTAAGTTATAGGTGGCAAACCAAATTTACCCTGATAGCAGTCCACAGTAGTTTTCAGTCAGATTACTATGAACCATTATATCTTATAACAAAAGTTAAAGGCTGGGCCTATTACATCAAAACAGGCCACTGCTGTGATTATGAAACCATGGATGTCATATTATTGGCAGCACAAACAGTTGCTGACACAGGCATTGGCAAAGGTCAGCTCTAATGACCAAAAGAGGAAAGGCTAATTAAAAATAATGAGTTGTGTGGGTTGAAGCCATTGAAGCCTTGTAAACTACTGATAGCACGCAGCGGGTCCAAAGTTCAACATCATCTTAAAAGAAGCTCAAATGAATCCTTTTCTGTTAACAATGGGATAGTGTTACAACTGACGAAACCTCAAAAAATGATTACCACCTCCGAGGATCCTCTCAGCTTTAGGGAAGACTTCTTTTTGCATTTTTAAAAAAAAGCATTTCTCTTGATTTTTTAAGATCAAGAACTTTACTGTTTTTAATTCACACTCGCTGCCTGCATCATTGGTATTTTGAACAGCTGGAAGCGGTTTTCAGCAGATGGGCAGAGACGCGGCTCCCTGTAAAAGCTAATGTTGCTCTGCGTGTCGCAGGATGTATAAATAAGCGAGTGTCTGCGCGCAAAATGTGCAATGTGGAACATAAATGTCATTTGATGCAGAACTTTGCCGTGACCTGTACTGATCTTACTGGGTTTGATGTCGCTGAATCGCACGCAGATCATCCTGGTAAGAAAGCAGAAATGTTTATCCGGGAAGAGATGCAGCACGCTTGAGGTTTTTTCCCTTTTTTACTGTGTTTGAACTTTTGAAATTTGAACTTTTAAGTATTTCATCTCTTTCTGTCTCTCTTCTCTTCATGGTCTGTCATAAGTAATAAATATGTGACCTAATGGGCTGCCTGGTATACCCACCGCAAAGATTCTCTGGCACGAGCCCAGTCTGAGAGAAAATATCCTCGCTGCCAGCCACCGACTACTCGAATCAAGTGGAGACAGAGCAAGCTGTTATTAGGGATGAGGGGGTGCAGAGAGCCTCTTATATGTGATCTTGGTATCTCATAGCTGATGGAAAAAAAGTGAGTGTGTGGGTGTGAGGACATGCAAACGGTTTGGGTAGGGGCATACAGGCAGATGAACAGACAGATTCAACTGATTTGTGAAGCATTCCTGGGCACCAAAGCAAAGACCTAGTCAGGCATGAGGGCTATGGTAATATGGGAAATATTCACTTTAATGTATATAAAAAATAAAAATCTATTTTTAGAAGCTCTTCTGTGACATGCAGTTAAAATACTGTATAAAAATCCTACAGATCTTTTGAAAATTAATAATAGATAACACTCAGATTTCAGAACAAACCAGACTTTAATTAGGGAGTAAAATTTTGTTCTTTTTTTCATTCATTCCCCCCCTCAGTTTTCCTCAATAATGTACAAGACTAGCTGGGCTGAATATTGGGCCGTAAATTCATTTAAATTCAAGGAGTACAGAAGTAGATAAAGAATGGCTCTTCAGTAAAGTGGGATCTTCATTACAGCTGATTCATTTAAGTCTCATTAAAGATGGATAGATGGTCTGTGAAGAGAACAATCAATTGTGATTCCTTCATTCATACATATGTCTCCTGGACTCACATTGTGAAAAAAGAGGGACTCTGTGCAGTCCTGTGAAAAGCTAAGTGCGTCCCATGATTCAGTGACTTGTAGAACCACCTTTAGGGGCAATAACTTGAAGTAATTGTTTTCTTTGTGACTTTTACAGTCTCTCACATTGTTGTGGAGGAATTTTGTTCCTTTCTTCTTTACAACATTGCTTCAGTTCATTGAGGTTTCTAGGCATTCATTTATGCACAGCTCTCTTAAAGTTCCTTCACATCATTTCAGTCAGTTAGGCTTGGACTTTGACTGGGCTGTTGCAGCACCTTGATTTTCTTCTTTTTCAATCATTCTGCTGCAGGTCTGCTGCTGTGCTTGGAGTCATTGTCCAGTTGCAAGGCCCTGTATCAGCTAAACTTTAGCTATTGGACAGATAAACTGACATTTGATCGTAAAATGCTTCTATATGCAGAAGATTTCCTATTTGACTTAATGACTACAAGGTAGCCAGGTCCTGTGGCTGTAAAACAAGCCCAAATCATCACTTCTCCACCACTGTGGTTAACAGTTGGTTTGAGGTGTTTGTGCTGATATGCTGTGTTTTGTTTTGACCGAATTTAGTGCAGTGCATTACGGCCAACATCTCCAGTTTGGTCTTGAATGTCTAAAAGAAGTCTTGTGGTTTACTTTTACGTTACAACTTTGCAAATCTATGCTGTGTTGCTGCGTGTCTCCTGGCAACTTCTCCAAACCAGCCATACTCATTCAGCCTTTTTAAAACTATATCGCATACATGCTAGGCCTAGATTATACTCTATTGCAGACATAGACATAGACAGCTGGAGACCTGGCGGCTAAGTAGACATTCCTGTTAGACTAAGATAAATTCAAAATTTACATCACTCCCACCTGAGGATACCAGAATGGACTCTAGCGAACTCACGAACACGGAAAGTATTATCTGGACTGAACTGAGGCACTTAGAGTTTGTTCCTCTTGCAGTTTTATGCTTTCTTTGAGCTTTGCATGGCCTGACCTTGGGATGAATTTGCTGGAGCTTCCACTCTTGGGAAGATTGTAGAGTTGTGTTAACTAACACACACCTGAATGCTCCAGACCAGCAAACTGGGCAAACTTCTGTTTTTAGAAGAGGTGAAGGCTTTAAGAAAAGTAGAAGAGATGGTCAGTCTTGCTGATGATCAAATAGTGCGTTTTTTAATAGCGAGGAGAATGATGAACATGCTTCTCCTATGTAATAACACATATGGATACAAGCTGAAATGTCTTCAAAGTTTCTCTGTTAGACTAACGTTGCTGCACAAGCCACATCGCATTACAAGCATCGCCTTATAAAAAGGGGAACAAGATTTTTGTTGCACAGCATATTAAACCACTGAAAGGGTAATGTCTTCAATTACTGGGGCGATCGTGGCTCAAAAGTTGGGAGTTCGGCTTGTAATTGGAAGGTTGCTGGTTTGAGCCCCGGCTTGGACAGTCTCTGTCGTTGTGTCCTTGGGGACCACTGGTGGTGGTCAGAGGGCCCGGTGGAGCCAGTGTCCGGCAGCCTCGCCTCTGTCAGTGCGCCCCAGGGTGGCTGTGGCTACAATGTAGCTTGCCATCACCAGTGTGTGAATGGGTGGATGACTGGTTGTGTAAAGCACTTTGGGGTCCTTAGGGACTAGTAAAGCGCTATACAAATACAGGCCATTTACTGTAAGCCCCATGCTCATCAGTAGATCTATATTATGATCATTACCTGCAAAATGCTCTGCAGTCTGAATCAGAAACTGCAACGCAGTCCATATTAACTCCAACAGAGTGAAACCAAGATGCATATGGACCGCAGATCGATAAAATCAATTCCAATTTCATCACAGAGCTCACAGCCAAAACTGCAAGGTCAGTTTCAAGAATGTCTATGTAAATAACATAGACTGTAAAATAAAGTTTCATGGATAAGAACTGAAACTTTAAAAGTCACCAGCTGGGATTATTTGCAGTGTATGTGTTTTCGTGGTCAAAGTACCCTTGACTGCAGTGAGATAAGGCATTATCGGGTTCTCTTCTTCGTGTGTACCTTCGTTCTTTGCTCTACTTTCTCATTTATTTCCTTCAGTCTGTCCAAGTGCTGGTGCTTTTTACCTCCCTCTTCCTACTCTATTTTTCACTCCAGCTCATAAAAAAAGCTGGCTACATAGTTAGAAACTCATTGCGCTGACTGCCTCACAGATAGCTGCTTGTTTCCTGCCTGCCTTTTTTCTTTGAAGTTTTAGTGTTGGTTAAATGTAACCTTCGCAGGCAATCACTTTTGTTGTCCACAGCTGGAACACATGTAGCAGCATCAGTATGGACTTTATTTGGGTGGAATAAAATATGTCCACATATAGGATTTAAAGCCCACACCTACACAGAAGCATACACATACACATTCTGAATTTTGGGGGCTGGTGTCAATAATGTAAGGCATCTTTAAAGGTTTAAGTCAATCATATGTTATGTTGGCACATCTTCTTGGTGAACAATGATCCCAAGCATACCACATTATCAGTCAAACATGGTGGAGGCAATGTCATAGCATGTATGACTATCAGAGGAATAAGGTCACCATAGTTTATTGATGATATGATGTCTGATAGAAGCAGCAGGATGAATTCTCCCTCCTCAAATTCAGTGCTGCATAACTGATCTGATGGTGCTTCACAGTACAAATGAATACTGACCCAAAGTATACTGCAAAAGCAACCCAAGAGTTTCTCAAGGAAAATAAATGGGATAATCTTCAATAACTAAACCAGTCACCTGATCTCAACTCAACACAGCATGATTTTTTGTTATTAAATTTAACACTGAATGCACAAAGACCGCAAACAAGCAGCAGCTAAAGGTGACTGGGTTTAATTCAACTAACTTAGCTGGCGACCACAGAAACATTTTACATAAGTGATGTGTCTTGTTATACTGTATCATAAGCAAACAAACAAGCCAACAAAAACAATACCTAAAAAACAACAATAAGAAAACAGAACCCAAAAAACTCCCCAAAAAATAGGAATTGTTCACCACACTCCCTCGTACCCACTCACAAATTCAGTATTGCGTTTAACATTGCTTGATATATTTGATCTTTATTAGATAGTTCATGCACGTAGACACCTAAAAAAATAGAAAGCGCTACTATATATACAAAATATACTCTTGGTAGTTTGGCTGATATTTTCTAATTCTCTTTGACTGAAGGCCAAAAGTTGTTAGAAGAGTTTTGGTGCAGAGATACAGTTATGGTCAGAAATTTTCATACAGTCATGATGGAATGAACGTAATGGTAATTTAGGGATTTTATGAATATGTTTAAAAGCTAGGTTTATGGCAGAAAACTAGCAAATTTAAAATGAACTCTACCAGTTGTGCCAAGATAAGCATTGAAAAATCCAGCCAGAATAATGCCAGACACTTGTTGATGGCTACCAAAAGCATGAGATGCAACTTGCTAAGAGACATTTAATTCCACCCTGGAAATCATTAAAATCTCAAAAATTACCATTACATTCGTGCCCACGATGAGTGGATGAAAACCTTTGACCAGAACTGTAGATAGATAGCAATTTCTAACTAGTTTTTTTTTTTCACCATCTCTCACACTTAACAGTATTTTTTATTTATAAGTGGCTATAAAGGTTTGACGGTATTTGCTGAAAGCTGATTAAGTGATGTAAGTGTTAAGAAATTACATATTGCGTCTTGTGTTCTTTTGAACAATGGTTTGCAGATACAGTCTGTGTGGTTTAGACTTTTATTACAGCAGATTTGGCTGACATCCCCTTCCAGACAGCTTCTTTTTCTCTCGTCCACGTTCACTTTTTTGTAGACAGGCTTAGAACATTTACAGCAGAAAACAAATAAAAAACGAGTGAAGTTATGCATTTACTGAAGACTGTGTTAGATGCAGTCACATAAATGGTGCTAGGTGAAACAGTCCCAGATTTTTTCTTTTTTAAAGACAAGACTTCAGGTCTTGTTTTTTGCAATGCTACCTCAGTCTGAATGGTCAAGTCAATGTCACTCACGTGCCTTATCACAAGAATTGTGATGTTGGCAGCTGCGACTAAAAATAGCCCTTGACATCCTGAAATTTTGGATTCAATCTATGTCACAGCTCTTGTTCTGCATCCGTACACACGTCCATATGAAGCCGCCATTTCTTCCCAAAAGACCATAAATGAATAGGCTGGCTCTCTTACACCTTATCCTTATACTCATTATTATCTCTGCACATAACCAATGACTACCTGTTTGTTTACTTCTGTACACCATTTTGCATGTAACATTTCCCCTTTGTTCTCGTACTCATGCAGCTCAGTTCAGGACAGCAACCAGTCAACACTGATAATGGATGGATCTGAACGACAGAACTGGATTGAACTCGATTCTGAGTTGAGACCAGGAACTTCCAAGTACTGCAATGCAAACAGTTCAACAGAAAGTGCACTAAACCTTTCCTTTAAATATACAATGTATTTATTTTGTTGTCCTATAGATGCAATATCCCTCCATACACTTAACACTAAAGCTTGATTCTCTTAGAAAGTTGTTATTATGCTTTAAAAGTGACCCTAGAGCCCATCTTTTTACACTGAGTA
The DNA here is from genome assembly GCF_057382185.1 of Mchenga conophoros. Classification (NCBI taxonomy): domain Eukaryota; kingdom Metazoa; phylum Chordata; class Actinopteri; order Cichliformes; family Cichlidae; genus Mchenga; species Mchenga conophoros. Next base: position 15,999,036 of record NC_140531.1, read on the forward strand.
GGCTTTGATGGGTAAGTTTAACGCTATGCAAGCTTAGCCTAGTGATCATCAGCTTTCGCAGCAGGCTATTCCTCCAATAAAAATAGTGCAAAACCTCAAAGACAACATTAAAAGCAGTATGATAACAAGAACTTAATTAAATTCACAATTGTTTGGCTTGAAAGAATTTGAGGCACTGTAAAAGGAAAAAAAAAGACATGACTGATAAAAAAAAATGTGTTATTGAAAATACAAAAAGTGAGTGACAGACGAATTGAAGCCAACCATTTAAAAAAGTTCAATCACTCACTGAAATACGTGCATAAATTAGATGAAGCTAACAAACACAAATCTGAATGTTTTGAAATGCACTTTATATCTTTTGGAAACAGGATTTCATACTTTCCATTGTGATTCAAATACATTTAAATTCAAATACAAAGGGGAGAGATAATATTATTCCACCAATATCTGTTATCACTGGAGAACAGCCCACATCTTTGAATATGGATACAATAACTAGAGAATAAGTGGCTTATTTTCTTTCAAACGACCCATTGGTTCCGGTGGATTTGTCATTATGTGTAGGCTGTACGTGTTTTAAAGAAGAGAGGAATTTAATTACTTATTCGACAATACACTGCACCTGTAACGGTATCGTCCATCCTAACTATTGACAGTGACAAAGGCGTAGGATGATACAAAAATGTTTTCTGTGGGTATTAACAGAAAAAATCGATTCGTGACTAACTTAAAACTAAACCTAACAATAAACCTTCTTGGCGTTTTATCTCTGTGCAGCACCACAGTGGAGTAAATTAAGCAATCAAGAGGTGATTGAAGTGCAGACTTTTGGTTCTAAATCAAGGGCTTTAATAAATGTATTGCATTACCTGTTTAGGAATTACGCATATTTTGAAATATATTCCCCCATTTTCAGAGGGCTAAAAGTAATTAGAAAAAGGGGCATAACTGGAAATGTAAGTTGAAACATGAGTTGCTTCTAACACTTGGATGAAAGTCCTGTGTATTCAATGGCTGTCCGAAGTCTAGAACTCATGGGATTCAGAATAAATTTCTTGAGATGCTCTGCTCGGTTTTTACTGCAGCCACTTTCAGTTTCTTCTTGTTTGTATGTCTTTGTACACTCAATGTTTTCTTCAGTAATTAAAAAGCTGCTCTATCGAGTTGAGGTCAGGCGATTGGCTTGGTTATTGAACAATATTACATTTCTTTTCCTTAAGAAACTCTTGGGCTGTTTTTGCAGTATATTGTGGAATTTTGGAATATTAGGAACTATGTTTTATCTTGTTTATTTTTACTGTAAAACACTTTGGTTTTAAATGTGCTGTATAAATAACATTTATATGCATACTTTTGTGTCATTATCCATTTGCACTGTCCAATCGTTATGCAGCATTTACCCAGTATACTTCAGAATTCTTCCTGCTACTTCTATCAGCAGACACATCATCAATAAGCACTAGTGACCTGGTTCCACTGGCAGCTGTACATGCCTGCATCATAACGTTGCCTCCACCATGTTTGAAATATAATGTGGTATGCTTTGGATCATGAGTTGTTTCTCTGCTTCTGCATGCTTTTCTCCTCTCATCGTTCTGGTACAAGTTAATACAAGTTAATCTTGGTTTCATCTGTTTCCAGAACTGCGCAGGCTGTTTCAGATATCTCCTGGCAAATTTTAATGTGGTCTTCTTGTTCTTGCTTGTAACCAGTGGTATGCACCTTGTTCTATTCATAAATATGCGTGTTAGTCATAGACTTTGACAGTAATATGGCTAGCTTATCAAAATTGTTGCCTTTTGGGATTTTTGGGGTTCCTGAGCTGCCAGTGCATGTACCAGATTGTTGATTCGGGCACTCCTAAAGTCTTTACTTTGGTTTTCCTTCACTTACATCAAGATCTCTTTGAACCTCATATTAAGAGTTTTAGTGAAAAGCTACCAAATGCAAGTTCAGCACTTGAAGTCTAAGGCTTTTATCAGTTTAATCTCTCATGAAATAATTAAGGAACACCTGGTTATGAAACTGCTTGTCAGTCAATTGTCCAATTACTTGTGAACCTCTGAAAATGGGGGAATATGTATAAAACAGTGGGGGTTGCTCCTCAAGTTTTCTCATATCCCTTGAATTAACTCCGAACGCCTGCATTTCAATCACATCTTGATAATTTGATTTAAAATCCACTGTGATGCTGTACAGAAGCAAAATGACAAAATCTGAATCACAGCAGCATGTGACATGAATGTGAGAGTTAACGTTTGGCTTTTTGGCAGCCCTGTGATGGACTGGAAACCCTTCCAAGCTGTATCTCACTTTTCATCCATCATCACCTTGAACAGGCACCATTCAGGTTTTAGGGGCTACTTGTGGGCTGAAATATACATTTGGAAGGAAGGAATGAAAAGCTATCAAAAGCAAATCTGTTTTATTTATATAGTTCCAAATCACAACAACAGTCACCTCAAAGTGCTTTTATTGTAAGGTAGACCCTTCAATAATACATACACAGAAAACCCAACAATTATATGACAAGCACTTTGGCGACAGTGGCAAGGAAAAACTCCCGTTTAACAGGAAGAAACCTCCAGCAGAACCAGGCTAAGGGAGGGGCGGCCATCTGTCACGATCAGTTGGGGTGAGGGGAGGAAGACAGGACAAAAGACATAATGTGGAAGAGAGCTAGAGATTAATAATAAGTAATAAAGAAGCTTGTTTTATTGCAAGAGACATAAGTAAAAACCTCTGCATGGATTGATTTGTCATTTGGCCAAATTTACCTTATAAAACAGAGAAACTAAGAGAGGTGGAAAAGTTGGACTGTTTGTAGACTGCTGGGCTATAACAAGCTGAGCTTGGTACTGTACCACGATAGATCATGTGCTGTGGAGGAATGTTGCAGGGTTGGAGGATTTTCAAGTATGATCACCTTTTTAAGGTAATGCCACAGCATCTCTATCAGATTCAGGTCAGGACTTTGACGAGGCCACTCTGACAAAATGTAAAGGTGGACTTGTTGGAGTGTTTTGGATCATTGACCTGCTGCAGAACCCAAGTGCGCTTCAGCCTGAGGTCACAAACAGATGGCTGGACATCCATCATATGCACTGTTGGTATGTTGTTCCTTGGTATGAAATGCTGTGTTACTTTTATGCGAGATGTGATGGGACACACACCTTGCAAAAAGTTTAACTTTTGTCTTGTCGGTCCACAGGGTATTTTCCCAAAAGTCTTGGGGATCATCAAGATATTTTCTGGTGAAATATGGTAGAGTCATGAACACTGACCCGCTCGATGTCTTATTAAGAAATATATCATAACATCAGGTTTCTTTAGTGGCGTTTTCAAAAAGCCGTTCTGTTTCTCTTTGAGTGACACGGGTAGACTATTGGTTTTCAGTCAGTACTGGAGGGTTCCTATTACCTCGTATACTCTCAGTCCTTATCAGGCTCCCGCTCTCTGCTGAAAGCTGACCTTCAGACATTATCTCCCCCCACTCTCCTCTCATCAAAGGGAGAAACGATAAGAGCTGACAGTGTAGTGATAGAAACCTTCCACGGTGAGTTCTTTTCATGCACGCCTCTCTTACTGCCCGCAGACCTGCCTGTTCTGGTATGGTGACCCCTCTCCCCCCAAGCACAAGATTTACAGCAGAGGTGCTCATGGGAGTGTGGGGGGCATCACATCAAAAATGAGACATGACCCGGAGGTCGAACACACAGGAGGCAGACAAGGTTCAGTAGATTTCCAGATAAAGAAAAAAAAGAACAAAACATTTCGCAGTACAACTTCACAAAACTTTTTTATAAAAGCATAATTAGCGAAAATCAAATTAGTGCAAATGCATGCCACAGAACCGAATAGGGCTGTAATTGCCTTTGTTTCTGCAGTAGCCACACCATAGCATAATCGCTTGGTGTCCGGCCAACCGAAAATTCATCATGATAAAAAGAGAGTGGCAAATGATTATGACTGAGGGCACTTTTGAATTTTAGTGTGAAGTCAGGGTTGTGAGACGGCATTCACAAATCCATCTGGTTGCAGCACCTGGTGTTTGTATGTTGTGTTCGAGTGGGATGCAATTAATGTAACCTACAAAGGCCGGATTTGTTTCTGTTCATTGGTTGGCCCACCTGCAGCTGCTTTTGGCAGGAGAATGTACAGAGAGTGGCAGTCAGGGGAGATGGCTTCTTCTCAATGTGTAATTAACCTGGAGGTGACTGCAAAAAGAATGCATTTTTGGCTGCGTTCTGCAGTGGAGGGGTTATCAAAATTCACCCAAGAATTCCCTATAAATAAAATCTAAATACATGAAAGGTATTATATTTGCAAGAAGGCTGTTTAATAGTAAGAAAACCTCCCACTATGAATAAGAGACATAATTAAATAAGCACCATTTTTATTGCCCGGGACACAAAAGTAGTGATTACTAACACCGATGATTCTCTTATGTATTTGAAAATACAGTCGCCAAAGGCTACTGAGATGTGTTTATTCATATTTTATTTCTCAGGAGCCAAAAATGTTGTCATTTCAGTGCTGTGTCTACACATAACAAACAACTTCAGAAAACCTATGCAACTTGGCAAATCAAATTTTAAACTGTATCTTTAGGCAATTTGTTACTAGCAGGCTGATGCAAAAGCATTTGTTCTAATTTCTTAAGATGAAATCATGAAAAATGCAGAAGTAATGAAAGCTTTAGAGTAGTGTCAGATCTGTGCATTTAAAGCTGTCCTTACTATCCATGTTCACAGAATGAGAATAATTTAAAACAAACTGGTGATTGCAAGCTGTACATCATCTCCGTGTAAGCACCATTGTGGTAGGTACCCTGACATGTAGTGCATCTGTTAATCTCACACCAAGACCTGTGTGTTATGACCCCCAAAGTGTAGTGCTGGTGAGTGGGAGCTCTGTAGGGGAGGTGAGAGTAGGCCAACATGGTGCAGCAGTCCCACTCTTTTATACCCATGTGGGTCATTTTCTGAGAAATTTGTATTGCACTTAACACAGATGACTCACATCAACTCCAGTTTGTTTTTATGCTTGATACCCAGAGAACCCTTCATGGAGAAATAGTACATCTCTGTAACAATACTGCAGAGGTGTCAGGTTTAATAAAATATCAACAAATCTAATGTTCCTTCTGGGGAGGAAATATTGCAGTTAAAGTGGGCCATCTTCTGAACTGTTAAAAATTTGTTCCATTTTCTGTGTCAGTTGCTTTCTGTTGTTGGCTTGTTTTATGTAAGTTTGTTGGACTCTCTTGGATCCACATTAACTGTCACTTCATAAAATCATGAACACCAGCCCTCGTTAGTTACATATTTTCATTTAAAGTAGTTACCCCGGCTCGTACGCTTCAACAGTTACTTAAAAAAAAGCAAAAAAAATTGTTTATTAATGCTTACTTATCAGCCGCAGCATACATGTCCCCAGCTTTACAGAGTAAAATTAATGTTTGCTTTGTTTAAGAGATAGTAAGTCAACATTGTTGCACAGCAAATTGAGACAGTAAGAACTCTGTGAAGTAAGATAATTATTAATACAATAGCAAAGGGCTTGTGCGTGCTCTGAATATCCTAAAAGACATTGGAAGCCTCAGATTTAAGCAGACATATTCGTTTTTCCTGGAACAATTAACTCCTAAAAGGCTTATTACAAGCCATGTAATATTCATCATGTTATCCTGGCTGGCAGACCTTTGGAGTGCTGTTTTTGTGTCCATGTACAAGGACAGGAGACATTATGAAACATAAGTAATGCACGTCATCACTGGAATATGCCCTGGGCATGTCCCGGCTTTTTTTTGGCCTAAAGCTAATTAGCTTACTTAGGATACACAGCAATACAAGGCCATAATTATAATATATAGCTTTTAAGTACATCTCAAAATCGCTGTACGTCAACAGACAGCCACACAGCAACATCCAGACCGGAATAACTATAATCACCATTATTACATGGATGGATAGATGACAGCGATTCATCAATCAGTGAAGAGTAGCAGTTATGTTTGCTTTTTGAGCAGCCTCAATCCCTGCACTTACGTCTAGGTATGGCCCCCCTCAGTATTGGCTCTGTTGCTCTGACCTTGCAAAAATAGCCAAAGTGACTTAGCTTGATGTCTCATTAGTTTTACCCTAGAGTTATGTAGTTACTCGGTGCATGAGATAAGCAGTTCTGCTCTGGGGAACAACACAGAACACAGATTTCACCCTTTGTGCCTGATTTTCATCTGCACCTTTTTCTGTTTGTATGCCATAAAACACCACCACTAACATTTCTTAAATTGAAAGCAAAGTGGGAGATACATGAGGAAAAAATGCACAAAATGACTTAAATGCAAATCAGTTAGACCAGTGTATGTTATTGTCAGGGGCCATTTTGACATGTTAAGGCCAGTTTCCATTACCAGTACCTGCTCGGATCGATTCACGAGGGTCCTACACTGTTTTCAGGGTTTTCCATTAGGTCATAGTACCTGGTACTGGGTGCTAAAATAGTACCTGCTCGGGCGTGGTTCCAAAGCGATCTGAGCGAGCACTAAAACTTGACGTTGCCAGACTGCATGCTGTCGATTGGCTGGGGCTGTCAGTTGTGTCACTCGCTGAGTCATGAGAGCGTCCGATTCATGGAAATCAAAATCGCTATGTTTGAAATGTGTTTTTGAAATTTTGTACAGTTTCTGAAATATCCCACTTGTTCTGTTGATAGCGTGACACTGACTTTGAATGGAGAGACAGTTGTCCCTCACCTCTGCTTCAGCGGTGTAGTTTAAAGTCTCTGCTCATTTCTTCCTGCATGGGATGCTTTTCACGATCAAGCAGCATAGAGCTGTATTCTGGAATGACTACAGTAATGTTACTGACATGTTCGTTCACTCTACAGTAACAAACTATTTCATGGTGCAGTGCTTCTCTCACAGACATGACAGAGGGCTGTTTTCTCACGTCACAACTCCCAACCACAGGCCAACTAATCCACAAATGATATTTAAATGAAACTATCATTTGTGGATTGGTTGGCCTGTGTCTCACTATCGTGTAGCTGCCGCCCTCTGTGGCACAGTGACCACTGGCTCATGTGGGACATGGAAGCTTGGGTTTTTAATATGTTGCTGTTTGGCTTTGGTTCATTCATGCTCCTTAAATCTTTCAGAAGCTGAAGGTTGTGAGTTCAACCACAGTCTCTGTTTCTTATCATCTAATCCAGCTTGGCACACTTTTTTCACCATGCTCTCTTTCTCTTTCTCATTATGAACTTACAGTCTGATTAACAGAAACACACATGTATTAGACAATGTCTGACGCTTTATTAGGCACACGTGTTTTCACTCTACACAAACGAGCAATTTATCTACAACTTGTTTCTCCCATCGACAGTGAGTAACGTATTAAAGTATTTTATGTATGTGCCACATTTCATCGTGATTTTTCAGGGTAGCGCTCTACAAACGTATCTTGCTGGATGAGGAGATAATAGCAATATTTTTCATTTTAGTCTTAATAGTTTGAGGAACCAGAACTGTTTAGTTCGATTTAGGAAAACATTATGGGATGCGTAAAATACATCATCTGCTTCAAGGCAAATATTGAATCAAAAAAGCTAAAGAAAGGTGTGTCTTTAATGGTTAATCAAAAATTTAAGCAAAACATCCTCAAAGACAGAGACTGTTGTTTGATGCGACATTGTGACATTTGATGATATTTTTGCTTCAGGTGTGCAAATTTTCAGGTTTAATCAGTTTTTCTTCTCTTGAGTTATTTACAACATAATATCTCCTAAGATTTTCTGCAAAGTAACTGCTCACGGTGGCTGTCTGGTATCAGAGGGACTTTCAGTTTAAAGTGCTTTTGGAAATATTCAATTCAATTCAATTCAATTTTATTTATATAGCGCCAAATCACAACAAAAGTCGCCTCAAGGCGCTTCATAGATACAGAGAAAAACCCAACAATCATATGACCCCCTATGAGCAAGCACTTTGGCGACAGTGGGAAGGAAAAACTCCCTTTTAACAGGAAGAAACCTCCGGCAGAACCAGGCTCAGGGAGGGGCGGCCATCTGCTGCGACCGGTTGGGGTGAGAGAAGGAAGACAGGATAAAGACATGCTGTGGAAGAGAGACAGAGGTTAATAACAGATATGATTCAATGCAGAGAGGTCTATTAATACATAGTGAGTGAGAAAGGTGACTGGAAAGGAAAAACTCAATGCATCATGGGAATCCCCCGGCAGCCTACATCTATTGCAGCATAACAAAGGGAGGATTCAGGGTCACCTGGTCCAGCCCTAACTATATGCTTTAGAAAAAAGGAAAGTTTTAAGCCTAATCTTAAAAGTAGAGATAGTGTCTGTTTCCCGAATCCAAACTGGAAGCTGGTTCCACAGAAGAGGGGCCTGAAAACTGAAGGCTCTCCCTCCCATTCTACTTTTAAATACTCTAGGAACAACAAGTAGGCCTGCAGAGCGAGAGCGGAGCGCTCTAATAGGGTGATATGGTACTACAAGGTCATTAAGATAAGATGGGGCCTGATTATTTAAGACCTTGTATGTGAGGAGCAGGATTTTGAATTCAATTCTGGATTTAACAGGAAGCCAATGAAGGGAAGCCAAAACAGGAGAAATATGCTCTCTCTTTCTAGTCCCTGTCAGTACTCTTGCTGCAGCATTTTGGATTAGCTGAAGGCTTTTCAGTGAGTTTTTTGGACATCCTGATAATAATGAATTACAGTAGTCCAGCCTGGAAGTAATAAATGCATGAACTAGTTTTTCAGCGTCACTCTGAGACAGGATATTTCTAATTTTAGAGATGTTGCGCAAATGGAAGAAAGCAGTCTTACATATTTGTTTAATATGTGCGTTGAAGGACATGTCCTGGTCAAAAATGACTCCAAGGTTCCTCACCGCGTTACTGGAGGCCAAGGTAATGCCATCCAGAGTAAGAATCTGATTAGATACCATATTTCTAAGATTTTCAGGGCCGAGTACAATAACCTCAGTTTTATCTGAATTAAGAAGCAGAAAGTTAGCGGCCATCCAGGTCTTTATGTCTTTAAGACATTCCTGCAGTTTAACTAATTGGTGTGTGTTATCTGGCTTCATGGACAGATAGAGCTGGGTGTCATCTGCATAGCAGTGAAAATGTATGCTATGTCTTCTAATGATACTGCCTAAGGGAAGCATGTATAATGTAAACAGAATTGGTCCTAGCACTGAACCCTGTGGAACTCCATAATTAACCTCAGTGTGTGAAGAGGACTCTCCATTTACATGCACGAATTGGAGTCTATTAGATAGATATGATACAAACCACTGCAGCGCAGTACTTGTAAGACCTACAGCATGTTCTAATCGCTCTAATAGGATATTATGATCAACAGTATCGAACGCTGCACTGAGGTCTAGCAGGACAAGCACAGAGATGAGTCCACTGTCAGAGGCCATAAGAAGATCATTTGTAACCTTCACTAAAGCTGTTTCTGTGCTGTGCTGAGCTCTGAAACCTGACTGAAACTCTTCAAATAAACCATTCCTCTGCAGATGATCTGTTAGCTGTTTGACAACTACTCTTTCAAGGATTTTTGATATGAAAGGAAGGTTGGAGATTGGCCTATAATTAGCTAAGACTGCTGGGTCTAGAGATGGCTTTTTGAGTAAAGGTTTAACTACAGCCAGCTTGAAGGCCTGTGGTACATAGCCGATTATTAGAGATAGGTTGATCATATTTAAGATCGAAGAATTAATTAATGGCAGGACTTCTTTGAGCAGTTTTGTAGGAATGGGGTCTAAAAGACACGTTGATGGTTTGGAGGAAGTAATTATTGAAGTTAACTCAGAAAGATCAATTGGAGAAAAAGAGTCTAACTTAATATCAATGGTACTAAGAGTAGCTGTAGATAATATTACATCTGTGGGAAATACACCATCATAGTTTGGTGATCTTGTTATGTTTTATTATGTAATCACAAATTGTGTTTAAATGTCACACGAGTACATTTAGTTTGGTTGTTTTTCCTCTTCTTTCCTTCTGCTCATTACTTTCTGATCTTACTCGATCTCAACACATTTCCAAGTGTTATTGCTGGTTTTTATAAGAACACAGTATATGGCTACAAGCTTACTATATTTTCTGAAATGGCTCATTTATGATTGTTATTACAGCGAGTGAGATTGTAACACAATATCTGTGGAGCAGACTAGTGTATGTTTTCATCCACAGAGAATAAATTCATGGGTGTCAAACAAATACATACTGCAAAACAGCTTGTTGGTGATGGATGATAATAGCGAGACCATCTCACCAGCATCCCTCAGCTGTGTCGAATTTTTCAGCAGTGCCCCATGATGGTTTATCAGAAAGACGTGTTCAGGTCACAGAGCGCCCAGAAGGTCCCCCTTTCTCTCTCAACCTGCAAACCATTACATGCCTATCATGGATCACTGCTTAAAGAACTGTCACGGCCGGACCTGCCTCTCCAGTTTTGTGTGGGATGTGCAGGATGTGATTGTAACACCCTTTGATGTCTATATGGAACAACATATATGAATATATTTTACAGTTTTTGAATTAAAATAGTTTTAGTGAGCCTGATGATCAGTTTTATACAGACTCGTGATTCTTTAAGGATGGACATTTTATTATGATGATCTCCCAGTTTCTGGCAACACCAGCAGAGTGGGTTTTGTGGTTTGGGAGGAAATGTCTCAACTACTGGATGGATTACCAAAGAACTATAGTTAAATGTTCATGTCCCCAAAATTTTATTTCGCCTTGTGGTTTGTGATCAAATACCTGATAAGCTAATGTAATCTCATGTGCTCAGTAGCAAGTTTTAACACATTTATGGGGTGCAGGTGTGAGGGCACATATTTACAACCCTTAGAAAACGGTCACGGGGTTGTTTACAGCCTGAAGCAGCCAAGAGGGAGTGACGTAGCGTGAAGAAGACGGACATGCGCAGTGGGAGAGAAGACGAGCGGAACAAAAAAAAAAAGCACACGTGTCCGGATGAGAAGAGACGCTAGGAAAGGGCCGCGGTCAGGAAGAGACCCGAACAAAGTATAAACGGGAGGTTAGCGAGACAGTATACGGTACCGCAGCGAGTCTAGGCTGGGTTTCCGTCCGTGTATGCACTCTGACTCCGGCTACAGCGGCCTTACGGGTGTAACGTCGGGGCGAAGTGTCGGCGGAGATAGCGCTAGCAGAGGGGCTAATCGAGAGCTAAGGCTAGCGGCCGCTTCCCTCCAATCGGCCTCAGTTTCCCGGCGTTGCCAGTAGAGTTTGGCGACAAGAACGTTTAGAAAGCGAGACAGCACGGCTGGCTGTCTGGCGAAGGACCAGCGAGTTTCCGGGAGAGGAATTGGGCGGCCTCACTTCGCACGGCCTGGGGACTGCCGTAGCTCCGTTAGCCCGCGGGACCGCCATCTTGGGCCCCGATGTCGGCGGTGTTTGGAGTACCCTGCCACCCAGACGACGCTCCGGTTGTTCACCCTGCTTCAGCTGGCTGTGTGTAAAAGTTTCACCTACCCGTGGGTTCATTACGCTCCATTTCAGGAGGGGCAAAGGTACAGTTCCTGTGTTTTATTTCCTTGCTTTGATGTGGACCAGAGAATGAACATTCTATTCCGGCTGTGGAAGTTCTGGACAGCCTAACAGACTGCAACTCCGGTTAATGACACATACCCCTAGAACTATCTGTCCGTCCCACCCCAGAGACAATTTACTGGAGTGAACTGTAAAGACTGAAAATGTTCCTTTGGTGTGTCGGACATTGTATATGATGTGATGAGACTGTGTCGACCATTTTAGACAGAATATTTGCTGTGTTAACTTTTACTGTTCTGCTGTGTTGTGAGTGTTTTTCCTGTGACTAGGGTGGGTTGTGTGGAGTCGAGGACTCCCAACTCTGGGTCTCACCAGTCTGTTTTGATTTATTTTACCTCATTTTATTTCTTTCATTTCTTTGGTCCTGGAGAGGCTCCTTGCTGTTTTCCCTTTGCTCTCCAGGGCCCTGTGGACATTGTTAACCAAGTTTGGTTTTTTTGAGGGCTCTCCAGATAAATAAAAAGAGCCACGTGGTTTAAAAAGTCGTTGTTGAATGCTTTTGTCCGACCCAGGTTGCCTTGGAGTAGGGGCACCCGAGTTATTTGGTTAGGCACAGGACGACGGAGTTAAGTGGGACCGTGCTAGTATTCCGTGTGCAGGCGCTGCTATCATTGCAGGTCCGGGCCTGGAGTCCTCCTTTCGTGCCTACTGTTGCCAGGTAACTAACCCCATTCTTACTGAAGTAAGTGTCCGGGTCAATCGCGCTAGAGGGGGGTACGGACTTAGATCCCACCACCCGCTAGTCGTTCAAGGCAGCCTGTGCGCCCTTCTACCCCTACATAGCAGGGCTAGTAGCCCCTCACAATTGGCGTCACGAACAGGATTCACCCATTGGCTCGGGGTCGTTATAGAGGAGGAATAGAGTTAAGGCAAACATGTCTGAACTAGAAGATTTGAAAAGGAGCTTTGATGAACTACAAGGGAGGCTTGCGGAGCAGGCAGGTGCCTTACAGCAGGCACGAGAAGAACAGAGAGAAGCTCTTTCTCTCGCAAGGGCAGTGATTGATCAACAGGCCCAAGCTTTAAAAGCCCCGGCGGCAATCTATGTCCACCGAGACCGCAAACTGGCAGATTTTAGTGGTTGCCCTGGAAAGAGTGGAGATGATTGTGTGGAAGAGTGGATCGCGGCAATGCGGTCTGCGTTCCAAGTCATGAAGGTGCCAGAGGCGGACCGTGTAGAGCTGGTCAAGCAACACATAAAAGATGAAGCCAGGGCAACTGTTAAGTTCATGTTGGATGGGGCAGTAGAGTCTGTCGAGGGCATATTTGAGGTTCTCCTTCAAACCTATGGAGACAAGGTCCCCATAGGTACTAGGTTGAAGGAGTTCTATGAGAGAAGGCAGATGTCCAGCGAGACGGTCAGAACTTATGCCTATGACCTACAGGAGAAGCTGGCTTTGATTAAGAGGCGAGAACCCAACCGCGTTCCCGACTCAGAGACGGTGTTGAAAGAACAGCTAGTGCTGGGTTTGCGAGATGACCTTTTGAGGCGAGAGATGAAAAGGAGGGTCAAAGAGGAGAAAGGCCTAACCTTCATCGGGCTGCTGCAAGCCGCAGTTGACTGGTCCGAGGAAGAAGAAGCCCAGTCCTCTCTCGCCTCCCAAAGTAGGCTCAGAACTAGAGGTGCGGTGAACGCTGCAGTACCGGCCGAAGATAAACCATCCCCCCTCACCCTGGAGATGCTCCACGAGGAGGTTAGGAAACTAGCTGCTCGTCAAGAAGAGCTGTACTTAGCACTACAGAGCAGGGAAAGAGGGAGCAGCCAGCAGAGTGCACAGCGCAGGCGAACACCCCTGAGGGACAGCGAAGGGCGATATATTTGCTACAGCTGTGGAGAGCCTGGCCACACTAGCCGGCATTGTACCAAAAAGCTAGACGCAGGGGCTCTGGCCCCTATCCCCATAGACCTGGCGCAGGTGGCATTTTCTGGCAATCCAAACGCCAAGGGTGGGGCCAAGAAACACCCCACCACACCGGCCATAGGCCACCAAGCAGCCGAGTGTCTTCTGACAGAGGTGGAGGAGAGCCTCCAAAGGAGTGCTCTTGGGAGGTGTCGCACCGTCCACCTTAAGATAGGGGGGGTAGACACCACCTGCCTCTGGGACACGGGGTCAAATGTGACAGCTATTACGGAGTCCCATTTCCGTAGGTGTTTTGGGCCACAGGAGTTGAAGTCAGCAGACTGGATTGAGCTCACAGCCGCAAACGGGCTCGATATTCCTGTCTTGGGCTGCTTGGAGGCCGAGGTTGAATGCGCCGGGAGAGTGGTTGGTAAGAAGTGCATTTTTGTACTCACCGATACTCACCCCCAGGTAGACAAAGCTAATGGGCTCCCAGGGATTGTGGGGATGAATGTTATAGAAGACCTCGAAGCGCTCTTTATCGCAGATGGGGGTCGCGTCCACATGGACCCCCACGCTCCAGACGAGACAGAGGCCACCATCCGTCGGTTGATAGCCCGAGCGAGGAAGGAGTTCCCGCGCACGGGTCCGGGTGGCAAAATCGGGTTCGTCAAGGTGGCTGGCAGGGAACCCGTCATCATCCCCCCGAGGAGCGAGAAAGTGGTGGAGGGTCGTTGCGGGGTCTCACCTAGGGTTGAGTGCCAAGTGCTGGCAGAGGCGGCAAAAGAGATAGAGCTGCCGCGGGGACTGTTAGTTGCCAACACTATTGCGACAACCAGTGGTGGAAGAATCCCTCTCAGAGTGATGAACACAAGCGAGAGGGCTGTCAAGCTGATGCCAAGAGCCAGGCTTGCCGTTGTAAGCAAACCACGAGCTGTGCTCCCCAAAGAGGTTGTATGGGTAGAGGAGAGAGAGGGGGCACTCGTGGTTAAGCCGCTGGGTCAGGGTGAGAGTATAGCGACAGGGGGCGAGGTTGGGCAGTTGCCGGTCCCTGTACAGGCTAACACCCGGGACCTCACTGAGCTACAGCGTCAAAAGCTTTGTCGGCTGTTAGCCCAACACCAAGACGTATTCTCGGCGAGCGAAGTTGATTACGGCTACACCACCACGGTGACACACAGTATCCCCACCGAGGCACCCCCAATCAAACAGAGGCACCGAAGGGTCCCACCCCATGTCTTTCAAGAGTTTAAGAGGCACGTTCAGGAGCTCGTTAGCCAGGGGATCCTTAAAGAGAGCTCCAGTCCTTGGGCCTCACCTGCGGTGGTGGTTATTAAGAAAGATGGAAGTGTTCGATTCTGCTGCGATTACAGGCAGCTGAACGAAGTGACGTGCAAAGATGCCTACCCACTTCCCCGCATCGAAGAGTCGTTGGATGCGCTCGGCAATGCGCTGTTATTCTCGACCCTGGACCTGACCGCAGGCTACTTCCAAGTGGCCATGAGCGAAACGGACAGGGGAAAAACGGCGGTTACAACACCATTTGGCCTGTTTGAATGGACTCGGATGCCATTTGGCTTGTGCAACGCCCCAGCCACTTTTCAGCGGCTGATGGGTATGGTACTGGGGGACCTCAGTTTTGATATACTCCTTGTCTACCTGGATGACATTATAGTCTTCTCCCGGGACTTTGATAGTCACTGCGAGAGGCTTGAGACGGTGTTCGAACGTTTGAAGCAGCACGGGTTGAAGTTGAAGCCGACCAAATGCTTCCTTCTGCGGCCGGAGGTTAAATTCCTTGGCCACGTGATTTCTGCTAAAGGCGTCCAGGTAGATCTAGAAAAGGTCAAGGCCCTGGAGGCATGGCCGGCTCCAAGGAGCGTGCGAGAGGTGAGGCAGGTGCTTGGATTCATGAGCTACTACAGGCGGTTTGTGCCAAGGTTTGCACAGTTGGCCAAGCCTCTGCATGCCCTGGTTGGGAAAGGGTTGAAAAACACGTCGAGGGGCACCCAGGCGTTTGTTTGGACCGGCGAGTGCCAGGAGGCCCTGGACGAGCTGAAACGATGCCTGGTGTCCCCTCCAATCCTGGCATATCCCAACTTTGGCCTACCCTTTATATTGACCACAGATGGGAGTCTGCACGGACTCGGGGCTGTGCTCAGTCAAAAACAGGAGGGCGTAGAGCGTGTGGTAGCCTACGCGAGTCGGGGGCTGAGAGGCTCCGAGAAGAATGACAAGAATTACAGCGCATTTAAACTGGAACTTCTGGCGCTTAAATGGGCTGTCACAGAGAAATTCAGGGACTACCTGATGTACGCCAGATTCACAGTAGTCACGGACCATAACCCGCTGCGCTACCTGGCAACGGCTAACCTGGGGGCTGTCGAACAGCGGTGGGTAGCACAACTCGCTGAGTATGACTTTGAGGTGTGTTACAAGCCTGGGCGACAAAACACGAATGCAGACGTCCTCTCCAGAATCCCCGACCAAGAGGAACCCGAGCAGGAGGACACAGGCAAGGACTTTATCAAAGTGGGCCCGGAAGAAGTGCGTGCATGTCTGTGGCCCGCTAGGTTGGAGAAGGATGGTAGGGCTGATCTGAAAGCCAGAGTACAAGCGACTGCTGGGAAAGCTCTCGGTGGGCACAGCTGGGAGGAGGTCGAAGGGGCTCAGAAAAGCGACCCGGTCGTCGGGCCCGTGTATCGGGTGGTTGAGAGGGGCACGGAGATGAGCCATGCCGAGCTCCACGCGTTAACACCGGACGCGAGGCGGCTTCACCAACAGCTCGACCGCCTTAGGCTTTATAAGGGTGTGCTGTATAGGCATGTCAGTGACCCTCGTGATGGGGAGGAGATCAGGCAGCTCATTGTCCCAGAGACCTTACAACGTAAGGTATACGAGAACCAGCATGAGCATGGGGGGCATTTCAGTGCAAAGAGCACCCTCGCGGTGATGAGAAGGAGCTATTACTGGCCTACCATGAGTAGAGATGTTCAAGATTGGGTTCAGCAATGCAGGAGGTGCGCATTGGCAAAGGATGTCTTCCCCAACCACAGGGCCCCCATGACCTGCAGCAATGTCACCGCACCCCTGGAGGTCCTCGCTATGGACTATACGGTGCTAGAAAAGTCTTGTGGGGGTTACGAAAATGTCCTTGTCCTTACAGACATGTTCACCAGGTTCACCGTTGCCGTCCCCACCAGAAACCAAACTGCTGAGACGACAGCAAATGCTTTGCTGAAACATTGGTTTACCTATTACGGGTGCCCGGCCCGGTTGCACTCCGATCAGGGGAGGAGCTTCGAGGCTAGTGTGATAAAAGAGCTGTGCAGGGCCTACGGGATTGCCAAGAGTCGCACCAGCCCTTACCATCCGCAGGGGAACGCGCAGTGTGAGAGGTTTAATAGGACCATGCACGACATGCTCAGGACACTGCCACCAGAGAAGAAACGGGATTGGAAAACATACTTGCCAGAGTTGGTTATGGCTTATAACTCTCGTGAGCACTCCTCCACGGGTTATGCGCCCTTCTACCTCCTGTTCGGGAGGGATGCCAGAATGCCCTTGGACCTCCTGGGAGGGAAAGACATGAGGGAACCAGAGGCGGACAATCTGGACGACTGGGTCCGGGACCACCATGAGAGGCTTAGGACCGCGGTGGAGGTAGCAAGCTCGGCTACTCAGGAGGCCTCTAGGAGGAGGAAGAGGATCTACGACCGGAAGTCCCGCGGCGCCCTGCTTCAGTCTGGTGATCGGGTGCTGTTGCGCAACCACAAGCCCAGAGGCAGGAATAAGATCCAGGACAAGTGGGAACCCAACCCTTATTTGGTGGTGAAACAAAACCACCCCGACATTCCTGTGTTCACGGTCAAGCCAGAGAAGGGTGGCTCGACGAGGGTCGTGCATAGGGATCAGCTCAAATTGTGCACCTTTCAAGCGCCGACATGGCAGCCGAAGCAGGCCAACAGGCTGCCAGCCGAAGTGGAGTCCGATACCGACTTCATGGAGGGGGTTTGTGTTCTACCACTCCCATGTGAGTCGGACCCGAGCGCTCTCGTTGTCCCAGGGGCGGACGAGATCGGTGACTATGTCGCCCAGGGGTTAGAGCCGGATTTAACGGGGGAGGTACAACCAGTTATGGCCCTAAGTGAGCCAGAGGACAGCGATGGGGCCTCAGAGGCGAGTGATGAGGTGCACGAGGAGCGAGGGGAGGTTTTGCAGTCTGAACGCCCTTTGAGGCGAACCCGAGGGGTACCTCCTGCGAGGTATAGAGATTATGTTACGAAATGAAGCCATGGATTACTGTTATGCTCATTTGCAATGTAATGCGAGTCATATGTGAATGGTATAGAGTGTTACTGAACATGTGAGTTAATATGTGTTATTCTGTGTTTGTTACAGGGATGAACTGGTTGAGTCGTCGCTGGTGTGGCAGGGTTTAGCTGGGGGGAAATGTGAGGGCACATATTTACAACCCTTAGAAAACGGTCACGGGGTTGTTTACAGCCTGAAGCAGCCAAGAGGGAGTGACGTAGCGTGAAGAAGACGGACATGCGCAGTGGGAGAGAAGACGAGCGGAACAAAAAAAAAAAGCACACGTGTCCGGATGAGAAGAGACGCTAGGAAAGGGCCGCGGTCAGGAAGAGACCCGAACAAAGTATAAACGGGAGGTTAGCGAGACAGTATACGGTACCGCAGCGAGTCTAGGCTGGGTTTCCGTCCGTGTATGCACTCTGACTCCGGCTACAGCGGCCTTACGGGTGTAACGTCGGGGCGAAGTGTCGGCGGAGATAGCGCTAGCAGAGGGGCTAATCGAGAGCTAAGGCTAGCGGCCGCTTCCCTCCAATCGGCCTCAGTTTCCCGGCGTTGCCAGTAGAGTTTGGCGACAAGAACGTTTAGAAAGCGAGACAGCACGGCTGGCTGTCTGGCGAAGGACCAGCGAGTTTCCGGGAGAGGAATTGGGCGGCCTCACTTCGCACGGCCTGGGGACTGCCGTAGCTCCGTTAGCCCGCGGGACCGCCATCTTGGGCCCCGATGTCGGCGGTGTTTGGAGTACCCTGCCACCCAGACGACGCTCCGGTTGTTCACCCTGCTTCAGCTGGCTGTGTGTAAAAGTTTCACCTACCCGTGGGTTCATTACGCTCCATTTCAGGAGGGGCAAAGGTACAGTTCCTGTGTTTTATTTCCTTGCTTTGATGTGGACCAGAGAATGAACATTCTATTCCGGCTGTGGAAGTTCTGGACAGCCTAACAGACTGCAACTCCGGTTAATGACACATACCCCTAGAACTATCTGTCCGTCCCACCCCAGAGACAATTTACTGGAGTGAACTGTAAAGACTGAAAATGTTCCTTTGGTGTGTCGGACATTGTATATGATGTGATGAGACTGTGTCGACCATTTTAGACAGAATATTTGCTGTGTTAACTTTTACTGTTCTGCTGTGTTGTGAGTGTTTTTCCTGTGACTAGGGTGGGTTGTGTGGAGTCGAGGACTCCCAACTCTGGGTCTCACCAGTCTGTTTTGATTTATTTTACCTCATTTTATTTCTTTCATTTCTTTGGTCCTGGAGAGGCTCCTTGCTGTTTTCCCTTTGCTCTCCAGGGCCCTGTGGACATTGTTAACCAAGTTTGGTTTTTTTGAGGGCTCTCCAGATAAATAAAAAGAGCCACGTGGTTTAAAAAGTCGTTGTTGAATGCTTTTGTCCGACCCAGGTTGCCTTGGAGTAGGGGCACCCGAGTTATTTGGTTAGGCACAGGACGACGGAGTTAAGTGGGACCGTGCTAGTATTCCGTGTGCAGGCGCTGCTATCATTGCAGGTCCGGGCCTGGAGTCCTCCTTTTGTGCCTACTGTTGCCAGGTAACTAACCCCATTCTTACTGAAGTAAGTGTCCGGGTCAATCGCGCTAGAGGGGGGTACGGACTTAGATCCCACCACCCGCTAGTCGTTCAAGGCAGCCTGTGCGCCCTTCTACCCCTACATAGCAGGGCTAGTAGCCCCTCACACAGGCACAAAAAGAGACTAGCAGTGATGTAAGGGGCAGTAATTTATTTTTATTCTTTCCCTTTTCCTCCCATCAGCCTGCTAAAATTTCTTTCTTTCTGATGTGGCTACAGTGGGGCAAAAAAAGTATTTAGTCAGCCACCGATTGTGCAAGTTCCCCCACTTAAAATGATGACAGAGGTCAGTAATTTGCACCAGAGGTACACTTCAACTGTGAGAGACAGAATGTGAAAAAAAAATCCATGAATCCACATGGTAGGATTTGTAAAGAATTTATTCGTAAATTAGGGTGGAAAATAAGTATTTGGTCACCTCAAACAAGGAAAATCTCTGGCTCTCACAGACCTGTAACGTCTTCTGTAAGAAGTTTTTCTGTCCCCCACTCGTTACCTGTATGAATGGCACCTGTTTGAACTCATCATCTGTATAAAAGACACCTGTCCACAGCCTCAAACAGTCAGACTCCAAACTCCGCCATGGCCAAGACCAAAGAGCTTTCGAAGGACACCAGGAAAAGTATTGTAGACCTGCACCAGACTGGGAAGAGTGAATCTACAATAGGCAAGCAGCTTGGTGTGAAAAAATCAACTGTGGGAGCAATCATCAGAAAATGGAAGACATACAAGACCACTGATAATCTCCCTCGATCTGGGGCTCCACGCAAGATCTCATCCCGTGGGGTCAAAATGATCATGAGAACGGTGAGCAAAGATCCCAGAACCACACGGGGGGACCTGGTGAATGACCTGCAGAGAGCTGGGACCAAAGTAACAAAGGTCACCATCAGTAACACACAACAACGGCAGGGAATCAAATCCCGCAGTGCCAGACGTGTTCTGCTGCTGAAGCCAGTGCATGTCCAGGCCCGTCTGAAGTTTGCCAGAGAGCACATGGATGATACAGCAGAGGATTGGGAGAATGTCATGTGGTCAGATGAAACCAAAGTAGAACTTTTTGGTATAAACTCAACTCGTCGTGTTTGGAGGAAGAAGAATACTGAGTTGCATCCCAAGAACACCATACCTACTGTGAAGCATGGGGGTGGAAACATCATGCTATGGGGCTGTTTTTCTGCCAAGGGGACAGGACGACTGATCCGTGTTAAGGACAGAATGAATGGGGCCATGTATCGTGAGATTTTGAGCCAAAACCTCCTTCCATCAGTGAGAACTTTGAAGATGAAACGAGGCTGGGTCTTCCAACATGACAATGATCCAAAACACACCGCCCGGGCAACAAAGGAGTGGCTCCGTAAGAAGCATTTGAAAGTCCTGGAGTGGCCTAGCCAGTCTCCAGACCTCAACCCCATAGAAAATCTGTGGTGGGAGTTGAAAGTCCGTGTTGCTCGGCGACAGCCCCAAAACATCACTGCTCTCGAGAAGATCTGCATGGAGGAATGGGCCAAAATACCAGCTACTGTGTATGCAAACCTGGTAAAGACCTATAGTAAACGTTTGACCTCTGTTATTGCCAACAAAGGTTATGTTACAAAGTATTGAGTTGTATTTTTGTTATTGACCAAATACTTATTTTCCACCCTGATTTACGAATAAATTCTTTACAAATCCTACCATGTGGATTCATGGATTTTTTTTCACATTCTGTCTCTCACAGTTGAAGTGTACCTCTGGTGCAAATTACTGACCTCTGTCATCATTTTAAGTGGGGGAACTTGCACAATCGGTGGCTGACTAAATACTTTTTTGCCCCACTGTACTTATTGTATCAATATAAATGACATTGACAATGTCATTTATATGACAATGAACGGATTTTTAATTTCTATCTCTGTTTGTAAAATATTGGCATGCTTGAGATGGGGCCCAGTTATGCAAGCCTAGAGACTGGTCAGCGATCCCCTGTTACCCACCAGTTACCAGGGAAAAATGTGTATTCCCACAGCATTTGATTAACTCGAATTGCAGAGTAGTTGCTAGCTGTTGCTAAGTGAAATTGGTGCCACGGGGACATGGAAGATGATAAGTTTTCTACAAAAGCTCAACAATTAATTGTTAAGCAGTAGTGAAACCATGAACTGTGTGACCAGAAATGGAGACTTTGCACTTTCAAAGTAAAAGTTGCACCTTTTGAAACATGCTGGTTTCAAAGGTAAGGCGAAGCTTTTATTTTGATGGTGTCATGCAAGGATGAGGACAGTGAAAACACATGGGTGAGAACAACAGTGAATGGTGGATAATAAACAATACAACACAACAGAGAGCTAAAAGAAGCTGAAGCTTTTAATACAGACGCACACCCTAACAGGCTAACAGGAAATTAGACACAGCTGGGGAACTAAACACACCTAAGCTAAATCAGAATAACAAGACAAGGGAAGTAAAATTAAACACAATGCATAGGCAACAAATGGTACCAAAATAAAACAGGAAGTGATGTGGAATAACCAACTGTGAAACACAGCTAAACTAAACATAGTAGAAATGAGAGAGAAGGAAAAAAAACTAGCAACCCGCCAGCAGCCACACTGTGTGACCGAGGATTTCCAACACCAACTAGGATGATGGTAAGACAAACATTATACTTGTTCAATATTAGGATGTTTTCTTTGTCATTGCAAACATGTAAGCTGACATTTTCAATTCAATTCAGTTTTGTTTATGTAGCACCAAATCACAACAGCAGTCACCTCAAGTTGCTTTATATCGTAAGGCAGTGGTACCCAGCCTTTTTTGCGCCACGGACCGTTTTAATGTCAGACAATATTTTCACGGAACAGCCTTTAAGGTTTAAATATAACAAAAACAACATAAATACAACAAAATAAAATGATACGACCAAGACAAAAACTGTGGTATTTTGTAAATATAATAATGAACGTGAATTCACTGTGTAATTGTGTAACTTTATTAGCAGTGTCCTCCTGAAATGTGGCAACAACATTCTCCTCTCTGCCCCTTAATGCTCTTTGGTCGCTATAGTAACACGTAAATATTTCTTTCAAAATAAGACACACAACTACAACACGTGAATAGACCCAGGGAAACCGAGTTAACGATAAAATGCTTGAAAACCATAAATTTCACACCTGAGCCTCAACTCTCGCGGCCCGGTACCAAACGACTCACGGACCAGTACCGGTCCGTGGCCCGGGGGTTGGAAACCACTATCATAAGGTAAAGACTCTATAATAATTCCAGACCAGAAAGACCTCCAGATAAGGGGGCATCCAGTCTGAGCTATTTTAATTACAAGGAGGATTTAAGTGGTAGCAATTATTTAAAAAAAAAAAATCGATTTAGAAATCTTGGGCTGGGGTTCAAACATATCATAGACAAAACTGGAAATTAATTATTGATCATGGTAGCAGTAGCACTATATACATTCACTTAATAGATTAATTTCTCCTTGTAATCACCTCACCTTATGAAAAGACCTGCTGCTTTGTTTTGAATTTACAGTTCCATGTAAGAAGCCTCAATATGGGCAAAGCAAAATAAACTGAACTGGAATTAAATTGCCTTGTGTTGCCAAATGTGCTGCAAAATCCAGCATAGCTCTACTGTGTGCCTACAATACCACAAAGTATCAAGTAATTGAGACAAAAAAGAAATCAAAGCAGAATATAAGAGAATTTCAAATACAGTTTAACATTAATATTAATGTAAGTGTTATCATAAGATAAACACAGCTCCTTCAAAAACTTGCGCTGGCAGAACAACAACAATTAAATCTTATTCATAGTTGGTAAAAATTCTTGAACAGCTAAGTGGTTATAGAAATCCATTTAAAAGGTTTAGTTATGTGAATGCCCGTGGCTAAAGATGGAGAGAGGCCATGTTTTTCTTTCCTGCAAAACCTCCTGTTTGTATTTAAGCTCTCGACCATAGCTGGGTGTGAAGAGAAAAGCACAGCATCAAGCGCATCTACCAGGAACAAACCCAAAGCCTCCCTGCTGGGGGAGGCGAGAGTGAACAACAATACCACCTTTTTCTCTTTCCAGAGCACCACAGACAATTTGGCTCTATGTCCATTTGGCTTCTGCCCTGACTATCCAACCATTGCGGAGTACAGAATCTCCTTTTAAGAAGTGTATTGTGGTTCACATAATGGTTCAAATACAGAGGCACTTGAGAATGAATTCAGCATTCGGGATATTTGTAGGGGGCTTTGGCCAACCAGGTGTGATGTAACCGGGAACTAAATAAATACGTTTGGTAGAATTCAATTTTCCGCTGAGAAAGGATCAGAAAAGATCAATATCCCTGTGAATATTTGCAAAGGTATGCACGAAAGTCCAAATGAAAAACCTTGATAGTGACAAATAGCAAACTATTTTAATCGCTTTTGAATGCAGTCGGCAGTTGTCCACCTATTGCTCCATAAGCACCCACACATATAAACAAATCCACCCAAGCACGAGTGTTCATACCAAAAACATCCAAGCCTTCTCAAAAGTGGCGATAATAGGTTACAGGCAGAAGAAATGAACATTAAAAGGACGTTTACTGAAGAAGAATAAAGCACGACTATCGCATGTTTTTCAAACAGGACATTCTGTTCTGAAAGGCTGAAGTTAAATGCAAAACATTTAACTACTTTTCCTTGTTAATAGTAAAAGCCTTGATTCAAGTTTTGCAAAGCTTTATTTGACACTTTAATGGAAACATCCAGGTTGGCTACCTCTCCCATCCCTTCAGCACTGGTGACTCTGGTCCTCCCGAGACGCTATTTCTGCTGAGAAATAAATAAATCGGATCATTAATGACTAACACTTTGTTTCACTTGGTGGATTTCATTATGCTAACTTATTTTTTCCTGTACCCATTTCAAACGATGGCTCCTTTTCCCCCCCCATTTCCTGAACTGCGCTTTTAGGAGATGAGGACAGAGAAGCCTTCTGGAGGAGCTTCAAGGGATGAAACACAAGTGTACTCCACAGTGAAGTCTTTCATCAAGCAGTGTGATGTATAAATGCTAGATTTCTACACGTGGCACAGTTTGACATCACTTAAGACTGATGCTATGGAACCAAGGATTTCTCTTATGTCAGCTAGCCTCCTTCTCCTTGTGTTCTCACTTTATCTCCCACACACATTGAGGGATGATGTAATCAAAAGAGCAGTTTGCCTGCCAAATTGGTGAAATTAATTCATTAACTGAATTTGAAATGAAATGTTCGCAAGCTTACATACTACTGTAAGGTGAGGTACTGATTCGATCTGTGTGTTTAACTAATCGATACACAGTGTAAACATGGCTAGTGTTCTTGCTAGTGAACTAGCCTTAATATAAACAGAATACTAAGGCTCTGTCTCACAGAGCCATGTGAGTTTTTGCTCTTTTCCCTGTTTGAAAAGTGTAGTGGTTTACACGTTTGCCGATCAAGCGATAGATCCCACAGCTTCATCCCACAAAAGTTTAAACATGTGGAGCTACATGTTGTGGTGCCAGGAGCAGCCAGAAGTAGCTTTATGTGCGCTCTATATAACTTTTAGCAATTTAATGTGTGTGTGTGTGTGTGTGTGTGTGTGTGATCACAGCAGAAAGTGTGTGACACAATCTGTTTTCTCTTTGTTTCTCAAGGCTCAATCACTTAATGACTGCTCACAGGAGCAAAACAGCTACTCATTCTATTCCCTTAAGAAAAGGCTAAAATAGGTATGGTGGTATTCCACAGCTTGAGCTGAGCTAGATGTGAAACTTTAATGCATGCCATTCACTCTGGAAAGAACTGATTGCACCATTTCCAAGAAATGAATATTTAATCATGATGAGACTTGGTCTAATTAGCATAGCTATAAAGACCATCATCATTAAATTAAACACATAATGAGACGTCTTAATAAATAGGTTGATCAGTTTTTAGCATAATGCAGAAATATACCCTTTGAATCAATCGCTGGATGTGCAGGCATGTTTTCAGTTGCTATGAAAATCTTTTAGCATGCTTTGGCTGCTCTCCGTGTCTCACCTGAATGTGACCACTTTTATTAAAGTCACTTAAATTAAGTTTTTGAGATCCTATTTGAGCTCTTTTATATTCTAATTTGGACCATAGCATCCTCTGGGGAGACTTGTTATAAGTAGAAGTTGTTTATGGTGCAATAAAGCGTGTGAATGTCATCATCGCCTGTCCACACCAAGGTAAAACACCTTACATTACGGAGGCTGTAATGCCTAAAGTGATTCAACAAAAAGACTGCTCAGTGACGTCAAGGTCAGACGTGGCGTTCATACCGAAGGGCTGACCAGTAACACTGCAAATGGTGTCATTTCTGCAGGCTTAAAAACAAGCTGCTCCTTAGTTTTCAAGAGCAGACAAGTAATAATTTAATAAGAAATAACAAGGACTGTAGATAAACAGTTTTAGCATAGAATATAAATCACGAGTTACATAAAATGAAAACTGACAATTAAACAAAGATCGTCTCACCCGCGAGGTTGTAAACACATTCTTTAGTTAGATGGCCTTGCAGAATGCAACCATAATGGGAAAATATATATATTTAAGGTAACAGGAAGTTGGCCTTCTGCAATAAAAACACTTCTAATCAGCAGTCAATCAAATGTCCTTAAAATCCTGACAACTGGGGCCCTCGCGGGTCGTAGTGAAAGGAAAATAAAAAGTCATCAAAGTTGCCCCAACACCTTTCGGTCCTGAGCAGTGATTCATTTTATCTGTCTCGTTATTTGACCTGGATTATGTTCTGACTGCAGGCACATATCCGTGCTCATCAGCACCCAGAGATCTGAAAAGGTACAAGGACTCAGGAACAAACAGCTCTGTGCATAATATATCTAAGGCAACTCTGGTTCTGTTTCCCAGGAGGGCACGAGACACATCTCACGGAGCATTTAGAGTAACTATTAACGAGTTCTGTTTTGCTCATTATTTCAGTTCACATTGAGCAGCTTTTGTGTTTCCCTGTTTGTTTCTGTATGTTTTCTATTAGATTATGGATCTAGAAGATGGAGACTGCTCATGCACGTCCTCTAATAGTTCCATATGCACACACTAAAAAGGTTTCTTTGCTGTTATATATCTGCATTGTTTTTATAGGTCATTTGTGAAAATGTCACCATTGTAAAGATGGAAATAATGTTGCATAATAATCTTTTTGTGTCATTGTGAAGTCATATAATGTTCCATTGAACAATAATGTTATATAGAGCTCAAACAAAGAAGGTACTTATGTCTCCTGATGACTAATCTATTCCTTTTAAAATTCGGACGTTTCGTCATAATTTTTGCGACCCTTTATCGTTAATCATTTAATTAGAGCAGATTTGGTTGAAGTCTTTGGATTCTTGAGATTTTAAGATATATCCATGCAGTGCGAGCTCTGGCATCATTGTCACATTGTTGTATTGAGAACATAAACGCTTTCATATGCCATTTTACTTAATGTATTACTCAATATGGGCGCTAACATTAAGGTAAAAGTCAAATGCTTCAAGTAATTTACATGGAAAATTACTTAAAGTCAACATGTTGGGCATTAATATAAATAAATATAATTTTTTTGAATGAAGCAGCATAAGGGTTAATACTGGAAGTCACATGGTTTCAGTTTGTTGAGCTAAGCTTGATCTAGAATCACCTGCAAAACTATCCCTGAAAGAAAGGACAGCCTCTCAAAGATGCTTGCTGAAAGTGTCCCTTTGAACGGCTGCCAGTCCAAGCAAATATTTTCAAAGTCAAACACATCTATAATGAATATGTCTCCTCAGAATGTACAGATTGGATTTTATGTTTAAATTACAAGTCTATTGAGCAAAGGGAAAAAGCTGGTGCTTTTCTCAAGAGAGCTGTAAACATCACTTCAGAAGGATGGCTCATAACTTCAGGGAATCCCTGTCCTTGAGTATGTTGACATCTGAAGGATTTATTCAGTGAATACGCGGCTCTAAACATCCATCTCTAAATGTGACACGCGGGTATAAAAATGTAAATATCCCTCTCCAGGGAGGTCTGTGCCACTGCAAACTGAGTGGTGTTATTAAAAGGTCAGCGTTTGGCTTCGGCAACAGAAAACGATAGTTTAGTATGGTCGCAGACATGCTCGAAGCGGTTGGCTTGTACTGTGCCGGAGCACGGTTTCCCCCCCCACCCCTCCCCCTTTCCTCCCTGGCGTGTGCACACATCGTGCTTAACATTCTGTGCTGCGAGAGCGCTTCGGCCTGCTCCTCACATTTTGTGCCACTGCTCTTTTTCTTTTTGCTCACAATCTGACTTTTCAGTGTTTCTATTGTATGATTCGGTTTGCCTTATTTGGCTTTTTTCACGATGCCTGTCTCGTGCCACAGTTTCGCCAGACTGTGATCAAGCCTGCCCGCTTGAAAAAGGAGGACATGTGCTCGAACACATCCTATAATAGCACAGTACAAGTCACCTAAAACACCCTGTCCAGAGAACATTCCAGTGCAGTGGACTGGAAAACACATTTCAAAAGGAGCAGATACTGAGGTTCAGTTTAAGGCACCCGTTCTCTTTATTTTCTTACTTCCATGTCCAGGCACGCTTCTCAGGCCAGTAGCTGAGTCGTGTTTACTACCTGCCATCGCGATCCATCCTGAACTTTATTAAAACGAGCCTGACATCAACTGTGTAGACTAAAAAACAAGTTTGCTAAACTCTGTCGGTTGGAACGGGACTCTGCAGACAAGCTAGTCGCCGTGTGAGGCTGTGCACAGATAAAAGTCTGCAAACATTTGCTCATTAAAACTAAAGACAATGTGCACACAGACACACACACACATACACACAAGTCAAACCTCAACAGAAAGGTAAAGGTAGCTTAGTAGAATTTACTTTGTGAAGTTCACCTCCAAACTCCGTATTACAGTCCTGGATAAAAAAAGAACAACAGGCTATGACCCCCCTGTGCCCTCTGTTTGTGATGCTCACAGAACCTCTTGCTTTTAATTTTTGCACCCAAGTTAACAAGCCAAAGCAGTCAGACAGCCAGCATGAGCTACGTGCCTTAGGTGGATTCAATCGTGGCTGCAGGGCGAGTCATCTACAGAATTGGAGTGACGTGCGCGGGCAAAACCTTTTTCTTTTCTTGTTTTTTATGCCCTCTTGCTCTTTGGCAGTAGTTCACTGAGTCAGCATGAAACCATAACTGCATGAATGACTGGCTCTCTGGGCTACTTTTCCAGGAAATTTCCAATTTGTACCAAAATAGTGAAGCAAATTATCAGTATTTTCATCCCTGAACAGTAACTGGCAGTGCGAAATGCATGAGCTCAGAGTCTAGGCAGGTTTTCTGGTGCACCGAAGCTTAAATGTGATGGTGATACAATTCATGGCACATTCTCGTTATCAGCGATTATCACAAACAGCCCCGGTGCTGGAGTTAAACTGACAAAAGTCCCAGCGCCTTCTGCACAGGGGCATTAGAACATCTGCTCATGACAGTGACGGAGATGGTTACACTGTTTAAGAGTTTGCACCGGTGTCTATTGTTCACTATTTCACCATTTCATCACAAATCATAGTTTGAAACATAAACTTTCAAACTAGACATCTCAATAGCTTTTTAGTGACTAGAACATTTATCAAGGACACACACATACACACACACACGCCCACACACAAGCACGCCGTGTATGGTCCATTTGGCATATGCCTCTTTCCTGTGTGGGGAAAATAAAGTTGAAGGGGAGTTTGCCAGCTGAGAGCTGGCTAACTGTGCAGAGAAGAAGAAGGCTGAGTAGCACGACCATATACCACAGCACAGCCCACAGCACTAAAGCACAGAAAGAGGCAGTAGCCATCTACATACTCCATCTGCGGAGGAGACAAATGAACTGCAGTTTTATAGCTTATCCTGCTGAGTTGGAACATAAGAATGTGCTGGAGGTTTTTAGAGAACCAATTGGTAGGAAAAATGGTGAAGGAAATGCTGACTTGTGGGGAACTTTAAAAAAAACACACAAAAAAACAACTTTGCTGAACAAAATGGATTCGGTTAGTTGTTTAAAAGACAATGATCCTGTAATAAAGTCATAGATTAAAAAATAAGTGGCGTACACTAAAGCACATTTTAGTCTTTATTGTGCTGATATGACAGATGGGTCCAAAGCATATGACTTTGATGACATGAAGGTAGCTGTTTTTAAGCAAATCCTTCTTGTGTGTGTCTTCCTTATTTTCTTATTTGCATACTGCCGTCCTGTGCTTTAGTGGCATCAGCAACATTTCTCTATCATGTTGCCAAATGAACCCGCTAGGTCCTTAAGAATAACAAAGATGAAATACGGGCATCTTTTCATTTTCACTGGTTACCTGTTCGGCACCGATTTCAAGATGATAGTGCTTGCATTTAAAATATGATTACATGGCCCTAAGCTATATTTTTAATTCTCTTTGAGCCAGCGTGCAGCCTCAGATCCTCAGGGTGCTTTAAACTAAAGGTGTTGAAAGGCTTTGAAACAAGCTGCCCAAGTAGCATCGAGTCACAGAATTAGTGTATGTTTAAAAACCTGAACCTCATTTCAATGCAGCTTTAGTCACACTTTTTTATCACTTTATTGATTTTGTGATATTCTTATTGCTTAATAGAAAATAAGTGAAGATAGTCTGACGTGATTTATTCCAGATAGTGTTAGGAGTGTTAGGGGGCAGTGACTCGAGCTAACAGCACTTAAGAGCTGCAGTTTTATTAATAAAAGTGCATCATCCACCCACATACATGTGTATTTCATTATTAACCTGATGAGACCCTCCTTTGAACCGTGCATTCATGGTTTTATTGCATCTGGTATTACCTACATCATTACTATGCTTGTTAGTACCACCACACCCCATGCTATTACAGGTATTTGAGTGTGCAGCATTCAGTTCTATTTTTAGGACTCTCCTTCAGTCACAGTCCCTTTAGGACCAAGGCAATGAAACTACAAAGAGCTTCAAAAATTTCAAGTGGTAGTGATGTAGTTACTATCACAGGAATGCTTTTTATCCCACAGCTTTTTTCCACACTTTTTTTAACAGCTTCAACTTAAAGATGTAGACTGATCTACTTGCGTTTTCCAGTGCACACCACCAATTTTTCTGTCAAGGAATGCAAGTAAATGACTGTAATTTGGCATCTTATTACAACGGCGTTGCTGTTTTTTTCAGATTTTTTGTAAAACAAACGAAATCATGGATAACAACAAGAATTAGCATTACAAATATGATTTCATACTGGTGGATTAACCATTACCGTTATTATTACTACTATAGTGAAAACACCTTGTATTGTACTCCACAAATAGGCAAGGCAAGTAGGTTTATATAGCACCTTTCAAACATCACATTGATTCAGAGTGCTTTACAAGATAAAATATAATGAAATAAAAGATAAAGTAGATTTTAAAGCTGTAGTTTCTTACTCTGCAGATTTAAACTAATATATTACTGTGTATTTTTTTGTTTGATTTAACTAGTATTATCTAAGTAATTAAAACATCTCTAGTGATAATTTTAAAGTGATATGAACATTAATGAGTCAATAATCACAATACAATAATATAATATACATGATTACAAAAGTGTCACAGTACTCTTACGTTTGATACTTTCACTATATTTCATAAGTAGGATTATGACTTTTAGTTAAATTAAGGATCCAAATGCTCATTTATCCACTTCACAAACTAGTTTTTCAATACAATACAAATTTTTTTAATACATCTACTGCAGGGGTGTCCAACTCCAGGCCTCGAGGGCCGGTGTCCTGCAGGTTTTAGATATCACCCTGTGTCAACACACCTGAGTCAAACGATTAGTTCATTACCAGGCCTCTGGAGAATTTAGGCTACGTTCACACTGCAGGTCTTAATGCTCAATTCCGATTTTTTGATCAAATCCGATTTTTTTGTCTGCTCGTTCACACTACAAATAAAATGCGACAGCAAACGCTCTCTAGTGTGAACGCTCAAAGCGGCCCGCATGCGCAAAAGAAGATGTCACACACAACGCGCTCTGTTTAGACCCAGAGCAACAGTATTGTTTGACTGATGGCCCTTAAAGACTTCGGTCTTCACGTTTCCCAATTTTTGCTTTAAGTTATCTTGTTATTTACATAATAATGTAAATAACCTAATAATGATCCTTATTGCCGTTTAAGAGAGGAGCGGTGCTTCAAAGGATAGCTGTAGATTTCTGTCAGAATCTGCAGATTATACAGTACAAATAAAATGTTTACGTTGTCTTCCCAACAGTTTCACTGACATCTACACTGGATGGCCAGGAAGCGTTCGCGATGTCTTCTCGGGCGCTTCTCTGGCGCTGATAATTGGCTTCAGTCTTGTGTCGGTGACGTAAAAGGCGGATTTAATGCGACTTGACCGTTCAAACAGCAGTCGCTTTCTAAAACATCGGATATGTATCGGATTCAGTACCACATACGAAAGTGACCCAGATCGGATTTGAAAATATCGGATTTGCGCCGTTCACACTGTCATAGCATGATCGGATATGGGTCGCATAGGGTCAAAAAATCGGATTTGATGCGCTTTCGCCTGCAGTGTGAACGTAGCCTAAGAGACATGTTGAGGAGGTCATTTACCCATTTAAATCAGCTGTGCTTGATCAAGGACACATCTAAAACCTGCAGGACACCAGCCCTTGACGCCTGGAGTTGGACACCCCTGATCTGCTGTATACCCGAGCCAGTCACTCAATCTAAGCATTGCACCCTGTGTTTTCTATACCAATTTTCTACTACATTATTTTCTGATCAGATATTGTGATTTCCTGCAGACACCCGCTGCCTTATTTTTGGTCAACCCTGTGCCACTCCATTTAGAAAATCCTGGAAACACCCTTGTGGTTAGTGCCTGCAGAAACAAAGTGCAGCCCAGAGAATATAGTGCATAGTGTGTGGTATGACGCTCTGTTGACTTGTAGCTTTGCATGAGCAGTGGTTTAGTCAGCCTAAATGAAAACATCTGTGTGGGCGCATATAAGTCATTTAAAAAAAAGTGATATTCAACCCAAGAATTAATCTTTTCAGCAAGAAACACTCTGTCCCCACCGACTTGAACGTAGGCTGTAGTTTCCTTATCAATTCGAATAAAGTAATACCTCTATGGAACAACACACAAGCAGTTTTTCACAATATACTACAATACATCCATCAGTGCACAGGCCTGCTACACTCACAGGGACACACATCCTGCTTGGGTTCGCTGCTACATACATAAGACTAAATGATTTGGATTAAATGAACAAATATTAAATATTTGTCATTATTAATTTGCATAAAGAGTCAAAATCTTTGTCAAATTTTGTCAATATACGCACTTACTAGTTAGTAAAAATTCAGGTTTTAACTGGACTTTTCCAGAGATGAAAAGCCACTACCTTTAATAGATAAAAAGTATTGTTTCACTTTATTTTATTTTATTTTTATTTAACCTTTATTTAACCAGGAATGTCCCGTTGAGATCAAAGACCTCTTTTTCAAGGGAGTCCTGGCCAAGAGGCAGCACATTTCAAGACAAATACATACGAACAAACAAAGTTAAAATTACACAAAACAATTACACATTATTGAGGCAGCCTGTAGGCCTTTGAGTTTAGTTTTAAAAACATTTAAAGACAACAATTCAGTTAGTTTCCAGTCTTTCTGTAACATGTTCCATGAAAAAGGCGCAGAGTGGACAAAGGCTTTCTTACCCAGCTCTGTGCGGACAAGGGGAACAGACAACAGCAGCTGATCATTTGAGCGCAAGGAGTAAGAACCACTATTTGTCCTTGTGACCAAAGTACAAATATAAGGAGGCAGCAATCCAAGCATAGCTTTGTAAATAAAAGTGTACCAATGCCCCTGTCTTCTAATGGCCAAAGAAGGCCATTTTACTCTTAAGTACAAATCACAGTGATGGGTCAGGTATTTACAATTGGTAATAAACCTCAAGGAAGCATGATACATCGTGTCCAACATTAGAAGACATGAAGAAGAAGCGTTCATATACAGAATGTCACCATA
Organism: Mchenga conophoros; assembly: GCF_057382185.1. Classification (NCBI taxonomy): domain Eukaryota; kingdom Metazoa; phylum Chordata; class Actinopteri; order Cichliformes; family Cichlidae; genus Mchenga; species Mchenga conophoros. The sequence continues at coordinate 16,032,441 of NC_140531.1, forward strand.
ATCTATCACAGATAAAAAGGTTGCAGTGACAAGACGTTTTTTTACTGCAAAAGAAAAGCACTGTTTATTACGGAAGAAAAAACGAAGTTTAAGTCTCAGTTTCTTTACTAGTCTCTCTATATGTGGTTTAAAGGTGAAGGAGTCATCAATCCAGACACCAAGGTATTTATATTCATGAACTATCTCTATGACATTTCCTTCAAGGGTGGACACCACTGGAATAGGCTCCGGGACCTTCTTTGACTTGGAAAACAACATTAGCTTAGTCTTGTCAGCATTGAGAACTAATTTTAGCTGAATAAGTGAATGCTGGAAAGCAACAAAGGCTTTCTGTAAAGTTTCAATGGCCTGAGCAAGAGATGATCCATAACAGTAAATAACTGTGTCGTCAGCATAAAAATGCAAATTTGTGTCTGAGACATTTTGACCCAAGTCATTGATATATAAAAGGAACAGAAGGGGACCCAAAACTGAGCCCTGTGGCACCCCCTTGTGGACAGCAACAAATTTAGAACAAAGACCTTCAAGTTTAATGCACTGGGTTCTATTTTTCAGATAATTTGAGAACCACGCTAATGCATGTTCTGACAATCCAAGGCTGAGCAGTCTGTTTTTTAGGACTGCATGATCAACAGTGTCAAAAGCTTTTGAGAGGTCAATAAAGAGTGACGCACAGTACAATTTCTTATCAAGTGCCACAATAATATCATTTATCACTTTCATAGTGGCAGTGTTAGTACTGTGTTTTTTCCTGAAGCCTGACTGAAATTTGGAGACAATATCATTAGAGTACAAAAACTCTTTCAACTGGTCACAAACTAGAGATTCCAGGATTTTGGATAAAACACACAAATTTGATATTGGCCTATAATTAGTCAACACCGATGGATCACCTCCTTTCAATAAAGGCAAAACGAAAGCTGATTTCCAAACCGCTGGAATTTCTTTGGTTTTAATTGAAAAATTAAATAGAATTGAGAGTGGTTCTGCAATAAAATCAGCTGCCAACTTCAAAAAATAAGGTTCCATCAAGTCTGTGATCCAAAGCCTTTAAAGCTTTATGCACTTCATAAACACTAAAAGGTACAAAGTTAAAACAGTCTCCAGAAAACATAGAGAGTTCTGGGCAAGTATTTGTTAAAAAAGTTTCTGCAGAAGCAAACAAGGAACCCACTGATAGAAAGTGTTCATTAAAACAATTCAAAATTTCAGTTTTATCATTAATTGAGACTGAATCTTTTACAACAGATTTAGGAAAGGTTTGAGTCATTTTATTGGCGGAAAAAGACTTGATTACTTTCCAAAATTTCTGTGGATCATTGAGGTTCTCAGTGGTGACAGACAAAAAGTATTCAGATTTGGCCTTTTTAATAAGAGAAGTACATTTATTTCTAAGCTGTTTGAAAACAGACCAATCAGTGGAAGTATCTGTTTGTCTCGCCTTGTCCCATGCTCTATTACGCTTGTGTATGCTATCTGCGAGTGTCTGCGAAAACCAAGGATTTTCTCGACCTTTAATTCTAACTTTCCGTAAGGGGGCATGTTTATTAACAATTCCCATAAAACTTTCCTTAAAATATGTCCAAGCTAGCTCTACATCTGGTAATAGTCCGATTTTTTCCCAATTAACTAATGACAAATCATGATGAAAAGCCTGTTCATTAAATTGTTTAAGATTCCTTTTGCACACTATGCGTGGCTTACATTTTGGAATTTTAGCATTTCTGCAAACAGCAACAACACAGTGATCACTTAGGTCATTACAGAAAACACCAAGTGAAGAGAATTTATGAGGTACATTTGTTAAAACCAAATCAATTAATGTAGACTTTTCAGGGCATTTAAGATTTGGCCTGGTAGGAAGATAGACTAGCTGGGTAAGATTAATTGAATCGCAGAATTCTTTAAATTCACCAGAAGTTGCATTTAGCCAGTCCCAGTTCAAGTCTCCAGCCATTAGTAGTTCGGTATAATTTAGTTTAGCCAAAAGGTGCTTTAATGAAGATAATGCCTCTTTTGAAGCAGATGGGGGCCTGTAACACCCAGCAATGGTTATCGAAAAAGTATTAGCAATATCTACATTCAAGGCCAAAAACTCCATTTGTTTGCATATCGATTGGGACAGAACAATCGAAGCATTAAATCTTGATTTGACATAAATAGCTACACCGCCTCCTTTTTTTGGCCTATCAGTGCGATATACATTGTACCCATATATGTTAATGTCTTCATTAGTAATAGATTTAGTTAACCAAGTTTCAGAAATTATAACAACATCTGCATCTGTAGATTTAACCCAAATTTTGACCATGACCACTTTAGACTCTGTCTTCTCTAAACAAATGCTCCTAATCAGTTGTGTATAACTCAGAAGTGTTCAGAATGCACGTTAAGGCTCATTAGTCATGTTTTTCATTTTCTGCCATCTGTTTGATTTATTTTGATCAAGCAAATGGTCCTAACCCTAAGAAAGAAGTTTGTTGAGTTTAATTATCATTTCCTTGGTTTTTGTCACGGTCTGACTGGGGGAGACCGTATGTGTTGCAGAGGAGGACTCAAACGCAGACCAAAACGTGGTGTGGATTAACAAAACAAGCCGTTTATTGAGGTTAGCAACGAGGGTACAAAATAATAGGGCATCGGTGAAAACTAAACAATAACCTAAACTGGGTGAACTAATAACAAAACATGAAAAACCTTAACCATAGTGAACTGACATGGGTACCTGGAGATGAGACATGGATGAGCAGACGACCTGACAATGGCATGCAGAAAACAAAGGGCTTAAATACATACATGAGGTGATCAGGGGAGGTGGAGACACATGGGGGAAACAGCTGACAGACATAAACCTAATGACAGGACCAGGAGAGGAAAGCTAAATACAATAAACAAAGAACACATGACATTGTCAGAATAAAACAGGAAATACTAAAACTAAAACATGACAACACAACTTAACAGACCTAATATGTGATGAATAAATACAAAACCCCAAAACATAGAAAACCCAGGAACAATAACTGCCTAAACTAAAGGCAGATAGGAAATAACACAAACTAAATCACATAACAAAATGAGACAAATACAAACATGAACTCAGAGCGCTGGGTCAGAGACCCAGCCTGTGACAGTTTTGCTACGAAAAAGAGAAAATCACAAAGGAATACCTTTTTTTTCTGGATCAAATGCGGAGAATATCAGAACGCTGTGATTGAACTTTATGAGACAGGCCTGAAGTCATCTGTGTAATGTTGTGTTTGTGTGTGCTACCGTGTGTCCAGGGCTTCAGCTGGCACGATAACACAGGCTGAGCGTTGCGAGTAAATCTTTGTAGAGGTGCTTGGCTCACCTTCTTGGTGCAAACTGCGCGCCTGCAGAGCATAGATTAGAGCTGAATTATCTGAAGAGAGAGCCTGTGCTGCAGCCTCTCCTTCCTTAATCTCTGCTTTCATCTGAGGCTTGTTATTGCTGTTTTCCTCCGACTGAAGGAACTACTTCGGGATGCTGTGTCTCTCCGAACACCTTGGATGTGGATAGCACGCTAACTTTCTTGCACACTTTTGAATTACAACAGCAATAACAACTGCTTTACAGACCTGCTCCTCCAGCATAATAAGGTGTTTCCTGTAGATTCCATAAATTCTGGGTTATAGGGTGGATTTTTGGGGATCAGGGAGGGTGATCTCACAGCCAACTCATTGCATATTTACGCTTGGCCAGGGAACCCTTGGCATCACATTTTAAGCCACTGGGTATCCCCCTTAAGGTTTTTGGTGTGGAAGTAGGGCTGTACGATGTGACCAAAATCTCATATCCCGATATAAGACATCTATCGTCCGATAACGATATAAATCACAAAAATGTAACTTTTTTTTTTTGTAAATTCTGTGAATCTCGGGCAGCTCGACTTGGTGAAGTGTTTCCAGCTGCGCGTCGTGTACCTGGAGTCGAGTGTTTTAACCGATGCATGAAACTATACATTTTTAGACATAAGTTGTAACGGCCGCCGTTTTCTTTGTGACTATTTATTACACAGCGTGCTGCGGGGAAAAGCCTGTTCTAACGTTTGAGTCTAAGGTTTATTTTTTAGCACCTGGCGGCTCTTTTTTGCTTCTCATCCGAAAAAACTCTGCATCTTTCACGTGATTCAGTTTATTTTGAAAAAATCTCAACAGGATCTTGAGCTTTATTGTGAAAGGTTTATGTGGAACATAAACAAGCGGAGACGTGACGTGATGGTTTCACCGTCAACGCATAAATACAGGCGCTTGTCCGTCTGTAGTGTGGTTATATTAAATATAAGAGAAAGAGAGAACTTTAAGAAATTAATACAGCCACTACAGTGACCATCAAAACGATGAAAAAATGAAAAAACAGTTTATTTTGCGACACCACGAAATAAATGATAGCGTAAAATTAAACGATAGACATTTTTATATCGTCATCCGGTATATATCGTTATATCGAACAGCCCTATGTGGAAGGTAGTCTTGTAATGGAAGTCCTTGAGTAGCTGAAGCTGACACCAAATTGTCTCAGAGCTTCAGTTTCGCCATAGTAACAACAGAAGAAAAAAATGAAGTAGAGAATTTTTGCAGGCAGACGTTTGCATTGGAATATATCAGAAAGGGCTCATCCTTTCCTAAACCTCACCAACAGTCACTGAAACCCCTCCAAAAGACAGCAGCTACATTCTACATTCTACCTACCTTCCCCCTAAAGTGGAAACTAATAGGTTGTAATACTTCCTTTTTTGCTATAATGGAGTCACTCATATTGAGAACTTGTGCTGTATGTGGTGATGAGTATGTATGTATCCACCTCAGTATAGACACTTTACATTCTGCTAGGAAACATGAGCAAAGGCACCAAAGTAGATAAAATCCAATGATAATTGCACAAAAATGATAATTGCACAAAAATGTCAGAGACTCAAAAACATTCACATGAAGATATAAGACATTGCTTATGATACTATTTGTTCCACTTGCTCGTGCACTTTTCCCTCCTCTGCTCAGGCCTCATGTTTGTATAAGCGATTTCCTGCTCTCTATTAAACACAGACTTTATTCTTCTCCAAATACCGCAACATACTTCTGATTAATTACAACAAAGCAAACACATGAGCAAATCTGACTGATCATTATTAGCTACTCAGCTGAATCTGGCAGTTTGTCAGGCATCCTGTCTCAATCAAATCAAGATGTCAGCATTAACAGCTGGCCCATTATATATATCGCCAGCTTATGTGTGCTTATGCTCATTTCCTTTACAGATGTGTATTTGCTAGAAATCAAATAGTACATTTTTGTGGCATTAGGAGGAGCAATCTTTCAGGTTGTCAGGTAAGTCATCTGCTGAATTCATGGTTATTGCAGATGCAATGCTATTTATTATTTCAATTTAAAATATTTCAGTAATTTGTGTTTATTCTTGCAGGAAATCAGTGTTATTGTAATGAGTATTTGATAAATTGTTTTATATAGGATTAGGTAATTTGGCTTTAATCCCCTTACTGGCTTAAATCTAATTACTCCCTGCTATCAAGCTTACTAGTTGGCGAAGCTAAGGATACAATGTAGATACCACAATTACTGCCTGCTTTGGAACACTGCCACACTTTAGGTCAACTAACAACAGGTAATTGGACCCAAAGGAAGACTTGGACTCCAGGCAGGTGTTGTTTAAAGCAGTTGTACTTGTTCAAAATTCTGGCCTCCAGTTGGCAGCTGGCTGGCAGGAAAGCAAGCAGGAAAAGTCAGGGAAAGTATTTAAGACAGAGAAGAGAAAACTAAGTAGGTTTGACTGCTGAGGTACAAAAATATTGATTATTAGAGAAGAAGTGTTAGCGGTTCACAGTGTACAGCATACAGACGACGAAGAGAAAGCTAACATGGTTGCATTCCCACCTGGTCACATATGGACACGGCACAGAGTGGCAAGCTCTCTCAACTGTAATTGTTCCTGTTACAATAATACATTGGATTTAATTCAGGAGTGAGGCATTAATCTAGCTCCACTTATGGAATAAAAAGTAATCATAATAGCACCCTCTCACATATACACTGATCACTGGGACAAATCTGTTAGAAATGTATGAAATGTATGAAAATGGACACTTTGGAGACCGCAGTACTGTGATTACTATTACACATTTACCTATAGTACTATTATTAAACCCGGTTCTTTGATCGCCATGATAGAACAGAGAAAACCCGACTCAGAGTGGTCAAAACATTTATAATTCTTTATTCAATCATCTTCTGGAAGAGAGAGCCCTGCACAGCCCAAAGCCAGTTGCAGAATCTCTAACATTAGAAGCTAAAAAAGTGTCTCATATAGGTGTTGTTTTGGTACTTTACATGTCACACACAGCCTTGATACAAACAACTTTTTATATGTTACTAGTTCCTGTTTTTTCTGTCTTGATCCCTGTTTTTATTTATATGCTTGTACAGCTCTACACTAACTGTTTTTCAGTCTGGCTGAGCACTTAGTTTGTGAGTCAAAAGCGGCCTGCTTTACAAGCCTTCATTATTAAAATACATAAAACAATACACTCAGAAAATAAGCACTAAGAATATATATTTATTTTATAACACTATCCAAAGGTCTTCAGCCACCCCTTTCTTTATATTTAGCGTCTAAGGAGCCAAAAATTCTTGTAAATATTTAGAGTGTTCTTGATCAAAAGTTCAGAGGCTTTGGACTTGGCTGCTTTGTCAATCACTTTCAGCCCAGTCTATATACCCGACACCATTTCCATAGGAACCTTTTTTTGTTAAGCCACTCAACACCTTCCTGTGAGGCACCAGTGCTGATTCTACATATAAAAGACAACTTAGCAATTAACCAATTTTAAATTGTATGTTTAGTTTCTTCTTATGTTATTAACAGCCTACCACAAAAACACAAACTTTGCTCTCATTTCTTTAACTGAATCTGTGGAAAATGCCAAAGATCACAGTTTGACAAGGATAAAAGCGTAATTTGCAGCAATAAGGCGATTTCAAAAGCACTATCAGCAGGAAACCTGGCATATCTCTGCATGGTGTACAGTATGCCCTTAAAAAAATCTGACTAAAGTGGACAAATGGACATACAAAAGAAAAAGTGGCAGGTCTAAAAAACATTATCTACAGCAGATACACGATTTCTAAAAGTCACGTTTATAAGAAATCCAGAAATCAATATTACTGAAGCAGTGTCAAACCATTTGAACAGAGAAGAGAACAAAAGGCAGTCAACCTCCAAAGAAGAGATTTGAAAGTCCTTCAAGAAGTCTGGAGAACTATTCTACTACTAAAAAAAAGTCGAAGAAAGCTTGAGTTCAGGCTGTGCTGAAGAATAAAGGAGCTCATGCCAAGTCTTGACCCTCAGGTTCATTAGAGCTCCAAAGTAAATGTGTTTTCAGCAATGTGGAATCTGGAGATATATACAGTGTCTATCAGTATTTCCAGTATGTTATGTGCAGAGCTTCATCTGCAATGTTTAAATTTATAGCACTGCACTGGATGGCACATTTTATGTCACACCATCTGTTTAAGGACTTTACCTAAACTAGCCTTCATCTGAATGACTTTCAGGTGGAAGAAAGCATTTTCTTAAACTGTGGGGGAAGGTCTACGATTGGAAAGACACTGCCTACAGGTTTTGTCTTGAACTTGCACAGTTTTCTTTTTATTTAGATACCCTTGCAATGTAATTTTTCTTTAGTTGAACCATCAGTCCATTACAATCTCAGTGGGGGTGTGCGAAAAGGCAGAGATTGGTTACGACGACACCATACTCCTCTAAACCCCCCCCCCCCCCCCACCTTATGTTCAATGGAGCATTTCAAGACACAGCTGGGATCTGCAGGCCATAATCTGGGGATTTCAGTTGGCAGTCAGGTGTGAAGTGTCTGACAGACAGAGAGGTCAGTTGAAACGGCAGGGAACCAATATCATTGCCCACTATTACGCTAAACACTGAGGGGGGGACAGCTGCAACAAAACAGCAGGAAAACCTGTGGTGATTGGAGAGAAGATGCAGTAACAACACGCTGATCCAAATATAAGCTTTACACAACAGATAGGGAACACTTATAAACTGCATATACAGCAGTACATGTGTTATTGTGCAGTGCAGTTACACTGAGTCATTGCAGATCCATATAGTTCATATATACAAGACTTTGGATTTTATTTTAATTCGGTAACGGTTTTGTAATATATTCATATATTCATTTTATTCAATTTCGGCGCAGGTCTTACACATCTGTGTATTTTGAATACAGATTTGTGAATTCATGGTTCAGTGCATTAAGAAACCAATGCATTTTAAAATGGAGCTCTTCATACGTGCATGGATACTTCAACTAATGGACAGTTATTCTTCCATGTCCATGACCAACCTGCTCAGCAACCATTTAGTTGGAGAATATTTGAATGGCGAGAGTTATTTATCAGACCTGATGGCTAATCAGACAATGGCTGTGATGCTGGGACCTGACACAAACAGCTCTCCAGTCTATTTTTCTGCAGAAAAGAACAGAGAGAAGCTCGCTGGGCTCTGTTCTTTGCTTCTGTTTTCTCGCACACAGTAAAGCTCTGTACTCTCCTAATTAGAAGGCAAACAGGATCAGATGGATGATGACAAATGAAACTCCAAACAGCTGTCACTGCAGATAGAGCACCTTTAGTGGAGCTTTCCAATTGGAGCAAAGCAACTGTTAACAGTGTTTTGCTTTGTCGGGGGGTTTATTTTATTCAACCGAATCCATCACACGAGGTCTGCGACAGAGGATCATCAGCCTGTTTTTTTTCTTTGAAAGAGCGTCCAGGTTATTAAGGTTTTCAGTGCTTTTAGAGTGTGGAAATGTATAGATGGTAAATAACCTTGTAAATTCATATTTCAAGTGAGCTGAATCCAAATACAGCGCAGTTAAACACCCTGCTGACTCAAAGAAAGATTTTGATTCATTTAAACAAGTACTGTTTCACCCTGTGATCACTTCTTTAGCCCTCAGCGGTAAAAGGCTGATGGGGTATTGTTATCATCCCACTGGGAAGGCGGGTGGGCATGTGGATACCAATATTTGCTGATGCAATATGTAGAAAATGAGGCAATATAGGAGCTTTATAGGTGTATCTACTAAAAATCTCACACAATTTTGAATCCTGGTCACCTGGACCTTAAAGTCACATGCTTATTTATTCCTGGTATTGTCACAACTACTTATTTTTAGGTTAGACATGCAAACCTCCCATCTGGTTATGAGCCAACGTATGAAGCTAAACAGTTCCCTGGCAAATAGTATAGCTAATACGTGTAAGGTAAAAATATTATGAAAAATCTCACGCGTGCTTTATGAGTTCAGTGTAACATTTACTATAATGTCACCAAATTTAGCTTCGATCTCTGTACAAATGGGACAAAGGGTTAGCTGTACTTGGACAAATCAATGTGTTTTCCACAGAAGTCCATTATGGAGCACAACACAGACTGTATTTTATCCTTTTTAAAATCCATTTATTTATTTATTTAAAAGACCTAAACTCTTTTGACACTAATCATTAACTGCCCCCACATGTGTGCAAAATTCTAAAACCTCTAAAAAGGCTCTGAACAGTTAAGCCTAAGCTATTATTTAACAACTGCTATGCAGGGGGAGTATTTAGGAAATTCTAAATATATAAAAAATTTATTTTCATTGCACATTCAGTCTCCCTAAAACTCATCTCACGTACCAGACAATAGACAAGTTTTGTTAATTCCACTATAATGAGAATTGAGATTGCAAAACTGGTAAGAAACCCAAACATCAGCCTCCCTCCCTCCGTTTCTCTACACTGATGCATGTGAAGACTATGCATTGTGGAGCAGACAACAAATTAAACAATCTGCTACATTAGATAAGGATAAAAATCTTAATCTTGAAATGACAGATTGACAGATTTGAACAGTAATAGTAAAATATTCAGTTTCTGTGTATTTGCTTGACAGATTACAATATGCAATATACTCCACCTTGCTGCTTACAGGCTGTTGTGGCAGCCTGAACAATAGCCAGTCTGTCTGTCAGCATGAGACTGACAGCAGTGACGATACATACGGTTACTTTAAACTGCATTTTCTGTTATAAAACCATTAAAGAAAAAGTAGAATAGTTATGGAGATGAAGAAATTAGATAGGAGTAGCAAAGAGAGGTGACACAGGCAAAGGAAAAGGCTTGTAGTAAAAGGAGAAAAGGACTTGTATCGATTAGTTAGGCAGACAGATTGAGCTGGAAAGGAAGTGCAGCATGTTAGGGTGATTAAGGCTGGAGATGGAAATGAACTAACAAGTAAAGAGAGTGTGAGAGAGAAAAGGCGGAAGGAAGTTAGTAAATTAGGAAATGCAGATGAGAAAGGAAAAAGTGAGGGCAGCTATGAAGATAAAGACGAGTGGAAATGCAATTGATCCAGGTGACGCATCTGTGGTGGTATGGAGATGGAGAGAGGGGAGTGGCCTTTTGGACCATTCTATTTAACACAGTCCTGAAGAGTGAGGGGAAGTCAGGAAGAGTTGCACTGTGTCTTTGTAGGCAAAAGGAAGCATATAAAGGATAGGATGACAAGAGAGGAACTCTGGTACTGCATGAGGAAGTAAGAAGTGGCCAAAAAGTATGTAAGGCTACTGCAGGACATATATGAGGATAATGATGGTCGTGAGGTCTGTGGTAGTAGTGACAGATTAGTTTGAGGTGGGTGTGGGATTACATCAGGGATCAGCTCTGAGCCACCTACTTTCTTGCAGTGGTGATAGGCAGGCTGACAGATGAGGTCAGGCAGGAGCCTCCATGGACTATAATGTTTGCAGATGACATTGTGAGAGTAGGGAGCAGGTGGAAGAGAGTCTGGAGAGGTGATGGTATGCCCTGGAGAGACTAGGGCTCTGCTTCTCAAAGTCCAGAGAAGCAAGACAGAATACATGTGTGTGAGATGGAAAGATGAGCATGCAAAGAGTAGAGACAGTGAAGGTAGATGAGTTTAAATACCTCAGGTCAACCATCCAAAGAAATGGACAATGCAGAGGAGAGCTCAAGAAGAGAGTGCAGGTAGGGTGGAGCAGGTGGAGATGAATGTCCAGGGGTGATTTGTGACAGAAGGATATCAGAAAGAGTGAAAGGGAAAGTTTAAAAGGTGATAGTGAGAGATCTGCTATGATGTAGTGGCACTGACAAAAAGATAGGAAACAGTGCTGGAGGTGCAAGAGTTGAAGATGCTAGGATTTTGATTTGGAAACAGTTGTGACAGTTTTCCAGGTTATTGTGAGTAATTAGTCTGTGTGGCTGAAATAAAGCTGTGATGATGTTCAAATACTTATTCAGTAAAAAATTTGTTAATGTTTGCGGAAATAAATGAAGCAACAGAAACCTAGGCCTAGAGTAACAGCTAATATCTACTTAAGCAGCTTGTTGTTATAACTTTTTTGTCCAAGAGACCTTCATGTGATGTCAGCACATGAGGAAACCCGTTCAGTAGCTGAGAGGTCCTTTCTAATGATTAGCTAATGACTTTAGTGTACCTGTGAATAGATTAACCCAAAACAGACTCTAATAAATCTTCTTTGTATCCCCCACTTTGTGGATTTGCTCATGAAGAACAGTAGAGCTATGCCTCTGAATCCAAAGCATCAGCTGATTTGGATTATGGGACATAATCAGGGCTGAGCCCAGCGCAGAGCTCCCAATCCATTTGTTTAGTAAGATTTGCACCTGTCGCTCTCCAAGTCCCGCCATACTGCTGAATGCAGTATAAACAAAGACTTCTAAATGAGTAAAAACTACATTCTGATTGAAATATGTGGGCTTCATTCCAACAGACACAAAACTGAAATAAATATAATTCTTTTTTATTTTACAAATTACATTTGCTTGGAATAAATTTTAATTTCTAATTCCTAAAGTGGAGAAGATTAGCAGCCCAATCAGTTTTAAGTTAGGGTGCAAGTGAACCGTGAATTTGAACAGAAAAGAAACAGTCAGGAGGGAAAGAAGCAAATTGAGGAAAACAAAACACACCATGTTGACTGTACTTTAAATAAAATGCACCAGACAGATGGTTGAAAAATGTAATTCTGGCCCTATTATCGACTTTTCATTTTTCTGGTCTCACTGGGAACCCACTCTATCATGCTGACACTTCGAGTGTAGTTAGCTTGCTGACAGTGACTGCCTTTCTGTTCACGGCGGACCAAATCACCGAGTCCTGACTCTGAAGGAAACTGAAAATTTCAGTAAATCATTTGCTGTCATCCCACTCAGAAGAATAAATGACTCAACACACAAAAGTAGTTTTCAAAGTTGATCATAACGCTTGCAAAGAGAAACCCTAGATAGACTGGGCAGAGACAAACAGTAGGACATGCTAAAAGGCCAATTTCTAACATTGGCTGTTTCAACAGCTGCGGTTTCTTTCAGCTATGACCACAACGGTTCCTTGGAGAGTACTTTGACCATGATGATGAAGTTTCTTTAATGTCAATAAAAAAGTAATCCAAACCATGTTTTTCCAGCTTTATCCAGCTATTGAACTAAAGCTACGACATAATGTCTAAATTAACTGTGGCCAAGTCATTTTTCTGGTTAAACAAAACTTAACTGTGGCTGTCTGAGGAGTGTAAATTAGCAATTTAGGAAGGTGCTGACAAACTGATATGTGGGCTTAGATTTAGACATATTATTTAAGACACAGAAATATTCCCCATGCTGTAATTTGTGTCTAAAATATTTCAATTACCCTGTAAAGATACCAAACTCTGTGTTCATTAAAATGAAATCACATGGTATATACTTTCAGTAAGGACGTAGCTATTTATTTATATATAATTTTTGACTTATCCTATTGCTTTTTAAATTGTACTTTGGGAGACACATTTCTCTTTGTTTCATTATGCTTACACTTTACATTAAGACAGAAAACACTGTTATTGGTGTTACTGTTCCATCCAAGTCCTTATATGTTATAAAAGAAAACATAGCTATTCTAGTGTTATTCATTTTTTATGCAATTTTGATAGACAGTATAGACAGCACTTTCCAGTGTAAGCTCTTCTTTAATTTATATACAAATGTCTCACTGCAATCCGTGTGAGCACATTTTGTCATTTTTGCTGGGGCTGATCTTTCAGTTCCTTTCAATCAGTCGCATTTTTGTGTGGGCAAGCGATAAGCCACAATCATCCTATATCTGCTTAACCTGCAAGATCTGTGGAAAACATATTCTTCTTTATCATGTAGGCTGGACAGGAAGTTATACAATATTCACTCGTTTGGTTTCTTAGCTTCTATCAACCTGGCTTTCCAGAATGAAAAAAAAAACATGGGAAAGGTTTTAAAATGTGTTTTGTTATCAGTGTAAATCAACACTGTGTTTCAATTCAAAGAAGAATCTCAAGTCTGAATCCTGTGTGAACACAGTCGTGACACTTTTATACTTAGACTGTTAAAAACTTCAGCGCCTCTGTCTACAATCCTCAATGTCACCTTTTGCCTAAGTATCAGTCTATTAAAAACACGTCATTTTGCAAAGCACAGTCGAAATATACCAGTAAAGTAACAAAAGGAGGCACATTCAACACAGAGAGTGATTTGAAAATGTATTTGTTTAGTGAAAGCAGACAATTAAATCAGTTTTTTTCTAATTCTCTCAAATAAGCACAAAAACTTTTGTAGTTGTTGCTGTTTTTTCATGCTGGGGTGTTTCAGCTCGAAACTTCAATTTCCACATAATCACAGAATTACATAAGAACTATTAGTGCTATTTTTACACTGGTAACTCTATTAAAAATACAATAGGCCTCTATGGTTTATCAGCATGTAAATTTAAGCGATTTATTTGTAATTAGCCATTTAATCTGGGTCTTTTTTCATATGTTACCCTTTGCAGATTTTGACTTTGCTGGATAAGGAAAAATAAGAACAAGAAATGAGCACATGGAACAATAGTAAGAAAAAAGACAGTACACAGCAAAGACAGTCATGACTTAAGTATTGTCCCTAATATGAATGAACTATTAACAGCGACAACTAAGAAGGCTATATCCCTTCAAACGATAATTAATAACTACATGTAAACACTTATCGCAACGAGCGAACAAAAGAACAACAAAAAAAAAAGACAATGGTCTCAGAACAAAGAGAAGAAAGAAACAAAACAAGGTTTTGGTGCACATTCTTTGATCTCTGTGCAAACAAGAGAAGTGCTATTAAAAAAAACTATTAAAGAAAAAGACAAACTAACTGCTCAGTGAAAGCCTGCTGGCTTCACAGTCTCTCTCTCTGATTGGATGGGGTAAAGACGAGGCAGTGGCCTCTGATGAGTACTAATAGGCCTTCTAAAGCCTGATTAATGTATCGACACGCTTGGAGAGTAATTGATTGCATTCAATAAGGCTGTAGTCATCAGCAGTCTAAAAAAAAACATTGACAGCTGTGGTTCATTAACAAGGATGGTCATCAGCATACAAATTATATGGAGAAAGTTAAGGTGACTACCTCAGTTTAATTCAGATTTAACAAAGGTGTTGATTATCAGTCCTAAAGTACACTATATAAAGTAACACCAAGACTCAGACATGTTAAATCTATCTGTGTTAGATTAAAGTAAACCTGCAATTCTGATTCTTTTCAGTCTAATTAAGAAAACAAAGCAAATGAGAGAAACGGAAAAGGTTCATTTCTGTGATTGATTTTTTTAAACATTATAATTTGAAAAGATATTCAAGAAGTTAAGCACTTATTTTACAAAGGTTCTATAGGACAATGCATGCAATCTGGCATCCCTTTCTCTCACTGATCAGCTCCAATGTTTAATTGTGACTTTCTTTACAGATGTAGAGCTAACGCCAAAATTAGGTTTCTTATTGCTGCTTCTTGATAGTGAAAGTATTCATCAGAAATAAGACTCAGTGGTTTTTATTACTGCAAATTTGACATATATACATTTGTCACTAGCACATAGAGTGTTGCTGTTCCCACCAGTGCCCAACCTTTTTGCAAGATCAAGCAAGAGAAAAACAGTCTTTTATTCTGATTTGCCCCTTTCAAAAAGATACAGAGGGAAAAAACCTAAACATATCAATAGCAGAAGTAAATTTACTGTAACAGTGCTCTGAATTATATCAGCCCCAACTTGTCAGTTTCACCACCATCGTTATTCAGGAAAAAACAATGACGACACAGTTAGATGACGCTTGAAGATCTTGGCTTGTTATAGCATGCCATATGTCACTGGATCAGTAGACTGCAGGACAGGGACAGAAATAACCCTTGGAAACCACTAAACCACTTGGCCTACTCACCGGGGTCAAGATTAGCAGCGTAATCACTGGCTAATAATGCCCCAATCTGCAAGATTAGCATTAAATCATGTTAATCTGTGCACCAGCACTACTTCTTTGCTTGTTTTTCGCTGCAGATGATTTTGTTCCATTACTGTAAGGAAGTTGGATTAAGTGTCATAATTACACACACTCAACGACTTAAATGACTTGCAAAGTATTTGCAAAGAAGAAGTTGCACTGCCGCCTTAATCTAATTTGTACGACGCATTTGGCAGAGTGACAGACCACTGCGATAAAACCCTGATAAACATCAGGAGTGGCACAAATTATCAAGTAATATTAGAGACTGACATTTCATTACTGCTGGGAGTTTAAAAACCCCCACACCAAAACTCTGTAACTACTAAAAAAAAGCCCTGATGTTTTTTCATCCAATTTCTGAGCTTTAAATTAGAATTTAGTGAAAGAAAACTTTAAATTCTTAAAATGTCAGACATCAGATTGTAGTTTTTCTTTTTAAATCCATGAGCAACTGCATTAATATCATCACCAGTCTATATATTTATTTTGGATTCAGGTTTTTCTGACTCTACACAAGTGTATTTCAGTCACTCAGCCTCACTGCAAATTGTTAAATTCTCTTTAAATTGTTGTTAATCTTGTTTTAATTCAGACTAATACCCATCCCAAGTGTTAATTTATCCTGGGTGATTTTCTCCCTCCAAAACTGTCAGTATTTTCCCCACAGACACAAAATATATCACACTATTCTGCAATGTATTCATATAACATCAATTTTAAGCGATTCTCTTTGGAGAAAGCCCCGGTCACATGGGCCTAAACCAGTTGTGACCAGTAGGCAACCACTGGTCACTGGGGAAAATGTGTATTCTCAGACTGGTTTGTGGATGATTGCTGAAGGTTGACTCCAGTTGCTGTTAAGGCAAGGCAAGGCAAGGCAAATTTATTTGTATAGCACAATTCAACAACAAGGTGATTCAAAGTGCTTTACAGAGACATTAGAAACAAAAACAAATAAAAAGCATGATTTACAATTGATTAAAACAAGCAAACAAACAAACTAACTAAACACACACATTTCACACCTGTTCGCGCGATCTGAACCCTTATCGTAAGAGGAGCTACCAGTCCTTCTGTGGACGAGCTACTTTCTATTTTAAATTCCCTGAATTTAAAATACTCTCTAGACCCAGTCTAGACCCAGTTGGGGAGCTACCCAGAGCTCTAAACCCACTTAACAAACAAACAAACAAACAAACAAACAAACAAACAAACAAACAAACAAACAAAATAGTATATAAAATCAAAACAGATAAAATCAGAACAGTAGATAAAATCAGTAGTTAAAGTGTAAGTTTTGAAATTTAAGCTTAAAGTGTGGATTTGGTGCTTTATTCAAATGCAGCTGAGAACAGGTGAGTCTTCAACCTGGATTTAAATAAACTGAGTGTTTCAGCTGATCTGAGGCTTTCTGGGAGTTTGTTCCAGATATAAGGAGCATAAAAGCTGAATGCAGCTTCTCCGTGTCTGGTTCTGACTCTGGGAACTGATAAAAGACCGGATCCAGATGACCTGAGGGATCTGGATGGTTCATACTGGGTCAGGAGGTCATTGATGTATTTTGGTCCTAAACCATTCAGAGCTTTATAGACCAGCATCAGAACTTTAAAGTCTATCCTCTGACGGACAGGCAGCCAGTGTAAGGACCTCAGAGCTGGACTGATGTGGTCCACTTTTTTGGTCTTAGTGAGGACTCGAGCAGCAGAGTTCTGAATGAGCTGTAGTTGTCTGACTGATTTTTTAGGTAGACCTGTAAAGATGCTGTTACAGTAATCAAGCCTACTAAAGATGAATGCATGGACTAGTTTTTCCAGGTCCTGTTGAGACATCAGATCTTTTATCCTTGATATATTCTTGAGGTGATAGTAAGCTGACTTTGTTATTGTCTTAATGTGTTTTTCTAAGTTTAGGTCTGCATCCATCACTACACCCAAATTTCTCGCCTGGTTTGTGGTTTTTAGGTGTATAGATTGAAGTTCTCTGGTGACCTGTAATCGTTTTTCTTTGGCGCCAAAGACTATTACCTCAGTTTTGTTTTTGTTTAGCTGGAGAAAATTGTGGCACAACCAGTCATTGATTTCCTCAATGCATTTACCAAGAGCCTGTACAGGGCCTCGGTCTCCTGGTGACATTGTGATATATATTTGTGTGTCATCTGCATAGCTGTGATAGTTTATTTTGTTGTTGTTTATAATCTGTGCCAGTGGGAGCATGTAGATGTTAAACAGAGGGGGTCCCAAGATGGAACCTTGGGGAACTCCACATGTGATACTTGTCTGCTCAGATGTGAAGTTACCTATTGATACAAAGTATTTCCTGTTTTCTACGTATGTTTTGAACCAGTTTAGTACAGTTCCTGAAAGACCTGTCCAGTTCTCCAGTCGTTTGAGTAATATGTTGTGGTCAACTGTATCAAATGCTGCACTGAGATCCAGTAAAACTAAGACTGACATTTTTCCACTGTCTGTATTCAGACATATGTCATTAAACACTTTGGTCAGAGCGGTTTCAGTGCTGTGGTTCTGTCTAAAACCTGACTGGAAGGCATCGTAGCAATTATTCTGTTTTAAGAAGTAACTGAGCTGTTGAGAAACTGCTTTTTCAATGATCTTACTTAAAAACGGGAGATTTGAGATCGGCCTGTAGTTGTTCATTTGTGTCTTGTCAAGATTGTCCTTTTTCAGTATAGGTTTGATTACAGCAGTTTTTAGTGATTCTGGAAACACACCTGATAATAAAGAAAAGTTGACGATCTGTAACAGGTCTGACTCTAAAGTCTTTGAGACCTTTTTGAAAAAACTTGTTGGCAGGACATCTAAACAGCAAGAGGAGGAGTTCAGTTGACCTAAGATGTCCTCCAGGTCTTTGCTGTTAATAGGTTGAAACTGTTTCATGGTGTTTAAACAGTTTTTTGGTGGACACAGTACATATCCTGGATCTGCTGTTGATGTACCAATTGCTTGTCTAATTTTTTGGATTTTTTCAGTGAAGAATTTGGCAAAGTCATTGCAGGCCATGGTCGAATGAAGTTCAGCTGCCACTGACACAGGAGGGTTTGTTAGCCTGTCAACTGTAGAAAATAAGACCCGAGCATTATGGCTGTTTTTAGTGATGATGTCAGAGAAGTAGGACCTCCTTGCATTCCTCAGTTGTAAATTATAATTGTGAAGTTTCTCTTTATAAATGTCACAATGAACCTGGAGGTTTGTTTTTCTCCATCTGCGCTCAGCTTTCCTACACTCTCTTTTTTCATTTTTCACTAGTGTGGAGTTTCTCCACGGAGACTTTTTCCTTCCAGAGATAACCTTCACCTTAATGGGAGCAATAGTGTCCATTACATTTAACATTTTAGCATTGAAGCTATTGACGAGCTCATTGACTGACCCTCTGGGCAGGTCAGGTGTTAATGGGAAGACCTGGTTAAAGATCTCACTACTGTCTTCAGTTATACACTGTTTTGTGATCACTGTTGTTGATATATTTGTGTGGGCTGAGATTTTACTTTCAAAGAAAACACAGTAATGATCAGACAGGCCCACATCAGACACAGTAATGTTTGAAATGCTCAGGCTCTTGGAGATCAGTAGGTCAAGAGTGTGTCCTCTATTATGTGTGGCCTCTGTTACATGCTGAGTCAGCCCAAAGTTGCCCAGAGTGTTACTCAGGTCTTTAGTCCCTTTGTCCTGAGGGTTGTCCACATGAATGTTAAAATCCCCAGCAATAATTACACAGTCAAAATCAACACAGATCACAGACAGCAGTTCACTGAGGTCATTAAAAAAGTCTGTGCAGTATTTGGGAGGCCTGTAAACATTAAGAAACACAACTTTGGATGGGGCCTTCAGCTGTAAAGCCACATATTCAAAAGACTGAAAACTTCCAGGAGATAGCTGCTTACATTGAAATGATTCATTAAATAAGACAGCAACCCCTCCTCCTCTCCTGCTCACCCTGGCCTCACTGATAAAACTGTAGTTAGGAGGGGTCGTCTCGATGAGAACAGCTCCACTGTTACTTTGGTCCAACCAAGTTTCAGTTAAAAACATAAAATCAAGGCTGTGCTCAGTGATTAAATCATTAATTAAAAATGTTTTCCCAGCTAGAGATCTAATGTTTAATAAAGCCAACTTAAGTGTTTTAGAGGTATTACTTGTCCCCTCGTGTTTGGGAGCAGTCTGTGGCACACAAGGTATGTTTACTATGTTTAAAGATCTTTTAGAGTGCAGCTCTCTGTGTTTTGACCAGGCCACATGTCTCCTGTCCTAAAAGTACAGAAATTTTAAAACCTTCTAGTAAACAGGGTCCCAGCTTCTCCTGGGAAAAGTCATCACTGCCATAATCCTCACAGCCCGGACCCTTCACACATCACGCATCAGACTGCGGAGACAGGGCATGAAGAGGAACTTACAGTCCAGTCCTGTCCTATGTTGAAGCGTCGGTTTGTGTTCTCTCATGTAAATGGACTGGTTCGTATACAAAAATTCTCTACTGTCTTTTCTAATTTCTTATTCACTGTTTTACAAACACTCATAAAAGCCCCTTTTTCTCTGTCTAAGCGCTTTCTATACAACATTCATGCACTGATGAATACTTCAAGAGCAACTCCACTCTCAGCATCTTACCCATGGTTACTTTGGCAACAAGGGATCAAAGCACCAATCTTCTGATCAGTAATAGGAGAACATAACCTGCTCTACCTCCTGAGCCTCAGCCAGCCCGTGTGCAGCCCTGTTTGTCCCAGGATGAAATCCTTGGCTGTCCTTCTTTCTTTTACATTTCTAAACCGTTGTACTTGTTGTAAAAAACCTTTTGTTTATTCTTTGTCTGAATTTCTGTATCTGGATCCTCACTCCACATACTCTGAGGAACACTGGAAAAGAGCTTTAACAATAATGAATCAGTAATGAATGAATGATAATCAGCATCATTCATGTCTTCAATTTTCTGAAAAATAAATAATTCTTCAAAAACCTCATTTGTATTTCTCACTTTTGTCAAGCAAACACTGTGTTGTTTGTTTCCCCTAATACATATCAGTCAATTCACAGAGAAATCAAAGATGGAAGCATGCACTGCAGGGAGCTTAAAGAGTTTATTTTGCACTTAAATGAAGATTGATGAAATCGTACCTTTAGTTGAGAGCTCATTCACTTCACTGTGACCCCCATTAAATGCCTTAATTAACTGAACATACCTTACCTTATGGACAGACTGTGTTTGTTTGTTTTTTTTACACACCCCATTGTATGTCTCTGTAAACCCTAGAGATGATTGATTGGAAAAATCCCAGTAGATAAATGCACTGAGTTACTACCATGTGACAGGCTGATTAAATATTTGGATTAATGAGAAGTTGAAGAGGTGTACCCAACAAAACTGCCACTGAATGTCCAATACAGTTTTAAATATTACATTTTAAATGGTTTGTGGCTTCAGGAATGTAAAAGCTAAATAATTACCAATTTTAAAATTGCTGGTTTCCATGCATAGCAACAAGACTGGCATGTGTCACCTCAACTGCCAAGAAATAAACGATATAACCGCTATAATGAGTGAATAGTTGATTGACACGAGCAGTTAGCACTTCAAAAGCATAATTACTATTGCTAATTCGACATGTATGTCAGGAGTACTTGGGAACATTAAAAACAGTTTAAGATTAAAACTACAAATATTTGGGTTAAATTTGATAAATTAATGACATCCTTAATCATGATTCTTCATTTTGGGGTAATAATGCAGATATTTACCCATAAATGAGGTCAGTCCGTTTCCTTCATCGATACCGTGAAAAAAAATCTTTTTAAGATAGCTCTGTGATCAAGATAGGTCCTCTCCATACTGAGGATATAAGAACTTTGTTGGGTGTTAACTACCCACTTACACAAGAAGCAGTCTAAAGAAGCAGCTGTGAGAAATATACAATGCAGTGGTGATGAATGAGGTGTGTTCACTCCCTTAATGATATTGACTTGACAGCTTATATTCAGTTTGACTTAGAATATCACAGTGATGAAAATATATCTCTGTGGATTTACCAAGAGGAGTTTTTGTGATTTGATGTTGTTCAGGCGTTCTTCTTCATGTACTCCTTATATCATATTTACTTCAATGATCAAAAGACTAACAAAGAAAATTCCTGGATTTGTTTTGTTTGAGTCACCAACATGATTTGTAGGCAAAACACAGGCCTCACATTGTCTTTATTTATTTATATGGCTTTAGTTCCTGGTTTTAGTTGCAGCAAGCCATAACAAGCTTGATCTGTCATATGGTTTGAGTTATATGAACAATCACAACCGACGTTTTGTCCTCCAGCGTTCTTCATAATGGGGTTACTCTCAAACTATTTTCTGTCGCACATTGACATTGTATTATGAGTCATTCATTTTTTTGTGTTGCATTTTTTATCTGCTGCACACTAATTAAATTTCTTGCCATGAGTCAGGGCGCTGAGGCTTTGATATTTTGCGTTTTGTCGATACAAAAATTGTCTCCTACAAGCAGGACAGCCTTTTCTAAAGGACGCTTAAGGGGTTGAATTTTTAGAAATACATTTAGAAAGTATCTGGACTAGACTAACTTCTGCATCTGTGTTTCTCTGCCTGTAGACAGTCAGCAGTGGATCATCCATCACTCCTTTGTGGACATGTCAGTGTGAAAAGCTGCCAGAAGGCTCTCTACTACACACCCCTCATGTTTGGAGTATATTGTGGGTGTGTTTATGGTTTATTCTGGGTTATTTTTTTTCTAGTTTTTGTGGTTTTCTTATTTTAGACACAGACACATACTGTATGACAAATCAGCTCCTTGAGTCCTTGTCTCCAACTTCAGAGCTCAGAGTCCCTGCTTCACATCTCTGATTGGAGTAACATGTGTTATCGTGCTGTCATATCACAGCCTTTTTCTGCAGTTCCATGGAGTTTAAAATATAAAACAAACATCAAACACTTCTTTCTAATTCCATGGAAAGTTGGTCATCCCCGATGATTTACATAAATTGTTACTGTTTCCCATGCCGTCAGTGACACTGAGAGCTCACTCCAATTGTTCACCAAGTATGTGTGGTAATGAGATGTTGGAATTATACAAGATTTGCTTAAATTTCGTTGTTTTTCTTATTGTGAAACTGTTTGAGAAACAAACTGAGGTGTACTATCTGTTATTGTGAGGTTGCATGAAAATACCAGGAAGTTTAGGCTAAACTGAATAGCTTGCAGTACTGTGGTGAATTTGCTCTATATTTTGTAATGGGTAATCCACCAGTATGCAAGAACTTGTTAATGAAAATAATATTTCTATGCAAATGACCACGGCAGACCCAATGACATTTTACTGCTTTTCAGCATCTTTTATTACACACACAGTTGCTGTTCAGAAACACACACACCACATATCACCAACAACCATGACCGACAACAGTGAGTGGGACATGGGGAACTTCCACTGCAGCTATCGGTTGCCATCGACCTTTAGCTTATGGTTTCTTTTATTGCAATCAGTGATGTACTAAAGCACTCTAAACCAAACTCTCTGCATTTTTTGCCATTTTTTCACCTGCACAGCTTTTTGCCGTGCAGGTGAGTCCATCTCACCTGCAGCAGCATTGCAGACCACGCCCCGCCATGTTCTACTTGAAAAATGATCAAGGTGTGGTAATAGATTGAGACCCAATTGCAGGATGCGATAAACAAAGGCTGAACATAAAGTTCCGTGTTTATTTCAAGAAAAGAACAAGCACAGGTACAAGTACAGGTAACAAAAAATCCCATTAGGAACAGCATGGATCCTGGGATGACTCTGCAAAGGGCGTTGGGAACTATGATATTATGGACCTAATCACAGAAAAACATACGAAGGAAATAAACTAAATGACTGATGACTTGTTTCTGTTCCCATTTTTTTTTTTTACGATCATATACTCAGTCCACGAAATAAATGCTAAAAACATTTGTTTGTGTGTGTGTGTTTTGAGATAAGCTGCCTTCAAGACCTACTGAAGGTCAAAACTTGAGATTTACATCAGCTAATACAAATTGCAAGCTCAGCCTCGAGGAACAGAAGGAAACAAAGGTTCAAGATGCACAAGATATATCCAGTTATATTGACAACTATGAATGTAATCTATGTGATGTTAGCTAGCTAACAACGTAGCTCTTTTCTTGCACTGCTATGAGCAGTAATAGTTAAACCAGAAGTAGCCAACTGGAAGTACTCAGCCACACACTTGGATTCTAGAGCCTGACAGACATCATCTTGTGACTGGAGGCTATGGGGTTCAATAAATGTGTTAAGCACTATATACACAATGCCTCCACTACGACTGACCTTTGGACTCTTTCACCTGCAAAATCCCAAAACAACACCAGACTACATCGACTCCTAACCTACCCATGTACAAAATAATATTTTTTTCTTTATTCCATTTGTTTTTCTCTGATTTAGTTCTACATAATGGATGTTCAAGCTGAGCAAAATATAACTAAGATTGAGGTTAAAATAAAGTTTTTGCCATATTAATATGACACAACCCATATGGAAAAGATATATATAAATCTTATAAAGTTTGTATCTGTCTTGTGTGAAACTTGTATGAAAAGCATATAAGTGTGAAAACAGATATAAGATTCCTTGAAAAATTATATAATGAAACTTGTATGTATTGGATACTAACTAAAACAATGTATGAAAGTAATGCGAAAGTGGCCACTTTCATGATTAAATCATGTAAGCCTTATATGATTTACTCATGAAAATGGCCACTTTCATGAGTAATCACATATAGGTTTTTACTATTTCTTTTCCGTATGGGAAGATTCACTTAGCATCACACAAAAGCAGATGATAGAAACATCCTTTCCTACCTTCTTACTTTGATTACTTATCAATATACATTTACTTGAGTACACAACTTGAATCAGTGCTTGAACTTTTGGCTCAGTATTTTTAACACAAACATCTGTATTCCTACATAAGTGATGAATGTGTGCACTTAGGCCAACTCTGACCATTGTGCCATAATGGAGCTATGAGTTCAGTGGAGCAGACAGATAGAATGATATACTTTCACTTATATTTTTGAAACCATAAGCTTATTCTTTTGTTCAGAACATGAACCTGTCAGTGTTCTTATGGCAAGGCTGAAAAGTGGGCTGATAAGAGGGCACAGGTGGCAAATCCTCATGGTGACAGTGAGGTTGAGTTAGGGTTCAGCGATGAGGAGTGTGACGGAGATTTAAAAAAAAATCCTACAGCAACAGAAATTGTCAGGATGACCTTCTCCAAGTGTAATATGCGCCAGGGGTATTCCAGGAAGTTTTTACAGTGGAGTGTCACAGGGGACACAAAGAACATTGAACGGTGGCCTACAGAGAATCAGGATATTTAATCAAAAACAAAATCATTGTAGAAAACGCGATCTTTTGGAGATTTATTCAGTTTCATTTCTGTGTTCTGTTGCTGATTTGTCATGTGTAAAGTGTTGTTGAACAAGTATTTAAACATAATCTTGTGTTAGATAATTATTTTGTAAGTTGGAAAAAAATCTTTAGACTTTTTGCTTAAATAAAGGTTATAATCCTACTTAAGGAGCTTAATAGTGCACAGGTTGCATCATCAAAATATATCTGAAATACCTACAGTGAATGCAGTCATTAGTGGAATAAGAATGATTGATTTTACTGAGGTGTATATCTCTTTAGTGTTGCAGCTGTTGCTATTTTTAATTACTTGTTAATATTTATTACTGCTTGGTAGCTTGATCCATCACAGGGGTGGGCGGTTAATGCTACTGGTATTTTTCATGTAGTTTAATGACTTCTTAGTTTTTCTTGAGTAAAGAAAGGTAGTTTGATTTAAGCTTGAACAAGTCAATTTAAATCAAGTTTCAGTGCCTGTGGTGGAAATGCAAAGGACAGCAGACAGGTGATCAACACTAAGAGAAGCTCTGGATCTTGTGTTTGTTCACATATGGTGGCAGATCCAAAGAGAACCAACATCTGCTGGGCATGTCTCTTTATGTGTGAAACGAGAGAACAACAAAAATCCAGCATGATGCCAACTTCAGATGCTCTCCCAACAGTGAATCAAAAGTGCATCAAAGTGTCTGTGATTCAGTGCTCTTGCCCCGATGAAGTTAAATATTTTAATTACAACATCAACAACGTGGTCAATTTTTAGCACTGGCTGACACAACAGCTACTCCGTAATCTCAGACTCTGTCGTTCTCCCATGTACAAAGACGAGTAGCTGGGCCGTGCCCTGGTCATCATATCGCTCATCCAGAGCCCAGACGAAGAAAGTCTAAACTGTCTGCTTTGCTTTTCAACCGAGGCAACAGATTTTCTTCAATGTCCACAATCTGCCTCCTTACAGTTCGCCTGGGGCACGCTTTCAACTGCTTCTTTTTTCTCAGGGCATATTAGTGCAGCAGAGTCCTCTTTGATAAACTCCCCATCAGGGAATGGCTTACTGTTTTTTGTAATTTTGTGGGAAAACACAAAGCTGGTCTTGACTGCTCCATCCCTGGATGTGTAAAACTTGATAAAAATGACACTTGTAATGCTCGTCTAAGCTATAATATTGCAATTAATCTGCAAAATATGATGTAACTAAAGCTACAGAATTAATAGTATCCAGTACAAAGTACAGTAATTGCATCCAAAATAAGTTGGAGTGAAAGCAGAATAACATGGAAACATGAAGTGAAGGTATCTTTCCATATGCTTATCTAATGGTGCTGGGCATTGTGAGATGAATAGCACACTAATCCCGCATTTTGCTAATGATGATGCAAATCTACTCCAACCCCACCACGACCGCCATCCCAAAGAGTGATTAAAAAAAGTGCACTGTAGCATTCTTTCCATGATGCAAATTCTAACCTATGCAGTTGAGGGTACACAGAGCGTTCATGTTTTTAATGTATTGCGAGTGTGTTTACAGTCTCTGTAGGTTATTTGTCCTGGGTTTAGCAGTTTGCTTATGTTGGACCCAGACATATTGGAGAAAAACTGCCTGAGTACCTGTTCCTGCTAACAGAGCTCTGGAGGTCCAGCCTCTATCACGTCTCCGATCAGAATAACATGTCTTACCTCTGCTCAAGTTGTTATTACTGAGACAATATAGATCAGTCCCCAGGAACACATCTGTGGATAAAACATGAACATCTGGTATAGTTCTTTGCAAGAATCTTTTGTGAACTCCATATATGTTAATAAATACACTGTAATAGCAGGCGCCTGTTATGTTCAACCAAGTGAATATTCCCAGTCTTCCTAGAGCCAAAAGTTAAATGTTAAAAAGCAAATCTACTTGACTGTTACCAAGGAAGTACTTTTTTTATGTTCTCCTTTTAATATGAACGACCATCTGAGTCCATTCAAATTTAGCTCTCTAACATGGCAAAGAGCATTTTCTCATCTGTAATGCATCTACTCTTCTGATGGTTTGGTTTCTCTTCATGCAGGGAAAACTCCAAGCTAACCGTAACGTGTTACTACAATTCACGTACGGTCTGTTTTTGGCCAGCTCCGTCTGTGGTGACAGCAACAAAAATAAACACAGGAACATGGCGCAATGTTCTCAACTAGTGTATAACATGGAGAATTTACTCCTAACATTCATTTTTTTCACTTCTGCATCTCTATGGAAATCTGCTGCACTCCAGAATGCAAAGCATATGTGGCTATCAAAAGGCATTTACTTCAAACCTACAGAGCACACAAGGCAGTTGGGTCAGATTGAGGTTAGATCATGTTGTCCTCAAAAATGAATAACTTGAATTAGCTTGGAACTGGACCTAGACCACCTACTTCAAAGGAAGTTGGACATAGGGTTCACCTCTGCACAAACAAACCATGCAAAGAGGGGAAACAAATCACAGTTTGCATGCTAACACAAGGCTGTGGGACATGTCACCCATGGACATGTCACCCATGGAAAATGAAAAAAGAAAGAAAGAAAAGCTGCAATAAATGATAACGATTCATAATTTTTGTTTGATCAAACATCAAGGTCAAATGACTTTACATAGCATATAGTAGCTATTAAAGGTCCATCTTCAATATGAGCTATCAGCTAGTATCACAGCAATAAAAAGTCATTGCAATGGCACAGAAACAGTCTTAGGATTTATTTTTATTTATTTTTTGCTAACTATCAGCTTATAAAAAGAGAACAAAGATGACCAGCAGATTGAGGAGCTCCATGTCTGTGTTCACAGAGGCTGGAAACTTTTGCATTTGCATGTTTACCAAGATGAGTGGCCTTATGATGCCAACAAATCTGTTCTTTATGAATGATCTTGCAGAGATTTTGAGACTTTGGAGACACTGGGTATCTGAAAATCTAAGGTAATATTTAATCTATATATACGAACTGAAAACCTCATACTACTAATTACTGAAGGAAAAATAAAGGGTCATATAAGTTTATCATGATGTAAAAACACAAGGGACAGGTCAAAGTTAATGGCTACTTAAAATTCCTTCCATTTTTCATTTTTGTTCAGACAAACCAACAAACAAAAACATCCCAGAGTCACTCCTGTTCCATTCCTATCTAAGAGACAAGGGAACCACATACTTGTACATCACTAATACATTGCCATGTTATCCATCTCCTGTAAAAAGAAAACATTAAACTTGACAAACAGTTCATGAAAAATCCAACTCAGTTCTTCAGGATTGTTGCATAAAAGACTTAAGGACTCCTCATGAGGCTCAAGATTGAGTGTTCTCTACTCAACACTGCACATAATCCTGGGAATACTGTGGTAGATTTTGTTCTATAATCCACTCTTTAAATAAGGTTACTCGAATGAATCAAACGTGCTAATTGAGAAGACAGTGTGTCATAATGAGAATTAAGAGAACCATATGGGGCAGACAGTAGAATATGGATTTGTCTTGTAAGTAACCAATTTGATTACAAAGAACTAAGACAATAGAATCCAAAGAAAGGCCATTATTAGGGCTAATTCTTCAATCTTCATTTCGACAATTACAGTTTCATTAGGATTTAAATGCCACGTTGATCCCTGACAAAGTCCTTGAATAGCTGAATTCAAATTAATATCGAAAGGAAGGAAATTCTGTGGGTACAAAAGGAAGAAGGAGAACTGTTATTCAAATGTCACATCAGTTACATTATGTCTGTCTGAAAATGGAACATTCAGGCATTTTCTCTGTTCAGCAAGTAGCAAAAAGAACATCCATTATTGAAGGCTGTTGTGAAGATTTAATCGCACTACTGTTACCAATGCTGCTTATTGATTCGGTATTTATTTATTAATTTAATAAGAAGACGCACATAAGAAATATTAGTGTCAAAGATTTGTCTGACAAAATATGACATTAAATGATAAGCTGGTGTTTATTAAATGGGTCCAACTGAAACCTTAATGTTGAAACTGATTATTTAAACCGTTAATTGATGCTTTTATAATTTCAGAATAAATTGCTGAACACATCTATAGCTACACAGTTAGTTATTAGCTAGAAACTATGAATGGAAGTTCAGATAATATACAGATAATATAACTGTTCCAGTGAAAGGTTGGTAAGCATCTTCAGCCTGTGTGCAATGCACATGTGCTACATGTTTCTACAGGTTGCACAACAGACCCTTTCGGTCTGAATGTGCTAAATGTAACCACGCTTTTTGAACATTTATTGCTCTTTGACACTGTCATTAGGAGCACGGTATGTTTATTAGAAAATACACATTTTAATCTTATTAGATTAGATAAAAAAATATGCACAATAACATTTATTTAAGAGTGATTAATCAAGCTATAGTAAATCTTTCTTATATTTACAAAAATAAACCCACACATTCTGTTGCATAGACAAATTTGTTTTTCATTTTTTCTGTTAGAAATGGCATTCATCACTGGTTTCATCACCACTATCATTCTGGGAAAATCAAAAAGTCCCATTTTGTCAGAGCTGCTGATGTGTGAGACCAGCTGCAAATGATAAGTTGTCTTTTATTCCACAAATGTCTCATATACAGTTAAAATACTTAAATTATGTCTATTTAAAGATACTTAAAGATTCATTTACTGTGCTCTGAGCAAGATTTAAAAATGCATGCAAAATATGAAGGTGAATGGGTGGATCAGTTACTCAGTTAAATTACATTTAATCAACATTACTATTACATTTCTTGGTATACTTATAGCTACTGAAATAACAAATATTAGCACGACAACTTGTATACAATTACAGCTGTAGAGCATGGAGTTCTTAATGTATTCCTGTTAAACGCTAACCTGTTTCCATTAACTTACACAGTCAGCTTTGTTACTCACACCAAGATCGGATCAGATATCTCACTTTTACCTTTGGACTGTCTTTCAACATGTTTGTCCAACAGATCAGAAATAGTCTAAATTGTAAAATTATTAATTTGTCAACTTTTATTGTTCTTTTGAAGGTTGGCACTTTATGTACAATTCACTCCTTCATCTATACGCTAGCATTATGCTAGACTGAATCATTCACATACATATAGGAGTCTCACGTGTGTATGGTCTTATGCCAAATATGGGGCACACTATGGATAGGTCACCACTTTATTGGAGGGCTAACATACTGTATAGAGACAGACATCCACACTTAAAGCCAGTTTAGAATCACACTTAACCTAACATGTGTTAGGTTAAGTGTGGTGGAAGCAAGAGGACCTGAGGCATGGGAAGGACATTCCCGCTGTGGGGGGACTAGGACAGCCTAGGACTAACCACTGGAGTTGCAAATTGCTTTAATCTACGTGTCTCACGTGTCTCATCTGTTCTTACAATGCAAATACAACAATGAAATGTCTCAAAACTGATTATCATAATACTTTAATAATCCATAAGGAAGTTACGTGGGTTACAGTTGCTCCAAGACAGTAACAGTAACAGACTGAGCTAATTAAATAATATGATATATTACAAAGTTTACAAATTTGAGAAATGGCTCTAATATATATAAATTGCTCAATTATAAATATCAAGAATATTACAGAGGTGAAATATATGATTGACATTAAACTCTAAACTGTGAAACTTTGTCATTTGATATTTTACTGTAAAGCATGTGCCACGGGTGTAACTATTGCAGTGTGCACAGTGTGTTATATGGAGGAGTTGTAGAGGGAGATGGGCAGGAATGATTTCCTGTGTTGTTCAGTGGTGCTTTTTGGTAATCTCTGTGTCTCACTGAATGTGCTCCTGTGACTAGCCAGCACATCATGGAGTAGGTGTGAGGCATTATCCAGCATTGTCCTTATCTTGGACAACATCTGCCTCTCAGACACCACCACAGAGTCTAGTTCCATCCCACAACATTACTGGCCTTGCGGATCAGTTTATTGAGTCTGTTGGCATCTGTGACCCTCAACCTGCTGCCCCTGCATGCAACAGCACAGAGGATGGCACTGGCTACAACAGACTCGTGAAAAATGCTGAGCATTGTCATACAGATGCCGAAAGACCTGGCCCTTCCTGTTGAGTGCAGTGGTGTATCTGAGTTTTTGTGAAGGAAAGAAGTGAGTCAACAATCTGCGCATTTTCAAGAATTAAGAGTAGAATTTAAGAGTAACATTTTGGGAGAGATTTCTGAGATCTCTCTAATTAATATTGATTGACTGTGATATTCGGACCTTCAGGCAGCACTGAAGCACATGCAGCACAAGCACTGAACACACTTAATCTCTACATCCACAAACACAAATTAACACTCCATATTTTTTTCCATTTCTCAGCCGAAGTTCAATAAGGATAGAGTGAGGCAAAGACAAAAATGTCGTGATGGCTCAACATCCTACTTCTCACTTTTGTGTTTTCTTCCTGAACAAGAACTGAAATCAAGCCACGTCTCAAATCATCACTGAAATCTAATTGTCCTGATTTCCGGCAGAATTTTTGATTGTTGGAAATGACAGTCTTTACAGCGTCCAAAAATATGCTTTTCTACAAAGTAATTATCTTTTGAATCTTGTAACTTTGCTTCCTATTTTCAATTACATGCTGAAAAATTCGCAATGAGGAATATCTTATTTTACTGATTCAGATCATACCCCATTCAATATGATAATTGGCCGTCGGTTCATTACTCCTAATTAAATCAATCATCATCCGTAGATTTAAAACTGCACGTTAGTCCCCGTTGGGAGCATTTATGGCCCTCTACTCATCAGAGACAAAAAGGAATCCATAGCACATGAAGAGCAAACTTAAACCCCACTCTTGTATTTCTTTACTTTATTTATTCATGTATTTATTCTATTTTATTTAGATGTATTTTTCTTAGTTACACGGGTTCTGTAATCAGCCACAGTTACTACACAGTTTGGGTTTTTTTCACATCTAGTTTTAGTTTTTAGTTTTAGTAACTTTGGTATCAACTAATTATAAATCCCCACTACAGCACTATAGAGTATGCTCTCACTGTGTAAGTTTGAAATGCTGGTTAGCATATTGACATGTCTGCCACATGGTTGGATGGCTCCTTTTTTTTAATCCCCATATCTCAAATCTAATTTCCCTCTTCGTTGACACTTTAATTCATACCTCTCAAATAACTTCTTAGAAAAACACAATTTATAGCCGTAATATAATGAGACTGTCAGAAGACCACAGCCCACATTTATACAAGTTATGGAGGAACGATTTTTTTCACAGACAAGGTGATTTTTTTCATTGTGAATACAAGTAAAGGAAGTGGAATAAATATTATACATTAAAAAAGCACCGTTATTATTTAGTATGTAGCACTGAAAAGTTTCAAGTTTTTATCTCTTGTGAGATTTGAAACTTATCAATGTGTAATCTAACTTATGGCACTGAAGCGCGGTCAGACTTACTACATTAAAGCAAAGTTTTTCTGATTAGAAACAATTCATTTTAGGGCTGTTAAAGGGATATTCACTTGGACTATCTAGTACAGTTGAGTACTAGTGCACACTACAAAATAACATATCATGCTGTGCCAATGATGTGAGCACAAACAAATAATAACAAAAACAACAATGACAGCAAAAATCAATCAAACAAATGACTATTACAACGTAAGCCCATATAGGCCTCATCTCAAGGCTCAAAAATAACTTATTTTCTTGTGCGTCACCCAAGTGAACTCTGCCATCTGCTGAACTCTGCCTCTGCCTACACACTTAAAATCCTCACACACACAATGATGCATAGTGAGCACAGATAAAACACACAGTTCAACCATAATACTTCAGACTTCACTTTTTTTGTATTCGTTATTTCACCTTTTCCATATAATATGGATTTGTCTTTCAGGATATTTTTACTACTGCTGCTGTATTTTTTTTAAATGTCACCAGAGTCACTATGAAACGAATGTAACAATATCTTTTAGGTTTTAACCACTACATGCCCATACTACAGTGCCCACTGTAGTACACTGGACTTCATATGTTGAAGAGTCAAATGATGTGTTGATACTGTTATATGTGAGGCATGTTAGATGGTCTTGTCTTTAAATAAAATAGTTGCTTTTCCAAAGTGTTATAGATGCATAAATGGATTGTTTTAATAATAATAATAATAATAATGGATACTTTATTGATCCCCATGGGGAAATTACTTGTTTTTCTCTGCATTTGACCCATTCACTCAGTGAAGCAGTGGGCAGCCCACTAAGCAGGCGCCCGGGGAGCAGTGTGTAGGGACGGTACCTTGCTCAGGGGTACCTCAGGGTAGCCGTTAAGTGGATTCGAACCGCCGACCTTCCGATCATGGGGCGACCACTTTACCTACTGAGCTATCCCTGCCCTTAGCTTGTTGGTAAGGGTTGCTAGGCAACATGATGATGTTACAATATAGCAAGCACAATTTAAGTTCTGTGGATGTTGTTTAAATGTTATTGCAGTGAAATTAAAATGGCACAATGGTTTTCTCAGGTATTATAGGTGCATTAGTGCTAAAAATTTGAGCCCATTTGCATGTGGTTGATAGGCAACATGATGATGTCATAATGTAGATAAGAACCTTCAAGAAGTACATATATGGATCCCTTCTCATCACGCAGGAAGAGCTTGTGATGATATTGTATGAAAACTAACAGAGAGGTATAAGTTCATAAAAATATGTTTTTTGTTAGCTCATTAGATTTTACAGCAAAATCCTAAATACAAATTGAATTTGTATATGTAAATATATCAAAATGAGCTAAAAAAAAAAAAAAAAAAGCCTATGGACTGTAGGTGGTGTCTCATTTGCAGCATTTTTGAATTGGCAAAGAAACAATTCAATATAATATTTAATAGATTTTACTCCAGCATAATCCACAGTTGTATCTACCCTCTTTTTTTTTTTTCTTTTTTTTTAACCAGCCTTTTAACTCATTCACTGCCAATGGCTGGCAGTGAATGAGTTAATTCCAATTCCAGTAATTAAAAAAAAAAAATTCTCCCTATGTATCTGGGTCTTTTTTAACTAGTGGCATTTTGTACCCTTCTGGTTAGCCACCGGAAATACATGTCTCCCACATTCCTGTCACAGATGGATTTGGAAAATTCTAATTTAGAAGCTGGGCTGTCCACACACACATACATGAATCTATGTAAGCCTAAATGCATGCATGCCTGTCAGTGTTGCGACTTCCACGATTGCCTGGTTTCAGGTTACCAGCCACCTCTCCCTCGCCACTCCTGTGTATCACTCAGTCGTTTTTGCTGCCGCTTCCAGGAGTCTGGCTGTCTGCACTCTAAATAGAGTTGACCTCAATGCAAACTTTGTGCTGCTACTGTCTTTAACTCTGCACGGAAGGTGATACATATGCAATATGCACATATGTAAGTGTGTGTCTTTGTGTGCATCTGTTTGTGTACACACAAGTCCATAAGAATTTATTGCAAAAGAAAAGACGTGAAGACAACTACAGCTATACTTGCGAGCTACGTTAGCTCACTTGTGGAATTTGGTCTGGTATGTGCAAAAACACAACTGTATTCTCTACAGCTGAGGTTTTATATGATGCAACAACGTGAAATTTTGTCATTCGTACCACAACTCTGTTGTGCATCCTGAAATACATTACAATCAGAATATGCTTCTAAACCACTGGAACCAACACATGGCTACCATACAAATCACATCTGGCATGTTTCTGACAGAGGAAAGTTGAATTGCTCTGTATGCCCCACAGAAGAATGGGAAAGATGAAGATAAACATATAGTACATGATAAAGTTACTGAAGTAATGATGTGACGAGCCTGTAATTATATGGGAGAGTCACTGCACTTTTCTTGCCAAGAAAAACATACAGTAAACTCTACGAACACATAATTTTCAGGAAAGCTTATATGAACTCTAAACCTGCATGATGCATACTGCAAACTGTCATGTAGCATTGATTCAGAAACATAATAGGAAGTTTCCAGACAAGCTGGATTCATAATTCACTGCAACAGTCAGCATCTTTGAATACACTAAGAACTGAAATCACCCAGAGTTTCATGGGTTAAAACCATCTCACTGGTTGGCAGGTTAGCACAAAACATGACACCTTAAGCCTGATAGACTGTTTGTCAAACTGATAGTAGATCACTTTGAAATGACACGGGATATTGTTTATATTGATTTATACTTCTAGCTTTCTTAACCAGCCTTTGTGACCTTTAAATTGCAACTGAAAGATTTCAGGGAAGATCGACAACTCTGTTATCAGAATGGTCTCTGTTATTAGCTAGCTTGATTAGCCAAGGCAGTCCCTACACTCTTTAATGTTTGCTAAAATCCAATCTCTACATCTCCAGTTTGGAGGGCGGATGAAACAAGAAGGCTGACACGCACACCTAAGGTGATGTGAGTTCAGAGAAAAAGGGTTAATTAGGTTTAATTCAAAGCTGTTATTTACTCACTACCTTCAGAGGTCCTTACTCAGCAAAGCAAAGAAGAGAGGTGACTTCAAAAGAGCCTGGCAACTTTAAACAGTGGAGGATGCACATTAGATTGCATTCTTTCAGTTCATATTGCATGACTTTTAGAAGTCAGAAAGGTTGGGTATGGAGCAGACATGAAGGGGAGATGTCAAAAGATACATTTACAGATGTAAAGACCTAATTAGCAGAGTGGCACATATACTGTGGGGGTGGAGTGGCTGCCATTCAGATACTGAATCCTGTCAAAATGTCATGCATTGTATAAAATGATTATTGGACTTTGACACTGAAATGTCACGGGTAACATCTTACTGTTTTGCTGTGTTATCCGTTGGTATTTGAGAAAGTCCCTAATTAACACATCCGCCAAAACTGTCAAAACAAAGATGTGTCTTACCTGTCACAAACACTTCATCATATTCAGTGGCAGCACACGGACAACCCTGACCCCTGAAAAGTGGCTGCAAAGGGCCAACAGCTGCTGTGATAGAGAGGTCGCGGAGAGAGATCACCCTCCTGTGGTGAAAGGAATTCATAATTAACACATTTCCACCTGGTTCATTCTACATCCTTTACAGACCAGACCAGGTTTTGAAAGGTCTGCATAGCTCAGGTAGATCAAAGCTGTGGAAACAGGCTCTCTCAAACTGTAAGACATCAACCCAATTAGCTTTTAAATATTCAGTATACACATGTTACCAATTAGAACCAGCTGGATAGGCTCCAGTTATACAAAGTCAGAAGACGAAATAGGAATAAGTCTAAAATGCTCTTCCTATAATTACATCAAAATAAAAGCATTCTGTGTGAAACGGCTTTAAAAAAAAAGTTGCTATACATTCGTTTGATTTTTTAGCTCTATGTGCTTTTCTTCACATCTGAATTCTCAGAGGAAAAGCTAAAATTCATATATGATAATGTGTTTGCGAGGTTTTCTTTTAAAATCCTATTCTTTCAAGTGATAAAAATCTGTGTATTTGAGTAACAAGAATTGCAGATTTGAATATTAATAGTGCAGATAAGATGGTGTATTTTTCACATAAAGCTGAAAGGATCCCAAGCTGTTTTACACATCTTGTCATTGGAGCAGAAATTGTTTTCCATTTTCATAACTGTCCAAAAACACAGAACGCGAATGACAGTGTGCAGAGGTGTAAACGACGTTAACAGCAAGTGTGCAGTCAATTGAAAATGTAACAAGAAACAACACAAGACAACAAGAAGAAACAAATAACTGAGGAAACCTTTTTAGGTTCATGGAAGTTGTTCTGCTGTCTGTGATTGTGGGTGATTAGGAGGACTGTGTCCCCGAGGGGCTAAGCCCACATAAAACCCTTCACTCTCACTTGTCTCTCCTGCACTGAGCCTCTCTGGGGAGGGAGATATCACCCAGTGTGCTAGAGATGTGTCACCGTGCGATATGTGTGTGAGAAATGGATTTTGATTATTTGGGGGAAGAAGAGGCTTCTGGGTGGAGTAATGCCTGATAACACTGTCACTAAGGTAATCATCCATGACAAATTCTTCCTCAGCGGAGAGGTGGGCAGCCACAGATGCTGATTCTGGAAACTTGTAAAACCAGTAGTTGCCAGTGGTGAGTTTGGCTCCAGTGAGACTCAGACCATGTAGACACTCTGCCTCTTGAACCTTCTGGTGCCAGCTGGTCAATGTCAAAGCAGCAAATCCAACATCCCTAATGACTTCCTTTTGGTAATCATCTGCCATATTATGGAATTTAGTATGCTGAGGTTAAAGTCATCTCTCTCAAACCTTACATGCATCCTTTATTGTCCATGTGTGATTGCTTGGCTACAAATATAAAACAACATGGCTTTGTACTCATAGCTTAACACGAATACCATCAACTACCACGCTTCCCAATTACAATGCTATTATTCAGCATGCTGACATAATATGGCGTTATTTATGTGCCACTATTCTGAGCACACGTAAAAAAGGTTTGCAAGTGTAAGTGTTGCATTTTGAGGAGAAATTTATTTTGAGTGAAGAAAAGCTGAATTTGAGTGAACAAAATTACAGTGGGGCAAAAAAGTATTTAGTCAGCCACCGATTGTGCAAGTTCCCCCACCTAAAATGATGACAGAGGTCAGTAATTTGGACCAGAGGTACACTTCAACTGTGAGAGACAGAATGTGAAAAAAAATCCATGAATCCACATGGTAGGATTTGTAAGGAATTTATTCGTAAATCAGGGTGGAAAATAAGTATTTGGTCAATAACAAAAATACAACTCAATACTTTGTAACATAACCTTTGTTGGCAATAACAGAGGTCAAACGTTTACTATAGGTCTTTACCAGGTTTGCACACACAGTAGCTGGTATTTTGGCCCATTCCTCCATGCAGATCTTCTCGAGAGCAGTGATGTTTTGGGGCTGTCGCCGAGCAACACGGACTTTCAACTCCCGCCACAGATTTTCTATGGGGTTGAGGTCTGGGGACTGGCTAGGCCACTCCAGGACTTTCAAATGCTTCTTACGGAGCCACTCCTTTGTTGCCCGGGCGGTGTGTTTTGGATCATTGTCATGTTGGAAGACCCAGCCTCGTTTCATCTTCAAAGTTCTCACTGATGGAAGGAGGTTTTGGCTCAAAATCTCACGATACATGGCCCCATTCATTCTGTCCTTAACACGGATCAGTCATCCTGTCCCCTTGGCAGAAAAACAGCCCCATAGCATGATGTTTCCACCCCCATGCTTCACAGTAGGTATGGTGTCCTTGGGATGCAACTCAGTATTCTTCTTCCTCCAAACACGACGAGTTGAGTTTATACCAAAAAGTTCTACTTTGGTTTCATCTGACCACATGACATTCTCCCAATCCTCTGCTGTATCATCCATGTGCTCTCTGGCAAACTTCAGACGGGCCTGGACATGCACTGGCTTCAGCAGCGGAACACGTCTGGCACTGCGGGATTTGATTCCCTGCCGTTGTAGTGTGTTACTGATGGTGAGCTTTGTTACTTTGGTCCCAGCTCTCTGCAGGTCATTCACCATGTCCCCCCGTGTGGTTCTGGGATCTTTGCTCACCGTTCTCATGATCATTTTGACCCCACGGGATGAGATCTTGCGTGGAGCCCCAGATCGTGGGAGATTATCAGTGGTCTTGTATGTCTTCCATTTTCTGATGATTGCTCCCACAGTTGATTTTTTCACACCAAGCTGCTTGCCTATTGTAGATTCACTCTTCCCAGTCTGGTGCAGGTCTACAATACTTTTCCTGGTGTCCTTCGAAAGCTCTTTGGTCTTGGCCATGGCGGAGTTTGGAGTCTGACTGTTTGAGGCTGTGGACAGGTGTCTTTTATACAGATGATGAGTTCAAACAGGTGCCATTCATACAGGTAACGAGTGGGGGACAGAAAAGCTTCTTACAGAAGACGTTACAGGTCTGTGAGAGCCAGAGATTTTCCTTGTTTGAGGTGACCAAATACTTATTTTCCACCCTGATTTACGAATAAATTCTTTACAAATCCTACCATGTGAATTCATGGATTTTTTTTTCACATTCTGTCTCTCACAGTTGAAGTGTACCTCTGGTGCAAATTACTGACCTCTGTCATCATTTTAAGTGGGGGAACTTGAACAATCGGTGGCTGACTAAATACTTTTTTGCCCCACTGTAATTCCTGCGTGCAGAAAATATATTTCAGTGTTTGCTGTTATCCACACACACACACACACACACACACACACACAACAGCAGCCCCTCTCGCTCGCTCAGTCTTTGCACTTGCGCTTGCTCGCAATGTGTTGCTCGCGCTCTCAACATTTTTGCCCGCGCTCAACTCTTTCTGTACACCGTTATATTTGTGCCGCAAAACCAGCCAATCACAGACTTGGATGCAAAAAAATCTGATTGGCTGTTTTGGTCTGCAATCAGCTCGAAATGACGAAATGCAATATCCCAGAATCCATTTCGTCCAAAACTCAAACGAGGCAGTGGCGGAGGAACACAGAGTGGCGGAGTTTGAAATATTAATCTTTCTGGGTCACAAAATAAACTTTTAAGATATTTTCATGTGAGAATGGTGCTGTGTAAACTTCAAATATCTGCTTGATTTATCAAGACATCACATAAGCGTTTTCAGAGATGCCTGTTACCCACCAGCTGACCATGTCATGGTCCTGGGTCGGTGACCCAGCGCCTTGAGTTTGTGATTATTATTTTCTAGTTATTCTGATTTGTATTGGTTGTTGGGGTTTGGTTGTCGTGTTTATTTTCCCTACCTGTGCCTCCCTCTGTGCTCTGTACGGGTACCCGAGTTTTGTGTTGTAAAACAGTCTGGGTGTTTCCTGTTTTACTTTGTAGGTCTGTGTCTCGTTATGCCCATTAGTTCCAGCTGTGTCCCCTCCTGTGTGCCATTTCCTCATTATCTGGTGTGTGTATTTATAGTTGGTGTCTGCCTGTGCTCCTCGTCGCGTCGTCTGTGTTTCTCTGTGAATCTCCCGTGTAGTCTACATTATTCCATGTTTCTTCGTGACTCTCTGCTCCTCGCTCCATGTCCTCCATTTTGTATTAGTTTTCCCAGTTTAGGTTTATGTTCGGCTCTGCCCACATCTTGATTTTATGCACTGTAAATAAAACCCACTTGCACCTCCGCCATTGTCTGATATTGGATCCTCCTTTCTCACCCTCCACACGACTGCCGCCCCAGCCGTGACAGACCAGTTGGTCACTCGGGTTAAACATGATATAAAAGGCTGAACTGACAAAAAAATCACCGACTACACCACCAGGTATTATAGGAAAAACCATAAAGCCTTTGAACTAAAACAAACGCTGTTGTGACAGTGATGTACACTGTCTTGTTGGTGTATATGTATGATTTGTATCACCTTCATGTTTCCAAACCGATATCATGAGCAGCAGCTTTTACAGCTGTGGCTTCAGCAAACATCAGCTGATACTAAAAAGTAATATTAAATTAATTCTAACAACAACTGATCAAGCTTGAACGTGCTGCTGTTGTTGTTTAGCGCAACATCTGCTGGTTTCCTGTTTCTGGCGCAAAGTGGGAGATAATCAAACAAGAGAGACGATCAGCTCATCATTGACCAGTTTCATGATTGAAGTAGCAACAGGAGAGGGAGGGGAGAGAATGAGAGAAGAACAGGCAGTTGTGCGGCAAAAACACAGAATAACTCCAGCTTTGTGTCTTTTTTTTTCCATTCTAGCTGAAGTACAGGACGAATCGCGTTCCTTTTCTTCTCAATACGGATGTATTGTAATTGGTCCAGCCCACAGTTGATCATGACCAATTGCCTAGTCCACCACCTTTCATTGTTTATACCATTACAAAAACAAACAAACAAACAAACATAAAAATGAAAAATCACCATCAGCCCACCGGGCAAATGTCCGGGATGCCCAATGGCCAGTCCAGCTATGCGGTCAGCTGGTGGGTAACAGGCATCTCCGAGAACGTTAGAGCACTTATGTGATGTCTTGATGAATCAAGCAGATATTTGAAGTTTACACAGCACCATTCTCGCATGAAAATATCTTAAAAGTTTATTTTGTGACCCAGAAAGATTAATATTTCAAACTCCGCCACTCTGTGTTCCTCCGCCACTGCCTCGTTTGAGTTTTGGACGAAATGGATTCTGGGATATTGCATTTCGTCATTTCGAGCTGATTGGAGACCAAAACAGCCAATCAGATTTTTTTGCATCCAAGTCTGTGATTGGCTGGTTTTGTGGCACAAATATAACTGTGTACAGAAAGAGTTGAGCGCGGGCAAAAATGTTGAGAGCGCGAGCAACACATTGCGAGCAAGCGCAAGTGCAAAAACTGAGCGAGCGAGAGGGGCTGCTGTTGTGTGTGTGTGGATAACAGCAAACACTGAAATACATTTTCTGCACGCAGCAATGAATTTTGTTCACTCAAATTCAGCTTTTCTTCACTCAAAATAAATTTCTCCTCAAAATGCAACACTTGCACCTGCAAACCTTTTTTACGTGCGCTCAATTTTTTTTTTACGTGCACTCAGAATAGTGGCACAAAAATAACGCCATAACATACTAGTATTTAGTAATTAGCATTAAGAACAAGAATCAGATGGGGATAATATAAACACTAGTGAGCAATGTTGTGACTGGAAAAATAATATGTGTACAGGAGATCAGGAAAGTCAAGAGGTTCAGCCTCTAAGCTGCATGAATGCCTGTTCCAGATTTTCTATGAATCCATCCAATATTGTAAAGACCCCACACTCAAAAACCTTGAATGGGAATTCCATGATGCTACCAATGAAATTCAGACATCAACAAAGTCTTTAGTTTTTGAATATCCCATATTTATGTCCACTAAGCCAAGCTTTCCAAGGAATGCTAAAATATGCAATATATATATAAAAATTCCCCTCTCACCCCTGCGGGCGGTCTTCAAGCTCGGGTCCTTTACCAGAGGTCTGGGAGCTTGAGGGTCCTGTCCAGTATCTTAGTTGTTCCTAGGACTGCGCTCTTCTGGACAGAGATCTCTGATGTTGTTCCTGGGATCTCCTGGAGCCACTCGCCTAGCTTGGGAGTCACCGCACCTAGTGCTCCAAATACCACTGGGACCACTGTTACCTTCACCCTCCACATCCTCTCCAGCTCTTCTCTGAGCCCTTGGTACTTCTCTAGCTTCTCGTGTTCCTTCTTCCTGATGTTGCTGTCATTCAGTATCGCTACATCTGTCACTACGGCCGTCTTTTTCTATTTGTCTACCACCACTTTGTCTGGTTGGTTAGCTATCACCATTTTGCCCGTCTGTATCTTGAAGTCCCACAGGATCTTAGCTCGGTCATTCTCCACCACCCTTGGGAACATCTCCCATCTCCTCGGGACTTCCATTTGAGGTGGCAAAGCATTACCAAGAAGTCAATGTCTGACTTTTTGCTAACTTTATATAATATACTTCTCAACC
The DNA here is from genome assembly GCF_057382185.1 of Mchenga conophoros. Lineage (NCBI taxonomy): Eukaryota > Metazoa > Chordata > Actinopteri > Cichliformes > Cichlidae > Mchenga > Mchenga conophoros. The sequence continues at coordinate 16,074,665 of NC_140531.1, forward strand.
CTTAAAGAAGTGCTTCTTTTGTTAATTTAGATTTACTGTGTTACAGGTACCGGGTGGCAGCACCTGTAGACAGCTATATATGTGTCCTGTAAACAGGAAAGAAATGATCAGACAGGGAGACGTGGCTTGCCGTTTCCTGAATACTCCGCCATTATTTATTCAAATTCACAATTATGCACTCCTTTCATTACTTTTACAGTATTACAACTGTGTATTTACTTATTCTTAACATAGCTCACACACACATTCTCCATAACACATTCCAATGTTATAAACATGACCAATTTTCTTGTAAGACTTGGTTCAAAATGAATTCCAACAAGACAAATCTATAAATCTCAAATAGCTTGAAAGAATGGTATAATCAGCACCATCTTGACATGTGCACTGAATTCACGGAAACACTTGATGGCAGAAACAAGATACTAAAACAATACAGGATAACGGTGGAGCCGATCACTAACATCACAGAGCATAGGAGGTGTGCGACCCAAACTAACATGCTAACCTTAGCATGCTGCTAAAGCCGTAAACAAATACTTACAAAAGTGTAATTTACTGTACTACACAATGTTGTACGCTTTCACTTTCCAACCGTAATGGTTAGTCTATGCTATATAATGGATGTGATTGCTATTATATTCTATTTCGGGCACAATACGAACCTGTAAACAGGAAAGAAATGATCAGACAGGGAGACGTGGCTTGCCGTTTCCTGAATACTCCGCCATTATGAGAAAACAGCGCGGAGCATGCGCTTCAGGCTGCTAACAACAGGCCAAACCATGGTCTCACACTGCCACCTATTGGTATAAAAATGAAGCGTCCACTACAAATATCCCAGGGTAGTTACCAAGTTTCCTGTTACAATTACTGTAGTTATTTAGGGCATTTCCAAATGGAAATATCACTTACATTGAAAGTGAAATTACTTAAATTAATTCACATAAATGTGATCACACATTAGTGGGTATCACACACTCCCTGACAAAAATAAAATGGCTCCCAACATTCACAAAATCATGACATTTTGAACTTTTGCTTCTCAAATTCTTATTAACTCTTATCAGTCCAAGAACTAGTTATGAAACAAGCAGTGGGGGTGGTGTGTATGCAGATGGGGTCAGTGATGCGTGATACTGGTATGGTGAGTATGGTATTGGGGTGCAGTACATTGGTGACTGTGACATACACATGGGCGGCACAATTGCCAATGGTGGGTATGGAAATACAGTGTATGATGGTATGGTTGTGGCAGGTAACTGTGGTGCTGTGCGTTCCCCAACTAGATTAACTGCCGCATGTGACTGCACTGAGGGTTTACCCAGTGATTCATAAGTCAGAAACTGTCGTGGCTTCCTGTGACGGGTAGCTCTTCTAATGTCCGTACAAGTATGTCCCGGTGGTTGAACCTGTACGTTAGACTGCGAATGAGTTTCACACTCCTCACCAGACCCTCTGGGTTCAGATAGGTTGTCACTACCCACTTCCATTTCTTCCATCTCCTCTCTCAGAGAACATGGCAGGTGTGAGCATTCTCTCCCAGTTTCCTCTTCGAATTGTTCAATGCTGACGGATGGTGAATGCTCAGGCATAGTCAGTATGTCTTCCATCGTCTGCACAGGTGAATGTCCATTTTTTGTGTTTGTTGTCACTCTAATAGGTTCTTTGGTCTGGTATGACTGAGATGCAGGGTGTTGCTCATGGTCCAGGTTCCTTCTCACGGTCCTTTCAACAGGTGCTCTTAGCCAGTACCCCGAGCAATCACTCTCAGAACCGCTGTCAGAGTTATCCCACATGTCTGTTTGTCTTTGTGCATCTGCAGATCTTTCCATCCTTCGTCTGTTGCGTGTTGTCTTTCCAATCGCAGGCTTTGCCAGGGGGGGAGTGACTTGAACAGGTAAGTCATTTACAAGTAACAGCAGATTGCGATGCAATGTTCGGGTTCTTTTTGGGTCTCCAGCTTCAGGATGGACTACGTAAACTGGGCTATCTGCTAGCTGCTCTTTTACTATATAAATAGTCCTCTCCCAATATGATCTCAACTTGCCAGGTCCTCCCCGCTCACTGAGGTTTCTGACCAGAACTCTGTCTCCTGGCTTAAGCATGACTCCTTTTGCCTTTTTATCATATGTTATTTTGCCTCTTGCACTAGACTTCTTGCTATTTTCACTAGCAATCCGATAAGCTTCCGACATTCGTTCGGCCCATTTCTTGGCATATCCTGTAGGTGAGTATGTTTCATTCTCCCCCTTCAATCCAAACAGCAGATCAACTGGTAGATGCGGGTGTCGTCCATAGAGGAGATAGAATGGTGAGTAGCCGGTGGACTCATGTCGAGTACAGTTGTACGCATGTACAAGATGTGGGAGGTGGTCTTTCCACTGTACTTTTTCCTTTTCGGTTAATGTTCTCAACATCTGGAGTATTGTCCTGTTGAGACGTTCTGAAGGGTTACTTTGAGGATGGTAAGGTGATGTTCTAGAATGTCCGACACCAGATAATTTCTGTAGTGTCCTGAACAGTTCATTCTCAAATTCACGACCCTGGTCGTGATGTAGTTTGGATGGGTATCCAAATCTGGGTATGAAATCCTGGAAAATCCGTTCAGCAGCTGTTTTCCCACTCTTGTTCCTTGTGGGGTATGCTTGAGCAAATCTAGTGAAATGGTCAATTACCACGAGAATATACTCATACCCTCCACGGCTGGCTTCCAAATGCAAAAAGTCAATACACACCAGTTCTAAAGGGTAGTCCGATCTTATACTACCCATGGGAGCCCTGACGTGTGTTACTGGTTTCTTGGACATGATACAGGGACACTTCTGGGTCACATAGGCTTCAATGTCCTTAGCCATAAAGGGCCAATAGAATCTGTCCCTTGCGAGATGTAGCACTCGGTCTGTCCCAACATGACCCATCGTGTCATGTAAATGTCTTAATGCTAAAGTCCTGTACTTGGCAGGAAGCACTAATTGTCTTCTGTCACTGGTACATCTATACAAGAGGTCATTTTCAAGATGTAATTTACCCCACTCGTGGAGGAGTTTATGGGCAGTTCCTCTTACCATCTTGCGTATTTCATCTGTCAGTTTTGCTCCATCTAGTTTCAGCTTGAGGATTTGGCCAATGGCTGGATCCTCTCTTTGAGCTTTAACTAGATCATCATGGCTGATGCTCAGCGAGTTGATATGAGGCTGCTGATGGGGGTCCAGAGAAGAGATATTGAGCATGGCTACCCAAGCAACATCTTTCTGTCTGGCCACCTGGCTTCCATCCCAGACTGCCTTCACTGCCTCATCTGGAAATCCCTCTGTACAAGCAGTTTCATATTTCTCTATATCCAAGGGGAGACGAGAAAGAGTGTCTGCGTCTACATTTGACTTTCCTGGCCTGTATCTGATGTCGAACCGGAAATCTGAGAGCTCTCCAACCCACCTATGTCCCACTGCGTTTAACTTTGCGGTACTCATTACATAGGTTAGGGGGTTGTTATCTGTATAAACTGTGAAGTGTGGGGCATAGTACAGGTAGTCACGGAATTTTTCACATACAGCCCATTTCAACGCAAGGAACTCTAATTTTCCACTATGCAGGTGGTAATTGCGTTCTGCTTGTGTCAGAGTCCTAGATCCATAGCCAATTACTCTCAATTTCCCATGTTGACGCTGATACAGGACAGCTCCTAAGCCCTGGTCAGATGCATCTGTATGCAATGTGAAAGGCAGGCTAAAATCAGGATATGTCAGAACAGGGGGGTTGGTGAGGAGGGTTACCAACTGTTCTAACGCTCTCTGGTGTTTTAGAGTCCACTCAACGTGCTCTCGAGAGGACAGCTGTGAGTGTTTGCTGTTTCTCACAGATTTTGGACACTGAGTTTTGCCTGGCTTGGTCTGAAGGAGTTCATAGATTGGTTTAGCTATCCGGGAAAAATCCTGGATATACGAGCGGTAGTAGCTTAGAAAGCCTGCCAGCTTCCTCACATCACCAACTGTTTGAGGTGTCTTAGATGTCAGGGTTTTGACAGCCTCCAGGTCTGCCGGGTCTATTCTGACTCCTTCAGCGGACACAAGCCGACCCACATATCTGACTTCTTGTTTGAAGAGGTCACATTTCTCCGGCCTCAATTTTACTCCATGTTCTTGGAGTGCCTGGAGAACCTTGCGGAGGGTCTCAACATGGTCGTCAAATGTTTTTGCATAGCAAAGTACATCGTCAAGGTATGGGATGCAACATTCATCTCTAAGAGAGCCAAGCATCTCTTCCATGCTCCGCTGAAAAGCAGCTGGGGCATTTGTGAGACCAAATGGGATGCGAACCCATTCATAAAGACCCCATGGTGTTATGAAGGCAGTGAGGTGGCGAGAGCCCTCAGCTACAAAACCCTGGTGGTAAGCTTTTCCTTGGTCTAAGATGCTAAACCACGAGTACCCACCCAGAGTATCAATCAGATCCTGTATCCTGGGCAGTGGGTGTCGATCAGGAACAGTCTTTTTGTTCAGAAGGCGATAGTCTATGCATAAGCGTAAACTGCCATCTTTCTTTCTGACACAGACGACTGGGGCGGCGTACGGGGACTGAGACTTTACTATCCAGCCTTTTACCAAAAGTTCTTGTATGTACTCTTTAACCTCTTTAAAAAGTGGCTAATGGCTGATGTCGACAGGAGGCTGCCATAGGGGTAAGTTGGTATGAGTAGATGTAGAGGTGGCACTATTGGCTGTCACTGTGGGCTTAGATTCTCCTAGTGAGTCCATTGTAATCACCTTCTCAACAGAATGAATACTGCCAAGGGCTGTTTTCCTTGGTAGTGTGATGTTATGTTTTGTGTTGTTGCCCACAGGTACCTCTACAAAGGGCCTCTTGGTGCTTTGCACTTCAAGCAGTCCTTCACAGACATCTAGCTCAGCAAGCTGTGTGTTGTTATCATCAGGCTCAAACAGGAAAACAGATTCGGACAGGTTCATGGCAGGTGAGACTGGACACTTAACCCAAATCACCTGACCCGCTGGAATAAGGGTGTCATACCTGCCAGTCCGCAGGCGTCCACATTGTGCAGGGGCTTCATCAGCCTTGATGAGGTTTACCAGGAGCTCTGCCTTTTCTGTTGGTATTGACATGGCATTGCAAAGCAGGGTGACGAGAGTTGGCATGAACCGTCCTGGTTGTTCCTGCACAAGTTCCTCCATCACATTGAAACCCAGCAGCAGTCTCTCCAAAACAAAACTGCTTACAAGAAAAGGCACAGTTATTGACAAATTAGGGTCTTCATTCCCTCTCAAATTAACTGTGATTGGCACCCAGCCATCAAATGGGAGAGTGTCACCATTCACAGCACGGACTTTTAACTCTTCTTCATTATCAATGACTTCATCAAGTGACCTTACAGGTGTATCTGGTAGATACTTATTTTTCCACTCTCTGTCAATCATGCTCACTTGAGCTCCCGTGTCCAACAAAGCACTAACTGCTAAACCATTTAGATGGCACTGGGTGAGCGCTTTTTTTCCAATTAGTTTGGCTAATTTTTCACTTTTACTGTTGGGTGAACTGCCAAGAAGTATAGCAGATTTATTTTCTTGGTTATTCTGTCTCTGGGTTGGCACTACATTATGTTTGGTGTCAGCGTCACACTTTGCCAAACTTACAGCAACAGTCTCACTAGTACTACATAGGTCAGATTGGGACGGAGAGTGGGACACGGTCACTGTTTGTCCCGTGACAGGGACCGGCTCCCGTTTCCCTGACGTATTGTTTTCTTCATGCAGCCAACTGCGCGGTGGCCTTCCTCACCACAGTGAAAACAGTGGGGACAGTCGGGGCGGTCTTGTTCTATGCACTTTTCACAGCTATACTTTCTTTCTCTGTGGTGATCGGTTTTGATTTTCTTGTACTGGCTGCTCTGTTCAGCTGTTATTTGTAGTGACTGTGTCATTTGCTCAACAATGCTTGCAAGTTTTTCGACTTTCTCTGACAGCTGCTGGATCATATCCACCTTAGGTCTTTTTCCTGCATTTTCCTCTTTCAATACAGGACACTGCATACCGTTAATCTCAACTTGTGTGCTGTGCACATTGGTGTTTCTCTGACGGGTGACTGATCCTAGACGACGCTGTCTTTCACTTTCATCACTCATTACTTTCTTCATTTGTTTAAGGATAGTCTCATCTGTGACATTGGCATCTGCAAGGAGTGGCTTTAACTCTCTACGAATGTCACTATGTTTGTGGCCCAGTCCTTGATACACAGTATGAAGAAATACATCCTGAACTGTACTGGCTGAGTACTTTACATCTGAGTTGGTATGCTTCGAGGTGAGCAAGATCTTTTGTTTGAGACCTATGACTCGATACAGAAACTGTTGTGGTGTCTCACTGTCACTTTGTTTGGTGCACATGAGTTCCTGGAAGAGTTCTGTGTTGTTTTGCTCACCAAGGTGAGAATGGAGGAAGTCTTTAAGCTCCTCTACTGTCAGTTCATCCTTGTTCATTAGCATGTCTTTGAAATTACCAGGTTTGATAACTCTCATGACAGCCCTCACAATTTCGGCATCATTAAACTGTTCTTTGAGACCCTCTTCAATCTGGCGGCAGATGCTGTTATAACTGATGTCTGATCCCTGGTCTCCAATCTGGCCCCCGTGAATCTTAAACTCCCTGCGATGGAGGTAAGACAAGTCTCTTAGGGACACCACCTTGTCATGTCTCATGGGTGCTTGAGTTTCAACTAAGCTGTCATTGTGTGGTGTGCTTCTACAATGAGCCTGTGATGGTGTCTGAGAGGTGAGTTGAGAACCTGATGTGGGCATGTACTGCTTAATTTTCTTAGAGAGCTCTTCGTAACTGAAGAGTATTTTTTGTAGTTCTATATCACGTTGGGAAACAGCAGTAGAGCTGGTATTCTGGGTCACACTGTCAGTTACTTCTGTACCACTATTATGACCATCTTCTAAAAACATTGCATTAGTTGGACTCATTTCAACACTGACATTATGAGGCTGAGCATTTGGACATAGATCACATGAATCATTACCAGTGGCAGCCTGTATCTGCAAATCAGAAACATGACCCTGGGTAACAGCATCAACAACATCTTTCAGTGACAATAAGTGTGACATGCCCTGATCTTCTGACTCTAATAAAGCCTTACTGCACATGAAACCACTGATGTACTCAAAGCAGCTGTCTTCATCCCCTGACTTAAGGCAAGACTGATCCACTCCTGGCACTGGACCCAGAGACTTGGCAATCTGGAACAGTTCATCAGCAGAGAGGGTGAGAAGGTCTTTCTTGATGGCCCACACCAAGCTCCTCCTCTCACCTTCCGCCATGGTTGCTTCCCTATCCCTTGCAGTGGGTCACACAATGTCAGCTTTCGTACAGTTTTTGCCTTGATGGGCGATGGTCCGAGCACCAAGCAGCACCAAGCAGCACCAAGCAGCACCAAGCAGTCCTTATTTATCTTTTTTTCCTTACTACTTGTCCATTGCGCTAGTTGTGACACATGGCCAATGCATTTCCTGCACAATCAGTAGCATCTATTCTCCATCAGGCAGCAGCAGGTGTAGGTAACAACCAGCAGACTGGACTTGTCGGTGTTTTCTTGCCACTCTTGGCCCAAAGTACCGGTATTACTGGATCAGCTCCCAGCCTCAAAGGCAGGACTGATCCCGGACGAGCCCCCAGAAAACTGTTACAGGTACCGGGTGGCAGCACCTGTAGACAGCTATATATGTGTCCTGTAAACAGGAAAGAAATGATCAGACAGGGAGACGTGGCTTGCCGTTTCCTGAATACTCCGCCATTATTTATTCAAATTCACAATTATGCACTCCTTTCATTACTTTTACAGTATTACAACTGTGTATTTACTTATTCTTAACATAGCTCACACACACATTCTCCATAACACATTCCAATGTTATAAACATGACCAATTTTCTTGTAAGACTTGGTTCAAAATGAATTCCAACAAGACAAATCTATAAATCTCAAATAGCTTGAAAGAATGGTATAATCAGCACCATCTTGACATGTGCACTGAATTCACGGAAACACTTGATGGCAGAAACAAGATACTAAAACAATACAGGATAACGGTGGAGCCGATCACTAACATCACAGAGCATAGGAGGTGTGCGACCCAAACTAACATGCTAACCTTAGCATGCTGCTAAAGCCGTAAACAAATACTTACAAAAGTGTAATTTACTGTACTACACAATGTTGTACGCTTTCACTTTCCAACCGTAATGGTTAGTCTATGCTATATAATGGATGTGATTGCTATTATATTCTATTTCGGGCACGATACGAACCTGTAAACAGGAAAGAAATGATCAGACAGGGAGACGTGGCTTGCCGTTTCCTGAATACTCCGCCATTATGAGAAAACAGCGCGGAGCATGCGCTTCAGGCTGCTAACAACAGGCCAAACCATGGTCTCACACTGCCACCTATTGGTATAAAAATGAAGCGTCCACTACAAATATCCCAGGGTAGTTACCAAGTTTCCTGTTACAATTACTGTAGTTATTTAGGGCATTTCCAAATGGAAATATCACTTACATTGAAATTGAAATTACTTAAATTAATTCACATAAATGTGATCACACATTAGTGGGTATCACAACTGCATTGAATAAGTTTCAATGGCTACACCGTAATTCTTATATGTGTAAACTGACACATATACTGTGCCACATACTACTTAATAAAAACACTTTAACAAAATCTGTAAAAATATTTTTACATCATCACAGCTTATTTATTCCTATTCTCTGCATATTTACACAATGCTTTTGATTGTTTCACACATTTGCTCTTACTAGTATCACCCTCTGACACTAAGTCTCTTAGGAAGAACACAAATAACTTGCGCATTAATTAAAATGGTGGTGAGAAGGGCTTGAAAGTGGTTTGATGGAGAGTGTTGCCTTCTATCTAATTTCAGATTAAATTCTCGTCAGAAGCAGTGGCACCATGGAATGGAACAAAATTGCCTCTTTGATTATAGAAGCTATTCTAGATTACTTTCTCTCATAACTTTCATTTCCAAAACGTTTAGCCTCACTGAAAATGAAATGTCTTTTTCTCCTGGTTAAATATAAAAATCGATCCTACTTATGAAACAAACAAAGAAGGGTAAACCTGCATGTCAAACAGTACGTAGGAGTAAGTCGTTTAAGTATCCATACATTCTATGCCTTTTTAGCATTTTTACACTCACTGTAGAAGTGGTTGAATCAATAATTTAAACAAATTTGATGGTAATAAAACTTCAAACTACTAATTTAAGCTGAGTATTACCATGTACAGCTAAACAGGTTAAATTGTGCAACAATATTCATTTTCACCAGCCGATATAAGAGAGATTGTTTTTCTTTTATTTGTTACAATGCTAGCACAGACCACATAAAGTTAGCCCCACACAGGGACAGAAATGACCTGTGTGTACCAAAACATGAAATGACAAAATAGGTTAAAGACCTCTCGCACGGTTTATGTTAGTACATAGCTTACCACATCCGTTCAAATCTTATTTTTTTTAATATTATCATGGCTGCATGCCACACAATTTGCCAAAGGTGCCATATTATTTACATGACATTAATCATTTGTTTACATGAGATGCAGTGATAAAAGTAGACTTTACTTTGGAAAAACTGTTGATTTAATCAGCAGTATTGATTAACCCCTGAGCATCACCAAAAAAAACTGTTGGTATGGCAACTGAAAAAGGTGATAAACTTCAGATAGAGTATTTTAACAATCTTTAATACAAATCCATGAACTTTCTTATCATAAAACGTGTTTATTGATGCAGCGCCTTGATTAAAAACCCTAGCATATATTGTGTTGCCTTCTTTTTTCATTAACATTTTTTTTCTTTGCCACCTACTACTTGAAAGCACACATATATAGTGTTTTATTTTACTTTGCAAAGCACAAACAGGACTTTTATCAGTAGTGCTCACCCCCAACAGGTTGTGGCAGATGGCTGCCCCTCGCTGAGCCTGGTTCTGCTGGAGGTTTCTTCCTGTTAAAAGGGAGTTTTTCCTTCCCACTGTTGCCAAAGTGCTTGCTCATAGGGGGTCATATGATTGTTGGGTTTTTCTCTTTATGGTAAATGGCCTGCATTTGTATAGCGCTTTACTCAGTCCCTAAGGACCCCAAAGTGCTTTACACTACATTCAGTCATCCACCCATTCACACACACATTCACACACTGGTGATGGCAAGCTACATTGTACCCACAGCTGCCCTGGGGTGCACTGACAGAGGTGTGGCTGCCAGACACTGGCACCACTGGGCCCTCTGACCACCACCAGTAGGCAAACACGGGGTTAGTATCTTGCCCAAGGATATTTGGCATGCAGCCAGGAGACAGCCTGGGATTGAACCAGGCTGTCTCCTGGCTGCATACAGGCCATTTGTAGGGTCTACCTTACAATATAAAGCACGTTGAGGCAACTGTTGTTGTGATTTGGTAATGTATAAATAAAATTTAATTATTAGGGAAAGCACTTATGGCCTTGTTAAAAAAAAGAAACTTCAAACCTAGTGAAAAATGTCAGATCATTCGGACCAACATAAATGAAATGGGTCTATCTGTCATGAACCAGCTGTGTGGAGGCAGATGAGGACCCAAACGCAAAACTCACGGAGACAGGAACTGAACTCAAAATCACTGCTTTATTGCAGGCTTCACAAAAAAACAGAACTAAACTGGTAATGCTAACAGAAGACCGAGGGAACGCAGAAAGACACACAGGTTCAGGGAGGAGACATTGACGACGCAACACTGAACTGAGGGAGACATGCACATAAATACACAGAAGGTTAACGAGGGAAGTGGGAGCACACGGGGAACACAGCTGACACAGATAATCGTAACGAGACAGGGCAGGAGTGAACACAACATGACGCATACTGACGAGAGACTGTCAAAGTAAAACAGGAAGTACACAGAGGTTCAGACAGGAGGAGAGAGAGCACAGACATAACGGGCTGGGGGCTCACAGATGCACAGAGGGGCACACAGGGGGTAGTCAAATAAGGAACATCTTTAACAGAACCTAGGAACCACGGCATAAGGAACAAAATACAAGAAAACTAAGAATGCTGGGCCAACATGGCCCAGGACCATGACACTATCCATCGCTTCAGCTCCAATAACCTTGTTTTTTTTCCTGTTTCAGTACAGAATGGCAGGGGTATGGAACTCTGTTCCTCTTAGATTTTCCTCTAAGCACTTGATGCAAATAGTACTTTGAATCCAGGACAAAAAAAAATTAAATCAAAATAAAGTCTCCATTCTACAGAGCCCCGCAGGGGACATGGGAGAAAAAAAATTAAGACGGACTTTTGCGAGATATCGCAAAACAAACTCAGGATCTCGCAAAAGTCTGTCTTAATTTTTTTTTCTCCCATGTTCCCTGCGGGGCTCCGTACCATTCCCTTAAAAGTACAGCATATAATAAACAATAAACAGCCCTTTATATTAAAATTTGGTGAAAAGCTAACTGCTTTTAGCTAACCAACAAACAGTAATTTGGTAATTATCTAAAAGTGAATACACCTAATAAAAGAGTATGTGAGAAACAAGGTATGCAACTTTACTAACTGCTAACTGCAGTTCATGAAGATCTATATTTGACTGGATATATGAACAAGACTGAGCTGACTATATTTTTATTGAAAAATCAATCATGACACTGAAGAACAAATCTTACACAACTAGCAAATAGTCAGTGTTGTTCAGTATTATCAGAACAACAATAATTTGCGCAGCAGAAAATAACCTCTATTTTGTTTATCAGGTCTCCCAATATGCAAATTTCAGGAACAATTTGTAGCTTATTGAGTTTAAAGCCACAACTTGTATCAGATGATAACTAAAAATGAAGCGTATAGCATGCAGACATGTAATGGCATTGCTTAGTGAGGTAAGAAAATATATTTACCATTAAAAAAATAAAATAAAATGATGGTGCTGGTGTTATCAGCGACATGGTTCAGGCAAAACAAAAACAAACAAACAAAAAAACAATTTAAATTTTCCTCTACTGTAATTTGTTTGAAAATTAACTTTGCATGACTTAGGACTTGCATGAATTTGGATAAGTGACCTGTTTAAAAAAATCCTGTGTATAAAAGCATGTGTTTTTAAGAGATATCAGACTCTCTAGTTTACCACCAGATAAAATCATTTTTGCACTGCTGGGCAGTCCATCCATCTAGTGAAGAAAATTAGCATTGATTAGCTGGAAGAACATCAATTTGCATTCAGAGTAGTCCATGATTTCCAGTTCTTAGTCATTTATCACACTGCTCACTGTATCCTTGAAACATGTTTTTTTTTTAACCAACTTTGTTGCCCAGCAGAAATTATCTGCCAGCTGAAATGTGATAAAATAAATGAATTTACTTATTCCTTCTATCATTTCATACAGTTGCATATTGATTTTTGTCTATTTCACATTATCTATAATATAATAATATATATAACCCTCTCTCCCCTCGTTCGCTTCGCTTCCATTTTGTCTAATACTGTTGATCTGCCATTAGACTGAAACAATATTATACACTCACATGTATTTTAAGCTTTAAAGCAGATTTTTCTGTGGGCTGTAAATCAAGTTTAAAAAGATGATGTTTGGTCCTTTAAAGTCTTAAAGGCATCACAAAGGCACTCTCTCTCACACACAGTTTAAAGAAAGTTTTGCTTTGCAGTATTAGTTTTCTGTTTTCATATTCTGCTTCCTGTATAAGCATGTCCTGCTTCTTTATCATCACTGCACTGCCAGCTTGATAACAGAGAAAAAAATAATTTAATCTGCAGCGGAGCAGCACTGGACTTCTCAAAACTGTCACTGACAGTAACTTTTGATGGCAGAGTATCATAAATAGTTTGAGACATGAATATCATTTGGCTTTTTAATTGTGGCTTTTATAATATGTTATTTCAGAGCTTAATCTAAACAAAGATTTTCTTGCTTTTCCGTGAAAGTAAACAGCAGTACGTGACCCGTTGTTTGTTGTAGTACTTCTACAACAAAGTCTGCTGCTCACTGCTGCAAGTGTATTAACTCAAGGTCACTCTCTTCAGTCCCTTTGTGTCAACTCATTTATCCATTTCAAGGCAGCCGTTTCACCTCTATTGGTGTACAGAATCCCATCTAGCAAACTTGCACCACCACTCTTTCTAATTTTGTTCAATTTGAACTGGTATTTGCTGGTATGCACTGCAAAATGTGTTCAATTTCAGGATATTATACTTTTATTTGAGATGGTGGGAGCATATAAAATAGAGTGATGTTGGGATACTAGTGGCCTGGATTTTATTATTGAGAACACTTTCATTTATCTTGATCTTGATCTGTTTAATGAAACATGGCTATTCTTCTAGGTATTAATAGTATTCCCAAATTAGACAAGTAAAAAAGAAAATTTGTACTTTTATGTTGATTGAAGCTAACCAGGATAATCTGTTGGGTATAGCTTCACAGAGAATAAAAATGTATTAATACTGCAAGAAAATGAGTGCATTCCCATATGCTTTCACCTTATTAGCATGCTAACAAGGTAAAAGCATATCAAAAAAGTTTGTAATCTGCAAAGGTAAACATAAGTAAAATTACAATGTTTTAGGCCTTTTTGATTATTACTGCTTATAGCTCATGAAAATCAGAAATTCAGCATGTCAGATGACAATCGCTGACATCCTCCACGAGGAGGGCGAGCCACAAGAGGTCATTGCTCAAAAGGTTGACCGTTCACAGAATGCTGTATGAAAGGAGCTACAACCACCACATTCCTGATAAGAACTCACTCTTGTGTCAGACAATCTTAGAAGCGTCTTAGCTACACTAAAGATGATAAGAACTGGATTGTTGTTCAGTGTTCCCAAGTCCTCGGATGAAAGAATATTTTGGATTTAATTTGGATAACAAGATCTGAGATTTTTGAAGAACAGTGGAGAGACACAAAATCCAATGCATCTGAAGTCCAGTGTTAAGTTTCCACAGTCTGTGATGATTTGGGGTACAGTCTTATCTGTTGGTGTAGGAAGCGGTTGGTACTTGTGTTTTACAAGTCCAAAGCCAACACTTTAGTCTTTAATCTGCTGATGAGCTTTACGCAGATGCTGATTTGTTTTTTGTTTTATTTTGCATCATTTAGCACAATACCGGAAATACAACCAAATGATTTGTTGACCATTTCTTTTTTACAGTTCTTAATTGGTTTAGTCAGCTGAAACGAATCTATCTGGGACTCTCACAAAGAAGATGAGAAACACCTCACCCCAAAATATCAATGTGTGGAAGGGCACAACCAAAGCAACCTGGGCTTGAATAACAACATAGCAGAGCAACATGCCAATCACCTTCATACCACACCCAAGTCATTTCAATTAAATGTAATTTTATTAATATAGCACTAAATTACAACTGCAATCAGTTACAACAGCTTTATAATATAGACCCTGCAATATTACAGAGAAAACCCCAACGATGTTGCATGTTGATGTTAGGCTACAGTGGGAAGGAAAACTTCCCACTGTAGCCTAACATCTTAAAACTTCCTTTTAACACAAAAAACCTCTGGCACAACCAGACTCAGGGACGGGCAGCTATTTGCCATAACCATTTGGGGGTGAAGAGGAAAAGAAAAGAGCAGAGGGATACAGGACAACAAATAATAACTAATGATTAAATGCAGAGTGAAAAGAAATGAGTGAAGAAGAAACATAGTGCATCATGGGAACCCTTCAGCACCCTACACCTGTATTGCAGCGTAACTAAGGGAGGATTCAAGGTCATCTGATCCAGCCCAAACTATAAGCTTTATCAAAAAGGAAAGTTTCGAACCTCACCTTAAAAGGAGAGAAGGCATTTGTGTCCAAAATCCAAACAGCTTCCACAGACGTTGATGGCTCTGCCTTCCATTAACTCCTACAAACCACAAGTAAACCAGCAGTCTGAGAGAAAGCGCTCTATTGGGGTGAGAGGGCTTTATCATAAGGTGGGACCTAGTTATTCAAGACCTTCTATGTAAGGAAAAGGTTTTTACAATTTCAAAGCTGCAAATATGTGAACTACCAGGAAAGGTTTTTGTGTTTCTGTGCGTGGAGAGAAACTGTGGAATAGTTTGATTGTGGAGTTGCAACACCATCCAAACATAAAGTAGTTTATGTCTCTGATTAGAAATTTGGTGTGTCATACCAATTTGAATTGCACAATTAACTTTTTAAACCTGGAGGTATTGACTTTGTTGTGTGGAAGTTAAGCTAGATAAATATTAGGTGATAACTCATGGGGAATGGTTTGGATTAAACGGGTGTGCACTTCTTGTCACTCCTTTTCGATATGTATCGATATCTATCTTTTCACTTAACAAGACCAATATTAGAACTTGCCATTGTGGAGTGCAAGCTGCAAGGACAAGTGAGCTGTAAAAGAAGAAACATTTTAAGGTAGCAGATCATTACATGAAGGAACCTTTTAAAAACAAGCGCCTTCATGCTCACAGGTGTGCACACGGGTGCTCACACACACAAACGACACCCTTTTTGGCTCCTACCTCAAAGCACAGTGTGCGCTGTCGATCTTATTGTTGCACAATAATGTTTAATATTTAGTATTTAATATTTACTGTTATATTCCCATATATCATCGTGATGTTGTTTACTCTATTGCTCTCATTTTCTTCTGCTTATATTACAATAACATGTAATATTTATTATCTACTGTTATCTACTGTTAGCTAGTTTATTGTGATGGTGTTGTTTTTATTATGTTGTGCTTTGTTGTTTGTTTTCTAATCTGGTTTTTTATCTCCATACAGGTGATCCAGGTGCTTTATTTGTTTTTCTTTTTTTTTCTTCCCCCCTTTCTAACCATCTCTTCTCCCCTCTATTTTTCTTTCTCTCCCTCTCTTTCTTTCATTCTTTCTCCCTGTCCTATCCCCCAGTCATGTCTGTCCCGTCTTTAAAAAATGAAAATAAAATAAATACATAATTATAATATAATAAATCACTTGCGACACATGGAAGGAGTTATGGATCCTCATATTCCGGGGCAGGCGAAGGCGGACAGAGACAGGGTTAATCACAGAGTCGACCTCAAAGGGACCGATGAAAGTGGGAGACAGTTTCTTGGACTCAGACCTGAGTGGGATGAATCTGGTAGACAGCCAAACCTTTTGTCCAGGTGTGTAGGTGGGAGCAGGGGTCCGGTGGCGATCCGCCAGGCGCTTATTGCGTTCCACCGTGCGGAGAAGGGAGGCCCGAGTCGCTCTCCAGGCGCGCCGACACCTCCGAAGATGCTGTTGGACAGAGGGAACAAAGTGCTCACCCTCGACGGCTGGGAAGAGTGGCGGTTGATAGCCCAAGGACGCCTCGAAAGGGGACACACCGGTGGCAGAGGAGGTAAGGCTGTTATGAGCATACTCAATCCATGACAGTTGCTCGCTCCAAGTTGACTGGTTAGTGGAGACCAGGCACCGGAGAGCTGCTTCGAGCTCCTGGTTGGCACGCTCCGTTTGGCCATTCGTCTGCGGGTGGAAACCAGAGGAGAGACTGACCTGAGCTCCGAGGGCACTGCAGAACTCCTTCCATACACGCGACGTGAACTGCGGTCCTCTGTCTGACACAATGTCCGTGGGGATGCCATGGAGGCGAAACACGTGGTCAGCTAGCAGCCGGGCGGTCTCTAGAGCAGTGGGGAGCTTAGGGAGGGCAACAAAATGAGCAGCTTTGGAGAAGCGGTCCACAATGGTGAGAATCACAGAGTTACCTGACGAGACGGGCAGACCAGTGATGAAGTCAACAGCGATGTGCGACCAAGGGCGGCTCGGAGTCGGCAGAGGGTAAAGGAGGCCAGAGGGTGGTTGATGGACGCTCTTGTTTTGAGCGCATGTCGAGCATGCGGAAATATATTCGCGGACGTCTTTGGCAAGGGAAGGCCACCAGGCGAAACGTTGGAGGAAGGTAATAGTGCGGTGGACCCCCGGGTGGCAGGTGAATCTGGCAGTATGAGCCCAATGTAACACTTGTGACCTTACTGAGGGGACGAAGAGCAACCCTGGAGGGCCCGTTCCGGGGTCCGGTTCTGTCCGCTGAGCCTCTCGAATAGCCGACTCGATCTCCCAGGTCAGGGCCCGACTACACAGGTGGGCGGTAGAATGGGAGAGTCCCGAGTTGCGTCTTCGGAGGCGGCGAATTGGCGTGAGAGGGCGTCTGGCTTGACATTACGGGAACCGGGTCTGTAAGTGATCGTAAACTGGAATCTAGTGAAAAACAGGGCCCACCTGGCTTGCCTGGCGTTGAGGCGTTTTGCCGATCGAATGTACTCCAAGTTCTTGTGATCGGTCCAGACCACAAACGGCTGGGCAGCACCCTCTAACCAATGGCGCCACTCCTCCAGGGCTAGCTTGATGGCTAGTAGCTCTCGATCTCCCACATCATAGTTGCTCTCTGCAGAGGTGAGACGGCGTGAAAAGTAGGCACAGGGATGCAGCTTACCTCCTTGCTGCTGGGAAAGCACCGCCCCCACTCCAGCGTCCGAGGCATCCACCTCCACAACGAACTGCCGGTCGAGATCGGGTTGGACGAGAATGGGCGCCGAGGCAAAGCGGTCCTTCAGATGGGCAAACGCACGTTGAGCCAGCCCATCCCAGCAGAAGGGAACCTTGGGAGAAGTAAGACGGGTCAGAGGCAGGACCAGTTTACTATAGTTGCGAACAAAGCGCCGATAAAAGTTCGCGAACCCCAGAAAGCTTTGAAGCTGTTTACGGTTAGAGGGGGTCGGCCAGTCAACAACGGCTTGAACCTTTGCGGGATCAGTCTTGAGGTTACCCCGATCGATGACGTGGCCCAGGAAGGAAACAGTTGAGACATGAAACTCACACTTCTCCCCTTTAACAAAGAGACGATTTTCGAGGAGACGCTGAAGCACTTGCCTGACATGGCGTCGGTGGTCGGCGACAGACTGGGAGAAGATGAGGATGTCATCCAAGTAAATGAAAACGAAATGGTCGATGAAATCTCGGAGCACGTCATTCACGAGAGCCTGAAACACAGCTGGAGCATTGGTGAGACCAAAAGGCATCACAAGATATTCGAAATGGCCCAGGTGAGTATTGAAAGCCGTCTTCCACTCGTCTCCCTCCCTAATCCTCACCAGATGGTAGGCGTTGCGCAGGTCCAACTTTGTGAAGATGGTGGCACCCTGAAGAAGCTCGAACGCGGAACTCAGCAGAGGGAGGGGATACTTGTTTTTAACTGTGATGGCGTTGAGGCCGCGATAGTCAATACAGGGCGGTAAACTTTTATCTTTTTTGGTGACAAAAAAGAAACCAGGGGAAGAGAGCGTGCCTTATCTTTACAAAACACTTGCGCCAGGTCGTGATAGTCAGACGGTATGGAGGACAGATCAGGCGGTTCTGAAATTGTTTTATTGGGTGGTAGGTTCATGGCGGGGGTGGCGGCTTTTAAACAGGACATGTGACACTCCTCCCCCCACCCCGAAATACTCTTTTTCCTCCAATCAATCACAGGGTTATGTTGACACAGCCAGGGATAGCCCAAGACTAGTGGAGTGAGTGGGGCCTTAAAGACATACAACTGTATGGTTTCCGATTCCCCGACGCGCCCGTAGGTGCTCATCCAACTTCACACACAGCGTAATCACATCAGACAAGGTCTTAGGAACATCTCTCATCATCAGTTCTCTCTTTAACTCATCACAAACATTATTCAGGAGAGTACTTATCAATGCCGACTGCCCCCAGCCAGTCTCTTCGGCCAAGGTCCAGAATTCGACCGAAAAATCCGCCATACTCCGCCTCCCCTGCTTCAAATTTAACAGTCTGTGGGCAGCCGCCTCCGGTGCCTCTTTCAAAAACACTCTTAAATTTGGTGAGGAAGTCCTCATAAGAAATGTCCGGGGCTGTTCTCAAAACAGCTTGCGCCCAGTTTAATGCGTGCCCGCGTAATAGTTGAACCATAAAGGCGATTTTGGCCCCATCTGTCTCATATGTTCTTCGTAACTGACGGAATTGTAGTGTGATCTGAGTCAAAAATCCACCACATTTATCGAACTCACCCAAGAAAGGCTCCGGCGCTGGTAACGATCGCTCCGGTGGTTCTGTGGGGGCCGGCGTGGGGGAAACAGGCGGAGCGGCTGCAGAGGGACTGGGAGCCGATAGCTGAGGAGAAACAGACGGAGGGGGTGAGGGTGGGCTTACCGACGGTAGACGTTGAGCGAGGGCTTGAGTGAGTGCGGCCAGTTGTTGATTTATGTGCCGAAGCATGTGTTCGTGGCGTTCCAGAATTGCCTCCGGGGTGAGGACGGGTTGCTGGGTGGGGTTTGAGTCCACTGAGTCCATGATGGCTGGATCGTTATTGTTACAGTTGGAAGGAGGACTCAAGCGCAGGACTCCGGTACTGATGCTTACAAGAAGAGTTTATTTACAAGTCACCAGGTGTATATACAAGAATGTGCAGGGGGGTGTTATATACAGCTGAGTGGGGGAAGAAGGGGTCTCCAGGGAAGTCCAAGGGAAAGCATACGTTCTTCAGAATATCCACTCACACGATCACAGGTTCACACTCCAACACTGCCACACGGGAAACACACGGGGAAAAATCCAAGAGGTTCTGTAGACAGGGAGACAGGGTTAAGGACGATGCACAGAGGAAAACACTCTTCACTAAACTTGCTGTAGCTTTGACTTTACTAACGCGTGGTAGACAACGATCCAGCGACGAACAGCAGTCACCTCCTGGCTTAAATGCTGCTCCCCTTAATGAGACACCTGGGTCTCATCTCCCGAGGGCGTGGGCCAAGGGTATGAACCCACAGTGAGTTCCGCCCCGGCGAGAGAGAAGAGGAAGAGAAACAGAGAGGGCTGATCAGCGTGCAGCTGATCCGCCTGGCCGTGACAAAGAAAGGCAAAAAAACCCCCCAAAAAACGAAAAAAGGTATAAACAATATTTTCATGTGAAGTATAAATTATCAACAGGAATGAAATTTTAGTGGTTTAAACAATGTCAAGAGAGGAATGTCAAAGAAATTAAGTGTCCTTCAGTTTATGCATGAATAAGCTTTTTGGTGTATTCACCTTTTCTCAAACTGTTTGACCATGCAGGCAGTCAGCAATGAAAAAGCAGATCTAATGATGGAAAAAGAAGCAATTGCAGTTCTGCAATGGACACTTCTGTATGAGCTTTGACTGGGTTGCTTGGGAGAAATGAGATAGAGGTTGTGCTTTTCAGACCGATTTTGGTGAAAACAGGATCAAACTGTGCATATGGATGAAGCTGCGGATGAAGAAGTTTCTATGGACATTATAACAATTTTTCATCATGATAGGCACCTTTCAAGTATACAGAGGAGCTTCATACTTAAAGGATAGGCTTGGATGGAGTACTGCTTTCAACATGTTTGCACACAGTATGTGTATGCTTCACTGGGTTCGTGCAACAAGGCAATTAAAAAAGAGCGATAAAAAGACTTTGCTAGCTAGTGGAGATAAGCTTCACACCACTGCTATCATACACACATTATTCCTTTTTTTGATTTCTTAAGCTGTCATTGCTTAAGGATCTCCCAGTATGCCGTCTTAGATTTGAGTGTTGAGAGATTTAAAAGTGACAGTTTGAGTTTTTTGATTTGCATTCCCTCTTTCAGTTAGGAAAAGCCTACATCATTAAAAATCCATCTGTATTTGCATTTACTTCAAATCTAGAAGGAAATCTTAAGCCCCTTGATGATGTGATGGATTCTACTAACAGACACAAGACTACTGTATAATATTATAATTACAGCGTCCACAACTTCAGAAAACACCAGCAAATAGAAAAATACAACAAGGTTTTACAAAATGGAACAGAAGTTGAAAAAAAAGGCAATAAAAGTGTTTCTGGGAAAAGAAGTGACAGAAACCCAAACAGGTGAAGAATTACACTTAGGTCTACAAGAAGCAGAAGATTTTTCCACGTTGTTAATGTGTTTCATTCACAGTATTTCTACAGTACTGTATATACATGTTTGCCTTTAGCTGTTTATAGTTAGTTAGTCACTTCTGCAGCTGTTCAATCATGTTACCGTCTCCAAAAAAGCGCTTCCCTTGTTTTTTGTCACTTTTATCGTATTTAATTTTTTTGTGAACTTTTTAAAATAGTGCTTATGTTGTGTTGTATTTAGCTTCTATTGTCTGTTGTGTGCTTGAGAAGATTTTTCTGTTTGTTGGTCTTTTCTTAAGTTGCATTGCACTTGACCTTTACGAGTCACCTATATTACTACTTATGTAGTTAAATAAATATCTACTGTAATGCTAAAAATTATTTATTATTAGGTGAAAATTAAAAGAAAAAAACGAAAAGAAGCAATAAAACACTATGAAAACACCTCAGTACTGTTTCCTGTATTAACAGGAAACAGTACTGAGTACAAAAGTCTTAAAAGTAAAAGTTAATGTTCTGCAGAAAAATGTCTTCCATCGGTGTTAAATTGATTAATATTACTGCTGCATGTGTTTAAGATTGAGGTCATTTAAAATACTTTAATATTTATATATATTTAATGTTCAGCATGATATTCTATAACATCACAGTTGTGATTCTCCTGGGAGAACCAGGTATCTCTGAAAAAAACTCAGCCCTACGTCTTGATTATTCCAAAAGTATATTAAAATATTAAATAAAAAAATTAGCTGAAATAAAAGACTTGAGCAGTGTGTGACATGGCTAACTATCAATATCCGTAGGGGGGATTCAAATATGACTGAAAAATGAAGGTGGAAAGTAAGATTAAACTTATTAGATTCAGACGTTCTCATAAGCCCCTTTCCCATTGGAACCTACTTGGATCGACTCGGCATAGTTCACCACGGTTGTACTTCTCTCATGACTACTTTATTCCTTCTTACATTCATGTTACCAATCAATCAGTCTTTTAAGTAAATTGTAGCAGAGTCAAGTGATATTCATGTCACCCAGGAAATGTGTAATCCTACAAAAGTGTATTACGAAGAATTTGTGAGACTGTAATATGAATTGTTTCATAACATTAGGGGTTAGAAATAGCTGAATGACACTACAACTTCATTATTGTCAGCGAGTGTCTAGCTGAAGGTCACGTGTAATGCTGACACGATAATGAGGCACAACAAGAGCAGTGATGTGTACAATTGCAGTGGATTTCAAACAGCTGAAGTCATGTTATAGTTATTTAGATATTGGCCTTCAAATGTGGCAACAAATGAACCACAGCTGAAAGCTTCTAGCTCTGTAGTTCACTAGCATCCTATATTTAATCACATTTTTCATGGATACTTCCGACTAAACATAATGTTTCAAATGAATGTTAAATGTTCTTAAAAGTGCTATGTACAACTTTAGCAAATGTTATTTTACATACATCTAAATTACATCCATAAAAATCATGCACACAATAATAATACATTAGCAATGTGTGTCTTGCTGCTGGACTCTGCTCTCCATTTCACCTGGTGTGCGTGTTTGCTTTGCTGTTTGTCTGCTCCACGGAGCAGCGAACACACCCTCACACATTGTGAAATGGAGAGCAGAGGAACATGACAAAATAACAGCAGACTCTCACTTTGAGCAGAAATGCAGTGCGCATAATTTAGACAGCATAAATTAAATATTTGGAGCCCAAAGTTTCAGGCTGCACTCTTTTACTTTCACTTTTAATCTTGTTTCATTATAACTATGAAGAGTGCAATCAGTTTCAAAGGGAGAGAAGGTCTACAATGCACACACAGCTGAGCAGGCCACAAAACACTTAACAACAAACACAGTGTTCTCTGCTACATTAATGTTGAAAGTCAACAATCAGAGGTATCTGAAAACTTGGGCTAAATAAGGAAAACTAACACATCAGTGAAATAGTATCTGCCACAGCTCACAGGTTTTTGTAAGTCAGAAAGAATGTTTTGTTGTAATTGGTTGTGCAAACTAATGCGATTTAGTTTGCAAACAGTCATATCCAGGACAAATAAATCTCCCTTCTCTAAAATCTGACTAATACTCTTGTACATTGAAGGAAAGATGAACGTACAATAAACTGCCCTGATGATATTTTCATGCTAATCTTTTGATTAATCTTTTGATGGTGAAAGGTCACAACCAGACAAAGCCAATGAAGAACAAAGACGCTAGCAGGGAAAAGCAATGGATTTACCTGAGAAACAGTGAAGGCTGGTTAAGAAAAACACTCCAGTCTTTCTTTTTGAAGATCTGTAATCAGTCTGACAAATACTACTGATGATTTTGTGGATGGAGTGTGAAGCAGTTGCACGGCTGAAGCAATGCTGACAATTAGATGAGAAAATAGCAATCAGAGGCAGCAGTACATGCAGACTGCAGGTAGTGAAATAACGAAAAACCAGAGTATGTCAGAAATGCTTTTGAAGCATCTCTGATATACTACAGGTCCACAGTTCTCTAATATGGCTGTTGTTGATGGATACATGCTTGCTTTGCTCCAAACTTTTCAAAAGAAAGAGAAGGAATGACTCTGTGACAAATTCTCAACAACTGAAGGAATCAACTAGTGATATACATTTTTAGTGTGATCTGACTATAACTCTAATTTGGGTATAGGCAAACAAGACAATAGAAAGATAGATACAAGATGCACTGCATGAGAAACCTTCAAAGTATGTATGTTATAGGTGTTATATCTTTCATATTTACTTTACATTTTATTTAAAAAAAATAAAGGCCAATAGACACTAGGCCCACAAGAAGAAATTACATAAACGTCGAATAATTGCGGCTTTTGGCTGAGCTTATCTGAACCAGTTTGGTCAGAGGATTAATTGTGGAGGCAGTTTTATCTGTGTTCATTAGACTATAATAGATTCATATTAATAATGGAGCATTTATGTAACAAATTATGTAGACCGCCTCAGTATCAGATCAAAGCCAGGCGACAAGTGACAAGATGACCTAACATTGCCCTTGAACGTTAAATTGTTTCTTTTGAATTGCCACATTTTCTCTGACAGTTACAATCCCAAATATTTAATAGCAAATTGTCTTGTCATTTGTAAGTATAACGTTAGTGATGTTTGAGTTGATTCACCACAACGTGTAAACAACAGTGCACTAAAAACATCCTTGAGGCTTCTTACAGCCCACAAGGCTTATGCTGAGTGTTATAGGTTGTAACTAATCATCCCTCAAGGCATTATTGCCTGTAGAATATTCACCTGTTTATCGCTCCCTATAGATGTGACTGAAATATTTTCTCTCAGTAAAAAAAATCTCATTGTTATTCACTGAATGCGCCGGAGCTTTGATGCATTCACGAGGGGCGCTGCAGATAAGAATTGAGTTTCATTGTAACCCCAGTTAATGGGTTTGAGGCGAAAGGAGTGACATTTTAAAGAACATGAATAAATAAAAGAATTTTTCTGTCTATGTAACTACATCTGACAGCCTCCACAGCGTTTGTCTAGGTGATACACATGCTACATTTGCACAAAGGTCAAAACGGAAAAAAGGTTCATCTCTTAGCTTGTGTCAGTAGGTAGAAACCTCGAAACATTCTCAGTTATCAAAACTGTCAATGAACGTGCTACATGTTTAAGCAATGATTTTATCATACAATTAATCTTTCAAGAGCTTGGACAGAAACAACCACCGAATTCAGAGTGTTAAAATAAGGCTGTAGAAAGGTAAATACTTCTGTTTCAAAAGTGAACTGTCAAAATGGCTATATGTGAAATGAAGAGACCAAAGATTGCAGAGCACGTTAAAACCTTCTCTCCACAAGGCACACAGCTACCTGCTTCTCCACTGAACGCATATAGACAAATCAGCTGTCAAAATCAATCTAAAGAAGACGAAATGCGGACGTTTGGCGGAGTGAGTGGCAAAATAAGAAAAGGGAATTAAAGATAAACACACCACTAGTCATAATATATTATTATAACTCAAAATTCAGCTAGGCTTTTCGTTATCCAGTCCCAGTTTATTTATTTTTATTTTACTTTTGAAACATTTTTTGTAATTTTAGAATTTCTGTTACTTTCCTGCCAGATTAACATCACCTGTCTATGACACCAACAACAATGAACAGGTTGACTGCAAAATACCTCGTCGAACATCTTTGCATCATGTGCACTTTTACATTTTAGTATCTTTCAGCCTGTTGTTTTGGCTTTGAGCTCTACTTTTACAAACCCTCTTTTCCTAATTTTTTTGGGGGGGTTGAGTAAACCAGCTCTTATTAAACTTCAATAGATGACCTGCAGCAATAAACGTGAAGTAATCATAGTAGGTAACTGGTGAATTTCCCCCCCATAGTGAACAACTAAAGCAAACAGCTCATCACTGTAGGCCCCCAAATGAATATTCATTGGATACAAGAGAGCTTTGGATCTTCTGGGGCCACAAGTGCCTCATTTGCTGGTATGAAAATGTTTTATTTATTTCTTATGAATAAAAAAAATAAACCTCTTCATCATCTTGCTCAGCCACGACATTGTTGTTGTTGTTAACTGTGCGGCTTATTTGACTCGTATTATCTCTTCAGCAGAAAATACTCGAGTAAATTGACAGATATAGAAACATGCACTTGGACTTTGTGTAAGATTTTACTTGTCAGCTCAGGCGATGTCAGTACACGAGACAGTTTGTCACAATATTTTCATGCTTCTTGCAGAACACATGACATTATGAGGGCTACAGGACAATACCCAAACAAACACATAGAAACCGAAAATGTAGGCGCAGATAATAACTGCAGATTTACAGTGTTTTGCTGTGAAGTACAGAAAACATTAGATGACTACCAGAAAGAATAACAGATTAATAAAGAGAACAAAGGGAAATCAGAGTTTGGTAACTATTCACTGAAGTGGAAGTGGTCAGGAAATGTGCAGGATTTATTAGAATACCGTTCCTCGTTCTTCTTTTTAATTGTGCAAAAATACATGCTCATTAGTGTCTCTCTGCTTGAGCTGACTGATTGCCTGGTACAGGTATGCATGTAGGTGGCTTTAAATATATACTGGACTATTAAATATGCATGCTGTCATAGTTTCAGGAGTCATTTTTGAATCTAATTAATGCTTAGGAACTTTCAGCTTCTTCAACTTCTTTCGTCTGCAAGGAGTGGAGATATGCATATTACTCTTCTGGTTATTGTATTGCATTGATATTTCCTCAATACAATATAAAAATACATCAAGGTATTATCATTTGTGAATTTGCTGATGTTAACTATTTTTGACTTACCAATTTTAGTAATCAAATGAATTTTAATGAAATTGTACCAAAACAATCAGGAATCAGGAAGGTATTCATCAAATTGTTAGTTTGATGCCATCAAAGCACACTTTCATAGCAGAATTAAACTGTCATGTTTGTCTGTATTCATTACAATGTCTGTTTCATTAAAAAAGAAAAAACTACTCCAATTTCAGATGCAGAAGAACTTCGAGCTTTGTTTGCTTTTTTCTTAAAAATGAGCTGAAGTGTATATCAGTGGGCTTCAACTAGCTGTTTAATTGGTCTGTTCTAACCTAGATCACTCATCATTAAATTGAATTTTCTGCTTATGAGAATAAGCCACACTCTAACAAAAAATGTTTTCAGATTTTCTTGTTTCTGCTGCTCTGTGCCTCTTGCTTATTTTCACTCTGTCAGTTTGCACAGCTCAGTTACAATTTAGGTTAAATGAGGAGGCATGGGACAGAACTTAATGAGAATTTGTTTTTACTGCTCTTCCAGTAATTAGTTTGTTAAAGCAGAATGAAATGAGTGTGTCTCAGGAAACGTAAAATTGAATATTAATTAAATTACAAATGGAAATCTTGCTTGAATGTTAGAACAGTCATCAGACTGTGGGTATTTATCTGCTGCTATATTTTGAATTGAAAGCTGTTTAATTTCAAGCTATGCAAAAAGTTTTATGTGCTCTTCTCATTTGGTTTGTTTTAAAATTAATATTGTCAGTTGCTGGAGCGCTACGCCTCCTGCTTTGTGGCTTATATTCTTGATGTCATACACTGCAACTCTTCCAGACTTGAATGTGTCAGATGCATGGAGACAACCAGGTAATGAGATGTAGATATCCCACGCAGCAATTTCACAGCCTGTGTTTTCATCCCAGGGCTGCCTATCACTTCTGCAGGGATGGCACGCTGCTTCGATGATGACTGTCCTTCAAACGGCGGGGGGTGGAAGCACTGACACAAAGTCTGTGACACAGAACAGGGAGGGAGAAGACAAGGGCAAGAGGGTAACAAATGCTGAGGAAAATCCGCCAAATAAATACAAGCTTTAAAACATTGACTGGGACGAGCTTGCCATCAATGGAAGGCTGAAACATGCAGATGCAGAGCATCACAGACACAGAGAGAAACGTGTGCGTTGTCAAAGTGTGTGAACTGTGTACTGCTGCTAATGCATTTAAACAGGAGCTCAGCATTGTGTAAGCACAGAGTGACATTGAGGACAGAATGAATAATTCATTGTCCTCACTCCATGATCTCCACAGTTAATATGTGTTGCGCTATATGCGAGTAAGTTAGAAGGCAGTGGAAAAGACAATCACCTAATCATGCATATGATTATGATTGTATTTGTTTGACAGTATATGTTTCAGATCAGATAAGCCCATCCCTCCAGGGAATATCTATTTTAGGATCATTTCTGCTACAGTAAAAACATAAAAGCAATTTTGTGTAAAAGTTGTGGGCAGTTTAGATTCTTGCATCATCCAGTACTATCAGGGAGTCAACCTATCAGGTCACTCTACCAGGATGACAGGAAATGTTTAGTTACCTAGGTAACTCCATTTCTCGCAATAGGAAGCACCTTTTAGTGTCACCCCTTATGGAACCTAATACCACATCTGTTTAAGATAGACCAATACAAAGACACAGAGTCCCCCAACCCCCTTTTTAATAGCCCCTTGTGCCACACCAGACATTCTCAATGTATTTCTTCTGCATCCACATGAATGTAGGGCAGTGTGGTGAGATACCTTACTCAATTTTCATAGAATTGAGTTAACCCGGATAACGAAATGTTATCTTTCAGACCTCACTCGGTATCTCACTATGGAACATATAGCCTACTCCAAAGCTTATTCCTGGTGGAATGTGCAGGACGCTGCAGTTCCTGGTATCCATATGCCATCAAAGTAGCCTCCACCAACGAGTGTGACAGCAACTGACAGGACACAAACCTCCTTCTACATGAAGCAGTCCAGGACACACAATGCTGGTTGCTTTTCCTAAACCCCTTTGGTCTTTGGTGGTGTAATGCTCACACAGGACAAAGTGAATTAAGTCCGCTTCTGGCTGAATAATTAGTTTCAAGGCAGAAGTAGTCTGAGTGGGAAACTTGGTATAAGTGATGCTGAAATATAAGCAAGGCAGGCTGCATAACAACTTGTCCAAATCTTTTGATTTAAAATACAGGAACTTCACACAACCACTTTGGAAAATATACATTTTCTTGATATCTGTACTGATGTGGACTAGGTAAGGAGTTAGAAATCAAAGGATCCTACATCGTTTGATTGAAATAAAAATTATTAGACTACCAATGGCTAAAATCAAAAACACCCTAGAAATCAAAGTGCTTGCATGCTTGACAGTATCTGGGCATGCTCCTAATGAGAGGATGGATCGTGTCCTGGGTTATTTCTTCCAAGACTAGTTCCAGTTGTGAACCTGCCAATTCTGGTAATCTACAGCAAATGCCAATCACCCTTCACGGTGCAAGGCAGTGAGGACAGGGCCCACTAGAGGACATTAGGCCTTCAAATCACATTCTTGAAGTTAGTTTTAGGCCAGTGGCCTACTGGATGTCATTTTGTAGCTCTGGCAGTGTTCACCCTGTTCTTATTTGCACAAAGGAGCAGATAACGGTCCTGCTCATAAGTTGTTCCTTCTACGGCAATATCCAGCTGGAGTACCTGCCTTCCTCCTAAAATATCTGCTATTGAGACTGTGCAGGGAGAAACAGCGAACTTCTGTCAGTTGCACTTATTGATATGCCATCTTGGAGAAGTAGTGAGTGCCAATAATGACATTAGCCAAACACAAAATTACTGAAAAACCAGTCAAAAAAGATGAGGGGAAAAATATTAATTAAAAAATGTTTAATGTTAATTTCAGTAACATCAAAGCAGCTGAAAATGATTAACAACCCCGTGTGCTACTTAACTGACCACATCAATATCCCAGAAGTTAAATTGATGCTATACGCTTATTTTTAAGTGTTTCTTTAACATTTTTGAGCAGTATACTTGTGCTTCTGTACACTAAAAGTAATAGAAAAAATATTTTTGTTTTCATGTGATGACTTGGGGTTGAGGTTAAACTAATCTGTATAAATTCAAAAAAGCAGTTTGAATTTACAAACTCTTTGCTTTTAACTGTCTGTGAGGTCTGTGTCATACTGTATATTAAAACTAGTCTGTTCTAAACTTCTTTTAGGTATGGCCTCTATAAGCAGGATGGATATTATTCTATTATTAAATAATTGTTTTTAACAACATAATTTTTGTGGCGGTCTGGAAATGCCTACCTCTGTTAAAAACTGACATGGTGTAGTACACATGTGACATCTGAGAGATTATTTTCTGAGCCAGTCAGTAGCCTGACCACTGCCTTCATATGTCCTGAAGGCTACATGAGTCCTACAAACGTCTATGTTGTCTACACCAATTGTTGCCCCATGCTGTTTTCAATAAATGTTCCTCATGTGGATTAAAATGATGAATATGTATTGTAACCCTGCTTCTGTGACTACACAAGGGGCCCTCTAATAAAGCTCTACAGACTCAGGTACACAGCACAAACTGCACCTACCAAAGGGTGGCACAGAATCTGAGTGGTTAGCATTGTTGCCTCCCAGCAAGATAGTCCTGGGTTTGAATTTCTCTGTCAGTTGGGGCCTATTTGTGCAGACTACATGCTGTTCTTATGACTTAGAGTTGTTTCTTATTTACTCTTGGTTCGCAAATGTTACACAGGATGGCACAGGTGCCATTTTCACTTCAAAAACATACACATTAAAATTCATGTTTTCACAGACACTGCTGGGAAAGATAAATCTGAGTTAACATACTGAATGCTGAACACAGAATAAGAGAAAAGCTCCACCTCTCAGGTGATAATGATTGCAAATATTGAAACACATATTAATGAAATGGAAAAGTATGGCAGTATTTCCTTTCGAGATCGTAAAGCGAGGCCGACAAGATCAGCGCAAAGCCAATTAATGTCCAGCTGCCTTTTTGTTAAAGCCCTGTGTTTCTGTGAGAACGATGAAAAACATCCCATGACTCTCCATGAAACAATTTAGCTTCACATAGAAACTTCTAAAAATAATAACATGAAAAGTGTCACGTGGTGAGGAGGTGAGTGAGGACCCAGAATGCACATATACAGGTGTGGATGTAATAAACAAAAGCATGACATTTATTTAGGCTGATGGGCTGGATACAAAGATGAAACGTGAAGTACTAACTTACGGAAAACCAAAAATACTACTTTTATATCTTTCAATTCAGTTCAATTTTATTTATATAGCGCCAAATCACAACAACAGTCGCCTTAAGGTGCTTTATATTGTACAGTAGATCCTACAATAATAGATACAGATAAAGACCCAACAATCATATGACCCCCTATGAACGAGCACTTTGGCGACAGTGGGAAGGAAAAACTCCCTTTTAACAGGAAGAAACCTCCGGGAGAACCAGGCTCAGGGAAGGGCGGCCATCTGCTACGACCGGTTGGGGTGAGAGAAGGAAGGCAGGATAAAGACATGCTGTGGAAGTGAGACAGAGATTATATTATATCTTGAGAGCAGATGTTGTCATTGAGGACCCCTTGGTAACTTGGGAGGCTCCTCCTGAGACTACGGGCTCCGCCTCGAGAGGAGCAGATACCACTGGCTCCAGGCTCAGATTGTATGGGGCCATCAAGCCCAGGTGTAGAAGTAGGAAGCCTTTGAAACTCGGGGGATGCTAGCTGGGGCTGCCAGGGCTCACAGCCGACTCTGTTTGAACCAGCTGGGGGTGTGCAGAGATCACAGGTGGCTCTGGTTGCACCAGCCAGCCCTTTGCAGATCTTGCACCCGACTCTGGTTGTGCCAGTTGGGGCTGCGCCAGCTGGGGCTCTGCAGGGCTGCAGCCTACACAGGTAGCACCAGCTGGAGCTACTGAGGCACCGCTGCCAACTCCAGAGGCCAGGTGCATGGTGCTTGGTCACTGCAGAGGCCCTGGGTTACACAGCAGTTCATGGTAAAGCCCCAAAAAGAGCTACAGTGTCTAGGAAGGACCCAAGTGGGACAACCATCCTCATAGATGTAGGAAGTGAACAACAGTTTCTGGAAGTGCAGGCTCAGCTACAGGCTTAAAATTCAGCCTCTGATTCGCGTGTATAACAAATAGTCTCTGTAGGTACAGGTTGCAAACAGTAAATAGCCCTTCTGGAGTCCTCCTACAGTTTCTTGAACAGCCCAGGGAGTGAAAATCACATGACCACAAAAAAAAATTGTCTATGGGAGGGCTGCTTAGCTACATAGTCTGGAGTTCCAGATATAGCAGGCTTAGGAGGATTACTAGCAGTCTAACTGAGCTGGATGCAAAACACAATTTGTAGTTTCTAATGAAGAGGCTGGAAAACAGAAATAGTTTTAGACTCATTCAGAGGAACACAGTTGGTTATTTCTGGCAGAGACACATGATGAACAAATTCCATGCAAGAGACACAAGCAGTCTACTATATTGCTGACTCAAAAAATACAGACTTGTTTTCTCTCAACAAAGAATCACACTCACACTCTTGTACCAGAAAACATGAGTTCAGGACTCAAATTGTCTTTCACTTTTAATTTAGTCAGCTCGGACACAGGAAAATAGTCCTTTCACCCAGAAGCAAAGATGTACAAAGATTATAACAGGAACTAAATGGCTTACAAACACAAGGCTCAGTCGCAGGTTGGCATACTCTTGCAAAGTACGTCAGCTCCGACCTTGAAAGTCCAGATTCAGAAGATCCAGTTTTGGCAGTAGAGAACTCAGAATTTATTCCTTAACCCAGAAACAGATAACTCAGATTTAGCATGATCCAGCACAGACACAGAGTCTGTCCTTTCATTACTAGCCAACTCAGGAACTGAAAATAGGGTCTTAGAATTGATATTGGTTGACTGACTCTGGGAAAACACTCAAGTGGCAATCAATTTTATTTAAGTGGAAAGTCTAAGGCTGCAGTGTTGAGGAACCCCACTTCCTCCTAGAGCAGAGGTCACTAACAGGTGGACCACAGTCTGGGTCTAGACCCAAAAGCTGTCCCAGATGGACCCGAACCTACAACTACAAACAGATTTAAAACCTGCTTCTATTTTTACTGGTGCAGGTTTTCTGGTCTTTATGGTAGTGGTTCAGTATCTGAAGAAACACACAGACTAATTCGGTGCCTTCCCACGTAATACCACTGTGCATACTGGGCAGTAAACACTAGGATTCTGCAGTGCCGACCGCAGCGAGTAAGTTACACATGAAAAGATGTAGAAAGGAAAAGAAATATAGTGATGCATGAAGAAAAAAGAAAAGGAGAAATTCAGATGACTGCACTGGAGAAAGCTGAAAAAATAAAACAGAAAAACTGCGAAACAGAAAAAGGGAGAAATAAGGAACAAATGGTGCTGTGTAAAAAAAATGTGGACAATGAAAATAGAGCATTTAATAGGTAAATGCTGGACTTCTCCAAATGTAATCAGTTGACTGCCTATCAAATGTGGCCCCCAAAGAGCAGTTTGTAATAACTGACCTTTCACTTTCCGCCTCAAATAGTTTCTGAGACAACTTTCTCAGGTGTGAGGAAAGTAGCTCTATCCATCTTGGTCATTTTTGGCTCCACGCATGAAAGCAAGGCAGTTTTTTCCACAGTTAACATAATCAAAACTAAATATTATCTGAGGTTCACCACTGAGGACCTCCACGTGTACAAGAACGTCCTGAAATCCAAGCTTTTCCTCCCTTTACTTAAATTTTCTGAAGTTAAGCACTTCACTTGAATATGGATCACATTTTTTTATGTTCTGTTATTTTGAAATGGAGCCCTATATATGGAGCTATATATATATATATATATTAGGGGTGCAACGATACACAAAATTCACGGTTCGGTTCGGCTGATACTTTGGTGTCACGGTTCGATATTTTTTCGATACAAAAAAATGTTCATGCCTTTTTAATTTGTCATTTATTAAAATTATAAATATATATTTTAACTCAAAAGTACAGTTTTTAAATTTAACCCTAACCCTTGTGCGCGTTTTTTATTTTGACAGCGAATGCGCACCTACGGACCACTTATGTGCAGCCCTGGTTATTTAGCTCGTCATATTGCAGCCACAGAAATTCTTTTGTCCATGAAACCATAAAGCTGCACTTTCTTTTTGCCTTATAGTCTGATTTGTCATAACTTCTCCGTTTTGTGGTAAGCTTTTCTTTGGCTGTCACTTCTTCACCCTGACCTGTCTTATTTGGCTCAGCAGAACTAAAATATATATTCTGCTGCTTTTACACACGGACTCACATAAGCTCAGCGATTCTCTGCGCGATCAACCTCTCACATGTTTAAGCTGCGGGAGATTTCACTTGTCATGTTTGCATAGTAAGCTAACGATTAATAAGACGATGTCAGAGGAATTGGTGCACAAATTATCATCACT
The DNA here is from genome assembly GCF_057382185.1 of Mchenga conophoros. Classification (NCBI taxonomy): domain Eukaryota; kingdom Metazoa; phylum Chordata; class Actinopteri; order Cichliformes; family Cichlidae; genus Mchenga; species Mchenga conophoros. Next base: position 16,108,412 of record NC_140531.1, read on the forward strand.
CACAGATCAGTGCTGTCGCTCTCTATACACAGTTCGCACGATTGCAAAGTGAAAGCAAAAAAACAAGCGCAAATTCAAACGCGATTTCAATATGTCACATATTGACAGTGGCTCACTGATGCCAATGACATAATTACCCAGCTACATTTCTGAAAGAATGCAAAAGCATTGACATATATTTTTCCTTCCTACAATAGCCCGACGGGCAGGGTAGCCCGTCTGAAAAAAATCGCTAGCCCCAGGACGTCGGGCTAGCGATTTTGCGAGCCCTGTATCTGATTGAGGAATCACTCATCTTTGGAAAAGAGAGTTTATTACGGAGAAATGTCTCTTTCCAAAATAAAAGCTATACTATCCGCTTCTTCTGGGCTATATTCTCAGCAGCATAAGGAGAATCATGTGCTAACAGCTGTCTAAATGACTCGGCTAAAGTTAGTAGCATGCTTGCTTGTTTTTTTTCTGCTTCCACTTGTCTTTGCACTAGGATGATGTCGGCGTAAATGTGCAGTCATATTCGTTGTGTTCCCACTAGTGCTTTCAGGTTAATCTCGTTGAAATGACCTTAACGCCACAACACGGCAAATCTCCGTTAAGGAGCTACCGCCGATCGCCCCGTGCATGGGGCTAGACGGCCAACACGTTAACGAGCTAACTGCGCTAACACACTAGTTCCCACCCATGTAATTGAGCATTGCATGGCACATCCAACATACTGTTTTACTTTAGTCCATGACTCGCTTACCTTCAGGGTCATACGTCACATGAAAACCAAAATAATTCCAAACGCCAGATCTGAATGAGAGTGGGGGAGGTCCATGTTGCAAGGAGAGCTTAATAAATGACAAATTATTGTCATTTATTAATATTACAAATTATAATATATATATATATGATCTCACTGAGGGGGTTCAGGCCTATGCAGAGGGAAGGTAGTCAGAACTGAGGGGATTGAACTACCAGAAGGCAACATTGCAGACATAGAGGACAGTTACAAGTACCTGGGGATCCCGCAGGCGAATGGGAACCATGAAGAGGCCGCTAGAAAAGCTGCAACCACCAAGTACCTGCAGAGGGTCAGGCAAGTCCTGAGGAGTCAGCTGAACGGTAAGAACAAGATCCGGGCCATCAACACGTACGCCCTGCCCGTGATCAGGTACCCTGCTGGGGTAATAGGCTGGCCAAAGGAGGAGATAGAAGTCACTGACATAAAGACAAGAAAGCTCCTTACCATGCATGGAGGGTTTCACCCCAAGTCCAGCACCCTGAGGCTGTACGCTAAGCGGAAGGAAGGGGGCCGGGGACTGGTGAGCGTCAGCACCACAGTCCAGGATGAGACAACGAACATCCAAGAATACATTGGGAAGATGGCCCCAACTGACCGAGTGCTCAGTGAATACCTCAGGCAGCAGAAACCCAAGAAAGAGGAGGGAGACAAGGAACCATCATGGAAGGACAGGCCCCTGCACGGTATGTACCACCGGCAGATAGAGGAGGTGGCTGATATCCAGAAATCCTACCAGTGGCTGGACAAAGCTGGACTGAAAGACAGCACAGAGGCACTAATCATGGCAGCACAAGAACAAGCTCTGAGTACAAGATCCATAGAGGCTGGGATCTATCACACCAGGCAAGACCCCAGGTGCAGGCTGTGTAAAGATGCCCCAGAGACAATCCAGCACATAACAGCAGGGTGCAAGATGCTAGCAGGCAAGGCATACATGGAACGCCATAACCAAGTGGCCGGCATAGTGTACAGGAACATCTGTGCTGAGTATAACCTGGAAGTCCCGAGGTCAAAATGGGAGATGCCCCATGGAGAATGACCGAGCAAAGATCCTGTGGGACTTCCAGATACAGACGGACAAAATGGTGGTGGCTAACCAACCGGACATAGTGGTGGTAGACAAACAGAAGAAGACGGCCGTAGTGATCGATGTAGCGGTTCCGAATCACAGCAATATTAGGAAGAAGGAACACGAGAAGCTGGAGAAATACCAAGGGCTCAGAGAAGAGCTCGAGAGGATGTGGAGGGTGAAGGTAACGGTGGTCCCCGTGGTAATCGGAGCACTAGGTGCGGTGACTCCCAAGCTAGGCGAGTGGCTCCAGCAGATCCCGGGAATAACATCGGAGATCTCTGTCCAGAAGAGCGCAGTCCTGGGAACAGCTAAGATACTGCGCAGGACCCTCAAGCTCCCAGGCCTCTGGTAGAGGACCCGAGCTTGAAGGATAAACCGCCCGCAGGGGTGTGCTGGGTGTAATTTATATATATATATATATATATATATATATATATATATATATATATATATATATATATATATATATATATATATATATGCTGGACTCTACCAGGGCTGCCCTTTGTCACTGATTATGTTAATAATTTTTGTGGACATAATTTCTAGGTGAGGCCAAGTGGTGGAAGGCTTCCACACGGGCAGTTTTAGAATCTTATCTCTGATTTTCACAGATGATGTGGTTCTGTTGGCTTCATCAGATAGTGGCCTCCAGCTCGCACCTCCAAGTCTGAGTCATCTAAGCTAGAGATGCTTAATACAGAACGAGAACAACGAAGAAACCACAATACCTCATAAGCACAGGGAAACCAAACCAAATTAATAAAAGCAAGGCACATTAACCACTTCTCAAAACTCATTCAATGACAAACTAACAAGATTCAAAACATAAATCCTGGGTCATAGACCCAGAATCATGACAAAAAGATTATATGCAAAGTGCATTGTTCATGGCTATAGTTTCAAATTTAATACATGTGTAGCATCATATTTTCAAAATTTTAACCTATTGTTTTCACTAAGACCTTGTTGGTTTCCCATCCAGTACTTTAATCTCTAAAAACTGGTGGCATAAGAATTCTCCTCCTCCCAAAAGAACCTGATGAGGAAAAGCAGCAGAGATGATGGAAGAAATAGAGGGAAGAACCTGCTCAGCTGGTTATCAATAGTGTATTCAGCTCTAGGCATTTGCCCATCCAAAGGGGCATCAACATTACTACTTCTCATACAATAAGTTCTCTGATACAGGTGAAACAGGATGAGGATTCTCAGAAACCTCCCCTTGTGATCTAGAGCTCCATCGTACAGTATATTTTATCTTCCACAGGCTTCAAACTCTTGACAGGGTGTAACCCCTATGACACTAAGAAGACCTATGACACTAAGAAGACTTGCAACAGTTTACTCTGGGACAAAACCATGCTGCACAATCAGAAGGGAGGGCAGTGAAAGCAAAGGAATACTAAGCACCAATGGAAAATGTGGGAGAAACACAAACAACAAATGATATTTCTATTCATGAACGGATCACAGGCTAAAAATAGAGGTGGAAAAAGCTACAGGGACACACCTGTGGCTTAACACATCTATTCAGATCAGAAAACAGAAGGTGGAAGGCCATGGTATTAACACATTCAACTACTGGAGAAGTAGATGAGAGTCGCTGTAGTGGCTACAGTGATTGTTACGCTCACTCAGACATGTAGTCTGAGAAATCACTGACAACAATACTAGACTGGAGGAAGATGTTTATTTTTATTTACTTTTCAGTGATGCTCCTCAGACAAGGTTTAAGGGGGCCAACAGCTGAAAAGACCAGGCAAACTATTGTCTACTGCGCCATCGATCAGTATACTGCAGTGCCCCCTTCTTTCACTCTGTTTCTCTTTCAGAAAACACTAAACAACCCTGACATGTTAACAACAAAGAGAATCGTTACTAAACTCTGGCATTTACATAGTTCAGATGAATTAAATTCATAAGAGATAGCAGCAAAAAAAGGCCTGGTACTGAGAGGAGAAAACAACCATCCATGGGGATGCAAGCCTGAATGTTAGTCTTCTATCTGTCAAAGCTGATATGCAACACAGGCTCTTGTTGTGGACACTGAAGGTTAAAAGCTGTAGTTACTTACTGCTTAGCATTGATTCTTACCTTTAAAAAATAAGCATGTCTGTATTTCACAAAGTATCATGCAGATCAATAAATATACCTTTCTCCTGAATTTCTGGAAGAAAATTGCTAAAATAAAAAAGAAAGTATGAACCACTTTAAAACAGAGAGATAGGTAAAGAGATTATATCACATTTCTGCATTCATTGAGGCTATAATTTGCAGGTTGTTGAGTCTGTAATGTCTCTATTTATTTGGTTAACAGCACTGCTATTCCACAGATGCTCAATCCTCTCAGCCTATTCCTTCCTCTGAGGATCTCGTTTACACTTTATTTACACTGAAACCGCAGTTTGCACAGTGTTGTGTGTGTGTGTATATATATAAGTGTGTGGAATGCCCCATCTTTAACCTGCTCTGTCTTTTCAGTGAGCATTTATGAAGCTATACACAAAAGCTGAAAATCGACATTACGGCGTTGTGAAGGGATTCATTAGCTCACTCCCCAAAGAGAAACACTGCAAGAATGTCAGCTCATACCTCCCTTGTAGCTCTGTTACCGAGCCACTAGAGAAGCCCACACTGCTACGTGTCTTGTTTGTTTGCTTGTTTTCTGACGGCACGTTAACACTGCATTTTTGTGGTCTTCAGCAGAACTCACGAAGAAGCGATCAAAGCAATGTTCTTCATTACAAAAGAAACAGTTTTTTTCTTTTTAATGGTATATGTTTTCAGAGAATGGCTGGTTTTGACACAGGGACTAATACAGCCCAGCACAGGTACATCATCTTTCTGTCTGATGTGCATTTTTTTTTAACTACAAAAAAAGTGCTTGTGCAAATATTGGAGGATTAGGGTGAGTGAGGTTTTATGCAGGGTTGGTTGTGAAAAGCAATTGTGGTATGAAATTATGCTTATGTGTTTTACTGCTCGGACCACCCCGTCTGCAAATGCAAATGGAATTTTTGTGGTCTTAGTTGGAGTCACACACACATACGCTTGAAGCTGCAGCCCACCAGCGCTGTCTGAAGAATGTTTGTGCACACCTATATGCACAGTGAACGGACACAGAATTTTGGTTTGAACTTAGAAACATCACGTGCCTTTGGATGTCCTTCTATCAACATCTGAGGCACTGTGTTTTTTTCTGTGGGATTCTTTGTGTTTGTGTAAGGGAACTCTGCTTGAGTATCTTGAAAATGAATTCTCCCCTGTAGCCGTGTTAGGGAAATGTTTTCTGCATTTAAATAAGTGGTGAAGAGCTCATTTGTTTGGCTATTAAAACATCTAAGTATTACTGTGATTATTATTTGCTAATATTCTTAGTTATTACAAGTAAGAGTGGTCAGTTGGGAGTATGTATTATCTGAAAATACAAACAATGAAATACTCTTCTTTCTAATGGGCTTTAAGAGAGGGGTAATTTTTGGCGATAAATATGTCAAATATATTCATTGTCATTAGTGTTATTGCGAAAAAGACAACATGAGGATACAAAAATTTCCTTTTAAAGGAATACAATGTGTTCAAAAGAAGATTTGCATTATATATGGTTCATTTTTACAAGTCATCTGTTTTATTGTGAACACTCATGATTGTAAAAGGAAGTGAATGTGGCAGTTGTGACGGAAAGTATGAGAAGTTTGTGCAAGTGTGTATGTATGAACTGGACTATCTCCTCGACAGTCTTTGTCGATACCCACATTTTGCGAACTGCCTGTGAGAAGCTGGCGACATTTCTGCTCGAAATTCACGGGGCAGCTACTTACTTTTGTTTCAGCACCAAGGGCCCGTGCCATCTCGGAGATGTCCGCTCTGCACTCCTTCATAGATATCTGTTATGATCTAGTCCCATTTAAGAAGGTGGCATTTATCATTTTCCAATAACTCAATTTGATTGTCTCAGCAGCAGATGATAACTGGAGAAGCAAGCTACAGGGAAATTAACTGGCAGCCTATAGAAAACGTGTCCTCCACCCTCTGAAAACATGGGACTAGGAAACCTATAGATCTATAAAAAGTAGTAGTAAAAGTAGTCTTACATTAGCTATGTTGTTTGTAGATTATGAAGTGGGATGCAGGGAGCATTTACTTCACATCTGGCCATTCTAGGACTGGTGTGCATGATATTCTAGATGCATTAATTTTGCTATATAATCACATTCAACACTGCTTCGACTTTGCAGTGCACTAATTACAGAGGTGCACTGCAACACATGTTGAGATACACTTCTTTGCTTATTTTAAAATTTAAATGATTGACTCATATACAAGCTCCAGATCCACACAGCACTGACAGAGCTCTTTCAGAAAAGGCTTTTTACATTTTATATCTATGTTAGGTACCACGCTACATTTTAGTTCTTTTGCTGTTAAGTGGAAGACTCACCGATCACAACACATAAAAGCAGAGATCCTAGTTCAGGAATTAAATGTCAAAATGCTGCAACACCTTCACTTACATCTTCACTGTGCTTCTGACTTAACTGCCTGCATAGGTGACAATCAAACTGACCAGGAGGACAGGTAGCAGTTCAACTGTCATCTTACAAGTACTTTAAAGCAATGGAAGTTCTTCACTGTGATAAAAAGGCCGCGTGCTAAGTACACTGTTTTTCAGCACTTTCAGTTGTACATAATAGTGCGTGGATGTTTTATAGGTGTTTTGAATTTAATTCTACAGGAACCTGCTAAACAGTGTGTAACCAACTAGCCTAAGGGCTTCAAATAACTGGCACAAAATAAGGCAATAGAGCCTTAACCACTGTTTATACTGCCTTTACCTCTCCTCTTATCAGTGGATCTAGAAAGTAATCATAGCACTTCACTTGTTCCACGTTCTATCACATTACAGCCTTATTATGAAATGGATTAAACTCATTTGCAATCTCAAAATTATATACATAAAACCACTTAATGACAATTATGGGGTATTTTAAGGAAATTCCTGCAAATGCAAATATATTAAAAATTTAAAAAACAAACAAATATATAACGTATGACACAGCAAAGACGGTGAATATATATTACATTTATTTTTGTTTTTCATTTTTTGACTTGGATGTGCATCAGGATTTAATCAATTCTTCCTGTGCTCATGCTCAGTTTCTTCATCTCCAATTTCTTGTAATTTTGCCTTACATTTTTTGAGTAATCTTGCTGATGTAGCCCTGCTGGCCTAGTGGGTGGGGTATTATCCTAAATCCAGTGTATTAAAATACAAAGAGGCACATTGCCAGATTTATTCTACTTCCTAAAACAAGGAAACACAGCCTCATCGCTCATTTTCCATGATAACCAGCAACTCTTTGTGAGGTATGGCATGGCAGATGTTAATACATCGTCAGGAAGTGCATAAACAACATTAGTGAGTATCATTACATGACAACTTGAGCACAATAGAGTGAATCTCATGTCCATGCATGTTCTTCAGTTGTACTTCAACTACACAGTGACCATTATAACACTATCTGAACACCTGCTCACACTGACCATGGTAAACCAGAAGTTGCTGAAGTTTCACAAACATATCACTTGCATCACCAAATACAATACACTGTCACATTCATTTAAAGCACATAATTGAACCATGTTTACATTTGTTGCAGCATTTGCATCTCCTCTTCCCTCAACAACACATTATACTTGAAAATATTCTTGAGCCTGATTAACTTACCTAAAATGTCATTTGTGCATCATTAGCATTGATACTGTACTTGAAGCTCACTTTACCTGCTAGCAACATGCCCATTAGCCTAGCAAGACCACGTTGAAGTTACAATCTCATTTTAAGCAAAATCACGGTGGCCCTGATAGGCCAAACGGACTGCAACTTGAGAGAACACCAGCAATAAGAAAAATGCTGCAAAAGCACACAAAACACAATGGAAATAGGAAAAACGACAACAGAAATAGGAAAGAACAGATTTCCAAAAGCACAGGGGAAGTGTTTCTGGGGAGACAATAACCCGCCGGACCAGTTGCAGGAACCAAAATACGCTAAGAAATGTGCTGGGAGACACTTACAAGAAGTGGAGGATCTATCGGTTTTGTGAGGAAAACCTAACACCGGTAAGTGTGTTAGCTTAACTATTAGCTAAAAATCCATCATCAATATTGTATGAATCATGATAAAACACACCTACCATGTTTTGAGTTCCTGCAACTGGTCAGTCGGGTTATTGTCTCCCCAGAAACACTTACCTTGTATTTTTTCCTATTCTGTTTTCGTTTTTCCTATTTCCATTGTGTTTTGTGTGCCTTTGCAGTGTTTTTCTTCTTGCTGGTGTTTTCTTAAGTTGCAGTCCGTTTGACCTCTCAGGGCCACTGTACAAAATACTTTAACATCACCCAGTTTCCAATGTTATAATTTACTTAATAGGTCCACAACAGTGTTAGGATTTCTACTGTGTTACATATGATTCTTTTTGAGGACTAGTAACTCACCTATGTTTTAAAGTAAAGAGGCACAGATCATGAGCTTCTTTGCCGCTTCGACTGCAGGATTTATTCTGAAGGCTTGTCTCTATGGGTGTTTACGTTCCTTCCAAGCGCTATACACTACCTAGCCTAACGGCATCTTTAGCTAATGCTACTGGCCAGAACATAAAGTGTAGTTAGATAACCACTGAATCAGTAATTAATAAAGACATAATAAATACAATTTTCAATTTTTTTTAATCTTTTTTAAAAACATGCACTGAAATATAATCCCCATAGCTTATGAATTGTCTTTTTATTTTCAGACTTTTATTTTAATCCATATTTATGTCTTAAACACACATTTTTAACCTTTTACACTGAATGACACATGAAACTGAGCACATACTCAAATTTGGTTTTGGCTTAGCAAAGGAACAGGAAGTAAAGAAATATCTGAAGAGAGATAAAAGGTTGTTTTTTTTTTCTAAAGAGGAAACACTGAAAGCAGAGATGGGAAGTTACAACTATGAAAGAGGTCAATGTGTGACACATCTTGAAGGGAAGATTCACGTTGTCTGCTGCAAGATAGGGAGTGACTGTTGTTCCGATTGAAGTGAAGAGGGTCATTACAGCACCAAAGTACAGGGGGGAGTAAAGTGATCATTGGTGGCAGAGTAGAAAGCAATGCCTGAGTGCAGGGCTGGATAATGGCCCGGGAACAGATCTCCTCAAAGCCTTAAAAACAAACACATGCATTCTGAAGTACAGCCAACAAGAAGTAACAACACAAAGAGGAGCCTGTACTCTAGCACAGCATTGCTTGAGCTGAATGTTAATGGCAGCTTGCTAGCAGTCTCATAATGGCATTGCTCAAATGCTTGTGTTTGTATGGTGGCTACGCTGCTAACCATTTATTGTGTCATTACAGCATGCAAACAAAGAGGTAGTTAGTACCAAGAACACAGTAATTCTAATGTTGCTGGAAATGTCATTAGCTTTATTAATTTAGTACCAAAGTATGTGGGGCTTTCCTCAAGGAAGCATGAATACTTCGACAAGGTCATACTTTCAACAAATGAAGATTGTTCCTAAATAAAGTATACTTTTTAGCTTGTATTTTCAACTATAAAGCCATATCATCATGTAACAATTTGGCTTAGTGATGTTTTCTTAATAAGTTAAAGCTGGCTTTGGATTATCATGCCCATTTTATTTTATAGATTAATGCATTGTTTGTTTTGTTTTCCATAAAAACTGGGCCCTGGTTTAACTCAGTGGGTTAGCTGGCGACCATATGTCGTATGGCCAGAGAGCAGTAGGCCCTTTGCTGAGTATCTTCCCCTCTTTCTCTCTCTCTTCCTGTTTTCCACAGGAAGAAACCTCCGACAGAACCAGGCTCGGGGAGGGGCGGGGCCATCTGCTGTGACCATTCGGGATGAGAGAAGGAAAACTGGAGAAAAGACATGCTGGACTTTATAAAAAGCATTTTGTCTTCTGTTTTAGTCATACCTAAAATCAAATTAATTGCAGTATAAATGAGATCCCTGTGTATCTGAGTCAAAACCAGAAAAAATATTACCAAAAATAGACTCATTACTGAAATTCCATAAATGCTGTTGTTTCACACAACACAGATAACAGACAGAGAGGATATGACTTTAATTTTAAACCTTTCTGTGAGAAATATATTTTTTCTTAATAATGTATCCATCATTCACTGTGCAAACATAGGGTATTATCTTTTCCAGTGCTGTAGATGAACAGAAGAATCTGAGTGCACATACATATATTTTAAATGGGTATAACATCTGTGCCATATTAGTTTGGAAACGTTGGGAGATTCTTTACATATAGCTGGATAACTCTACACTACACTGCCATCTGTCACCATTAAACTGTGTTTTATTAAATAACAATAGCACAACAAATAATACACTTACTGTACATAATGACTTCTCTCAACAAAGCCATATTTCTCAATTTCTGAATATTCTGAGCCAATTTGATATTTAGTTGGAGATAAAAAATATTTCACTCTCTGTATATATCTATATATTTGTTTACATTTGAAATAAGAAAAAATGTCTGGTCCAAAAATCATTTATCTATGTATCCTAGAAACTACTGTATTTTGAATTAATATCAGTCTGAAAGCTGTGTTGTACAAACATAACAGTATGTTTTAAGCAGTATGTAAAGTATAAATTACCTTTAGTAAATAGTTGATATGTTGTATTTTATGAAAGTAAAGCCATACGGTTGTGCTTCCTAAACAGTTATTGCAATACTTTTATTAAACTCTTGAATTAAAGTTGAATTGACTGTCTGCACAATCACATCGTAATTCTCTTACATAAAGATCCACATTGTTGGTGTACATAAACAAAGTTCCAAAATCTGAATCATTGCCAAAATACTCCTGGATCTGACTTTATGTGTGAATAGATATTCCATTCCTCTTTAATCTACCTAAAGAGTGCTGAACAGTGGTGGATGTTACCAGTGCTTTCCTCTGTGTGCCCACAGCTCAAAGATCCATATGTTAGGTTAATTGGCGACTCCAAAATACCATACCATACCAGCTTTATTTATAAAGCACTTTAACATAAAACCCGGGTTCACAAAGTGCTGTACATATACAAATAGCATAGCAAAGTAAAAATAAAAATACTTTAAAATAAGATCAAATAAATAACTAACTAAATAAAAAAATGTTAAAACAAACTGAGTCAGAAGAGTTTTAAACTCAGAAAGAGAAGAGGCCTGTCTGACGTGCAAGGGCAGATCATTCCACAAAATGGCCATGAATGTACGGGTAAGCTTTTTGCTGTTCATTTTTACTTCTTTCCATCTGAACTTGTCTGTGTGGACTGAACTTTTTAAATAAATAACACCTTTTAGTCAGTCCACAAAGGCTTGTTCTTTCTGAGTGTCACCCAAACCCAGTAAGTTTCTCTGTATTGTATATAAAGAAAAAAGGTTACAGTATGGTTTGATGGTATTTCGATACTATTTCAAATACTAAACCTTAGGTCACAGAAAGATCTGCAAACAGTTCTGTAAGGTCAGTTAAAGTTCCTCAAACATTCCACCGAGTTAATGAACAAAATAGGTCCACAGACTTTAACCTTAAGGTTGATCCTCTAAAGGTTACAATGTCAAGACATTCCCCGTAGCCTTTAAAGTACACCACTTCATGAGAATGTTTTGGGAATGTTACATTAGTGCACGTGCCCTCAGAACACTCAGGAAACTTCACTGTGAGAATATGGGTATGTACTGTATGGACCTACATAGAATTATTAATCTCTTGTTGTCCTTGTGCCACCTTTGAAATGTATTAACATTCAAAATGAGCATGTAATCAAAGAAAATCTAAAAAAAGATATATTTGATATGAACCCTAACTATAAGCGTAGGCAATCAAAGTAGGCAATCTGGGTTTCTAAGAAATTGCCAAGTATTCGTAATCAGAGAACAAAGAAACTAACTCACTCATCAGAAATTAATAACATTTTTCACAAACCCCCCAAAACTTCAGTTTTAGTTACAAAGTAACAAAGTACTACCTATGATGCCTTAGAAATCAGAGGAATTAAAAAAAGAGTTTAATTGATTTAGAAATGACTCTCATACACACTGTGCACACCCTCCCAATTCTTTTTTTTTTTTTTTTGGGGGGGGATGTATTTATCTATACTTAATGCATCGGTCCCACGGTTGACTGGTGTGACAAAGTCTCAACATGTCCTTTCCATTTCACCCTTGTGTGGCTGTGATGTTTTTGACGGCAGAGACATAAAAACACAACTGAAATCGCCAGAAACACAACACATCTCTCCAAGGGATCTGGTGCTTCTTATTACACAATATAACCAGTTCAGAGAAATTGAAATATTCAGCAATCCTTCAGGTCTTTCAGTTATAAAATGTAATGTTGCCTAGAACCACCCTCAAAGAGTTGCCTGTGCATGCCCCATACTCACAGTCACAGAGGTATCTCTGTTTTCATCAACCGAAACATTCACAGTTGCATTTACATTTCACAAGTAATACGAACAGCCTGTGATTTTGCCCTCAGCTCACAAATGTAATGCTTTCCACAGTGGCAAAGAAATAAGGTGTATTGTACACATCTTTCTGTGCTGCAGCAATGTCATATCATAGAGGTCATAAAGTATGATTCTGAATTGAAAATAGGAACAATATCACAGTGGAATTATCTGTTTTTGTAAAACATGTATAAAAATTTAATAAAACTACATTTCTTACATTTCTTGCATTTCTGTAAGCTCTTTTATCAAATTGTGGATCATGTCACGGCCTGGTGCTGTCTAGCTCTTTATACTTGGGCCCTTTGTTGGATGTCTGCCACTGTAATGTTGAGGGAGGTTAATGTAGTTTCCTCTTAGATCTGGCAGCCACTGAGCATTTATGTTATGGATTGTGCTCTTCTTCCATATGCTCTTCCAGTATTGTTCCATCTCCAGCCTTGTTGGGACTGTTCTTACAATTTTTCCCATCAACTGAGTTTGAATCCGAGTACACCTTGGATGATTCTGTCAAGTCTAGAGTAGGTGAGCTAGACTCAGAAGCAGGAGTTGTTAGTTTATTATAACCTTGTGAAAACAACACAAGGTTTAGTGCAATGTTAATCCAGTGGAATCCATACATCCAATCCAAAAAATGACACTCCCTCACAACACTGGAGCGCTCTCTCTCACCATTCATCAGAGGTGGAACACCAGAGAAGACCTGTGCACAGGGAACTACACAATTACTCCCAGAAGTCACAAGGAACATGATCAGATATCTCTGGGGATGAGGGTTTCATTGATGAGGTAGGTCCACGAGCCAGCGCTGAATGGCTGTCAACCACCGCCTTAAGAAGGAGATGGTGATTTTTCATCAGACAAAGGTGCGAGATCATCCACAGGTGAGTAGGTCATGATCATCACACAAACACACAAAAAAATAGAGGGAGAAACAGAGAGAGAAACCAGAGAACTTATAGAAAGACCCTTGACTGAGACAGGTTTGGTGGAGAACATCTAGTTTATTCTGCTGGCTTTATACCTCTTCAAGCGGCTGGCCAAGGCTGTGAGTCTTTGCTTGGCAGTTTCTAAGGCTTCAGCTTGGTGTACTTCTTAGGCACCCCTTTCTTCATCACACCTTTCTGCACCTCCAATAGTTGGCTAAGTTCCCTCCATGATGTAGATCAGTTGGTTGGTTTCAGTGAAGATCGCAGAAAGAATTTCATTTACATCTTTTAGCAGATCTTTAGAGGGCCATTCACGTAGACTTGGTAATTGGCCACAGAGGGTCCAGGTTTAGCCGTGAACCTATCTCCAGATCGGCTGCTTTAGCACTTCACTCGCAACAAACTTTACGTGCCTTTTATATAGAAATGTAACTAGTAATAAGAATTTAAACTGGTTTTAAACTGGTTTCCCCCTTAAAGTAAAAAACAAAATGCATAGCCACATGAGGCACACTCTCCTCTGGCATCATCTGCTAGAGCAATTAACCCACAGTTAATTAGAAAATTTCCTCTCCTGTAGTTCAGTTGGATAAGACTGGAGTGCGGAATAGTACAGTGGATAATTTATGGCCCACTGGTAATCACACACGAGCAGGAACCAGGATACTTGAATTAATCACACCTTAATTTACTTCACAGAAATTACCCACCACAGCTTTATGATTTAGATGTGTTTACCCACTGAATATATATCTTCCGAACACATCCCTCTTGAGCTATTCAGTATGCTTGTACCATCCTAGTTTAAACAGTTCGAAAGCAGTTTTAATACCTCTGAGTTTTCAGAAGCCCTGCTGATTTTGATGTGTATTACAATGACCAAAGTTCTTTCAAATCCCTATTCTATAAAGAAGGCATTTTATTGGGCTTTAATCTGACACATTCAGGCAGGTTTTACTGCGAGAATTCATATGCCAAACATTTCCATGTCCATGAGAATACTGTGTCTTGCTACAAACGTTTATTTTTATATTTTTTACATGAATTAAAAAGCCATGCCTCTTATGAATCAGAAGCACATCAGAGTTATCTTCTGTGGTAAATGTTCATGTTTGTCAGGCTCATGCTTAAAAAATTGGCTATCTATTAAAAATGTGTAGTATCCAGGTAGCAAGTGTGATTAAACCTAGGAACATTATTATTTTGCATCATTGGAGACCCTACTCACAGAGAATCTTGTGTTTTTAGATGGGATTTATGAAGCTTTTACACTTGTCAATCTTTCCACAGCTTTAATGCCACAATTATAAATAAAAATTTACAATTTGTATGTTATGACTTTCAGTAGTTAAGTGAATTGCAATTTTAATTCAAATTCAATTAAATTGTTCCCAGTGAGCACAGTGAAAACTGGGCTAAAACTCACAAATCTCATACATTGATCAACATGTCATGGATGTTGATCAATGGATTTATAGTTTGGATTTATAGTTTGTCAGGATTTGTATATGTTCATACGTACAGGCAGTCTTTAATGTAAATAATTTCACACTGTATGTTACAAACATAAAAACTGCATGCATGAGAGCTTGCTGACACATAGTGTACATTATATGTGTGAGAGAGACTCAGTTGTAGCAGTGCTTAAAAGCATTACTGGTTGCAAAGCACTGAGTGCAGTGCACCCTTCCCTTTTGCAAGAATGAAGATCTGGCCTTCTTTAATTGGGAAAAATGTTTCCAGTTCTAAGCTTACTGTCATGCGTATTCGATATAAAGTGTGGGTCATCATGTGTAAGCAACTGTGTTAGGTACAATAGATCTGTGTCTGATCCAAATATATGCAAATATTCTTGCACTATATTCTCCTTGATCTAATATTTTTACAATTGTTAAGTACTATAGAATCAGAATCAGAATCAGAATACTTTATTGATCCCTGGGGGAAATTATTTTTTGTTACAGTGCTCCATTTTAAACCAACATTAAGACAAGACAGACAATACGCTAACTAAGAATAGTACAATATATACATATATATATACATACATACATACATAAGTCACTTATAAATAAATAGTTGGAAAAGAAACATGTGTAGTGTATGGCAGATCCAGTTTTTTTTTTTTTAACAACAGAATATTTCATAACACACTTTAACACCATTAGTGTGTTGTAGCATTACAAGATAATGCTTTTCTTCTGCAAAGATCTGGTGTTAGTTTAATTTAAAAATGTCAGTGTTGATTGTACTGGCAAGCATTTGAAACTGGCATCAATTCAAAGCTCCAAAATAGCAGATGAGAATATGTTAGCAAATACTGTGCTACAGCCTTGACATTTTACTTAAGTGCAGCCATCAGAAGCACTCAGTTATAGTACATCCATTTCTCATGTCACCAGCCACAGTGATGGTGTGCGATAGCAGTGTCAAGATTTTACAAGCAGACCTGAAAGATCTGAGTCGTCTCCTTTTGAGTGGCATGACATGACCTCGTCTCAACCCCCCTTCGCTCCTCCTATCTGAGATGCACTGCAGATACAGAGCTGGACTGCCATACAAGTAACCATCAGTGGGTTGGATGTCTGTTGGCAGCTCAATTACCACACATCCAGAGAGATGGAATTTGAGTCTCTTATCAGCTGCTCGCCCATGCAGGTGACTCAAACTGAACTCTGAAAGTAGAAGAGGGGACTCCAATTACCTATCTAAAAAACAACCCAACCTGGCTTTTCTCTAAAGCCAGTGTGCATGTAATGGGTAGCAATTATCCCTTGACTGTTTTTCACCATGCAGGTCCAACAGACATGGCACACTGAATTTGTAAATAGTGTAATTTGTCTGTAGCTGGTATGGCATTAATGCTTTTAATAAGTAGATGTGTCCCTGTGGTGCTGAGATAAGACTGACAGAAGTTACTTTATGGTTTAAACCTGTCACCTTCGATGACTATGCAGCAATTTTGTATCATATCAGTGCCCTATATTGGCACTTTAGTGTTATTTTTAGGACTCTTATTGCTTAAATCCTCTCCTCCATATCACAGGATTAAAGGATTCCTAAGGTGCACGTGTGTGTGAGTGCATGTGCATGTGTGTAGTTGGATTTGTACCAATGCCCTCAAGATACCATATCTTAAGAGTCTGTCTGTGCCACACTTGACATACATTCACAGATTTGTGCTTTTAGAGGTATCAGCCTTTACTCACAAACTACAGATATCTGCAAATAGGAATGCCTATCTTCCTCACTGGTCCTCTGTATATGGCAAATGCATTTGGCCAGTTGTTCATTAAGCATTTTTAAGTATGCACTGTGACTAGTGCTGCAGCAGTGCATTCAAAACATTTTTCAAATTGAAAAATACAGATAATTTTGATATTCTGATAAAGATTCACTAATTGTTTTACTGATAGTATGAAATTCAAAGTCAGTGCCCTCCCCAGCACTCAACTTTAATTTTATTACCCAACAAATACATATATCATAACACAACTAAAAAGGATGATTTAAATGTGAAATGTTTTCTAGATGTTCTTGTTTACAATACAGTTGACTGCTTCCTACAGTTTTCTTCTTTCATGAATCACTTATAGTGAATAATCAATGAATAGTGCTGAGAAGTTCAAAGGTGAAATAATATTCCATACTTCTGGTATTTCAGTTATTTCATAGGACTGTGTGTTGTTACATGTTGAGCTAAATTTAGGTGTGGGATGCTAACATGATGATAGAAATACAACAAAATATTTTATTATCCTCCCAGGATATTAAGTTGTAGTTAAATGTGCAAGCAAACTAGCAAAATCTACAAGCACAGAAGTATGTTTTAGTAGCAGAAATAGGAAATGACCTGGAAGTCTTCTGAAAATCTTAAACAAATTTTAACAACGACATGCACAAAACACACCAGCCAAATAGTGACAGCCAGTCTTGATCGAACAAGTATCCACAGTCTTTAAGATAACAACTGCTAACTCTACTGAATGTACTATGATTAACAAATTAGTCACAAAAAATATCTTCACTATTCTTTGGCATATGTGCTGCAAACTAGTAGATACAGGACACATCCAAAGCCATGTATCTATATATACAAATGTTTTTTTATGCAATAAGTGTTTGTACATATGGTTGAACACTTACTTCACTTACTAAAACACTTACTAAAAAGGACAACATAATTCAGTCACTCAATATCTGCTTAAATTAAGCTAAACATTGTCTCACAGTACTAAAGCTAACTTGCATTCTGAGGTTCAAATGCTAATATTCATACTGGCAGGTACTTAGCCCAATATCATTTAAAAGATTAGTAGAGAGAAGAAAGTTACTGTTGGACTTTCAATTGCAAGCATATTGCCTTAATAGAGTAGCTATCAATGCAGAAACACTACTAAAACTGCAGCAGAAGTATTAGCTCAACTTTAGTTAAGCATAAAAACCCAGGTGAAAAAATGCTGCCCACGTTCTTATCAAGCACCCTGCTTTAGTTCCAGAGTTGAACTACATAGCCCCTAAATGATCCCCTCTGAATGACTGAACTGAACTGCCAAAGCCTTTGTCTCAAGGTTTAACCATGTACAGCTGACACGCAGCAGCGAGTATATTCATGAAAATCTTCAAATGGAAATAACCAACATTGACACGTTAGATGGAACATCAGTGTTTCATTCTAATTTCAAATACCATTGATGTCTGTTGAATTTTAATCATTTGCGTAGTCTTAATAGTAGTTTGTTTTTTTCAATGTGAGTTATCAAAAGTAACTGTACCTTTGAAATGGGCCACTGATTGTGTCAAACTATAACAGTGCAACAATTAATGCTATTCAATTTATCTTGTATAATACACTACTGAAATGTCTTGTATTACAGTATTTAATCATACACCAACTCTATTGCTCCCATAACAAATCTACTATGTGCATGCCATGCATAATTATATGATTGTTTTTGCTGTCAAATACATTTGTTTCATGTAGTGGTTTCTAAGCAACTAGACGAAGATAGATGTCATAGTCAATCAAATAACCAATCACAAAACCACAGTTTGTCACTGGTACACTTTAGGTTTTTGTAGAGATTAAGCAAGTGGTATGACTCTGCCTCCTGACATCTGACCCACACTAAACTCATGGACTGGACATACACACACCCACAACCACCTACACACACACACACAATGGACAACTGTACCCTCAAACACAATAATAACATGGACTGAACCACCACTCACAACCACTAGCACTTTATATAGCCTCTGTAGAAATTATCCACATATCTCACTTATCTTAACTGCACTACTGTATAGCTCTGTGTAAATAATCATTCTGTACATACGATAATTTTTAATCCTACAACTGTTTATAACTTGCATAGTTCACATTTCTGTATAGTTTTTTTATTTCATATTTATATCCTGTTCATAGCCTGTACATAGCTTGTACTCACTACAGCCTGTACATACTTATAGTTATAGAATATTCACAACATACTTCATACCATGTACATTATAACATACCATAATAGACCAATTTCTGTAATATACTTACATATCTATATTATTGCTAATATATATTGTAATATATCTATATTATGGCTAAAGCACTTCTGGATGGATGCAAACTGCATTTCGTTGCCCTGTACCTGTGCATGTGCAATGACAATAAAGTTGAATTCTATTCTATTCTAATTCTATTCTATTCTATGACGACTGAGGATATTGTCGGGTGGTAGAAAGAATACTTTGAGGACTTCCTTAATTCCACTGACACAACTTCCATAGCAAAAGCAGAGTATGGAGACGAGGAGGACAACTTGTTCATTACGATCGTGGGCAATCGTGGCTCAAGAGTTAACCTGAAAACGGAAGGTTGCTGGTTTGAGCCCTGGCTCGGACTGTCTTGGTCATTGTGTCCTTGGGCAAGACACTTCACCCGTTGCCTACTGGTGGTGGTCAAAGGGTCCGGTGGCGCCAGTGTCCGGCAGCCTCGCCTGTCAGTGCGCCCCAGGGCAGCTGTGGCTACAGTGTAGCTTGCCATCACTTGTGTGTGAATGTGTGTGTGAACGGGTAGATGACTGCAGGGCTCTAGACTAACTTTTTGACATGGGCGCACCGGTACGCCTAACTTTAAAAATTTAGGCGTACCAGCACAAAAGTTAGGCGCACTCAAATTTTTCAACAGCATCGCTTAACACCGCAGTTTTACATGTGCACTGTCTTTGGGGGGGAAGTCCATACAGACAATATTCATTTCTAAATTATTAACAAACAAACTTGTGCTTAAAGTGCTTTGTCAATATTGTAGAAAATGTTACACTTAATCATCATCTTGGCCTCCTCTGACGACCTGTTTGCTGCTTCTGTTGCTGCTGGCTCGGCGAATTTTGGTTGGAGAGAGACAAAACCTACAGCTTAGAATCAGCGCAAAAAAGACGTAAACACAGCGCGGACCCGACGCATCAGAATCGCT
Source organism: Mchenga conophoros (assembly GCF_057382185.1). Lineage (NCBI taxonomy): Eukaryota > Metazoa > Chordata > Actinopteri > Cichliformes > Cichlidae > Mchenga > Mchenga conophoros. The sequence continues at coordinate 16,128,198 of NC_140531.1, forward strand.
AAGCTCCGACAGCGTGTCCGTGTTCGGGCCATCGGGTGAGAAAGCCAAGAAAGACAAAGCTGATTCTGATGCGTCGGGTCCGCTCTGTGTTTACGTCTTTGTGTGGAATCCGTTAATGAATTGACATCGCTTTATTCAAGCTACTCACCTCTCTCTTCCACCTGCTCTTTCAACTGGTCCCGCCCCTGACTATCTCTGATTGGTTTAGTCAAGTCAAGTCAAGTTTATTTATAAAGTACATTTAAAAACAACCAAGGCTGACCAAAGTGCTGTACAATAAAATACAAATATAAAATACAATAAAGCACAAGTACATAAAACACCTCACTGATAAAACAATAAGTTCATACAGTAAGTTTAGTCCATGATAGGGGCATAATGTGTGTCTGTTGTTGACCACACGGAGAGTTGCAGAATTTATTTTTTTTTTGTTACCCGAATAGTTGGTCGCACAGGTGCGACCAAATATTTTTTTTTAGTCGCACCACTGAAAGATTTGGTCGCATTTGCGACCAAATTGGTCGCACTCTAGAGCATGTATGTAATGTAAAGCGCTTTGGGGTCCTTAGGGACTAAGTAAAGCGCTATACAAATAATTCAATTCAATTTTATTTATATAGCGCCAAATCACAACATAAGTCGCCTCAAGGCACTTCATAGATACAGAGAAAAACCCAACAATCATATGACCCCCTATGAGCAAGCACTTTGGCGACAGTGGGAAGGAAAAACTCCCTTTTAACAGGAAGAAACCTCCGGCAGAACCAGGCTCAGGGAGGGGCGGCCATCTGCTGCGACCGGTTGGGGTGAGAGAAGGAAGACAGGATAAAAGACATGCTGTGGAAGAGAGACAGAGGTTAATAACAGATATGATTCAATGCAGAGAGGTCTATTAATACATAGTGAGTGAGAAAGGTGACTGGAAAGGAAAAACTCAATGCATCATGGGAATCCCCCGGCAGCCTACGTCTATTGCAGCATAACTAAGGGAGGATTCAGGGTCACCTTCGGCTGCACCAGCTACAGGGGCCTGGCTAGCTACGGGTGAATGAAGGGTGCGAAGCCGAGTCTCCAATTCAGTAATCCTGGCCTCCAGAGCTGCAAATATGCTACATTTGTTACAGATATCATTACTGCTAAAGGAGGCCGAGGAGTAACTAAACATCTGACACAATGAGCAGGAAAGTGCAGGAGGGACAGGTGAAGTAGCCATGGTGCTAACGAGTCGGCTACGAGCTAAGCTAAGCTAGCGAAACAGTACAGAGACAGTGAGTGAATACTTTGGCTATAAATTAGGTCGTGAGTACACAGAAAGTGTGCTTCGGATGAAGCACGTGACGATTATACTATGAAAAAAGAATGTATTTAAAGTTGTTAATTAAATTGCTAAGCAAATAAGCTACTCAGAAACACCACTGTGTTTGAGCAGGAACAGGAAGTGATACTCTACCGCAGAGCGAGCGAACACCAAGTGACAACGCCACCAAGAGTGCACACACAAATACAGGCCATTTACCATCACCAGGTCTCTGAGGCGCTGGATGTTGTAGGGCTGTTTTGGTTGACATATCTCCACAGTATTGCATAGAAATCAGAGATGGTACCTTTGGATTGGCATACCGGAGTGGTGGTTCCCATCTTTAAGAAGGTGGACCGGAGGGTATGCTCAAACTATAGGGGATCACACTCCTCAGCATCCCTGGGAGAGTCTATGCCAGGGTGCTGGAAAGGAGAGTCCGTCTTGCTCTAGTCTCTGCTTTTCACAGATGATGTGGTTCTCTTGGCTTCATCAGGTGGTGGCCTCCAGCTCGCCCTTGAGTAATTCATCTGAATGTGAAGCAGTGGAAATGAGTATCAGTACTAAACAAGTCTGAGGCCTTGGTCCTCAGCCAGGAAAAGGTGGAGTGTCCAATCCAGGTCAGAGACAAGTTACTGCCCCAGGTGGAAAAGCTTAAGTATCTCAGGGTCTTGTTCACAAGTGAGGGGAAAGAGGAGCGGGAGATCAACAGACAAATTGTGCTGCAGCTGCAGTGATGCGGACACTGCACAGGTGGTGAAGAGAGAGCTGAGTGTAAAAATGAAGCTCTCGATTTACCGGTCGATCTATGTCCCTACACTCACCTATGGTCACAAGCTTTGGGTAATGACTGAAAGAACTAGATCATGGAAATAAGCAGAAACAAGCTTTCTCTGAAGGTTGACTGGCCTCTCCCTTAGAGATAGGGTGAGGAGTTCTGCCACCCAGGGCTCAGAAAGGAGCCGCTAGTCCTCCACATTGAAAGGAGCACGTTGAGGTGATTTGGACATCTGACAAGGATGCCTGCTGAGGTGTTCTGGGTGTTTGCCACCTGGAGGAGGCCCTGCGGGAGAACCAGGACATGCTGGAGAGATTATATTTATGGCCTGGGAACCGCTTGATGTTCACCCAGACAAGCTGGAGGAGGTGGCCAGGGAGAGGGAGATCTGGGCTTCTCTGCTTTGGCTGCTGTGACCCCGTGAGTGGGAGAAAATGGGCTGATGGAGGTATGACACGTTAAATATTATTATTATTATTATTATTATTATGATCTAAAGAAAACATTACTTAAAACAGCCAAGAGAAGGTAATGTCTCCTTCCCTTCTTTGTTTCCTTTACCATAGTAAGACACACAAAATACAGTTGGGTTCAAATCCATGTGTTGCCTCAGTGATGAACAAGTCAACCTTAAAGTAACACTGCACGCACAGAGTACCTGCTCAGCACATTTAAATTAACTTCTGGCACTCTTTGTTCGCTGGTTATGAAGTAAGCTTTAATGACCCTTCACAAATGCGAACACAGACTATAAATAAAGAAGTACAAATTTCCAGGGAAGTTTCTTATTATCATCATCAAATTGCTATACCTAGTAATTTAGAGACCAGTTAATTATTCAGCTTCACAGTGGATGAAGGCTACACCTTTAATATGCAGTCTGTAATAATAAAATACAGAAATCCAAACACACAAATATCAAACAAATTGCTGAACAGTGAATGCATATTAAAACCTTCCAAGACAAAGGTGGTTATAGCATCTGACTGCCTGCTGTGCAGGCGCTGCATGAGCACTGCTGATCTGCTGTTAGATGTTCTCATGCTATCACTTTTATGTCATCACTACTTTAATATTACTATGGAACCCCAATTTAATAGTATTGTAGAGATCTGCCGAGGTCCAATTCAGGTCATTTAAATGTTTTTAATTTTCTGCACATTTTTGTCCCATTTGCTTCAGAAATGTGTATCTTATGTTGCCTGCAGTGTTGCATAGGACAAAAAAGAAAAGAAAGAAGCATGTCAGTACTTAACAACAACAAGCTCAACCTGTGGTCATGACAAATATTCTGTTTTAGACATAAATAATTTGAATTCTGGTACATTTTGCACAACAGCACTGGGAAACAGGTAAATTGAGCCTGAATTTGAATAATAGGCTTTGGAAATTAAATATTATTGTTACAAAACATCAAATTAGGCATAATAATATGTGTTTCCTTTTTGTTTAATCTTCATACTGAGAACTGCTGAAGTGACAAGTAATATAATATATAATACCTGTAGGCATAGCTGGGTTTTGCTCTTAAGTTGTTTTTTCTACTTTCATGACAAGGCTTGTCATGTTTTCTTTTCCCCCTGGCAACATCAGAGTACCATTTCACTAGCAACCGTGCATTTGCTATTTCCTAACAGCAAATATTTTCCACTTCAGTTCACATTTTAATGCATTTCCCACACATATATAGAAGAAGTGTTGTATACTGCTTGTGACTGAAAGACTAAAGCGACCATTAGGTGACTAAACAGTAAAGCTGGCAATATTTAACCAACATCCCTATTTTTGCAGATGGAAACATGGAAATCTATCTTATGTCTTATCTCAACCTCCAGATTATGTTTCAGACTCAAAAGGCAAGGCAAGGCAAGGCAAGTTTATTTGTATAGCACAATTCAACAACAAGGTGATTCAAAGTGCTTTACAGAGACATTAGAAACAAGAACAAATAAAAAGCATGATTTACAATTGATTAAAACAAGCAAATAAACTAACTAACTAATTAACAAACAAACAAACAAACAAACAACAGTATATAAAATCAAAACAGATAAAATCAGAACAGTAGATAAAATCAGTAGTTAAAGTGTAAGTTTTGAAATTTAAGCTTAAAGTGTGGATTTGGTGCTTTATTCAAATGCAGCTGAGAACAGGTGAGTCTTCAACCTGGATTTAAATAAACTGAGTGTTTCAGCTGATCTGAGGCTTTCTGGGAGTTTGTTCCAGATATAAGGAGCATAAAAGCTGAATGCAGCTTCTCCGTGTCTGGTTCTGACTCTGGGAACTGATAAAAGACCGGATCCAGATGACCTGAGGGATCTGGATGGTTCATACTGGGTCAGGAGGTCATTGATGTATTTTGGTCCTAAACCATTCAGAGCTTTATAGGCCAGCATCAGAACTTTAAAGTCTATCCTCTGACGGACAGGCAGCCAGTGTAAGGACCTCAGAGCTGGACTGATGTGGTCCACTTTTTTGGTCTTAGTGAGGACTCGAGCAGCAGAGTTCTGAATGAGCTGTAGTTGTCTGACTGATTTTTTAGGTAGACCTGTAAAGATGCTGTTACAGTAATCAAGCCTACTAAAGATGAATGCATGGACTAGTTTTTCCAGGTCCTGTTGAGACATCAGATCTTTTATCCTTGATATATTCTTGAGGTGATAGTAAGCTGACTTTGTTATTGTCTTAATGTGTTTTTCTAAGTTTAGGTCTGCATCCATCACTACACCCAAATTTCTCGCCTGGTTTGTGGTTTTTAGATGTATAGATTGAAGTTCTCTGGTGACCTGTAATCGTTTTTCTTTGGCGCCAAAGACTATTACCTCAGTTTTGTTTTTGTTTAGCTGGAGAAAATTGTGGCACAACCAGTCATTGATTTCCTCAATGCATTTACCAAGAGCCTGTACAGGGCCTCGGTCTCCTGGTGACATTGTGATATATATTTGTGTGTCATCTGCATAGCTGTGATAGTTTATTTTGTTGTTGTTTATAATCTGTGCCAGTGGGAGCATGTAGATGTTAAACAGAGGGGGTCCCAAGATGGAACCTTGGGGAACTCCACATGTGATACTTGTCTGCTCAGATGTGAAGTTACCTATTGATACAAAGTATTTCCTGTTTTCTACGTATGTTTTGAACCAGTTTAGTACAGTTCCTGAAAGACCTGTCCAGTTCTCCAGTCGTTTGAGTAATATGTTGTGGTCAACTGTATCAAATGCTGCACTGAGATCCAGTAAAACTAGGACTGACATTTTTCCACTGTCTGTATTCAGACATATGTCATTAAACACTTTGGTCAGAGCGGTTTCAGTGCTGTGGTTCTGTCTAAAACCTGTCTAAAAGTGTAAGAAAGGATTTAAGAAGCTTTGCTTCCCAGTCAAGAAAGAAAATTGTCACACTGGTAAAAGGATGAGCCTGTGCTCAGAATAACTGGGTTTTGACTTTTTGTGAGAAAGTATCCTTTTGTAGAGTTGAGCCCTAAATATATGATTTGTAAACTACCCACCAAAAATTATGAAAGACATCTATGTTTTGTGTTGTATAGATCTCTCCTGAAGTTAGCATAGGAACTGGCTACTTTCTGATAATAAACCTGCAGTCAGTTAAGCTAAAAGACAAAAACTGAAATAACAGCAACAGCTATTGTCTTGAAAAATGAATTAAACAGAAGGGTTGATGGTTTGTTTTTAGTGGAGCACTGACCTTTTACAGTTGGCTACTCTAGCCCCAGAGACTTCATTCTGACAGCAATGTAGATGATATAGTTTGACTAGCAAAACCTTGTTTTGTAAGCTTAACAGCTACAATACACAGGGTAGTGACTGACAGGGCTGATAGCAAGACAAAATGTATTTTGTATTTACTCAGGTTATCTTTACCTAATAATGTTTGTTTGATGATATGAATCTTATATGTGACAAATATGCCAAGAAATCAGGAAGTGTGCAGTGCGTGCGGTACTACTAAACATGAAATAGACCTGAAAATTGTTATAAAATGTATACAGTACATATTAGTGTAAAATATAATTATAACTTATATATGATTAAAATGCATCCCCATCCAGCTTAGGCAGTACAGGATCTGCTGAGATCTGACCTCAGTTAACTTTTCAGACAAGCACAACCTGGATAGTTGACCTATCACATGGCTAATGTAGTTTAAGGCCTAGCTACAATTTCTGTACTGTATATGATAAGTATAGCAATAAAAGATCTCCCAGAGACAGATTATTGTGATTACAAATGATGATATTCCATGATAGCATTCGAAGTGCGTGATCACTGAATAGTGTCTTGTGAGAGACAGTCAGTCACAAATCAACAAATACATAAATTAAAGATTTGGGATAATTTCAACTGAATAATGTCAACTTCTTAAATTAATGTAAATTTAATAGTTTTTCATGCTACCAAGTCAGATATGTTTCAATTTAATGCAGAGAAAGCAAAAATAATTTAGGTCAGTTGGGGGCTTTAATCGGATGAGAAGAAATCATCATTATGTTTTAAAGCAGGTCAATCCTAATCTGGAAAACGGCATCCTTCATCATTCTATTCGTTCTCTAATCCACAGGATGACGGCCATCAATATTACCAGGACAGCAGTGTGCCAGGCCTGCATTGTCAACTGTAACACCCAGTGGGATTCTCAAGTATCAGTATTCAATATGAACTAAAAAGGAATTTACAGTGAGGATCCAGCATAGATGCTTGGTCAGTGCTAAGTGCACCAGCAGGGAATCACAAGGCAAAGAGCCGATTACATGTCATACCTGAATGTACAACAGATTAGTGAATGAATATACTTCATTTAGTAATTTCTGTACAGCAGGCGAGCTTGACATAAATACTGAGGATCTAAATAGGAGATTTTTTGTTTTGTTTTACATTGGAATCAATTTATTGTGTAGCACAGATATATGACTGAATACTTAATTTAAAAAAAGCATTTTAAATCGTCATCAGAAGCACTATATATATATATATATATATATATATAGCCCTGAGGCTGTACGCTAAGCAGAAGGAAGGGGGCCGGGGACTGGTGAGTGTCAGCACCACAGTCCAGGATGAGACAACGAACATCCAAGAATACATTGGGAAGATGGCCCCAACTGACCGAGTGCTCAGTGAATACCTCAGGCAGCAGAAACCCAAGAAAGAGGAGGAAGACGAGGAACCATCATGGAAGGACAGGCCCCTGCACGGTATGTACCACCGGCAGATAGAGGAGGTGGCTGATATCCAGAAATCCTACCAGTGGCTGGACAAAGCTGGACTGAAAGACACCACAGAGGCACTAATCATGGCAGCACAAGAACAAGCTCTGAGTACAAGATCCATAGAGGCTGGGGTCTATCACACCAGGCAAGACCCCAGGTGCAGGCTGTGTAAAGATGCCCCAGAGACAATCCAGCACATAACAGCAGGGTGCAAGATGCTAGCAGGCAAGGCATACATGGAACGCCATAACCAAGTGGCCGGCATAGTGTACAGGAACATCTGTGCCGAGTATAACCTGGAAGTCCCGAGGTCAAAGTGGGAGATGCCCCCAAGGGTGGTGGAGAATGACCGAGCTAAGATCCTGTGGGACTTCCAGATACAGACGGACAAAATGGTGGTGGCTAACCAACCGGACATAGTGGTGGTAGACAAACAGAAGAAGACGGCCGTAGTGATCGATGTAGCGGTTCCGAATGACAGCAATATCAGGAAGAAGGAACACGAGAAGCTGGAGAAATACCAAGGGCTCAGAGAAGAGCTCGAGAGGATGTGGAGGGTGAAGGTAATAGTGGTCCCCGTGGTAATCGGAGCACTAGGTGCGGTGACTCCCAAGCTAGGCGAGTGGCTCCAGCAGATCCCGGGAATAACATCGGAGATCTCTGTCCAGAAGAGCGCAGTCCTGGGAACAGCTAAGATACTGCGCAGGACCCTCAAGCTCCCAGGCCTCTGGTAGAGGACCCGAGCTTGAAGGATAAACCGCCCGCAGGGGCGTGCTGGGTGTTTTTATATATATATATATATATATATATATATATATATATATATATATATATATATATATATATATATTCATTTGAATACTTTAGTTTTTTAGGATTAATTTGGTTTTTGTTATAGAAAATCTGCAGTAATATAAGATTAATGATAAATGTGATGAATGTGAGATTAATACAAGCGACGTCAAAAATTCCTAATGCATTTTTAAATAGGGAGGTGTTTTTGCCTCCAGAATTATTTTTCCCTATTCTAAAATTCCACTTTTCAAATATGCTTTTAGGACATTCTTGATGATCTTCCACAGAGACACACAGGAGTCTTACAGAGATTTAAAGAATAAAAAGGTCTGTTCCTCATTTACAAGTTCTAACTATGTCAACTCTGTTTCTGAGAAACAATGTTTAGACAGTAGTTTCACTTTTTTCCAATTTAAGTTTGTTCATGTTTTATGCTAACTGATTCTGCAGAAATGTTCCAGCATTCATGAGCAGCATGGTGGCTCAGTTGTTGTTGTTAGCGCCGTTGCCTCATTGCATGTCAGTCCTGGTTTCAAACACAGGTAGAGCCCTTCTGTGTCGAGTTTTGTATGTTCTTTGTATGCACTCTCTCTGGGAGTTCAGGTTTGTTCCCCCAGGCTCAGTTAATGCTGTCCCAGATACTCTTGCAATTCTTAATCCCAAAATGTTCACTTTGCAGTTAAATAAAGGTTTAAAAAGCCCTATGTTGTTTATGACTGTCCCAAATTCCGTCACCTCTCTCACTTCATATGTCTCTCACTCATAACTGTGTGTATGATTTAGAACAGGGGTCGGCAACCCTGGGCACGTGTGCCAGCAGTGGCACGCGAAGGGTTAACTGATGGCACAAGTCCCCGACACGCAGTGAATTAATCTGAGAAGGTGGATTAAAAAATAAATGGCTGGGCCAGCGGTGCACATTGCAAATTAGCTCGCATAGACACATTAGTTGTGCCGCTTCTTATTGATGGTATGTTAGCTAACAACCCCAACTATCAGATTCAACTTGTAATTGGCTAAAAATAACTTAGCCTACCGGTGAGAGGGACGTTGCTAGCTGGCAGTTTTTTCAAGCGATGTTGAAATTTCCACATTCCGACACTTCAAATGCTTCAGGAGCATCAGCACCACGGAAGTAGGCCTACACAGAATTCACAATGGGTTTTCAGGACTTTCAGGTGTAAGGACCAATGTTTTCTTTTCTGTTCAAACCAGAAAGCTTTAAGGAGCAGCTGGATTTGTCTCGCATTAACTGGCTGAGTTAATGCCAGTTAATGCGACATCGAAATGCAGCTGATTGAACTGAAAATCTCAACTCTGTGGGGGGCAAAGTTTGCAGAACTACGAACGCAGCTGAATCCACAACTGTGCATGTTCATGGAGCTTGCATTTTCACCTGCTGGACATCACTACATGACAAGGTTAACAATCTCCAGAACATTGCAGAGGCCTTATTGACAGTATTTGGTTCTACATATCTGTGTGAGCAGATTTTCCGTATCCTCAGGCAGCCGTCTGAATGCTGGACACTCGGAGACCTGTGTCTCTGAGTGGGAGACCAGAGATCACATTAACATGTGTATCTCTGTATTAACAAACATGCCATATTGGCCCTGTTACGTGCCTGTGTTGGTGGGTTATTTGTTTCCTAATGTGTGTATGCAAATTCACCTGTGCAGGGGCTCGGCTGTGATTGGTGGACCTAAGGAACGGCCTGATGTAACTGGTTCCTGCTGTGGACGTGAACTATAAAAGGGCGACTGAAAAGCTGCGGTGCGGGGGGTGTGGCAGACCTCCCGTGCACTTGCCTCAGGTCCAGACGGAGCGGCCGTAGCTATTTGGTTAAAAGGTCGGGCATGTGTGTGAAGTGCGGAGCAAGTAGGGGTGAGCTGCCGATTATTTTGGGAAGCCTTCTTTTCTCCTGTGTTTTTAGACCAGGGAGGTCAGACTGTGTTATTTCTTTCTTTTCTTTTCCGTAAACAGGTCAGAGGGGAACCGAAGCCTAGGTTGAGTTTTGTTTGTTGTGTTGGCCTTAGCTCACCCCGAAATTATACACTGCCACTACCGTGAGTGCCATTGTTGTCAATAAACTGTTGTTAAAAGTCCGATGCTGTGGCTGTGTCTGTTTGGGCGTGGGACACCCCGCTCTTGTTACGGTCATTTCGAGCCGGGTCGTAACAGCCCAGTTTATTTTTCTTATCATTGTTGTGAGGAGACCATAAATAGCATTTGCATTTTCTGTTGTACAGTTCATTTGCTGTTCTTTTTATGGATAAAAAGTGTCTTTTTCTGTTTCAAAATAGCTGATAACTATTCACTGATAGCTGCCAACATCTGCAAACAAATAGAATTCTATAAAGTGGTTCTATATAGTGTGTAACTGTTAATATATAGCGTTATTAAATTTATCGCTAATGCAATCATATGGCACATTGACTTCTGAGGAAATTTTAGATGGCACTCATCATCAGAAATACCACTCCTCTCCTCCAATATACCACTGGAGGAGAGGAAGGTGGGACAAACAGCACTGGTCAGCCCTGATAAAGCAGCCACCAGGCCCAGGCTCTTCCAGCAGCCACTAGGCCCAGGATCCTCCTGCTCCACCAGGCCCAGGATCCTGCAGCAGCCACCAGGCCCAGGCTCTTCCAGCAGCCACCAGGCCCAGGATCCTCCTGCTCCACCAGGCCCAGGATCCTCCAGCAGCCACCAGGCCCAGGCTCTTCCAGCAGCCACCAGGCCCAGGATCCTCCAGCAGCCACCAGGCCCAGGATCCTGCAGCAGCCACCAGGCCCAGGATCCTGCAGCAGCCACCAGGCCCAGGCTCTTCCAGCAGCCACTAGGCCCAGGATCCTCCTGCTCCACCAGGCCCAGGATCCTCCAGCAGCCACCAGGCCCAGGATCCTCCAGCAGCCACCAGGCCCAGGCTCTTCCAGCAGCCACTAGGCCCAGGATCCTCCTGCTCCACCAGGCCCAGGATCCTCCAGCAGCCACCAGGCCCAGGCTCTTCCAGCAGCCACTAGGCCCAGGATCCTCCTGCTCCACCAGGCCCAGGAGCGTTAAGATGCCGCCTAAGAGGAGCAACGTTAATGAGGAGGAACTGGAGGACATAAAGAAATCCCTAAACTTTATGTCTGAAGAAATAACAACAATTTCAAAACAACAAAAACTGATACTCAATTTAATGGATGATATTAAAGAACTAAGAAGGCAGAGCGAGGAAAAGGACAAGAAGATTGCTATGCTGGAAGGACGGGTGTCAGATCTGGAACAATATTCAAGAGTAAATGATGTGATAGTGACAGGACTGGAAACCAAGCATCAGACATACGCACGGGTAGCAGCAGCAGAGAGAGGGGAGCCACCCGAGCAAGAGCTACGCTCTTTGGAAGAGCAGGTAATGGCCTTCTTTAAAAGCAAAGGTATAGAAATGGACAGTAAAAATATTGAAGGATGCCATCCTCTTCCGAGAAAAAATCAAATACCTGCCATTATCATTCGTTTTGTTAATAGAAAACAGAAAAAAGAACTGCTCAAGCAAGGAAGAAAGCTAAAAGGTACAAATGTTTATTTAAATGAACACCTAATCAAGAAAAATGCAGACATTGCAAGACAAGCAAGAATATTAAGAAAACAGAAGAAAATACAGTCAACTTGGACGTCAGACTGTAAAATATTCATTAAGTTAAATGGAACACCAGAGCAGGCTAAGGTTCTAGTCATCAAAGAGATGACTGAACTAGAAAAATATAACTGATAAATGCAAAGCAGTGCTAAATATGATGTGACCGTCCAAGTGCACAACCAACGCAGATGTCTGACAATTTTCAACTAACAACTCATATAGATATTGAAAATAAGACATTGATGTATGACAGCAACATAGATCCTGATTGTAATTTCTTTAACAATAAGACAAATGAATGCAATTATTATACAAATGAGCAACTTAAAAAGGAATTCAAGGTAGAACAGGGTATAACAATGGTTCACTTTAATAGTCGAAGCTTATATGCAAACTTTCAATCCATCAAAGACTACATAACACAGTTTGAACAGCCATTCAATGTGATAGCCATATCGGAGACCTGGATAACTCCTGGAAAAGAAGAAGACTTTAAAATAAATGGATATGAATTCCTTCATGTAGACAGGATCAACAAGAAAGGAGGTGGGGTGGCACTTTACATTGATAAAAACCTAAAGTACAAAAGAATGGGAAGAATGACAACTGTTATTGATGGAGTGATGGAATGTTTATCAGTGGAAATAATTATAGAAAAAAGGAAAAACCTAATTGTCAGTTGTATATATAGAACACCAGGATCTAAGATTGAGATATTTAAGGATAATATGGAGGACTTATTTACAAATATAAATCAGAAAAGAATGTTTATTTGTGGGGACTTTAATATTGACTTATTGAATCCAAATCATAATAAGAGTACAGAAGAATTTATTGATTCCATGTACAGCATAGGTTTATTTCCACTGATAACAAGACCGACCAGAATAACATCTCATTGTGCAACTCTATTAGATAATATATTTACAAATATAATAGAAGGAAAGATAAAAAGTGGGCTGTTAATCAATGATATAAGTGACCATTTACCAGTCTTTGCATCGTATAATTGCCATTATAAAGTGAACAACGATGGACATAAGATTATTTACAAAAGAATAAGAACAGAGAAGACCTTAAATTGTCTTAGAAATGAACTTTTAAAGCAAGATTGGAATATTGTATATGAACAAACAGAAGTTAATAAAGCTTACGAAGGATTTTTAAGAACATTTAACACATTACTTGATAAAAACTGCCCAGTAATTGAAATCAATAGGAAACACAACTATGCAGGAAGACCATGGATGACAAAAGGACTACAAAATGCCAGCAAAAAAAAGAATACCTTATATCGAGAATTCATAAAAAAGAGAACAATAGAAACTGAAATGAAGTATAAAACTTACAAAAATAAATTAACTAATATAATGAGATCCTGTAAAAGAGAGTATTACATTAAAAGGTTAGAACACAATAAAGATAACACAAGAGATATATGGAATGTATTAAACAGAATAATCAAAAATGAAACAAGGAATAATGATTACCCTGGGTACTTTATAGAAGGGACAAGAAGTATTAATAACATGGAGGAGATAGTAAATGGCTTTAATGAATTCTTCGTAAACATAGGGCCAAAACTGGCAGAAGAAATAAAGGTTGATGGAATAGAAAGGGACACTGGTGAAAATATTGAAAGGAATAGTAGCTCAATGTTTTTAAGAGCAGTGGAAGAGAAAGAGATTTATGACATGGTTAGAGGACTTAAGAACAAAACCAGTACAGACTGGAATGATATTGATATGGTAACGGTAAAGACAGTTATTGATGGTATCGTAAAACCATTAAAATATATATTCAACTTGTCGTTTCAAAAAGGAGTTTTTCCACAAAAAATGAAAGTTGCTAAAGTTATTCCCATTTACAAAACCGGTGAAAGACATCATTTTACAAACTATAGACCAGTGTCAATACTCTCCCAGTTCTCTAAGATACTGGAAAAACTCTTCATAAAAAGATTTGACAGTTTTGTGGAAAAATATGAATTAATGACAGATAGTCAGTATGGGTTCAGAAACAACAGATCAACAGCTTTGGCACTGATAGATTTAATGGAAAAGATAACGGAATGTATGGATAATAAGAGGTATGCGCTCGGAGTTTTCTTAGATCTAAAGAAGGCGTTTGATACTGTTAATCATGAAATTCTATTAAAAAAACTGGAAAAGTACGGGTTTAGGGGAGTGGTTTTGGAATGGTTAAAAAGCTATGTAGGGAATAGGCAACAATATGTACAAATAAATGAATATAAATCTAATTTGATGGATATAGCTTGTGGAGTACCTCAAGGTTCAGTACTGGGTCCAAAAATGTTTATTATGTACTTAAATGATATCTGCAGAGTATCGGAGATTTTAAAGTTTGTAATATTTGCAGATGACACAAATATACTGTGTGCAGGTGGGGAATTGCCACAGGTTTTGGAAATGATCACACAGGAATTAACGATATTAAAGAAGTGGTTTGATATAAATAAATTATCATTGAATCTCGATAAAACCAAATTTATGTTGTTTGGAAACCAAAAGAAAAACATCGAAGTAGAAATATGTGTTGACAATGTATATTTAGAAAGAGTAAATGAAATAAAATTTCTTGGGGTGATCATTGACCACAAGCTCTGTTGGAAGCCACACATTACTTATGTTCGGGGGAAATTGGCACGGGGCATTGCCGTCCTGGGAAAAGCAAAGCATATGTTGGATCAGAAAGCACTGGACATTTTATACTGTGCTTTACTACTGCCATATATGAGCTACTGTGTAGAGGTCTGGGGAAACACATACAAAAGTAACACACAAACAATAACTATAATACAGAAAAGGGCCATTAGATTAATAAATAATGTAGGGTACAGGGACCATACAAATGCACTCTTTGTCAAAATGCAAGCTATTAAATTCCAAGACTTGGTGAAGCTTAAAACAGCGCAAATAATGTATAAAGTCAGAAATAAATTGCTTCCCAAAGAAATCTGTAAATTGTTCATAGAAAGAGAAGGTGGGTATAACTTAAGAGGGAAATGGAATTTAAAAATACAAAGTGCTAGAACAACTTTAAGAACTATGTCAATCTCAATTGCAGGAGTTAAATTATGGAACAGTCTAACAGAAGAAATAAAAGACAGTCAAAACATAAAACAGTTTAAAGTAAAATATAAAAACCTAATTTTAAATAAGTATAAGAATGAAGAAAACGGGGTTAACCCAGGATGGTAATGTTGCTGGTAATGGTGTTGCGGTTCTTTTTTGGTTGTTTTTTTGTTTTGTTTTGGTTTGTTGTTTTTCCATAACTTGTGTATCTGCAAATATACACATTCTGTATTTTTCATATGAAAGAAACTATACTGTGGTGGGGCTTGCTAATTTCTTGTTTTTGATTTATGTATGTTATGTTTTGTTTTACTTCATATGTTTATATGTTTCATATGTTGTTTGTTTAATTTAAGACAAAAAAAAAAATTTAATGAATGAGAGGTAAAACTTGAGGGGGTAGGGACAAATAAGTAAATACTTCAGCCTACTCCTTTTCAAACAAATAATGGAATGATATTTTGTAATGATTGTGAAGGCACATGTTTGAAATGTTTGAAATAAAAATGAACTGAACTGAACTGAACTGAACTGAAGAAAGGTTGCCTACCCCTGATTTAGAAAGTTTTAGGATTTTTACTAAGAATGTTCAACACTGTCAAAGTAAGTTTTGTTATGTTTTGCACACTGCAGTGATTTCAATTAAAATGAAATTGGTATTTTTTTGACAGCAAATTAAACATATTTCCATGGTTACTGGGTTATATATTATGTAAAAATACACACAAACACTTTTAAGCAATTCAAGCTGTGTCAGCTATTAGCCTCTTTAAAATTAATACCAAAACAGCTCATTTCACTGCATTGACACACCAAAACAACAGGATAAGGTCATGGGACTTCAGCCTGAATTAAATATTTCAAAGGTGTGTTATTAATAGCTCGTACCTTTATGAGCTTCATGAAATCTAGCATGTTAAATATATAATATTTGTGTGGTTAAATGTAGATTTCAAGGATTTCAGAATTTCACCAATATAGAAACTCATTAAACACCATCTAAATGAAGAGCTCAAAACTGATCCAGATTTTACAAAAGGCACAGTGAATAAAATACTGATAATGAAAATGATCCAACCAGGATATTTATAGCATTTATAGTGGTCAGCAGCACAGCACAGGTGTTTACATACACTAGCAGATGTGTGTGTGTGTGTGTGTGTGTGTGTGTGTGTGTGTGTGTGTGTGTGTGTGTGTGTGTGTGTGTGTGTAGCTACTAGCACACAGACAAACTATACTGTGCACTGTGTAAGAACTGAGGCCGACACTGTATTTCCTTCAAGGACTCAACTGGGGTTTAAGAGGATAATCCCTTTTGCTTGAAAATTCTTTATCAAATGTCTTTTACCAAAGACCTCACAGTAGAGTGCCTGGTGGCCCGGACTCAGCCCAGGACACAGCCTTCCTGTGAGCGCACCACTCGTTCGATCAGTGGTTCTGGCTTTAGTAACATGGAACGTCACCTCTCTGGTGAGGAAGAAGGCTGACCTAGTGCTTGAGGTTGAAAAGTACTGGCAAGATAAAGTCAGGGTCACCTGACTCTGGAACCGGTCTCCTGGAAAGGCGTCTGACCACAATGGAGAGGCCCTTGGTGATAGGCGGACCTGCAGCCACATGCCTTGGACACTTAGGTAAAGAGAAGAGCAGAGCTGTCAACTAATCACAACCTGCTGATGAGTTGGATCAGGTGGAAGGAGACCAGAGGTAGTGAGGGCAGAGCTTTGACAGCATTATGAGAAAGGTTGGGGACATTGGACAGAGTGGAGCATGTTTCGTACCTCCACTGACGAAACTCCACTGATGAACAAAGCTGTGACTTTAAAGCACTTGGTGCCTTTTGTGGTGGTAACTCCTGAGCCAGAGTTCCTCAAGGTTCTGGATGTTGTTCAGCTGTCTTGGGTGACACTCCTGCAGTATTGTATGGAAGTTGGGGACAGTGTCTCTGGACTGTCAGATCAAGGTTCCTACCTCCTTTTCCAAAAGGGGGAGCGGAGGGTGTGCTCCAATTTTAGAGGGATGCTTCAAGCTTCCTGGGAAAGTCTATCTGAGAGTGGTGGAGAGGAAAGACTGCCTGTTAGTTAATTCTCAGACCCAGGAGGAGAAATGTGGAACAATGGCCAAGCTCTTTATCCTTTATCCTTCTTTTATCTATCTTAATGATGGAGTGCTCACTCCAGGTCACCCCTGAATTGCTGCTTCAAGTGGGTTCACAAATGAGGGGAGACAGGAGCGGGAGATTGACAGATGGACTTGGGACCATCAATGTCCCCATGGATGAGCTGGGTGAGTTGGCTGAGGAGAGGAAGGTCTGTGCTTGGTCTGGACTTCTGACCCCATGACCCACACCAGAATAAGTAGCAGAAAATCTGTGGATAGATGATGGATTGATGGATGGTTTCCTATGGAAAACAAAACACTGCCAGTTTTGCATTAAAAAAAGCAATAAAGGGATGAATAGAGATCACTTCAAACGTCTCATAAACAGCTTTATTCCTATTTACAGCTGTATCACCAACAAGTCTGAGAGGAAATATCATCTCCAACAGGTCTCATCTGAAATGTCATCATTTGAAAAAAGATTGCAAGGCTTTTTGGGATGTAGCAAGAATTGATTTTTGCACTAAGGCTTTTGTAGTTTTAAAATCATGCGTAGTGAGCAATCAATTATTTCTGAAAGTGGCCCTATGATTCTTATTTCCAGCTTTCTATTTTCATAACTGGACTCCTTAAGAGCAGCTTTGCATTTCAATTCAAAGTTGCTTTTTTTTTATCTTTACTTACCTTGCACTGATGTGACCTTTTAATTTATTTTTTGTTTTAATCAATCTGTTAGTCACAAGCTGATTCCTTTCATATATGAAAATAAAATAAAGACTTCAGTGAAAATATTCCTCACAGTTTACAGTGCTCACTCAACACTGCCCAGCTGGAACAGCTGCATCTTTTAACATTACACTCATCAAAGATCCTTTGTACTAGGCTCTGTTGGCAAAGATAAAGACTAATGTAAAGTGTTATGAAGAAGAAAACAGGTTGTTCTTTGTCTGTTATTGGGCTTCAAAACAGAAATTTTCCACTCTTGTCTTGCTATCTTGCTTTCTCCTTTAGGAAAACCAAACAAATCTTTAACTTTCTTCCATATTGAAAAAGCCTTTTTGACCAACAACAGATCAACAAGAGACATTACATCAAATAGTACTAGAAAATGTATAAATGATTAACAATGATGTCAAATTGTTGTACAAATACATGCAGTTTGGTAAGCTTGGGTCTTTGTAAGTTGTATAACAATCCACAGAATCCCAGATGCTCACAGCATTTGGAGATCAGTTTCGATAGACTGAACATGCCCCGATGTTCCTCCGACTAGTTAGACCTCTGATCAAGTTCAAGTTTGCTCGTGTTGTGCTGATGTTATCAAACTCCATTAATAACAGCAACGATGATGAAGTTAAATGATGAGTGTGAGACATGCCTAATCAGGCAACATCACAAAACAAAACAGATACAGCAGTGCCAACAGCTGTAAAAGAATGAAAAAAGACATACTTGTGATGAGAAAGATTGGAGAAATGCAATAAAACTTGAAAGAGAACTATGCTGTCCATTGATCCGTTGCTCAAAAGTCATTAGAAATGATGTTTTAGACTGTTTCTATGTCTTGAATCTACTTTGTATCCCTAAAGGCTGCGTAACGGTTCATGGTTTTGCATTGAACTGTCATATTAGTGTCAAGTACGGCAATCTCGGTACACACAATCACGTCTACAGCACTCACTGTGTAATCATTCACTCATATTTATTCATTGCACAACAAAATGGGAACATGCACAACAGAGAAAACTGTGCAGAAAACAGTGCAAATCACAAGAATATGAGTGACAGTAGTACAGCAATACAACTGATGATTACAAAGACAGTTACTCTTTCAGTTTGCATGGCAGTGAGCCATTTGACATATCAACACATGATGATGAGGCACTCTGACAAACCTGTCAACTCACCAGTTTGGGCTCAGCTAAAACGCAGCTAATCTTGCTTTGACACAACAGTCAACCCGAGTTTAAGTCACAAATGGGTTTAAAACCTGATTCTTAACCACTGCAAAGTCTGACTGAACGTTAGAGAGCAACAGCCTCTCTGCTTTATGTTTCTGTACATAACAAAACTGCTCATAGTATTGCACCTTTAATTAGTTATGTATGGATACAAAGACTTCAGTTAATTAGAATCTGAAGTGAAATATTTACATCTGTTGGTCTGACAGTTTAAAAAAAACAATTCAACTTGTTGTGAATCTAACAAACATATTCATAGCGCTGCTTATGTAAAACATATTAAAGTAGCAGTGCCATACATATATTTCTTTAATCCAACCACAAAGATTAATATTTATCAGTCCCCATTAAAATTCCTCATCTGAATTCTCCAGCCTGTTGCTTTGATTAGCTGTTCCTATTGTGTTGGATAATCCTGCCATCTCACCGCTATCTGGAGAGGCTTATGTCATGACCGGTTTGAACTTATCTTAATCTTCCTATCTCGCCTCCCGTCTTCCCTGATCTGTTATCACATCTGTTAATTTTTAGTGGAAGCTGCAACTATATCTTACTCTCAATGCAAATAGCTGGCTCTTTCCTCCTGTGGTACTATTTCAAAGTACCTCCAGACAGGTGGGTATGGTACACCTCCAAAGACAGTGACATCTGTTCAAATTGCGAACCTATGCGGAGATTAAAGGTGCAGCAATCAATGTTTTATCATTAACGATGGATAAAATTATCATCTTAATGATTTTGTGTTTTTTGAGCAGAGATTTACTAGTCTATTGTGTTTAGATTGGGAGGAAGCTAAAGCGCCCAGGCAAAGAAATAATATGTAAAACTCCATATAAAAAGGCCTCAGCTGGCTGGAGGATTCAAACCCAAAACTGTCTTGCTGCAAGGAGACAGACTTAACCATCACTGCACAATAAATTACATGTAGCTGATGTAGTCATATACAGCTAGACATTCAATTACACGTAATTGCATGTCTACAAATCTTCATTCAATTACACTGAATGAAGATAATGGCTACAGATTTCTCTCTAACCATTGTCTTCAGACTACAAAGAAATCATAATGAAGCCAGTACAATCGAGACCTGCTGAGATCCATAATCTGGGAATGTGGAGGCAGTTTAAACAGAAGGTTTATTCACATATTATTTCTTGTAAAAGATTAGGACACATAAAAGGTAGATATGAAATTGTCACAAAAACCACAAACATCAGCTGTTGTGGGCATATAACCCTTTAGGTTAGGTAAAGTATGCTGATATTTTCTGATACAGAAACTACGTGAAAGTAATTTAAATCAATCTAGTTCCGCGTAAGTAGAAAAACTGATTTTTAAATAAACACACAGATCATGTCGTCAAAATAAATTACATTTGTAATATTAAAATAACAAGTTCTCATAGATTTTATCAGGTGACAAATTTAACACATTTTTTTGTCAAAGTATTTCTCTGCATGAAATGTTTATTTTGCTCTGTGAGCAAAATTTCACAAAGCAGGCACTAATCATATAAGCTCACAATAAAATGACCTGGCCAGACATTCTTATTACCATGAATACAGGTAGTCTCTCTGTGATTCTTTTACTTTGGAGTGAGGCTTGCATACAAGATGAGGCAGACTTCCAGAGCAACACCACCGATACAGCTCAGTTAACGAACAAAAAGGGGTTGCTTCACACCATTTTCTTCGTCCCCTTCACTAATGTGCCAATCAGTGAGTGCACATTAGATCAAGCATCAAAGGCAACAGACCGTGCAGCTGGGACGGAAACATTTATGACTTCTAACCAGCTCTTCTGCTCTTTACTTGTACTAATATGATCCTAAATAACAGACCAAGAGCAATTACAGACATAGGTACTGTGCCCCTGTTTTACTGACTTATAACTGTTTCATAATATCATTGATGGAGTTAAGTTAGGTTTATCAAGCATAGCATTAAAATGTACTCAATGTCTGTGTTTTTTGTTAGTCTAAGAAAGTCCAAAGACTCCCGATTGGTTTTAAACAGTAATCTTTACCTCAACATTAATTTTCCACGAGGCCTGGAGGTGTGTAATTTTATGTTTTGAAACATGATTAAACTGACAATAACCTTCGGTGGGAATGTGTAAACTCAAGAAAAATCTACTTTAATATAGTATTGACCATCCCAAATGAGAACGATCCAGATGCCAGAAAATTTAGACCTGAGGCATTGCTGTCACCCTTCCCACAATTTCTGATTCATTTTCAGTGGTGCACTGAATCTTTGAGATAAGCTAATTCAGACAGCACAACCACAAACAAATCACACGTGGGCACATAAAAAAACAAAGACCAAAAGTACGGCGTTCCAGTTTCAATGAGTGTGTAAAAGGTGCAGCCAATGATATGAATTCCTCTCGGCAGGAGCCTCATGGCAAGGGCGTATGGATTCACAGTGTTGAATGGCATGCCCAAATGTAAATGTGGACTATGGTATTCACACTCTCTATGATTCAGTCCCCCCTAAAAAGCTTACTGGTTCTGTCTGTGAAGCGATATCACATTCCCTCAAGTGAAGCAAGATCTCTTAATGTCTCAGTTGTTTTTAGCGATAATGCAATGTGATGTAAATACAGAGCAAATTAATGAGCTCGTCGTGGTTTTCAAATGTGCTTAATTTTTTCAACCAGATCCTATACTCCATACATATTTGATGTTAGAGCTTGGGTACACATGGTTACTTTGACATCTCTTCACAGAGCATGGTTCCGTGGTTGGCAAACACTCTGGACACTCTGCTTGTACACCATTATACTTTGTGATGTTCCTACTTGAAGCTTAACAAAAGGAATGCATTAACTCTTTAGAAATTAGGCTCATTTGATGCTGTATCTTTGGTAATACTTGTTTTTCTTGATACAATGCAAAGCAATATAAAAAAAAAAAAAAAACACCCAGCACGCCCCTGTGGGCGGTTTATCCTTCAAGCTCGGGTCCTCTACCAGAGGCCTGGGAGCTTGAGGGTCCTGCGCAGTATCTTAGCTGTTCCCAGGACTGCGCTCTTCTGGACAGAGATCTCCGAAGTTATTCCCGGGATCTGCTGGAGCCACTCGCCTAGCTTGGGAGTCACCGCACCTAGTGCTCCGATTACCACGGGGACCACCGTTACCTTCACCCTCCACATCCTCTCGAGCTCTTCTCTGAGCCCTTGGTATTTCTCCAGCTTCTCGTGTTCCTTCTTCCTGATATTGCTGTCATTCGGAACCGCTACATCGATCACTACGGCCGTCTTCTTCTGTTTGTCTACCACCACTATGTCCGGTTGGTTAGCCACCACCATTTTGTCCGTCTGTATCTGGAAGTCCCACAGGATCTTAGCTCGGTCATTCTCCACCACCCTTGGGGGCATCTCCCATTTTGACCTCGGGACTTCCAGGTTATACTCGGCACAGATGTTCCTGTACACTATGCCGGCCACTTGGTTATGGCGTTCCATGTATGCCTTGCCTGCTAGCATCTTGCACCCTGCTGTTATGTGCTGGATTCTCTCTGGGGCATCTTTACACAGCCTGCACCTGGGGTCTTGCCTGGTGTGATAGACCCCAGCCTCTATGGATCTTGTACTCAGAGCTTGTTCTTGTGCTGCCATGATTAGTGTCTCTGTGCTGTCTCTCAGTCCAGCTTTGTCCAGCCACTGGTAGGATTTCTGGATATCAGCCACCTCCTCTATCTGCCGGTGGTACATACCGTGCAGGGCCCTGTCCTTCCATGATGGTTCCTTGTCTCCCTCCTCTTTCTTGGGTTTCTGCTGCCTGAGGTATTCACTGAGCACTCGGTCAGTTGGGGCCATCTTCCCAATGTATTCTTGGATGTTCGTTGTCTCATCCTGGACTGTGGTGCTGACACTCACCATTCCCCGGCCCCCTTCCTTCCGCTTAGCGTATAGCCTCAGGGTGCTGGACTTGGGGTGAAACCCTCCATGCATGGTAAGGAGCTTTCTTGTCTTTATGTCAGTGGCTTCTATCTCCTCCTTTGGCCAGCCTATTACCCCAGCAGGGTACCTGATCACGGGCAGGGCGTACGTGTTGATGGCCTGGATCTTGTTCTTACCATTCAGCTGACTCCTCAGGACTTGCCTGACCCTCTGCAGGTACTTGGTGGTTGCAGCTTTTCTAGCGGCCTCTTCATGGTTCCCATTCGCCTGCGGGATCCCCAGGTACTTGTAACTGTCCTCTATGTCTGCAATGTTGCCTTCTGGTAGTTCAATCCCCTCAGTTCTGACTACCTTCCCTCTCTTTGTTACCATCCGACTACACTTCTCCAGTCTGAACGACATTCCAATGTCATTGCTGTATAGCCTGGTAGTGTGGAATCAGTGAATCGATGTCTCGTTCACTCTTGGCATACAGCTTGATGTCATCCATGTACAGGAGGTGGCTGACAACTGCTCCGTTCCGTAGTCGGTATCCGTAGCCAGTCTTGTTAATGATCTCACTGAGGGGGTTCAGGCCTATGCAGAACAGCAGTGGGGACAGAGCATCTCCTTGGTAGATCCCGCACTTGATGGTGACTTGTGCTATGGGCTTGGAGTTGGCCTCTAGTGTTGTACGCCACATCCCCATTGAGTTCCTGATGAAGGCTCTTAGGGTCCCATTGATCTTGTACAATTCTAGGCATTCCAGTATCCAGCTGTGGGGCATTGAGTCATAGGCCTTCTTGTAATCAATCCAGGCAGTGCACAGGTTGGTCAGTCTGGTCTTGCAGTCTCGGCTGATTGTTCTGTCTACCAGTAGCTGGTGTTTTGCGCCTCTGGTATTCTTGCCAATTCCTTTCTGTGTCCCGCTATATGTATTGACATATGTATGTATGTATGTATGTCAATACATATATACATATATATATACATATATATATATATACACATATATATACACACATATATACACACATATACACATATATACACATATATACACATATATACACATATATATACACATATATACATATATATACACATATATACATATATATACACATATATACATATATATATATACACATATATATATACACATATATATATATACACATATATTAATTAGGGGTGCAACGATATTCGTATCGATATTGAACCGTTCGATACAGTGTTTTCGGTTCGGTACGCATATGTATCGAACAATACAACATTTGTAATTTATTTTATCAATTTTCCTTCTGACGATGCTGTCTGTGTTGAGCGCTCAGTGAATCTGTGTTCGACTACTCCGCCTAGGCTGCACTGTCCAGCGCAGATCCACTGAGCGCTCAACACAGACAGCATAGTCAGAAGGAAGAGCGCAGGGCACCTCCCCCACCCTCATTCAGATCTGGCGTTTGGAATTATTTTGGTTTTCATGTGACGTATGACCCTGAAGGTAAGCAAGTCATGGACTAAAGTAAAACAGTATGTTGGATGTGCCATGCAATGCTCAATTACATTGGTGTGAACTAGTGTGCTAGCGCAGTTAGCTCGTTAACGTGTTGGCCGTCTAGCCCCATGCACAGAGCGATCGGCGGTAGCTCGTTAACGGAGATTTGCCGTGTTGTGGCGTTAAGGTCATTTCAACGAGATTAACCTGAAAGCACTAGTGGGAACACAACGAATATGACTGCACATTTACGCCGACATCATCCTAGTGCAAAGACAAGTGGAAGCAGACAAAAAAAAGCAAGCATGCTACTAACTTTAGC
The DNA here is from genome assembly GCF_057382185.1 of Mchenga conophoros. Classification (NCBI taxonomy): domain Eukaryota; kingdom Metazoa; phylum Chordata; class Actinopteri; order Cichliformes; family Cichlidae; genus Mchenga; species Mchenga conophoros. Next base: position 16,152,774 of record NC_140531.1, read on the forward strand.
CGAGTCATTTAGACAGCTGTTAGCACAGGATTCTCCTTATGCTGCTGAGAATATAGCCCAGAAGAAGCGGATAGTATAGCTTTTATTTTGGAAAGAGCCATTTCTCTGTAATAAACTCTCTTTTCCAAAGATGAGTGATTCCTCAATCAGATACAGGGCTTGCAATATCGCTAGCCCGACGTCCCGGAGCCAGCGATTTTTTCAGTCGGGCTACCAAAATCTATCTCTGCCCTGCCCGTTGGGCTATTGTAGGAAAAATATATGTCAATGCTTTTGCATTCTTTCAGAAATGTAGCTGGGTAATTATGTCATTGGCATCGGTGAGCCACTGTCAATATGTGACATATTGAAGTCGCGTTTGAATTTGCGCTCGTTTTTTTGCTTTCACTTTGCAATCGTGCGAACTGTGTATAGAGAGCGACAGTACTGATCTGTGAGTGATGATAATTTGTGCACCAATTCCTCTGACATCGTCTTATTAATCGTTAGCTTACTATGCAAACATGACAAGTGAAATCTCCCGCAGCAAGCTTAAACATGTGAGAGGTTGATCGCGCAGAGAATCGCTGAGCTTATGTGAGTGAGTGTGTAAAAGCATTTCAGTTCTGCTGAGCCAAATAAGACAGGTCAGGGTGAAGAAGTGACAGCCAAAGAAAAGCTTACCACAAAATGGAGAAGTTATGACAAATCAGACTATAAGGCAAAAAGAAAGTGCAGCTTTATGGTTTCATGGACAAAAGAATTTCTGTGGCTGCGATATGACGAGCTAAATAACCAGGGCTGCACATAAGTGGTCCGCAGGTGCGCATTCGCTGTCAAAATAAAAAACACGCACAAGGGTTAGGGTTAAATTTAAAAACTGTACTTTTGAGTTAAAATATATATTTATAATTTTAATAAATGACAAATTAAAAAGGCATGAACATTTTTTTGTATCGAAAAAATATCGAACCGTGACACCAAAGTATCGAACCGAACCGAACCGTGAATTTTGTGTATCGTTGCACCCCTAATATATATATATATATATATAAGAATCAACAAAAAATCCCCGTGTCAGTCAGTTCCAGATGTTTCTTTTGAACTTTTACTGGAAAAAACATATTTATATTACAGCTAACATTATATCATACAAAATTTTAGATCTCATCTTGACAGATCTATGAAGAAGACATGCTGTCCGTGGTTTTTAACTGTGCTTTTAGTAACCTCTAAGTTGTGTTTTAAGAATATAATTTGTGTTAGTATGAGGCCATTCCCTTTGTTTTACAGTAAGATCATTTAAAATCCTTATATATATATATAGTGTCTTTTTAGCTGTGAGATCTGTAAGGTCACTCATCAAATACATTCAGTTTATAAACAACTGGTAATAACTGTCTGACAAGCAGCTCCCATCGGATAAGTTGTGTCCAAGACCTCTAATGGGCTGAAAATGACAGTTCTTATCTTCAGGCTGGCAGATGTGGATAAAGTACACAGATAGGCAACGTGCCAGCTGACACTGACACAGTGTTTATGAGGCACGGTGTGAGAAGACACTGTGCTGATCCTGAAACAGCAATGTTATTAAATGAATTTAATACAATTCACAGACTCTGCGGTATAAGAATTAAGTCAGCTTTTAAGGGTTCAGCAAACACATACTCATAAACAAGTACTAGTTAATAGTTAATTATTACTATGTAAATATTAGCTATCAAATATAATGTCAGAATGTGGCACATCCATTATACATGTCTGTCATGTCAAACATTCCAGTATATCCCAAACACGGATTAAAAAAACAAAACAATACATTTAGTGATTCATCACATTCAAAGAGCTTAGATTTGGGTGGCATTTATGATTGGAAAAATGTAAATTTAATTATCAAATTGCAAGTGTATTTATTTTCTAGTCATTAAGTGTTTGATCTCTATAATCTCTATAATTTGGCTGATTTTAGTTTTTGTCATATCTGTTTTAGAGCGCTCCAAGCAGGGAGGGCACAGAAAGACAAAACAATGCGACATCAACTGAGTGGTTATGAGAAAGGCGTTTGATTGAGGTTTTAATATTCATTATTATGAAGCAATGAAGTCTCGTCGCATTTCGGCATGGTTAGGCGAGAAAGCCTGCGTAGCACATGCTGCCAAAATGCTCAGTTCCCACTTGTTTCTGCAGAGGAAGAGACTGTGGTAAAATGTCTGGGTGGCACAGACCTCGGCGGTATATTCATTGCTTTTAATTTGGGGCCCAGAGATTAAAGAGTGACATATGTCAACAGGAAACAGAGACATGAGATGTAGAGAGGAGGCTGAATTAATGAGGCATTACTTGTTAAATGTGTTCCAGTAACTTTCCTTTAGGTCTCTGACTTCCTCTCTTTCAGCTCTTTTGTCACTGCTCTAGTCTTGCTAGTGTGGCATAATGAGAGTGATAAATCAATGCTCTCTGCTATGTATACCACTGTTCAGTGCAATAATGTATCACTGATGTATGTGCTTGTTTAGAGCAGAGAAAATACAGCTTAAAATACGCAACTTCTTTTACTGGTTACTTATCAGAATTGCCACATCACGAAATTCTCTAATAATGATAAACACATACGGGGAATGATCTTTACTTTACACCTTCAATGTGATCAACTCTTCCTGTTAGCCCCCTGAAAACAAACTAGCTCTTATGTACGTCAGCACAATGAAACCAGACAATTTCAATAAGTCTAAACGAGTAAACTAAACATACTGTATATAAACAATATGCCATTTTTGTCATCATAAACTATTTCTGCTATCGACAGTAAACAGATTGCTGATAAAGAAATCTGTCCTTCCAGCGTGGCATTAAAGGGCACGATGTACGTCTTTTCAAATGTTGATAAGCTAATTCAGACAACACAGCCATATGACATTAAATGTGACATGTTTCACCAACAAATTCTTCCCCCGGGGCCACTGTTGAGAATATTCTGCACTATATTAAACTGTTTCCTCTCCAGAAATGTGTGCGACAAAATTTAATTGCATTTGTATTAAACAATCATGTAGCATTTTGTAAACATACCTAGACCATTCACTGTGCGTTCACTGTGTAGAAAGCAATGAATAAATATGGAATTGGTCTCTGTGCCACGTGTATTCTTGTGGCCCGTTCAATCTCACACTCTGTGCCCTATGAGATGTTGTAGTCTGTAATTTATACAAACTCAAGACAGTGCGATTAAAGACAAGTAAACTATGTCGTTACAGCTAAAATCCAAGTTCTGGATTGGCCATTAAACAAATGCTTTTGGAAATACTGACTCAATAAGAAAAACAGTGAAGAAGTCCAGTAATATTTACCCTAAATAGGGCAGCCAAAAGAAGAAGGAGAAGGCGAAGAATCAGTCCAATAAACGAAGCAACAATGCATAGCACAAACTAGTCATCTGCATTTTGATTCGATTTTATCATTACACGTTTCTTTTTGAAACCTTAGCATCCCCTTGCGTCCCACCAGCCGTCCACATGTCCTCCTTCACTACATCCATGTCTCTCTTTTTCACTTCTGCCTGGAATCTGCGTATTCAACATCGCATTTGTTTGTTTGTTTATTTTAAAACAAAATCCTATCAGTAAGATGTGAACATACTTCTTAAAATTCCAGCATCCTGCCAGAACCCCAACTATTTATAACAATCAGTAGTTTCAATTTTATGACCATTGTGGATCGCCTAGTCACACCAGTAAAGTCGCTCTCGACCAGCTCTCCATTCCAAGTTTCTGAGTCTCTGTTCCTATGGATATTAACCTATTAGGTTAGTGTAGCACCCCACCCGTGATACTGAGTCAAAATCCACTTACCTCAGTTTGGACCCCCTAGGCGGGGTGTTAGGTTCGTTACAGCCTAGATACCACAAAAGGTTCTGGTATAGACAGGAATCAGGGAAACTATCAGTAAGCCTTTGCCTGCAAGTTAGACTTAACCAGTAGTAAAAGAATCAACCCCAGACAACTCTTTAACACAAACCAAACGTTTACTGAATGTAAGGGCAGGAAAAAGTAATGTACAACACACCCTTTTCTTAACTCAACTCAAATGATATCCAGCTTCATAAACAAATGAAACATGCTGTGTAAATGAAATATTTCCCTTTGAAATTATGTTAAACAACACAAATTATGTTATCACCTCTTGTTAAGTGACTCACGAATGTACACTCATATGCTATATAATCCACTAGATACACAATATTCACACATGGACCCCACACACACTCACATTCACACTTGTTGCAGGCCTGTTTGCTGCTCACGCCGGACGATGGAGAAAAATCCTCTTCTCCCCAGTAAGAGCACGAAAGTCCAACTTACAGTTCAGTTGCTCGGTAGGTTTCCGTTCGCCAGTCCCAAACTAAATCCACTCTCCGCTCTCCCTGCGGACCGGATGCTGTCTCTGCTACAGCGCGTTAGCCAGTCACTGTCCAGCTCTCCGACAGTCCATAGCGGCTGCCTCCGTGGCGCAGCCAAGCAGTCCGCGCTAGCCCTTAGCCTCGGCGGTCGTAGCTGGAGAAACAGTTTTTCACGGTGGTGCGACCGTTGAAACACAAAGTCATTTCACCCACACTCTGTTGCGAAGCTCTCCCCCTGTTAGCTTTCTAGTCATACACTCTTTTGTGCTAGGTAACTTCAGTAAAACTAGCTGAGTCTCTCTCTTTGGTTCAGCTAACCTCGTGCATCTCTCCATGCCGTTCTCCTCTCTTCCTCCATTACAACAGATACACAGGTCCCGTTTCATGCTACCTTCACGGGCCTCCAGAAAATTAGAACTCTGAACAATACTTTAACTCTCTTCAGTTACATACCATAAAATAATACTTTATGATTAACATAACAGGTTCATTGCTCTAATTACCTGTATTTGCCTTGTGACATATTACAGGGCAAATTACATTCAGGGTACAGTTACATCACATAAAATTAACTGTGAACACCTTATGTTACTGTGGCGTTTAAGTCCATGGGAATTACGAGTATCTACTCCCAAATTCCCATCCGGGCTACACCCTCCCCCTTCTAAATGCGTTTGATGCCCCTATCAAACCCCACAGATTTATAAACACAAAAATCTGTGCTTTGTTAGTCCAGCTCTAATTTAACACAGGAAGGGCATAGTGCTAGTGGGTGACACCATGAAGTCTGGCAAGTGTGATCTCGTGAATGTCTGTAAGTGCCACTTCCCACCAAAACCCCATGGCTCAAAACCACTACAGAGTGATCTGATGATTGCCCGAGTTCATCATAACTCAGTCTCACCACAGGCCTCTTTAGTCTCTGTGGGCGGCCCACTGGATGCTCCTTTCCTTCCAGCGACATCCCACTCTCTTCGGTTCCCTCCTCAGGGCCAGTCACTGTAACTGCCTCAGAGTCTAGCTGGAGATCTGGAGGGTTATGATCATCTGGATTTCTTTCAATATCTGCCAAATCAGTGGTTGAACTCTCAAGATCCAACACATTTGGCTTTTGACCTTGGTCCCTCAGAAGCTGTTCTGACAGTGACAGAAGGTTTTCACAATCCATGTATGGGAATTGTGTCAGGCATGCATCTTCGGATTCCGACTCTGAAGAAGATATTGCATCTCCCAGATTGTCAACTGGTGTAGCCTTGGCGAGTCCCCTTTGGGATCGAGTGACAGGTCTATCAAACAACTCTGGTTCACTATCATTTGGAAGTCTCACTAGATACCCTATGGGTAATAAGTGGTTACGATGCACCGTTTTCTCCACCCCCATTCCCTTCTCAGGTTTCACTCTGTATACTGGTAGACAGGGCATTTTGTCAAGCACAACATAGGGTGCAGTTCTCCACTTATTCTTCAACTTGTGCTTTCCAGTGACACCAAAATTCTTTAGCAACACCCGGTCTCCTGGTGCCAAGGTCTGTTCTTTCACATGCTTGTCATGTGCTTTCTTGTTTCTCTGATGACTTTTATCAGCAGCCTCTGTCGCTAGGCGGTAAGCTTGTTGCAAATCAGCTTTCAGCTTAGCTACGTACTGGTGATGTGTCAGACTGCTGTGTGTCTGGTCGTTGGTTCCGAAACAGATGTCCACAGGCAGCCGGGCCTCCCTGCCAAACATAAGCAGGTAAGATGAGTACCCAGTTGCTTCGTTCTGCGTACAATTGTACGCGTGTACCAAATGACTGATGGACTGATTCCACGCCTGTTTCTTCTTGGGATCCAAGGTTCCCAGCATGGAAAGTAACGTCCGGTTAAATCTCTCTGGCTGTGGATCTCCCTGGGGATGATAAGGCGTTGTCCGGGATTTCCGGATTCCCAACACTCTCAGAAGGTCGTGGATCAGCTTACTCTCGAAATCACGTCCCTGGTCGGAATGTATCCGGGCCGGAAGTCCATAATGCACAAAGTACCGCTCACAGAGAAGCTTAGCTACTGTGGAGGCTTTTTGGTCTTTAGCTGGAAAAGCTTGTGCATATCTGGTAAAGTGATCAGTCACTACCAGAACGTTAGCATATCCCTGAGAGTCTAGCTCTAGGGATAGGAAATCAATACACACGAGATCTAGTGGCCCACTACTGGTGATCTGGTTCAATGGTGCAGCTCGTTGTGTGGGTGCTTTACGTGCAACACATCTCCCACAATTCCTGATGTACTGCTCAACTTCTGCACTCATCCTAGGCCAGTAGAATCGGTCTCGTATGAGCTCCACAGTCTTGTCCACCCCCAGGTGACCTGACTCATCATGAAGTGATCTAAGCACCATGGCAACATGCTCTCGGGGTAGTACAAGCTGATGGATTTCCTTTCCAGGTTGTCTCTGTACTTTCCTGTAGAGTACTCCATCAGTAGAGCTGGGCGATAGAACGATAACGATATGTATCGCGATATAACTTTTACTCGATAGAGAAATTAAGCTATCGCGACAGACCTCGCCGCTCTTGTCCTCTTAAAAGAAAAAAAAAAAAAAAAAGGTCAGCCAATCTAAATTAAGTAGCGCAGAGCCGAACCAATCACAGCCGCAGCGTCACGTCGCGTGACTTGTTACGTACAGCACAAGTGCCAAGCCGCACGTGTGTTTGTTTGGGAAGCAGCCAGCGGGTAATGGAGCCAGCGCGTAATGGAGGAAATGAGTGTGCCGACTAGAAAAATCAACCGAGCGTGACCGAAGAGAAAACAGATGATGGTTCCAATGCCGGAGAGATTGTCGAACGGAAGAGCCATAGAAGTTCCGTAGTGTGACGGTATTTCGGCTATTTCAAGTCTGACAAAAAACAGAGTAGCGTGCACTGTAAATTGTGCCAAAAGCAAGTCTGGAAATACAATAAACTGGTGCATGCGTCACACTGTGCGCCACGTTATTGTTTCGGTGAAATGAATTTCTACAATACTGTTAATTCTACTCTCTGCAGTGTTTAAATGCTTACATATACACACAGTTACTGTCCCTCCACACATACGACTCGGTTCTGCTTCTATGCCCCAGCTTTGTTTACTTTTTCCCACCGAGGCTTCTAGACTTCTGATTGGCCAACATTTCTGCACGGTTAGGAATCTAGCGCCACCTGCTGCTTTGGCATGTTCATAGCAGCGTTTTCCTTCATTTCTGCCTTTATGTGTGGACGGGATTATTTTTTAAAACGAAAACGGAAAATCTCCGTTTTCAAAAATACCCATGTACGTGTGGACGTAGCCTCAGTCTCTGACTGGAAGCGCTAATTCGTCATTCGGCTTTTGTCAGACTAAAGTAACTGTTAAAACTGTTTGAAAAGCTAAGCTATACAACAAGGAGAGATTGAGAATTTCCTTTTAGTTCTCAGTTTATTTGATATTGACAAAAGTTAGTCAGTTTTGTCTGTTCTTCTGTAAAACAAACTAAGATTTATTTTTAGAATTAACATTTTGTTTCTAAGTGGAATTGACAATTTAGTAGTCTGTTTCGTTTGTTCTGTTTTGAAACTTAAACGCTTTAGCGGCTGCCTTTTGTGTAGTTTGCAATATTTGCCTTTATTTATCTGAAAAAGTCTCATGTTCCTTAAGTACATCTACCCTGTTGAACTTATTATGGGAAATAAATATTTAAATAAAAACAAGCTGCTGATTATTTCACATTTTACTTGTGAGCAACAGCACATTTAAATCTTACAAATATAGTTATTTGGCTTATATCGTGATAGATATCGTTATCGCCTGAAATGAAAAAAACATATCGTGATATGAAAAAATCTCATATCGCCCAGCTCTATCCATCAGTGATTGCCAACTTGTTTGTCTCTCTTTGAAGCAACATGGCTTCTGCATTGGAGTCTTTGTCGAAAGTAAAGGGAATCGCTCCATTCATAGATTTCTTTACAGGAGCGATCACTGGATCATTGTCTTGTGCTTTGATAAGCTCGGCTTTGCTTATCTGGGTCAAACACCCGTAGTCAAGATGAGTGGGGAAAACAAAACACTCTGGGAGTGCCTCAGGGGAAACCCCTAAAGATTCAGCAAAGCTGACTGCCCCCCCTCCTGCTGACTTTCTACAGGAGATCTGCTTACACAGAGCTTTGACACTGTCCAAGGGCAGAGTTTGCCAATCAGTGTCCTCTGTTGGTAAGGGGTTGCGCGATAACGCGTCAGCATCAATGTTGCTGCTTCCAGGTCGGTACTGGAGAGTGAAATCGTAAGTGGCAAGAGCAGCTAACCACCGATGCCCGGTGGCATTGAGCTTGGCTGTGGTGAGGATATATGTGAGGGGGTTGTTATCCGTCCTCACAGTGAACTGTGCTCCGTACAGGTAGTCGTGAAACTTGTCAACTACAGCCCACTTCAACGCCAAAAACTCAAGCTGGTGCACGGGGTAGTTTTTCTCTGATGAGCTAAGCTTTCGGCTAGCAAATGCAACTGGTCGCAGCCCTTCTGGGTGTTCTTGGTTGAGCACAGCACCCAACCCCTGAAGGCTAGCATCAATGTGCAACACATAAGGCTTGGTTGGGTCTGCGAATGCCAGAACAGGTGCATTTGTAAGAGAATGTATAATGTTCTGGAAAGCTTCTGTACATGCAGCATCCCACCTGTCCCCAAACGGTTCATTTACACGATGGTAGGTCTTTTCTGGGACTCTGACAGCTCTCTTTCCTTTCTGAGTTGGTGGGTAACCTTTACATAGTTCGGTTAACGGCTTGACAATGATGGAGTAGTCCTTTATGAAGCGACGGTAATACCCACAGAACCCTAGGAAAGACTGTAGTGATGGGAGATCGGTGGGTTGCTTCCAGCGAGCTACCGCCTCAACTTTGCTTGGGTCAGTGGCAATCCCTTTCTCTGACACTATGTGTCCAACATATGTCACCTGTGGCCTGCAGAACTGACATTTGTCGATGGACAATTTTAGGCCAGTCTCTTCCAGTCTGTCAAGAACTTTGATTAGTCTCTGCTCATGTTCTTCCAAAGTTCTTCCGAACACGATCAAATCGTCAAGGTACACTATGACCTCAATCATGTGCATGTCTCCCACTGCTTTCTCCATTACTCTTTGAAAGGTCGCGGGAGCTCCGGTTATCCCCTGGGGCATCCTCTCAAATTGAAAGAATCCCAAAGGACATATGAAAGCGGTCTTCTCCTTGTCCTCTTCTGCCATGGGAATTTGGTAGTATCCACTACGCAAATCCAAGACAGAGAACCACCTGCTGCCAGACAAACAGTCCAACGCCTCGTCAATGCGAGGAACTGTGTATTGGTCAGGGACAGTTCTGCGATTCAGGGTCTTATAGTCCACACACATGCGCAACCGCCCCGTTTTCTTTCGTGCCAAGACGATGGGGGAAGCATAGGGACTCCTTGATTCTTTTATTATCCCCGCTGCCAAAAGTCCTTGCAGGTGGCGGCGTAAGTCATCCAGGTCAGCTGGGGCAACACGGCGGGACCGCTCTCGGAAGGGGGTATGGTCAGCTAGACGGATGTGATGTTGCACTCCTTTAGCCAAACCCACATCCCATTCCTCCGTCGAGAAAACTTTGCCTCTCTCTGCAAGTTTCTGACTAAGCCTCTATGTTAGGTTTTGTATTGTTGATTGTCATTTATGCTTAGAAATATTTAACCATAGATGCTTAGAGGTGTATAATCAATTGTGTAGTGATAAGTTGTGTGATCTTTAACAGGCTACAGAGGCTTGGTGTGCATTCCACACCTACATCCTGGGAGCATGAGAGAGGTCATACCTTCTCTTATTGTTTTATGGTAGGATTAACGTAGTTACGTCTGTTTTAGTCTAAGTGCTTTTTGTGTATAAATGAACTGCTGGACTTCCTTACTGTGTTATCTAGGATGAGGGGGGGTCTACCCTCTTCCTGACCAAGGATGTTTGCTTGTGTGCTTTTATGACCCTTTGATCAGCAGTACCCCCCCCCCCCCCACACACACACACACACACACACACACACACACACACAGGCAAGGTACTCTTTGTGTGTATGTAGACGTCACATGTTAATGAACCTATGCATATTCATGTAACCTCAATAAAAGGACAGTGGTACGGGAGAACGGACGAGAGCAACTGGGGTCAAGTGGAGGAACGGCACTCTGTCCGGTCTCTCCCGTGCACGAGTAACATGAAGAACTTTGCCTATTTGTGTCTTGCTTAGCAGTGTAATTATATTGTCTTCAACGTTCCAGCGGATGGGTTCAAGCTACAAACCTATCATTAATTGGTCCTTCGATGCCGGAGCCCTGGAATCGCATTCACCGAGGGGAGGAGAGGCACGCTGAAAGACTGACGTCAGCCAGGAAGTTCCTGTGGATTCGCGGTCTGTCTTTTCTCCTCGATGAATGACGGTCGGCGGGATTCGGGCTGATATTACACTCTAAGCAACGGCAAGTAAGTTTAAAGAGGCCGACTCTATAACCGTGTCGTTGTGCAGTCTCCGCCACTGTGTGAGGCGTTGAGAAGTTCGCTGCTTTGTGGAGCGATAACTGGGTTTGTGTCCCGAAAAAGAGGTTTTGGTTAAATCGCCCAAGGGTCCCAAGCGTCCGGTGAGTGTCCGGTTTTGAAATCGCCCTGGGTGTGTGTCCCGAGCGTCCCTTCATTGGGTTTTGTCGCGTGAGTGGGTGAGCGTCCCACGACTGGGTCAGGGTCCCGAGCGGTCCGGTGTGAGTCCGGATTAGGCCTATTTTGTGTTGTTTTCGTTGTTGTCATCGTCGCTGTTGTTGTTGTTGTTGTGTGGGTGTGTGCGGAGCAGAACATGTGGTCTGTGACACCGACTGTTGTTGTTATCATGGGTTTCTAAGCAACCAAGAGTGAGTCGGAGGGAGACAGACGTTTGTGCTGGACTTTGCTCCTGGCAGCACAAAGTATTTATGTAATAAAGAGAGAGAGAGCGACGGCTCCACAGCTGCGCGGGTTCACGCGAGCGCGGTCACGCGGGTTTCACGCGGACCTGAGCCGTGCGGTTAATCGCAGGCTTATAAATGGAAGAGATTCAAATGTTAGAAGTTTTCAGAAAACACACCAGCCTTGAAGAGCGTGTGGAGAAGGCCAGCCCACATCAGCAGCTATGCTCCGGTGGGTGGCTGTCCCCCCACCCCTTGCTGACACAAAATGTTAACTCTTCAGCCTGTGTGCCAGACCATAGACGTAATTGAGGTGGATAGTTGTTAAAAGTAATCTACATTACGCTTGTGGTTGCTCAAATTCAGTACAATGACATATGAGGTGAAGTGATATAGGCAACTATTTAACCTAATGATGTGCATAGAGGCACTTGACCTGTGTGAAAGACTGTCGTCTTATTATGAACCATTGTTGAGATGTAGAGCACACCTGTGAAAACAACTAATATGCTGAACCCTGTATGAAACATCTAAAAGTACATGATGGAGAAGCTGTGTTGAATATGAAAGTGTAAGACTTTGCCGCTGTGGGCAGAGCAACTACTGTGTGATGTTGCGTTGCGGTTTTTTTTTCTTCTGAGCTGATGAGCAAGCTACACATTATCAGATCAAGAGCTGTCTGAGAACTACTCAAAGAGAGGGAAACAGAGCTATGAGTGTGCAGCGTTCCCGTGAGCAGTTTTCCTGCACCTTGACTCGTGTGTGTGTGTAGCATCAGCATCATGTTTTTGTTTATTTGTTTTTTTGGGTTAATAATAATTAAATAAACTGGTGATCATATTTATGGATCACCATGGCACATATCATCAGTCATGTGATTTATTTACGCAGATCACAAAGTGAGTGTGAATGTGTCTGACATCACAGTGTTTTTGTGCACTGTGCAAAAGTAATTGCCTTTGATTGTGAGTGACAGCGGTGATTTTGCAGGTCGCCAGCTATTGTAAAAAAAAAAAAAAAAAAAGAGTGAATAAGAGGGAGAATTTATATTGTAGGAAAAGAAAATCATAGGAAAAAGGTTTTGTGTTGATCAACCAAAAAAAACAACTATAATTTCATTTTCTGCTTTTAAGAAAGGATTGTTCACACAAACACAGAGAGAGAGAGAGAGAGAGAGAGAGAGAGAGAGAGAGAGAGAGAGAGAGAGAGAGAGAGATGTGTGTTGATTAAGCAGCGATGATAATAATGAACATGTCTTAGTTTGTCACTTTCAGGTGAAAAGCAGACCTGAATCAATTTTCCACATGCAGCGGTCGGAAGAAAGTCATAGTTTAACATCATTGGAAACATTCAGGCCAAGTTTCTGGCTGACTTATTTACAGTGCCATGTGTCTCTCAACCTCACAAGCAAGTGCTCACTCCTCCCTGAAGAATGCAGCTCCAAAGAGCAATAACATGGCAGATAAAGACAGCAGCAAGTCCTGAGCAAAGAGTCCCAGCAAAGCAGCAGCAATGTGGACAGACAGCATCAAAGAAGAAGAGCAAACCCATCATCCTGACTGATCGGATGAATGGCACTGTGTCTACAACAAGCTGAAACTTCACTGTGCATGTGAAGAAAACGTTTGAGGAGAACTGAACAGTTGGAGTTTGACATTTGCCACCTGTGGAGTAAAATGGCAAGAAGAGACAGTGGAACACAGGACAAAGCTGAAGGATAACTGCCGGCTGTGGACTGTTAAAGTGGGAGAGGACAACAGAGTGAGATGACAATAGAGTGAGAGTGGTGAGAACACAAATTTTGTTATTTAATGTGGGAAATTAAAATTTGGGGTAAAAAAAAAAAAACCTGGGAAAAGAAAACTGACTGCTTAAGTTGGAAAATTGAGACGGAGTCTGAAACATTGCGAAAATAGAAACATATACAAAATCACACACACACAAGCAGAACCTGCATTAACCCTACTAACAATTCCAAACACAAAATGACTCATGAAGACTCATAGCACATTAGTTAAGAAATGATTAAATAATAGCAGAGAAATGTGTAGGAAAGGCAGCTTTAAGAACATGCTCTGCTGGAGATGCAGCTCCACAGACATGCATTAGACCTGCCTAATAACACAAACACATGTAATGAAAATTAGCTTGTTATCTTTCATCAGTGTTAAAATAGTGTCAATTTAGCAGACACTTGTTATCAAATGCTGAATTTATCCTAAAGAAAAAAATTGACTCTCTAGGTTGCAGGACAACAATTTAACCTTTGTGGGAAAAAAGATTCTGGTTTGACCAACCAGTGATCAGACAATAAATTTAGTTGTTGATATAGTAAATTGGGAGAAGCTTCCTGCTTGATTGAGGCAGCATAAGTAATTTACTGTATGAGGGAAATTGTCTTTTGTGATACTATTTTGAACATGCATTTTTGTCGTCCTGTCATCCTAGTGGGTTAATAGCTGATATGCAAATTAGTTGATCGTTCTTAGATTAATGACAGGTGATTGAATTCTAGCACGAGTGAATGGGATGTATTGGAGTTTGTTGTGTGTTGAGTAGAGACTCTAAAACACTGAGTTTCCTGCTTTGATGTGCGAGTGAATCCTGTATTTAGATACACAACTCTGAATACGTCAGAACAAACGTCTTTTGTGAAGTGCATGACAGCATGTCACATGTTTTATGATGAAGGGAAAAGGAAAATTGAATAAAATAGATCTGTGGCCTAAATGAGTGAAGAGCACAGACCTGGTAATTAAACTCATAGCTAATAAGACATTAGGGTTATGTTGTGTGTTGTGTAGCTGATGGTTGGTTTGGAGTGAATCTAGCTGATGATTTTTCTTTTGTTGTGAAGTTGAGCCTGCCGATTAGTATGATGGTATGATAAACCATGCTAATGGTATGATTTACCCTCCTGAGATGAGGAGTTTGTGTCATGACTTAACAAGGCCTTTTTATTTTGATACTTTCACAGTGCACTGAAAGTTTTGTTTGATAATCTCTGTTCTTTAAGCAGATCTGCACGTCGGGAATTAAAAGCGCTACACGTCGTCGAGAAAATTGTGCCAAGTGAGTTCTCCACATTTAAATGGGTTCTGGAGAAAGCCACTTATTGGGACAATTATTAAATGACAGTCCCAGTCCAAAAGGATTCAGCGATGTAATCCAAACTAAAGTTCTTCATTTTCTTTTGAAATGACGTCATTTTGCTGAGAGTGGAAACTAAATGCGACGATAGGTTCCACTATCAGCAAAGAAAGAAAGAATGAATGCATGAATGAGTGAGTGAAAGGAAAACAAAACTAACTGACTGGTAAAAGCTGACAAAAGCTGACAAGACTTTACTGATGTAACACGACTGTGTGAAGTTGACCCCCGCCTGGCAGGGGTGCAGATGAGTCTGTGTGTGCTTCCCTTTACAGGAGCAGAAAGATGACAGCAACACTCGAGGTTGCGTGATGATTTAACATTTTAAATGCCATTTTCTGTGTCTGTGAATTTACTATGTGTGTGTCATTCACTAGCTTGTGTGCTCACAGAGATAACTGTGACAAAGTATGCATACGCCTGCGCAAGCGCTAACATTTGCATTTTCGTTTTTACAGCATTACGGTTCTTCATGTGTTTGATCATGTGATTTATAGGAATACTGGCTAATGTTTCTCTACTACAAGATTTCTGGGTTTATGTGTGAAGAAAACTGTAGTTACAGGCTATATGTTGATGGAGAAATTAATATAGTTTGAGACATACTGTGATGAGACCAGTGTTACTTTTTCCACAGCGAGTGTTAACTTTATGGTGTTTTATGGCACCTCTGGAATGTGGATGGCCGACGCCTGCCCACCAGGACAGTCAATGTGTATTGCTAATGTTTGTTTTTCTGAGACTGTGTTTAGAAGATTCAGCTGAAGCGGACAAGTGACATGAGTAAAACAAATAAGAGATTACGGTATTTACGGAATAGTTTATTATGGGCTCATTTGCTGGCCACTTTTGAACCCATAATAATAATAATATATGAGTGGAGTGACTTTGCTTAAGAGAAGTCACTGATTACATTAATGTTAACAGAGTACATGGGATAATCCATGTCTGAGGTGAATTAGGGTAATAGTTGTAGTTACTGATTTGAGAAAACCAGCACATGACACTTGTCTTGCTGATGTTGAATGCTTATTACTCTTATGATACAATTGTTTACAGGTATGAAGTTTGATTTCACTTCCAGATTTTGCTTTCCAGGCCATGATGGTGTGTATGCAGGCTCCTGGGAGAGCCAGGTGTTAAGCAAACTTAATATGCAAGACACACTAACATCTTTTATTGCAGGGTTACGGAGCTACTCCAGAGGAGATGCCCTGATGTTGCCTGGGACATGATCTAGCTAATCTTTTTCTTTAAGACAGGGATCCAGGTTTGGTGAGTTGACGCATGGGAATGTCCATGCGTCAAGAGGTGGAGTGCAAGGATTAACATTAAACAATGTTTACTATTATTGTTGCAGTGATTTGTGTGATTAGCCGTTTATTTACAAGTATTAAACCTATGCAAGTGGTGCATCCATGTTCAGATGAGGCTTTGATGGCCTATAAGTGAAGTTCACTGAACTAAAGAATGTGGTTTGATGATTGTTGACATGCTCTCCACATAGAAGTCTTTCTGAAATACAGGTGCAGCAGTGAGAAGCGAGAAACATTCCAGGCATAGCCCAGGCAGTGGTTGAGGTCAAAGGTCAAGCTGGTTGGGGCCCATCATGAGATCAGACCTTGGAGCCACAGCAAGGACCATGAAACTGCCTGCAAAATAGAGGAGAGGATCGTCCACAAGATGGGAGCTGAGGCCAGGAGAGAGGCTTCAGGAGGATCAGAGATCATCTTCAGCACAGCAGACATCACACAGAGAGCTGTGCTACTGAGCTTCCAGGAGATTTTAAATAAAATGAAAGATTCAATATTGACGCTGAGGAAGACAACTAAGGTGTACGACGTGCTCTGCCTTAAACCTTCAGCAGCGTTGGAACATGAAAACTCGTGGGATGAGGGGAGCGTGCCAAGCTCCATCGACAGCGCAGAAGGAGTTCGAGGATGACATCATGATTCTGTGAAAGCACAGGAACCAGAAGCTATGGTGGTGATGACAGCAGTTTCCTATGAACATCACCTAATGCTGTGTCACTATACTGTGCATACGATGACACTCTGAAGGCTGCTGGGATCATAACAGCAGTAAGACAACGGAACCCAGCACCCTTTCCACAGAGGTGTTTCTCTGCAGAGCGTGGACAATTAAGGAGTCATAAATATCCCCCTCACAGGACGAAGGCTTGAATGAGGTGATGGGGGTTGGTGGAGGCCATAAAACTAGAGTGCTGAGAGGTCTGCAGCTTTGGAAATAGCTGAGACCCATGTTGACAAACAACAACACTAACTGGTATGTTTGAATGTTTATTCTACATACATTTGGACTCTGGTCCTATGGACAATGGAACAACTGGAAGAGACATTTATGACGCCCAGCAGAACTCAAACCACTCTGCAGAGAGACATGTGATTTGCACACCCGGAGGAAGCATCACCAAGCTGAGATGTTTTTGAAAATGTTACTTTCTTAGTTTCACTATTAAATTAACAATTTCTTTGGTTGCTCGTAAGATGCAGTTTGCCATGAGATGAGCTCAATGAATGGGATAACTGCTAATACATTTATTAAACTGTGTAACTTTTACAGTAATTTAGGGTGATTTGACATATGCTGAGTATAAAAATGTTTGCATTGAAACTGTCTGACATGAGGTATTCTATGACTGGGAACTTTTCAAGCATAAAGGTCAAAAAGGGGGGAATGTTAGGTTTTGTATTGTTGATTGTCATTTATGCTTAGAAATATTTAACCATAGATGCTTAGAGGTGTATAATCAATTGTGTAGTGATAAGTTGTGTGATCTTTAACAGGCTACAGAGGCTTGGTGTGCATTCCACACCTACATCCTGGGAGCATGAGAGAGGTCATACCTTCTCTTATTGTTTTATGGTAGGATTAACGTAGTTACGTCTGTTTTAGTCTAAGTGCTTTTTGTGTATAAATGAACTGCTGGACTTCCTTACTGTGTTATCTAGGATGAGGGGGGGTCTACCCTCTTCCTGACCAAGGATGTTTGCTTGTGTGCTTTTATGACCCTTTGATCAGCAGTACCCCCCCCCCCCACACACACACACACACACACACACACAGGCAAGGTACTCTTTGTGTGTATGTAGACGTCACATGTTAATGAACCTATGCATATTCATGTAACCTCAATAAAAGGACAGTGGTACGGGAGAACGGACGAGAGCAACTGGGGTCAAGTGGAGGAACGGCACTCTGTCCGGTCTCTCCCGTGCACGAGTAACATGAAGAACTTTGCCTATTTGTGTCTTGCTTAGCAGTGTAATTATATTGTCTTCAACGTTCCAGCGGATGGGTTCAAGCTACAAACCTATCACTCTGTTTCCATTCAGCTGGTATAGGAGAGTCCCCAAAATTAAACAGAGATGGGTCAAGCATAGTAGAAGCTTTGGTGTTTGGGCCGGGGACATCAGTCACTATATCAGCTACATGCAGATGTGCAACCACAGTGCCCATGGGAATGGCAGTGTCTTTTAGTGACTGGTTGCGCATGAGCACCAGAAACTTGTCTCTATCAAGCATCTTGGAGAACAGTACGGTTGGCTGCACAAGCACACTTGGGGGAAAAGCATGTGAAGCTGCCCGTTCTGTGATGAGGATGCTGTCTCCAATAGTTTGGATGTCTTTGACTTTACAGACAGCTATATATTCTTTCCCAGCTGGAATGACCAGTGGGCCAGGACCAGTCCACTTAACGTTAGCTACTGGACTGTCATCATCCTTGGCAGACTCAGACATAATAGTCGGTAGGTTCTGAGGCTGCTGAACATTCACTTTGGCAGAGCAAACATTCCCCACCCTCACTTTCTTTCCAGTTGCAGAAATGGGTCTGATTTTATGAACATTGGTGCCCACCAAGACAGGTATGGTATCTGAGCACCGAGGGTCTGGGCACACCAAAGCGAGGACTGGGATAGTCTCAACTTTCTCTCGTGTTTCCTCAGGGAATTCCAATTCAATTTGAATGTACCCCTTGTAAGGATAGCTGGTCTCTGATTCACTTAGGCCCCAAATATCTAGGCCCGTAACAGAGCGTAAAGGCACATGAGACAAGTGTTTTGAATACCAGCTATCAAAAATGATGGTCACCTGAGAGCCACTGTCTAAGAGAGCAGTGCAAGGTACACCATCCACCTTCACACCGGCTGTGGAGGGTGGCCCTACCAGTCCTTCAGGGAAACTAGGCATCCTGACATTGACAACACTCCGGTTAACACCTACATTGGTGGTGGTTGGTTCTTTGGCAGGACTGGGAGTTTTATTACTTTCTCCCTGCTTCCGTTGAGCCTGAATGAATTTCTGTATCACTTTAGGGTAGTTTTCTGGAGCCTTACACTTGGTAGAGATGTGCCCATCCTCCCCGCAGCGATAACAGAAAAAGTGACTGGGATCTCTGAGTGTTCTTGCTCCCCGCTGAAGGTGCGTGGGAGAACCATGGTGCCTGGGCGAGGGCACCGCAACCCCTGTGCTGGGGTTGACTGACATGACAGAGATCTGCTTTCTTAGCTTCACCACTTCTTTCTTTAATGCTTGGAAGTTTTTGTCTTCTCCCAAGCCGTCTGCTTCCACATTCTCTGTGGATGCTGCCCCAGGTGAATGGACACCTGGCACCCCGGCAGCAGTGGTGAGATCACTGACTTGGGTTTTCAGACCTTGTATCTCAAGTCTGAGATTTTCCACGTGTGCCCCTGTGGGTACAGTAGCGCTTTTGACATGCACGACTTTGTTGAGGTTAAGTCTGCGCCGAGAAGCTTCATGCTCCTCTTCAATGCGGACCTCATTTAACAGCTCCAGAAAGGTAGGGGGATTATTTTTTCGTTCCCTTAAACGCAAACTTAACAGCATCAGGTCAGACCCTGTTGCACCTTTAATGAGCTGATCAAGACGTGCTTTGTCAATGAGGGCAGGAGACAGACCTCCCTTTTTAACCACCTTGCTCAGAGATCTCTCCATTCTTCTCAGAAACTCAGAAAGTTTCTCCCCTCTGGGTTGACATAGCATTCGGAAGGCAAAATAGAGTTCCTCTCCTGTTTCTGGTGTGTCAAAAGTATTCTCAATCACATCAATGTATTCTTGAGGTGTTGCTTCAGGGTTATTAAATCGTACAGCCTGTAAAATCTCCAACGCGGGACCCTTTACACTTTCCATTATCCTGATTTTCTTCTCTCTGTCAGGCCGATCATATTCCTCTATCATCAGTCGAGCCTGTAGTATCCAGTTCTCCAACTGCTCCTCTCCTGGGGGTGTGGGAACAACCCCTGAGAAGGTGCGCAACCTCCTGTAGCTGCTATTGTCACTGGCAGGCTTAGAGGTATTTTGCAGAAGGTCTCCAACAGCTCTGATGATTGCTTCAGGAGTGGAGGCCTGAAGTGTGGCGGCAGGTCCCAAATCAGTTTGAGATGCCTGCCAGTCATCTGCAACCAGCTGGTCAACTGAACCATCCTCCTCCTCTAAGTGGCCGATGATTCTCCAGGGTGAATTGCTGCCATCAGCTAGAATGTCCAGAGGAATGGCTTTAGTATTTACCTTTTCTCTGCATTCACACAGTACGGTCAAACACTTGCTCTGAGGATCATACATACGTCCTCTAACCTTCACACGTCCAAGAACTTTAATGAATTGCAGAGTTCTTTCTATGACTTCAATCTCTGTGTCCTCGGGAACATCTTTAAGTAGTATGGCATGCAAAGGGTTAAGGCCTTCTCCTTTACACCAGTGCCGTAACTGAGCCATTTCTTGGTGCTGGGTGTGTGTGAATCTTACTGTATGTGTATAGTGTAACACAATACCAAACACAAACTGATATTGCTCTGCTGTAACTTACTATAATTTCAAATCACTCTCTCTTTAAGGGTTGTCTGGGTCACAAGTTAATACTAATTACTACCAGTCTTTATCCCAGTGGTGCCTCGATTTTATGTAGCACCCCACCCGTGATACTGAGTCAAAATCCACTTACCTCAGTTTGGACCCCCTAGGCGGGGTGTTAGGTTCGTTACAGCCTAGATACCACAAAAGGTTCTGGTATAGACAGGAATCAGGGAAACTATCAGTAAGCCTTTGCCTGCAAGTTAGACTTAACCAGTAGTAAAAGAATCAACCCCAGACAACTCTTTAACACAAACCAAACGTTTACTGAATGTAAGGGCAGGAAAAAGTAACGTACAACACACCCTTTTCTTAACTCAACTCAAATGATATCCAGCTTCATAAACAAATGAAACATGCTGTGTAAATGAAATATTTCCCTTTGAAATTATGTTAAACAACACAAATTATGTTATCACCTCTTGGTAAGTGACTCACGAATGTACACTCAAAAATATGCTATATAATCCACTAGATACACAATATTCACACATGGGCCCCACACACACTCACATTCACACTTGTTGCAGGCCTGTTTGCTGCTCACGCCGGACGATGGAGAAAAATCCTCTTCTCCCCAGTAAGAGCACGAAAGTCCAACTTACAGTTCAGTTGCTCGGTAGGTTTCCGTTCGCCAGTCCCAAACTAAATCCACTCTCCGCTCTCCCTGCGGACCGGATGCTGTCTCTGCTACAGCGCGTTAGCCAGTCACTGTCCAGCTCTCCGACAGTCCATAGCGGCTGCCTCCGTGGCGCAGCCAAGCAGTCCGCGCTAGCCCTTAGCCTCGGCGGTCGTAGCTGGAAACACAGTTTTTCACGGTGGTGCGACCGTTGAAACACAAAGTCATTTCACCCACACTCTGTTGCGAAGCTCTCCCCCTGTTAGCTTTCTAGTCATACACTCTTTTGTGCTAGGTAACTTCAGTAAAACTAGCTGAGTCTCTCTCTTTGGTTCAGCTAACCTCGTGCATCTCTCCATGCCGTTCTCCTCTCTTCCTCCATTACAACAGATACACAGGTCCCGTTTCATGCTACCTTCACGGGCCTCCAGAAAATTAGAACTCTGAACAATACTTTAACTCTCTTCAGAGTTACATACCATAAAATAATACTTTATGATTAACATAACAGGTTCATTGCTCTAATTACCTGTATTTACCTTGTGACATATTACAGGGCAAATTACATTCAGGGTACAGTTACATCACATAAAATTAACTGTGAACACCTTATGTTACTGTGGCGTTTAAGTCCATGGGAATTACGAGTATCTACTCCCAAATTCCCATCCGGGCTACATTAGCAAAAACTAATTTAAGCTGGTGTCGAGGAAAGTTACCTAACTGAAGTGCCTACGTCTGAATGTCATGATGCACCTCACTAGCAGCAGTGAGGTTAGCACCTGTTAACAGCAGCTCTCCTTATTGATCCTTGTACTTATTAAGGCTAGGTAATTACTTTAGTGGTCAGGAAAACAGGCCCCAGGAATCTGAAGAGTTTGAATATGGATACGTTTAGGTCATCTTGTGAATACTGTGCAGTTAGTTTTATCTAGTTTATATTTGATGAGCCATTTTGGAAATATGGAAAAAAGGTTTACTGTAGATTTACAGATCTACTGCCAGATTAATGGAAGAGCCGGTGGCATACAAAATTGTGTAATCTGCATAAAAATGTACATTACAGTTTTGTGTGAAAGAGACAACATAGTTTGTGTGAATGGTGAATAAAAGAGGTCCAAGAAACCCCGAAGCTTTCAGACAATCAGGAAAAGGGACTGTGCATCTAAACTGACTGATAACCATTTTTTGACTAAAATTCCCCGATTCAGTGAATCAAATACTTAATCAGTCTATGAAGAGTGCAGTGCAGTATTAGGAATAGTACTAGTACTATCAAGGGGTTCAATAATATCACTGAGTGTATACACTGCAGGTTTACAAATTCCGACCAAACAATCCAATTTGATGCTGTTTGAGATGCAGTTTCAGTTAACCATTTATTAGGGACACTAAACTTTTGCTATGGGATCCAAGGATATCTTTGAGTAGGGAAATTAAAAAGAAAATAGTTTGCCTGCCCGACGAGAATCTGGAATGTGTCGGCTACAAAGTGATGGACTAATGATGAAAGATGGAATTTTTATTTTTTATGAGTTAGAGCCTAATAACTTGTTATAAAGCAATCTTACATCTAGTCAAAGTGGTATTTTAGATGGAAGGAATTTTTCATTAATTATCCAGATAACAGCTAAATTCTGTTGCAAACAAGCTCATCATTAACATAGCTGAGAGAAGTGAGACCTTTCTGAGATGTAAGAGCTGAACCACTGTAGACTGTTGCCTTGACAATTTATTGAGTTGATGAGTGTGCTGAAAGTTATTCAGTACAATAATTTTCTCATTTTAATTTTACCTAACCCCATTTTGTAAGTATTTATTGAATTATGCATATTCTTCAAATTAAACTGAACAAAAAATCTGAACTTCCTTTTAAAAGATGATTTCATTGCTGTGCCTGCCATAATTAATGCACCATGGAGCTACACGAGTCATCTGCACTGTTTCTCCCACAATACTACAAGTAATTCTTTTCATTTCATTGAAATTTCCCTCATTTGTAGCAAAACAGACAAACTGAGAAACTCCAAATGATCACAGCACTATCCCTCAAGAATAAAAACGTGAACCAAATGCTTTGTTCAGATTTCAAAGGCTTTGAAAACAAGCCTTGAAATAATATATTCAATGATGATCATCATAGTTATTACTGTCAAAGTCAAGAATTATCAAATGCACCATGCAGTATCTTAGATAAAATGCTATAAGCCATCAGTGAACAAGGATTACATGTTAACAGCTCATGTTGTTTGAGTTGACAGTGTTGAGTCAGCCTTAGAAGGATGAAAAGGAGGAAGAAGCAGGGAAGCAGGGACAACTCCTCAGGGGATTTGCTCTGTGGGTCAATATACTGATGACTCTTGAGACTGTTTCGTGGCTAGAGAGAGCGAGACTTGTATGTTTATGTAACTATATGAGAAAGAGATGGGGCTGGGGTGTGTAGGGGGTCGCTCTCCCTAAGAGAGAAATAAACAACAAGAAATGGACAGATTTATGTTCATTTCCCCTTCACTCTCCTTCCATATGAAGAGTACATGAATAATAAATGTTTAGCCAACATAAACCTGACTCCCAGTGTTGCATCAGATGATGGATTGGTCCGACTGGGGCGTGCCCTTCCTTTGAACATTGTTGCTCTTTGATTTAATCTGGCAGCTGGGGATGTGTTGGAACACAGAGAGGTATAGCCTTTCATTGTTCTACACCACTGCTTCTCAAACCACTTTGAGGCATCAAGGGACGTGCGTGCAGGTTGTCATTCCAACCAAACACTTCAACACTAATTAAAATACTTTGAACCACAGAGGAAAACTCTGAAATCACCTGCTGAAGTGTTTGGCTGGAACAAAATCTAAAGGACACATGGGCCTTGTTGTACACACATGGCATGACAAACCACAGCTAACAGTTTGTTCCAAAATGTGCAACCAGGCAGAATTACATTCAGCTCTGCCCACACACAATGATCTTCTTTCTAGCCCTAGAGATAAAGTAATTGGATGGTTAATAAGTCATGGGAATATGCGAACCAGCCTGAGACAACTCTGTTTCGGAAAATGTTCAGTAAATATCTAAAAAGAAACATATTTGCTACCAGAATTATCAGAATGGTGTTCATTCATGCACTCATTGCTAATTGTAGCATGTGTTTTCTCTTATTTAACTCTTAGGAGCCAGTAGGGTAGATTTGTGTACAAAGCACATGACTCTGACAGCAGAGGTCACAGTTACAAGCCTAAATCAATATTTTGATTAAATGTCAGTAAAGGACTCAGCAGATTGTCTGATTTTTTAGACATTTAAACAAGTCCATGTGCTTTACTTAAACCTAGCCAAGTGCTGACAGTCTATCGAGCACAAAACTATAACACTGTCATAATGTTTCTTTTAAAACGCATGTGATTTTGCATTTTTGATGTTTACAGAATGGGTTGCTTGAGGAATTATTCATTTAAAGTAATAACATTTGCAAACAAGCATTATCTTATTTAAGGTTCCATTCATGTAGGACCAGAGACCATTCAGTGACTACTTTTCTCTTTGCCCAAACCAAGAGATAGAGATATATATATATATATATATATATATATATATATATATATATATATATATATATGTATGTATGTATGTATTAATTTAGCCAGCCAAATGAAATCAGTGCGTTAAAATGCTGAGTGGATTTTCATGCAGTCTGCACCACACGGGCAACCACTTTGGAATGTGCCAAGCTTTCTTCCTGTTGCTTTATAATGGTTTTTAAAACATGACCCTCAAAATGATTTCTCACTGGGAAAATGTCACATATTGATATGCTCGCTGCAGAACTTGAAATTGAATATGTTTTAACTCCAGCTAAGGTGTGCTTTTTGTTAGACTCACCCTCTGGTTGAATGAACAGCTAACAAAAATGCTCTTGAAAGAGCCACGAGAAATGTTCATGCAGTCTGCTGTTTTCAGTATTAGTTGTAGTAATATTAAAGAACCGTTCTTTTTTCTCTATCTTTCTGCAGCTGTCTACACTTGGTGTTACCGTACATTCAACAATTTTTCTTTCAAAATATAGCTTCTTTTTTTAGGTATCAGTGGGGGTTTTTTTGTTCAAAATTGCAAACATTGTTCACAATTTCCAGCAAAGCTTTCTGCAGAAATTTCACAAACATTTTGTGACACAAATATCTCAGCCAGTCACATACCAGTAGCTTATTGCATTTAGGCATACAGACAGGATGAAAAAGACCTGTTGAAGTTACAAACTGAGCATCAGAAAGGAGAACAAAGGTGATTTAAGTGACTGAATGTGGGATGGTTGCTGGTGCCAAGCGGGCTGGTCTCAGTATTTCAGAAACTGCTGATCTGCTTGGTTTTTACCACACAACCATCTCTAGGGTTTACAGAGAATGATCCAAAAAAAGAGAAAATATTCATTCTCTGGGTAAAAATGCCTTGTTGATGCCAGAGGTCAGAGGAGAATGGCCAAACTGCCTGTTAGGACGGTAACAGTAACTTCAACAACCACTTACTACATTGAAGTAATGCAGAAGAACATCTCTGAACTTTGATGCATCTGGGCTAAAACAGCAGAACACCACACCAGCTGACACTCCTGTCAGCTACGATTGGACAGTAGCTTGAAAAAATGTTGCCTGGTTACCTGTTAGTCTCGATTTCTGCTGCACCATTTGGATGCAGAATTTGGCATAAACAACCTGAAAGCATAGTGTTTACACCAAAATTCTATCGGCTCATTTTCAATTCATTTTTTGTTATTTATTTCTCAACAGTACAAGCTGCTGGTGGTGTAATGCTGTGGAGGCTGCTTTCCTGGCACGTTTTCAGGCCCTTAGTCCTAAGTTAGGATCGCTCAAATACCACAGCCTACCTGAGTATTGTTGCTGACTGTGTCCATACTTTTATTGTGTACACATATTCTGATGAGTGCCTCCACCAGGATAATAAATGGTGTCACAATTTTGTCACAAGTTTCTTGTAGATGAAACCTTTGGGATATGATGGAACAGCAAGTTGCCATCATGGATCAATGTAACAAAGAGTTATTTCAGTTCTGAAGACCAAAGGGGGACTAAGCTGCTACTAATAAGCTGTACTCAAGAAAATGGTCGATAGCTGGAGAGCATTTAGTCAAACTTGATATACTCTCACTCTGTCATCCTCCTTTTCACCTAACACACAATGAAAATCTATGCTTCTTTTTACTTATTTCCTGTCATGACACTGAAATTTAGTCATGACAACAGAACCAGTATTGTAAATTTTGATGTCTTTTGCTGTTGTTAGGAAGAAATTGTGTTGTTAAAGGTAGCTGAATATCTTTCCTGTTACTCTGTTGAAGCTTTCAGTTGAAACCAAGTAAAATCATCTCTATTCCATTTTGTCAGGTGGAAGTGAGAGCGCCTCAGCAGGATATGATAAATGACAATGTTCTGATTTAGTTCTTTCTGAATAGCTTTTGTTGTTCAACTCTATTCTGCTGTTTTATGGCCTTCATTTCACCCACATGTATTTCTAATAAGTCTGGTATTTGCAGGTCATACTCTAGTGGTTCTTGGATTTATAGCTGCAAGTTGCAGCCTCGTGACATTTTATTAGATCATAGCAAGAATACATTCCTGAGGCTCGTTTAAAGGCATCTGTCTTTTGTATTTATGATTTCGGCATGCAAATCTAAGAATCGAAGCTCTGGTGAAATTGAATCTTTGCCTGTGAGACAGATGTGTGACTCCAGAGATGATAGTTGTAACCACTTAACTATGTGAACAGATGATGCTCCTCTAGTGTTTGTCAGATGAGGAGACACAGGTGTTTACTTTCCCTAAAAATGTTACAGAGGAAATGTTGGGCAAATATTTTATCCCTCATATTAAAGACATAATCTGAGCATCTAATTACATCCTGATCTTTGCCTGTGTGTGCAACTCTAAGACTCTTACCAGTTCGAAAATAAAGATTCATCACACACAACTTTAGATTATCTGCTCTCTCATCACAAACACAGATTTGAAAATACACTTGAATGGCACACTACACAATACTATTAAGGTCTTGCCAGAGGCAGCTACACATCACCTTAAGCTTTCTCTGTCACATACACGTTCATCTCTTCATTTTTGTCAGCTGCTTTCTCTCTCATAGACTCCAGATCTATGTGTCTCTCTGACACCCTTCCTAATACATTTTTTCTCTTTGTCTGTGGGGTACGATGGCCACTTTTCCTCTGTCTTTTACGTGAACTGTCTGTCAAATTGTTGTCATTTCTCAAGAGTCTCTGTGGCCTTTTTCCACTTAAAAATGAGGGATGGTCTGTTGTGAGAGTAGGTTTTAAATTATCGGGACACTCATTTTAAAAGACTCGCAGTGTCTTATCTGTGTTGAATACAGAAACACTGATCAAGGGCGGTATCTGATTGACCTTGTGATTATCACCAGTGGCTAAACAGGGACAAATATGAAAGGAAAGATTAAGAATAACTGAAGGAGGGTTCTGTTTTTTGTTAGACTAATTGCTGGTTTACAAATACAAATATTCAATGTTGTTTTATGTTTAAATGATACAGTTTGGTTTCAGGGCCTCGTAAATAGAATTACTAATTACCGGTAATCCAGATTTACAGAAAGGAGCTCAGTGACTGTTCACTTTTCCTCTTTTAATTCACAGTTAAAAATTGTTCAACTAATTCAAAACCCAAAACATGCAATATTGCCTGAATTACAAATCAATCTACACATCAAACTAAATGAATTTTCTTTTTTTTGCTGAATGACAAGACAACCAACCGCCTCATATCTGTATGGGTAATCGATAACTACGTAATTTCTTGGTGTTGGGATTTTGTTGTATGCATTTAAACAAGGAAAAGACAGTCACCAGTCTGAAATGAGGGTGTTAGGTTGTTGTGTTTTAAATCGCCTACTGTTCCAGTTTAGACATCCTGTTACTTCAAAAATGTGAACAAAAGTATTTTAATTAGAGAACAATTGTTCACCTGTTGAAATGCTAATTAGTCTTGGTCTCTAATGGGAATAATGGTTTACTAAAATTATCTTATTAATTGTGATTATTACTGAATACAACAGCTTTCCAAATATCTAAAAAGACAACATGCCAACAAAAAGCAAAAGATCCTCAGAACCACACTGATGATAAGGATGAACGCTGACCTCAGCCAAGCAGCCCAACTTGGTTTTTACAGGAAACAAAGGGAGATACAGAAAGACTGCGGTATAGTTAACAATGAAGGAAACAATGTCCATTTCTAGAGCAGATCCAGACTCACAATGAAACATTACTATGAAGTGATCTTTGGGCAGGTAAAGTATAATAATAAAGTAATCAAATCAAAATGTATTTCTATAGCACATAATAGAAACAACGACCATAGTGCTTCACAGTCAGACAGAGTAAAAGCATGAGACAATTAAAACAAAACAATAAGAAAAAACAGGGCAGGAAGTAATAGGTGACAACACAAGACAGATAATAATCAACTAGTTAGAACCAAAAGCCAAAGTAAAAAAAATATTGGTTTTAAGACGCGATTTAAAAGACTGGAAAGACTCGGAGCAACGAATATGAGCAGGGAGGTTATTCCAGAGTCTAGGTGCTACAGTTGCAAAGGCCCGGTCACCTCTGGACTTCAGCCGAGGGGTGTCTAGGTTGTGTTAGTAGCATCTGATTGGAAGATCTTAGTGCTCTATTGGGATTGTACAAATGAAGTAATAAGTAGTAATAAAGCAAAAGTCTTGAGCCACTCCTCATTTCTTTATATTTTGCTTTCAAAAAAACCAGCCTTTTTTAATGTTTAAAGTGGTCTTGAGCAATAGTTTTTCAGGCTTTCTTACGGTTTTTAAAAGGTTTTTTGGTCATTGGCTGCTTTTTCATTTTTCAGTCCAGTCCTTACTGGACTAAAAGTTAAGTCCAGTGACACTGAGGCCTACCCAGGAATCATTTAAGCATAAAAAGTCACCTAAATGAAGGGATGAATACACATAACGAACAACTAAGCAAAAAACCAATTTTAAATTGAATATTTGTGCACTTTGTTACTAGCAGCGTGTTTCAAAACCGTATCATTTTTTTTTTTTCATTTCTTTAGTTGAATATACAAGAATGGCCAAAAATAACAGTTTGATAGCCATAGAACAGTATTTTGCACCACAAGATTACTACCAAAAAGCTCTTAGCTGAACATTTGACATATCTCAGCATGGTGTGTCCTTGAAGAAGAACAGTATCTGAACATGCTGAAATATAAACAGGGAAAAATACAGTACAAGCCTGAAAAAAAGACCTGAGAGATACATCTGGCCCTTCAGTTGATCCACCTACTATTCTCTGAAGCCTCATCAGAGATGGTTTCAGTGGAAGGGTGGCTGTCAAGAAACCAAAGCCACTCTTGGGAAAAGAAAACATGGAAAAAGGGTCGAGGTATACCAAATTATACATGAAGTGTACTGAAAATCATGCCAACAGGTGTCTAGGAATAATGAATCCTAGTTTACAATTTTTTGTTTAGGCATCGTCAATACACATGGAGGAGGTCAGGAGAGAGGTATAACAATGAGGGTCTCTTTTGCACAGCGTGGTATATTACATTTAAAAAGTAATGGGAAAAATTTGACAAGTTACTTTTTCTTTTGATCAACAATGTCACACTAGTCTTGACAAACCAGGTTGTTATTGCATGTTAGGCAAAATTCAGATAATTGTTTTTAAAAAGGGGGAATTAATGCTGCAGAATGGAATAAAAACACATTCACAACCAAAATCTCCTACTGGGCCGAGATGGGAACACGAGTGATTGTACCAGCAGGGCCTCATTAGAGCACAATGTGAAAAAGAAAAGAATACATCAACACTCATTTCAAATGTACACCTTGAGGGCTTTTATTTAGATGAGCTGTTGTCTCCATCTCTTCAAAAGAGATTTAATCAACATTCTTATGATGTTTTTCAGATTTCTGTCTTGGCAAGTGTTCTTTTACATGTCTATAAAAGTTTGTTTTTGTGGTGCTTTCTCAAAGATACACCATACACAAAGTAGCATACGGTAACTACTGATGTTTTCTATATGCATGCCTATGCGTACACCACAGGTTTCATTAAAAACAAGTTTTAGCCCTGAGGTAGAAGTCACAGATCTGCTTTATTTGAACTGGCTGTCGGATTGTGATTAATTAGCAAACACAGTGATGAGACGTTTGACATACAATTACAACATCATCAGTTAAATTACTGTAAACGAAGTGGCAGATAGAAAACAAATGAGACACAGAGATTGAATTCTGTTTGACCTAGAGGGCCAAACAAACTGTTACAGGAACCAAATCTCCAAATAGACATTTTTGTGCAGCGGTTCAGCTGCTGGTGCCAGGCTGTGACTTGGCAACCTTGTACAAGGGTCAATGACAGAGCACAGTGATGATGTTTGAGGCAAGGTCAAGTGGTTTTCAAACAAATCCATCATCTGACGCAATAGCAAAAAGGGCAATTTAAGCTTTGTGTGCATTTATTATTCATGAGTGGGTGAGAGGAAGTGTGCACGTTTCACAAGTAGAGGACAAATGAATATAAACATCACCATCCCTCCCTCTCCTCTTACCGCTGCCTCGGAGGGGATTTTATCCTTGGATCAGTCTCAAACATGCATCAATATATTGACTGGGATAATGCATTGAACTCCTGCAGGACTCCTTTTCCTTCCCTCTATCTCTCGACAGCATGTGGAAGATTGAAGCCATCCTCTTTCTCATTCAAGAGAAACTGCACTGGCATTAAGATGTTTCAATCTATGAGCTTTGAAGACAAGTAGCAATGAGACCATGCAGCTAATGAGGATTTGCAAAAATATCAAACAAGCTTTAAAATAGCCGACACTCTTTTAAATTTTTTTTAAATTAAATTAATCAATTCTCCAGAAATTATTAGATATGCATGGACCAAACTGTGCTTTGTGACCACTGGGGCCCAAAATCCAATGGGAATTGAGATGCAGCCTGTGAATTTTGCTCCCAATTCTTTATCTTTACTCTCAGTGTGGGTTTTTCCATTACCAAGAAGAAGTGGGAGCAGCCAACCCCAGACACTCTCCCAATGGCTTAGCTCAGTTGGCTGGAATGATAAATTTCCACAGCTCCACTCCTTTCAGTGAACTCAGATGAACAAACACTGTCTATGTTTAATTTGGAAGTCACCTAACCACAAAATATGCTTAACACAAAACGTCTCTTCAATTACAAATTAGCAAAAACAGGGCAGCAGTCAGTTACAGATCACTGTTGATCTCATTTCAAGTTGGCACTGACAGAATAGTGGCTCTACAGAAGAGGTGGGGGTAAATTCGGTCAAAAAAACAGACAAAAGATTACTGATGAACACAGAGACTTCTTTTACTGTACTTTTACACACCTTTCTGTGCTTCCTGCTGATGCTTTGATCCAGCTAACCTCAATTAAATGTTCTACATCTGCCACCATGCTGTGCCACCCACTTCAGTGCCATCATTTCTACCACAGAAGCAGAAAACTGGGCAGTCTGGTTCCTGGAAAGAAAGTGGTTTGGCTTGGGTTTCCTGAGAGAGTTTCTCTTTTTTGCTTTTCTGCGTGTTTATTTTTAAAACTTCACAATTATTACTTAAGTTCCAGATGTCCTTTGCAGTTCGTACTTGCTATCTTACTATTTTTCTTCATAGTGAATTCCTTAACTTTTTTTACAACATCTGCCATAGTGTGCTGCACTGTCTGCATCAGGTTTCAAACTTACTGTCAAGGTCCGACGGTCCTCACCGGTCGGCCTGCCCGTAATGTTGTCTTCTCGCTCCCTCTCCCCTCTCTCTCTCTGTTTGTTTACGTCCGTGGGGGGCGCGCGCTCCTGGGAGTGTCCCCGTGCTTCGCACCTGCTGCTAATCATCTGCCATCTTAGCTGGACTATTTAACAGAGCGATCGCCCTTCAGTCAGCGTTGGAGTATTAACAAAGCTCGGGACCGCGAGGAGAGAGGAGAGGAATTTCGAGGGCCAATCACCACCTGGGACGAGGGTTGTTCACTCTCTACTCGGGCACGGATGAAAAGAAGAGGAGAAAATCACCCGCTCACCTTTCATTGTACCTGGTTCAGCTGTTCACTGTTTTCACCACTTTGTAAATAAACCACACCTTTACCTGCAAGGAGCTCCGCTGTCGAGTCCACTCTTTCTCCGCCCCCTGACACTTTTCTCTTTGATTAAGGATATAGTTAGTGCTGGACCAGGTGACCCTGAACCCTTCCTTTTTTCTTCTTTTTTTTTTTTGCCTGTCCCGTTTGGCTCTTTTGCCATCAGAATTATTGTCTAAAGGCAAAGAAAGATGCCCAACAGATTTACTTTACCAAATTGACCATCCCAGCCTTGCCATAATGGTCCATTTGATTCACCTTTTATTGTTTATTTTATTTTCACTTGCTGAATACGGGACAGACTTGACTGGGGGAAAGAAGGGGAGAAAGAAAGAGGGAAAGAGAAACAGCTGAGAAGAGGGACGGGGGAGAAGGGCAAAAGACAAAAACCAACAGAACGGGCAGAAAAAAAAAAGCATATATCAATCACCTGGATCACCTGCTGAGAAAGAAAAAAGAAAACAAGCAGAAGAGAACAAGACTAATAGAATAAACAACATCACAATGATATATGGGAATATGACAGTAAATACTAAATATTAAACATTGTGCAGCACATAAGATCAACAGAACACAGTGTGCTTTGAGGTAGGAGCCAAAAAGGGTGTAGTTTGTGGGTGTGATCACCCGTGTGTACACCTGTGAGCATGGACGCGCTTGTTTTTTTTAAAAGGTTCCTTCATGTAATGATCTGCTAGAGGGTGTTGGGGGGGCCACAGCCCCGTCCACCAAGGCATGAAGCAGGTATGGAGGAGATCAAAACTCCAGACATCCAGAGGCCCCCGGAACACAAGAGACCAAGGAAGACCAACAGAGGGGCAGCCGCGCCACTGTCCCAGAAAGAGCTGAGGAGAGTCCCAGATGAGGGCTCATTCAGCAGCCGCGGAGCAGAAGCCAGGGGGAGTTGCAGTGACGCGCCCGTGAGCTCCGCCGGCAGCCAGCCGTGCCTGAGGCCTGAACCCTTCCTTAGTTAGGTGCTGCAATAGACTTGGGCTACTGGGGGCTTCCCATTCTTCCTCAACTCTTTTTACTCTCCCAATTATTGCATTTAAAAGGTTAAAACCAGTATTAATAAAAATTAAACTCCGACTCTCTCTTAATATGTGCCTTTTGTCCTGTCTCCCTCTACTCTCTTCTTCATTGCCTTCTGTAGTCTGATTCTGCCAGAGTTTCTTCCAGTTAAACATGAATTTTTCCTTCCTGCCAAGTGCCTCCTGATAGCAGTGTTGTCTTGTTGGGGATTCTCTCTCTATACTACATAAAGTGTATTGAGGCAACTGTTTTTGTGACTTGGTGGTATATAAAGAAAATAAATTGAACTGAATAACAGTGCATTGTTAGTTTATAGAAACCCACATTCAGCTGCTGTAGCTTTATGTTGTCACCAGGGGGCAGTATTAAAAGAAATCACAGTCTTCACTTCTTTTCCGGTTGTCCACCCAACATTTCGATGAGTAGACCTATGTCTAGTGTATTCACTGTTCTCCACTTGGTTGTTGGCTTTCATCCTGATGAAAACCAAAATCTGACCATAAATCCTCCATCATTCAGAATCAGGGGTAATCAGAGTAACTGTTACTACCTGGCTCTGCCCAGTTGATCAGTTGTGATAGAAAAAAAAGATGCTACCATTGTTCAGATGTTTTAAAAATTTGTGCAACAATTTGATGTTAAAAACTTTTCATAAATTCCATTACCTCAATTTAAATTCCAGTCCTCACTGTAACCCAAAGCAATGGGCCCAGCAAGTAAGCTTATTCTGAAATAGAGGTGCTTTTAGTATAAAACTCTTCTTAAACCAAATTTACTGACCATCAACAGAAAATCTGTGAGCCCATCAGCTGCTGTGATGATTTAGCCTCTGAAGGTAAAAGCTTATTTTCTGGGCTTTCAGGTAAAGCCAGCAGATATCTGTGCCAAGACTTCCTCTTATGTGTGACAATCATTGTTTATGAATGAAGAAAAAATGCTAAAGATGAGAGAGGAAATAAAATCCAATCTCTTTTATGCGTTCCACATTGACTGTTTATCTGCACCCAATCAAAACTTTCTCAAACTGTTGAGTGTCAAAGAACTTGGACTTTAAATGAAAAGCTGAAAGCTTTTTGAACTAAAATTTTGCCTCCTGCCTAAAGATTCTAGATGTTTGTATACAGATATTTGTTAACAGAGATTAATCAGCAGATAGCATTATTTAAACCTTTTGCGGTTCTCAAAGAAACTGTGTTGCCAAGCTAACGGATAGCTGGCAACTATGAAGATGTAACATGGAAAATAGGACAACATCTGAGTTACTATGAGACTGATATTTTATTTATTTATATATTTATTTTGTCTAAGCTAATCCTAACAGGCTTGCTACAGCACATTCCTGCATCTAATGTGTCTCTCACCCACAGAAGGAATAATTTGAAACCTGCATTAATTTCTGCTTAGACAGCACACAAACCAATCCCCAAATGTCTGAAATGACAGGGGGATTATGAACTGTAATGTGTGACTGTCAAATCGTAATCCCTATACCTCACATTATTAAAACGAGCATTTACATGCACATAAAATATACAGAGTGACGTTAACACACTGATAGA
The DNA here is from genome assembly GCF_057382185.1 of Mchenga conophoros. Taxonomy (NCBI): domain Eukaryota; kingdom Metazoa; phylum Chordata; class Actinopteri; order Cichliformes; family Cichlidae; genus Mchenga; species Mchenga conophoros. The sequence continues at coordinate 16,187,485 of NC_140531.1, forward strand.
TGGATTCATTGGTTTTTATTCTCAGGTAACAAATACTTGACCAACCAAATGTTTATTGCAAGTTGTTCTACCAAATTTTTGTTTCCACATTTACAGTTTTGAATGGAGTCCAAAGAAGAGTAGACAGCATCAGGCCCGCCTCCTGTCTCTAACCCCTTGCTGCTCCTTCATGCACAAAAATTCAAGGGTATTTTGTTTTTATGTTGTAATAATGCTACTGGACCATGAAATGTCATCCTCTTCAGCATGGTGCTTTACTTCCCCACAGGACACATGTGGTCAGAGAGGGCTATACTAACACATTTAAGAGCTGACTCTTTCTAGCCACAAAATATTCTCAGTTATTGTCTAAATACTTAAAAAATGACAGTGGCAGGATAATTCCATTAGCCATATTTACAGTAACGGGAGAAACCTAAATCAATAACACCCTTCAAAATAAAACAAGGTCTTTCACAAAAATAAACAGGAAATCAACTCATTATTGACAGAGAAAAACTTTTCAAAAAAACATAAATCATTTTCTTTTCAGCACTTTCGATTTTTTGCAAACATGTATCGCTAACCATGCGGCATCAATTTGTCTGTCATTTTGGCGTGTGACAATCATGTGACAATGTAGGATCAAATGAATAAGGCTCCAGTCACAAATGCTAGAGCCCGCCATGAGGGACAGAACATGTATTCTCCAACTGGTTGGAGTTTGTTTGCTGGAGGTTGATGGTTGTTATTAATGGGAAATTAATGGCTAAAGCCCCAGTCACACAGGCCTGTTTTTCAAGGTCCATTGATTTCACATAGCGACAGCCAGCAATCCTTTCCTTGCAACTAGCGGTCGTATCATGTCCTCTGTGGTGGACACAATAGAGCAATATGTGTATGACTCTATGCCCAGAATTACAAAGAGACACAGTCCTGTTTGCCCTGTATTCCCTTTACTCTCAGTAGTAATGAGGTCATGAACTCCTCAACAAATAAAAAAAAGTGTAACTGTAACGTGAGGGTTCACTAGATGGTTTGGAATCTCTCTGAATAATTTGGAACAGCAAGACGGAGACGGATAACTTTCTTAGCAGCCTCTTTACTCTCAGCACACAGCAACAACAACCAACACTTCCTGTGTACCTCCCTCATGAATACTTTACTGGCCTCTCAGAAGCCAGGAAATCTTATACTCAGATCAATGCAGGGAAAACAACTAGGTAGATATAACACATACTTATTACTGCTTTGAACATGCATGTGTAAACGTTCAAATGTGTAAAGATGTAAATATCAAAACACGTAACCACCAAATAGCTACATAACTAGCTCTATAACCCTTGTAAGCACCTCTTTGTATAGCAAATTAGATTTAGATTTACTTCTACACTTTACAGTAGTAATGAGTTCATGAACTCCTCAACAAATAATAAAAACTGTCTGCTTTAATCTGATTTATATTTAGACTCCATCTCTGATCTCTCTTAACAAATCACAACCATTAACAATATCTTTTAGAGTCTATCCCTGCTGGAGTGCTGAAGGTGCTTTTATCCATCAGTTCATTATTATCAAAAGGCTACACATGGCAAGCTCCAGGAGAATTACCAAATTATTAAGCAATCTCCAACGTCTCCTTCATTTGGAAAAAATCTTGAAAAACAGTTGCAATATATTAGTTGTTCTTGATCTCAGTGCTGAATTTGCTGTTATTGATCACAACACGTTGGTAGAATGTAGAATACACCATTGAGTTTTAAAAAAAATATATGCTGGGTTGGATAATTTATCTAACCGATTCCAGTTTGTTCATATGAATGATGAGTTTTCTATGCAAATAAAAGCTAGCAGTGGAGTTAAACACCCATGCTTCTCTTAGGTAATATTATTGCAAAAACTTCCAAAAATTTCCATGCAGATAACAACTATGTTTATCTTTGAGGCTAGATGAAACAAATCAGTTGGTTAAAATAGAATCATCTTAAAACATAACGGTTCGGAAGACCTGTAATTTTCTTCCTCTACATTCAGATAAAGCAGAAGCTATTGTATTTTTAACATGGTGTTTAACAGGATACATATTCTAGCAGTGCTTTCAATACATTTTGAACTGAAAATGTCCTTAACTAGCATATTAAATAAGTTTCTATAACAAGCACTGAGCATCTCTTCTCTTTCACTTTCATTCATTTGCATTCACACCACTTATTTTTGTCTTCTCTCTGTCGTATTTTGTGTTTCAGCCTTTCTGGCCTCTCTCTCTGTAGCTTTGTGCAGGTATCTCTAGCTCCTGAGCTGCATGTTTGTTATCTGCAGTAACAAAGTGTCTGAGTACTTGTTGTTATACTCTTTTTATTTCTCCACTCTTCTGTCGTTATTTCTCTGCTCTTTTTTTGCCAGTTGAGGCCTTTACCCCAGCAGGATGAGGCAGATGGCTGCCCTCTCTGAGCTTCGTTCTGCAGGAGGTTTATTCTTTCTGAAGGGGAATTTCTCTCTCTCTGCTCTCAGCAAGAGCTTGTAAAAGCTTTGCTTGATGACTGTTGTTGCCAAAAATGTATGACTGAATTTCAACTGAGAATTGTAATGCTTAGTTTTAACAGGACTACAGTGATCCTATAAATATTTGAGATTGAAGAGAGATGAAAGCATATACATCTATGTAAGTTGGGAGTGAGTTGTAACTGGGAGTGAGCTAGTAAACTGTATATATATAATTTTGTTTTTGTTAGCATTCTGTTTGTTTGCTTTATTGTTACATATAAGAATTGTTACTAATAAGAAGAATGTCTAATATGTGTCTAAATCTCTTTCTTTTGTCAGTATAGCCTTGTCAACATGAGGAACGAATGACTTTCAACTATTTAACCTGGCACAACTGACAATTTATGTTAAAGCTGTCAGCGTTAATCTCGTTAAAATGATGTTAACGCCATAACCACAATAACTCGCTGTTAGCGAGTTAGCGTGGCTCGCCCGATCCGTGGGGCTGCACGGCGTCAACGCGCTAGTGCGGTTAGCTCGTTAGCGCCGTGCAGCGCCACAGACGGGGCGAGCCACACTAACTCACTAACGGAGATTTGCCGCATTATTGGGGTTATGGTGTTAACGTCATTTTAACGAGATTAACACTAGTTGCCAAAAACTCAAACACTTTAAAAAATCTTGACAGTTCTATATATGAAAAAGTAACAATTAATATTAACTACAATCAATAAAAACAATATTACTTATGCTGACTTTATCAGATTGAAATTACACAACTATTGATCAAAGTAACTCAATAGTTTTAAATCCAGGAAATGTTTAAATATGTATGTTTATATTCATAGGTTTTTTTTTTAATCCTATGTGGGATGACCAGACAGGATTTTAGTGGAGTATCAACGGTTAATGGTAACACATGATAGAGGAAAATCTGTACTGGTCAGGTAAGGGCTAAGGAGGCAGTTGTGCTAACCGCTGTCCTTCTTTAAGTTTCAGCTTTGCAACCATACTCCCCCCGGAACCCAAAGACTTTGGTTTCCCGGACGCTGCCCGGCGGGTCATGGGAATAACGCCGCCGGATCGCTAGTTGGCATCGTTTATGGTCGGAACTACGACGGTATCTGATCGTCTTCGAACCTCCGACTTTCGTTCTTGATTAAAAGGGAATGTTTCTGAAGTGGCAAGGTTCATCGCTAGTTCATCACTGATTCAGTTGTATTTCTTTTATTCTTTATGTCTCTTGATCTCTTGTGTTTGATTTAAGGAGGATGAAATCAACTTTGAAGTGAGTCTCTCTGCAGCAATTGTCCCTTCAGAATGTCTTCAGAGGTCTGAGGCATTTTTGATTTTTTTTGCTGACACTTACATTTAATATCAAGGCAGAGCTGAGTGTAGATTAGCACCAGCAGCAATGATAAGCCATAAACTGTGTAGGAGTCTCTGTGAACCTGAACCATTATTATAGTCATGGTGAGCTGTAATCAGTAGAACCTGGCAGGTAGGCACCATTATTTCACATCATACAGCCTGATATATGAAGTAGAGATGAGAGGCTGTAAATGAGCAGGAACCTTATAGAGCAAAGAGTTGAAGGGGTTTTTAAGGCAAAGTGATTTACATGTCAAGGGTAAAGAAATAAGAAGATATGTGTTTTAATCTTAATAGGAATAAGAGAAGAAATAAGAAAATTACTTAATGCATGATTATAATTACATCCCAGTGTGCAAGTCTATTAGGATTCATGGTGATGTTTTCTCAGATTGGTCTGAATTTAAATCATTCCCATTTGAATTAGCTCTTCTGAAATATAGGGAAAAATGGATTTGATGCATTTCAAGTAAATGTAATTCTACTCATGAATTTTCTATTGCATTTGGATAAGAAATGGCCCCATTACCTCCGAAAAAAGAGAAATGCAATATTAGAAAGGTTTAAATTAAAGGGTCAAACCTAACATTTGCACATTTCCAGTCTCTTTCTCTGTCAGGAAATCTGGTTTGCATGCAAGTTTTTGCAATTCAAACAAAGCCATGTTTAAGTTAGTAAAGTGCTTTAGCAAAGCTTTTGGAGAAAGGTCAGCCGTTCATCATTGACGAAACCAGAATTGCTGTTTTTGCTCTTTAAAAAGGAAATAAATATATATATATATATATATATATATATATATATATATTATACTGGATCAGTTTTATGTGAAAGAACATATCAAAAAGTACTGAAGCAAATCCGGGGGCTTATGTTGGTGATATTAGTATCAGGGAATTTACACTTGTGGTGCAACAATGTGGTTATATGATCACACTCTAAGTTTTGTTGCTAAGATTGATTGCAGAGCAGTGCCCATAATTCAGGTATGGTAAAATAATATAATCTTATTGTAAGATAATGTAGCAATAGCAAGAAAAATTAATGATCACAGCCACTGCCACAGAGCCTTTGTCAGCTGCCGTAGGCAGGGTACACGAGAGGTCTACAGTTCATCCCAGCCATCCATTAACCATTATCTACAATTACTGCTGTCTAACTTTGCCCCTAACTTTTGTGTTGGCAATTAAACGGTAAATGAAGGTGGTCATTCCCTGCATAAGAGAGTTTGCTATTCCTTGAACAGAGCTGCAGACCAGAACCTGACATAATTGGGCTTAATTTAGACTCAAAAGACAGACTCAAACACAGACAGTAGTTTTACAGCATTTATTGAATAGCTATATAGAATGAACTGAGAGCTGGTGAATGGCTTGAGACAGCTCTTGTGATTAAATTCATCAGAGTTGCTTGTCAGTTCCTGGAATTGAAGCACATAAGGGTTACGAGTCAGACAAGCTGGTATCCAGAGTGAGCAGGCAAGTGAGTAGTTGGTATGTCCTTCCTTTTGGAGGTACAGGGACTGAGCGGATAACTCGGTGGAGTGTGGCTGGCAGTGTGAGCAGAATTCCACAGGACTGCAGGTAAACAAGTGAGCAGGCTTACAGAGCAGGCTCTGAACTGACAACTACGAGACAGACAGAGAGACTGGGTTAGCAAATTCAGAATAGTAGAACCAGAGGTTATCAAGGAGGGCCTGATTATCATCACATTAACAATCAAGCTTTTAAATATCAGACGCTTGACAAGATCGTTAAATGGGTATAAAACACTCTCTCAAAGACAAATTAAGCCACTGTATTATGACATTATGGTGAGTTGTTGGTTTAAAACTTTGATTTTTGTACACATTAAAGAAATATATAACATGGTATTTTTGGGGTGCACTTTTCAACATAGCCATGCTAATAATTTTCCTATTTTCAGCCTCTCTGGTGGACTAAAGGATTTAGTTGTCAGCTATGGCCTAATATTTTTACTGTACATGCCGGAAATGTCATGTTTTGCTGTGTGGCAGGCAGGATGTAGGATCCAAACGCAGGACACGGAGACAGAAGGATTAACTAAAGGTGGCAGCTTTATTACTGAACAACACAAACTAATACTGGGTACATGAATGCTGAAAGGAAACCAACCAAAGATGAAGCTGGACTAAGAATCTTGCACTAGACTATGAATAACTAGACAAGCCTTGTCTTTTCATGACGTGGCTAGAGACCATGAGGCTTTCACAGGAACACACTGTAACTGCAGAGAACACGACAATAAACAAAGGAAGAGTGAGGACTTAAATACACAAGCAGATAATGAGAGGATGGGAAACAGGTGGAAACACAGCTGGGAATAATCAGACAAAACAAGACAAAGGGGAAGCAAAACTGAACACACTAACATAGGACATGAGACTGTCAAAATAAAATATGACGTATGCACTGGGACATGACTGACTGGATATGAAATGTGGAACACAGGGAGGGCACAGTGACTGAAACTAGAAGCTAAAAACAAATATAACATGAACAGAAAACCATCAAGAAAACTGAAACCATGAATAACAATAATCGAGGAATATAAATGAAACACAAAACACTGGATCGCAGACGTGGCATGAAAGTGGCAACAATCCTCTCATCCAACTCTGTGGATCACAAATCACATGAATATGTTCCTCTCAATTTCAACAATTAATCAAGAGACTATTTTACTTACAAAAGCACTGATTATAAAACCAGGGTAAACATCTTGGGTCCAATTAAGACAACAAATACAATAATCTGTGAGTGTCATAAATTTCATGATGCTGCTGTTCGTTGATTGTTTATGTCGGGTATAAGAGCTGATAGCAGTTCTGCTGTACTGATGATTAACTGCTTAAGTAAGTGGTATGATAGCTAGAAGACTGACACCTGAAAGACTCTATTTATTACACATGAAGCAATGGGAAAACAGGATAGACATCTTTTTAAACAAAAACTAAAAAAATCCACAAAGAACAAAAGTTCTGAAAAAGTGCATTTAGATAAGTTTTTCCAGTAGCAATAGTTCAACTGCAGATACGAGCCATCACATAAATTATGTTTACCTGTCCAGGAGACAAAATGGCCAAAAACAGCATTAGTTTGAATTCATTTGGTATGACTCAGATTTATTCTCCTTTCAGCAGCATTTCTTCATGCTCTGTGAGGCGCATGAAGAAGGATGGTGTACAAAAGGGTTTTAGTTTTACAAACTGCTTTTTGGTCCTTTTTTTAAGGAAGCCTGAGCTGGTTGAGCCGGGATATTGTTAAGAGAAGTTCCTGGTAAGTTCTACAGGAACATGACATCAACACACAGATGGGAAAGTGTTTTTAATCTTGTTGAAGTTTCCCTTTAACTTTGCCTTAGTTTGTTGTTCAGTATCATTAATTCTGACACTGGATAAAACTGATTATACACATGGCTCAGTTAAACCCAGGATTTCTCAGTCCAGCTGTACCGGTGTTCACTTGAAAGAGTAGTAGGCATTAATCATTAATCAGATGTGTTAACACCCAATAGCTTCTTAAAATCTCAACACTATTATTGTCTGAATCTTTAGGGAGAAGTGAAGCGAACATGTCTGAGTTTGTGTGTCTGTGTTTTACAACCTGAGATTCGCAGGAGGGGCACTCCACAGACGGCTCAAGAATGTTTTGGTGAACCTCGCTAATGGGGGTGAGGGTGCTCATTTAGCACACTGATAGAGTCTCATTTAATCCTACAGATGTGTCTTATCAGTGTTTTCCAGTTTTTATTACCTTACTTCCTCTACTCTGTATTCTATGCTTATTTTCTCTTATTTTTCCCCCTCAGCCTGTAAAAACTGAAGTTGGAAAAAGTTGGAGAAAGACAGAAAAAAAATAGCCTCATGCTGCACTCCATAATGTGATTGCAGGCACAGGGCTGAGGAGTTTGATTGGGTGTGAATGGTTTTAATTCAAATCTGAACTAGCATAGCTCACTACATCATTGGAAGAAACCACCAAGAAGAATCAAACATGATGATGATGATGATGATTAGCCACCCTTTAATATATTTTTTAATTATGCATAATTAGTAAATCTAAAACACCTTCATTTAGTGACAGGTCACTGTTATTTTTGTGCCTGGTCTCATTACAGTGCATTTTTGTGAGTTTCCCCTTCAGACCACAACATTTGGGGAGGTGAATTACTGAGGTTTGCAGTACGCAATTTACTGCTGTTTGTGCCATTATTTGCCAAAGCAGCATGTACTAACTCAGTCGTGCTTAACTGTGATAGATGTTATCAGCTCAAGTAATCGCCTAAGCTGTGTTTCCGCTGTATAGTTTGTAATTGTGTCTTTACCCAAAATGTTTAAAGCCAAGTCCTGATTATTTCTGGTCCTGTCTGTGGTATTTTAATGCAGCAAAAGGGGAATTTAATGTGGGGGAAGGGAGGAGGAGAATAGTTGCTCAGTGCAAGATGTACACACGATATGGATATATATGTAACTTCAGTTAGGATGTATTCAGTCATCTGCCTGCAGTTGGGTGTTTGGACAAATAATCTATTCTTTACATAACTTCTGCTTTCCTAAGCTGTCAAATATGATTCTGTCATCATTACTCCGAACCTGTCATTTTCTTTCCTGGCTTCAGCGAGCCAATCAGCTTCTGTCCTGTATACTTTAAATCTTTCAACTGGCATTCTGAGAATTCAGTCTTTTAGAGTCTTACAGTATTTCTGCATCCAGCCAACTCTTCATCTTCACCTCGCCAGACAGAGATCCCCATCCAAGTATCCACCTGCTTCATTCCTGCCACCACCAGCATGTAGATACCAGGGGGAATCTAGGATGACCTATTTCCTATCATCACTGGACTTTGTTCGGCTAAATACAAAAAGTTTATTACACAAAATCTGTATTTCAGTAAATCATGTTTAGCTCCTTCACATGAGTTTCTCTGGTTGCTCTTCATTTGTGACTGAATGGAATTTGGGATTTGGCAGAAACATTATGCTCATTTTCTCCTGCCCACTGCTTTGTATGTGTCACCTCCGGCATCCCACAGCACAGAGTAAGTGAAATTGATGTGTGGACTTACAAGGTACAAGCATGGTAAATTTATTAACGCTGGAGCAGTCAGGATCTGGTGAGATTTGTCAAATATGTTCTTTCCGTCCTACAGGTTAGCTGTTACACACAGATTTCAACATAACATTAGGGAAATGTGTGTAAATGATTAGCCTGTGGGTTGCTGAATCCTGTCCTCTGTTTCAGTTGTCATGATTCATACAGAGAAGGGTTGCCACGTCCCCAGCCAGTCTCGCACTCGATGTCTGACCAAAGAATTAGCCTCATGTCAGAACACATTGATTCTCCTCTTGCCACCTCTCCCTGCTTTGAATTGTGTAAAACCTATGCTTTTATGGTATTCTTTTTTTCCATGTTACTTGTAGTCGTCTGTTGCACTAACTGGCATCCTCAGCAAATCTGCTCCTTTTCACTGCATTTGGTAGATTGCAGTCATTAATGATGTAACCCAGCCAAATCTGTATTCTTAAGTTGGTGCATTGTTAACCTGCTCAATAACATGCTGACATCAGTGTGTGTTTATTAAAATATAATGACGTCAGCCTGTGACCTCTGAGGGAATCATATTAAAAAAATAAAACGTGTTGTACAGCTCTCTCTTCCCTTTCATTCGATATATTACTCAATACGGTTTCTTGAATTTTTTGTTTCCAACTTTGACTTTCGGCACTGACAATGAATTTCAAGGTTAAAATGTCTAGCCAACCTAAATACTCATATCCCCCAACACCTATTATATTGATGTGAAGTTTGAAGACGATCCATAAAAAATTGTGGGTAATATAAAGTTTTTACTGATTTTCAGATTTGAGCTGTTACTGGCATCTACCATCACAGAAAATCTTGAAAACTGTGACAAACAATTAAATGGAAACAATTACATACTTCCTCCTTTTGGGGGGAGATAATAATAAGGATGCTTAAAATATCAATCAGAGCTACGGTAGAGATAAAACGACCAAAACACATGATACTCATAGTATAAATGTGCACAACTGAATAAGCAGGCAGGCATTTTACTTAGCTCAGAAATAAAGCAGGAAGTCTCTGCATGCTTGTCTTTGTGTAAAGATACTATTTTTGGCTGTCATGCCATGACATCATATGTGGCTAATGTCACAGCATGAGATGTCAAGGTCAAGGTCAAGGTCAAGGTCAGATTTATTTATATAGCACATTTCCAACAGCCGATGCTGCACAAAGTGCTTAACAATAACAATAAAATTAAAAACTACAGTGTAATACAATAATAACAATAGAAACAATAAAATAGAAGAATTGAAACAATACTAACTAATTCAGATAAATCCAAAATGCTTGGGTCATAATGTGTTAAAAGCCAGAGCGTAAAAGTGTGTCTTTAGTAAAGATTTAAATTGCTCAAGAGTTTGAGCAGATCTAATATTAAAGGGGAGACTATTCCAAAGTCTGGGACCTGCCACAGAGAAGGATCTATCACCACGAGATTTGAGGTTAGTCCGTGGAATGGACAACAATAGTTTTGAACTAGATCTCGTGGGTTTTCCTGGAGCATAGGCAGAGAGGAGCTCTGACAAGTAGGGGGGGGCTCGGGCGTTGAGTGACTTAAAAACAAAAAGTAAGAGTTTAAATTGGATCCTGTAGGGGACAGGGAGCCAGTGTAAAGAGGCTAAAATTGGGGTTATATGCTCTCTCCGTTTGGTACCAGTTAGCAGGCGAGCAGCAGCATTTTGAACCATCTGAAGGCGATGGATGGTGGCAATTCTCTTCTCAATTAAGAAGATAAAAGACAACTTATAAAGATAATAATGGATGTTGTGTTATCGTCTCAACGCGTGCAGCCTGGCCTATGTGAAAGCCATGGACCACAGGCGCTGTAAACTGACCGCAGTCACTGAAAGCCTCGGCACCAGTGCATGCAATTTTTCCTCAAGTACATTAAAAGTCCCAGAAAATACCACAGTTTAAACTTAAAATAAACACTTTTCACTTAAGAAATATCATCTGACACGGGCTGATGGGATCATGGCTGTATGGATGGTTTAAAAGTCTGCAGACCTCCCATAGCTCTGTGTGCTCTTATATTGGCAGCAGCATGCTGTGCATCACGCAGAGTAAAAAGAAGAGACAATGCAGTGTGTAGCTGAGACTAAAGCAGAAGAGATCTCATATGAGTAGGGCGGTCACAGGTGGACAGAGGAGTGAAGAGGGAAAATCCACAGTAAGGACGTATAAGGAGAGTGGAAAAGAACAGAAAAATCTAGAGATACACAAAACCAGACTCACAGAGGCACTCTGTTCACATAGAGACTTGTGGTGTTTGTGGATATTTATCAAACAGCAGCACCAATCTAGAAGCTAGTTCAGCTGTAATTTCATGCACTTTTCATTGAGTCATGCGTTGGAGGCAAAAGAGCGCAAAGACAGTGCTGTTGATTGTGCACGCATGCTGTCTGCCAGTTTCAGAGAAAAACATTATTTGATAAGTGCTCGACAACTACATCAGGAAAACTGGTCGTCACCTCACCAGAGATTTTTTTTTTTCATAAGAGGTGTGAAACTCTTTAGGCAAGTGCTCAATGCACTAAATGGTTTGAATTTTTTAGAAACTTGGTCCTAAAGCACTTTGAGTGCTCTGGGAGAGTAGAAAAGCACTCTAACACCATAACAAAATGTTGTTTAATTTGTGATTGTAGAAAAAAAGGAATGAAAAAACTGGTCTGGATTTTACTTTCTGTTAAAATGACAGGAAAGCTTTGCTCGTTTATATATTTGAAAAGTCACAAATACTTTGATACTGCAGATATCAGATATTTGTTCACCATAATCACTGTATTTATTATTTTTTTCTAAAGGAGTTATGTGTTGATGATTGCATCCATTTGGAGTGACTATACTATGAGTATATCTTATGTCACAGCATTGTCGTCTTTCACAGGAAAAAGAAAAAAAGAGGACGCCTAAGGGTCTTAAAGACAAGATGTTTGTTTATGTCTAGGCAAACCCACAATCTTTCCCCTTTGCCTTTTGTTGCCTAAATCACAGCTTGCTATAAATATTGTATTTTCCATCACCAGCCTAAAAATCTTTGAGCAAAAGGCTGTCTGTCATACTGACAGATAAGAGCACTGATCTACTATTAAATTAAATACCACAACAGTGTTATGAGTAGTGCTTTACGGTATCTGGTTGCATGTCTCTTTCCTGAAATAACATTATATATAACATTATATATGCATTATGCATGTATTTACATTACAGAATCATCCATCAAGGTAGTCATAGACTATGGCCACTACAGGGGGCAATGTTTGCAATATTGGAAAGTCCCATTTAAGAGAGTTTTGCTGACTTCTGACGACTTTCTTGTGAGAAATAATAAGTGTAAAACTGTTGAGCAGAAGTTGGGGGTTCCAGCTTTTGGAATAAAATTTAATTGGGCACTATTGTCTTTCAGGGTAAAGACGTAAAACAGAAAATTTGATTGTAGTCAATCTAGCACCAGTCCATATGTTAGTTTTATTTCTATAGCACATTTACAATCAACAAGGCTGACTTTACAAGTTAGTTTAAAACATGCAATATAAGACCATAGATCAATAAGATAAATACAACAAAATAAACCATAACACCACACAAATGCAATAGCTTTGACTAAACGCAAACTAAAAAAAAAGAAGAGACCAACACATTAAAAGAAATCAGATTTGCCGGTTTAAATATGTTACATTGTAATTAAAGACTGTAAGTTAAAGTAACAGGTAAAATCAGATCATGAAAAACAGTTTAAAAACCATCATCATCCTCTAAATGTTCATGGGAGATTCTAAAATGCCTCTCGCATGGCCGCCAAATAACATCCTTATACCTTTTGAAGAACTCCAAACTATAATTTATGTTAAAAGGCAGTATCTGTGCACCAACAGAGATGTGTTTAAGGACATTTTCAGAATATCAATTTTTAGCAGAGTTAGTTTTTAGTCTTGCATACAGACAAAAGAAGGTCTAAAGAAACATATGGCCTTAACCTTATCATAGCTAAGGCCTCAACATTACTGGGAAAACAATCTGCTAAATTTAGTGCAAAATCTCATTTCTATGACACAGGGTGAATCTGGAAACTATTAAAACTGCTAGTAATCCATAAATGGAGTCTTAGTCATATCAGTGGACTGGGGTGATTTGCGGTTGTGTTGCTGGACTTGTTACAGGCCAGAGTTTTTAGCAGTGTTAGTACAGTGTGCTTAATAATTACAAAAATAACAGTCGTTAAGTCATTACCCCACCAGCCCTCTGATAAACCTTTCCAGCAGCAATGGGGCTGCTAGCTGTTGTAGACTTTCTTTAATGGGATTTGACTAAAAGTTTCAGAAAAGAGTCATGGCATAAAAAGCCATGCCCAGTGTTTCAAGATAAGTTATTCTTTGAATGTTGTGTGCAATTCTTGTGTGCTTAGTTAAAACTAGAATGCGTTCTGTCAGTTCTTGGGAAATAAGTCTCTTTCCTACGGCAATCCCAAAAGTAAGGTCTCCAAAGTATTGGGGACATAGAGAAATTGTTCGTACAGCTGTTGGACACACTGCTTTGATTGATGCTTCCTCCACTCCCAGTGGAGGAATGGGATGTTCGATCTGGGCTTGGCAGTCCTTGAAAATGGAGCTCCTGTTCAACACTATCGCCAAGTGCGAAGTTTGATTCAAATCGATTTTTGAACCCAAAAGGCGTTAACCCAGTTGAAATTCAATGCCAATCGACAGAAGTGTAGAGAAGCGTAGAGCTGCCAACCGGGCAAAAGAAAAATAGAGCTATATCACATTATAATGTGAACACTTTATTGTTTTAACAATATACTTTTCATGTTTGAACAACATAATATTATGTTATTACAATATACATAATTATCACGTTATAACAAAAAACCTTTCACGTCCTTACAATATAATTATGTATATTGTACTAACGTGATATTATGTTGTACAAACATGAAAATTATATTGTTAGAACAAAAAAGTTTTCACGTTATAATTTTTCTTTTGCCTGGGTGGCAGCTCTACGCTTCCGTATTATGGAGAGTTGTGCACTGATGTAATAATAATAATAACTTTATTTGTAAAGTGCTTCCAAACAAAGTGCTGTACAGCTATTTGAAACTAAAAAGATGAATAAATAAAAGGGATAAATAGTAGTACAAGTAAAAACACAATACAAGTTAAAAACAGTAAGAATTTAAAAACTAAAAGGCATAGAATTAAGACACGTAAGATAGGGTGAACAAATGTGTCTTCAACTTAGTTTTAAAAACCTCCACAGAGCATGCCTGCCTAATATTTTGAGGGAGGTTGTTCCACAAGAATGGGGCACAAAAAGAAAAAGCACACTCTCCAACGTTCTTTTTTCTGGTTCTAGGAACTTTTAGAAGGCCAGAGTCCTGAGATCGTAGAGCACAGCGTGGAACATAAAGGTGTAAAAGGTCGGAGAGGTATGAAGGTGCCAATCGATTTAAAGCCTTGTAGGTGAGCAGCAGGACTTTAAAATCTGCTCGAACCTGACAAGGTAGCCAGTGAAGAGATCTCAGAACAGGGGTAATGTGCTCAAATTTCCCACTTCTTGTTAAAATGCGAGCAGCTGCGTTTTGCACCATCAGGAGACCTCTGAAACTTTTCTTTGGAAGCCCAGAAAGAAGAGCGTTACAATAATTAATACGTGAAGACACAAATGCATGGACAAGAACCTCTGCAGTGTCACTTGAGAAAACTTGGCTATGTTCCTCAAATGGTAAAAGGTGGTCTTTGTTATCTCTTTTACATGAGACTCGAAGGAGAGCACCATGTCGAACCACACGCCCGAGTTTTTTACCTTGTCCCTGCAATTTATGACATCGTCATCAATTTTCAAGATAAAAGTTTGGGACAAGTGCTGAAATTTTTGTGGCCCAATGACCATCAACTCTGTCTTATCAGAAATGTCAGAAATGTTTGTTCCCTAAGTTGAAAGCCAAGAGGTGAAAGATGAGGTTCAACGCTTCCTGAAAGACATGGCGGCGAGCTGGTATGACATGGGCATTCTAAAACGGCCACAGCGTCTACAAAAATGCATCAAAAATTATGTAGAAAAATAAATAATTCTTCAACCTTTAAAATTATGTAAATATTGTAGAAAATAAATGGTTGTTTATATTTTTTTAAAAAAATAGGAGACCTTACTTTTGGGATTGCCCTCAAACATAATTTGACCGACACAATTTTCTTTATCACATTTGCTAACGAGCTCATGTGCTCATGTATAGTGAACTGGATTTCTTTCAGGATGAAAAATGAAGCAAAATCATATATTTGCATTTCTGCCCATGTGAAGCTGGATTTAAAAGCATGCCAGTGCCCCTCACACCAAACCGCCAACATTATACCACAAGGTTTACAACCTTACAACCTTGTACAAAACTCAGCCGTGGTTTCTATAGTTGGCACATGTACGATGATTCAGCTCATAAATCTTAACACACTGCTCTCCAATAGATAAGTTCTCTTTACAGGTTAAAAGTATGGGTATCCGTATAGGTTTTGGCAAAACTGCTCTTAATTTACTTGGTATCGGATTGATCGCATGACATCATATGTGACCCCTTCCCACAAAACTATAGAAATTAACTACAGGCAGGGCTCAGAGAACAGCTTACAGCTTGCCGTGAGAACTTTATTTAGCAAGCTCTTTATTAGTATTTAATAAAGAGCTGTATTGTGTGTGATTACAAGCCAGTAGGATTCATCCTCTCTATGTTTAGCTCTAGTTCACTTAATTTTACAGGTTAACATGAGGTTAATTGCACTGAAAGCCTGGGTCCCAGAACGTATAGCATATAGTGGCCTGAGTGGTGTAACTTGTTTATTGCTTACCAACACTTGCACCAATGCCATTATGCATTTAAAGAACAAATAATGAGAGAAGTAAATCATTACCCAAAAGAAGAAACATATTAATTGATGTCATTTAGTTGCAAAAGTCTCTAATAAATTAAAGATAGTTACATAAAGTTTAGAACCAGGTTACCTAGCAACAGATGTTGTGATTAAACACTAAAGTATGAAATGATTTGGGCACCTAAGATGCTGCAGATTTGTTGAAGTAAAAAAACACACAAATCTTACCCCAGGAAGGGCTTTAATAGAACATTCACTTATTACTTACTAAAGTTAACTTTAATCTAACTTTAAATCTAACAGTAACAGATACTTAGAGCAGCATAAATGACTGTTAAGTGTCTGAGTTTTGTTTTTGCAAGATTATTTTCTTAAGTCAAATTTTCACAAGCTATTAAGTTAAAAGCCAGTGTATTCAAATCATTGGGATTGGTGCTGTAAGCCCAAGGGGAGCAATTATCAGGGTATTGGAACGGATAAAACATGGTGATATGTTTGTAGGCAGCACTGTAAGCTGTAAGTGATACCAACACTGAATAAGCTTCTTGATCAGACTCCGAACAGGCTGTGGAACACTGTGTGTGTACTATTTGTTACTATTTTTTACTGGAGATACATCACATTTTGTCACTGCAAAATTTTACGGTACTTACTAGTTTAATGGGTTTATCATGTGAAGTGAGAGTGTCATTATTTCTGGGCATTTTTACAAACCCACCCACGCTGCGGGCTTTAATGCCAGTCACAGGGATCAGACACCCCTGTTGCATTCTCAACTTGAAAATAATATAAAATGCTTTTCAACTCCTGCAGATGTGAGACTCAGTGGGAAGCTGTTTTAAATATGCACTTTTAACTTGATTATGGCTGTCAAAGAAATTTTGACACTACGTATTCCCCAAGAATTATATTTGAAAGCATTTTTGTGATCAACTTTGTTCTATACTTCATAGTAATTCATGTTTCATTGTTTCACTTTTCTTTGCTTCCTTCACAGACCAGCTTTTGCACATTGAATTTTCTCTATATTATTTGAATTTTCTCTCATATTTTTTTTTTCCTGCACCATGCATTACACCCTTTTTTAAGATGTCACATTATATGAATATATTTAATTTATCTTATCCTCCCTCTGTCCACTTTTTCTATTTCCTTCCACATCTCCTTCCATATTTTATTTCCTTGCCACCCTCCCTTCTCTCTGACTTTTGACTGAGTAATAAATCATTCAGTCCACTTGAAGGAGCTTGGAGCACTCTCACATGGTCTCTGTGACCTAGAAATACTAGCAGCTTTCTTCACATGGTTGGCTCTCTGACAGAGATCTTCACATCAGCCTTGGCCCAGTGAGGTCAACACCTTTCTTCTTGCCACACTCTTGACAAATTTTATGCACTGCAGAAATGCCATAATACCATGAGGGATTCGTTTGTTTTTGATGGGGTGGATTTGATTAGGGAGTGTGTTCTACATAAAGAATATCAACATACTTCATAACGAAAAAGTTATACTTTTGACTGAAGTCCTTAGAAATTGAATCACATAGTAATTGCACTGAACAATGACGCAGACAATTTAAGTTAAAGTTGGTCTACTTAAAGCGAACCATCAAGTCAATTTAGTAAAACAAAAAAATCTAGAGAGTCTAAAGGTAAGCCATTTTCAAGCCCTACTCTTATGGGTGAAACCTGTTTGCGAATCCAGTTATTGACCAAAGTCTCCTTTGATGGACTAGATTTTCTAAAGAACAGCATGTAGTCTACTTACCTCTGTCAACAGTATGCTCAACAGTTGTTAGACTATTTATAGATTTAGTCCTGATTAGGACGCACCTTCCCATTACATTCATCTGTGCTGCTAAACCAAAATCATCATCTAACATGTTTTACCATGTTGATGGTATGATACAGCAAAAACATGTAGTTGAAGCAACACTCTCACAGTTTATGGTGTCTTCATACAACATTGTTCGCAGTGCTCACAGAAGTTCACAATGTTTATGAAGAGAAAACAAAACCAGAAAACAGAGTACAATGTTCACCTGGTGCAAATGCCACCCTGAAACAAGCAGGGAAAGACTAACACTGCTGCGGAGTTTCTTTCTGAATTTGGAAGTAGCCGCTGATGTAATACGCCATCATCACTAATGAGTGTCAATCATATCTGGTGCAAGCTGCAACCAATGTTGCTATGTATATCCTTTGAGCCAATTCTGTAATAAACTGTATAGTATGTCATGTTTGGTTCCAACAAACAAATTATTTTAGATCATTATAGTTATTTATTTTATTGTTAACATTAAAAATGAAGCTATTCTAAACTGCTTTGTGAAAACTCAAAGAAAACACAGAGACTGAAAAATATCAGTAATAAAAAGGTGATCTTTTGAAAAAATATTTTTAATTTTGCACATGTGACATTGGCTATGATTTTGCTTTGAATTTAATTATCTTTTGTTTTTGTTTCTTTTGATTTTTTACAAATTATTAGCAATGATTAAGGGCACATTTTCATCAACAATATTTTCACAGCTTTTATACAACAAAACACAATTATAAAAGTATCTGGCTAATTCACTAATTTCTACTCATCAATATCAACAGAGCATCACTAAGAATACCATTATGTCCTGCAGTACATGACTACACTGTCCAAAAAAGGAATACTTTTTAATCAGAGTATAGAATCAAGTCAATTAAAACGCTAGCGTATTAATGTGGTCAGCTAAGTAGCAGAGAGGATCATTAATCAGGTTCAGCTGCTTTAAATTAATTAACAGGTGCACTAGAGGGGCAACAATGAGACAACCCCCCAAACAGAAATTGTTTTATAGATGGAGGCCACTGACATTTTTCCCTTCTAATCTTTTCTGATGGTTTTTCCCTGCTGGACAGGACTGCAGAAGGTCCTCAACCCATCAGCAGGATCAGCATCTGCTCCTTTGTGCAAGGATGAAGAAGATGAGCACTGCCAAAACCTTACAGAATGACCTCCACAAATTACTGAGAACCATTTTGAGTTACTGCAATACAATTTCCGCAAAATTGATTAAGCTGCTGGTTCCTTTTTTCACTTTCATTGTCTTTGAATTCAGCCTGCTGTAGGTTGATCATTTTCATTTCCATAAAAATGTGCCATCCCTTTGTTCCTAGCACATTAACCAGTCCATATCAGTATACATATATAGCATGATTTTTTTTACCCATTCATTTTCAGTTTTTAAAGTGTTCCTTTCATTTTTTAGCATTATGTAAGGCATTTCAGGACAAAGAGAGGGTCGTAATCATAACGTCAGTAGTTGGATCCAAGTGTTCTCCAGTGTGAACCATCTTTGGTCAAGATACATGTGTGAATGTTAGAAAAAATGCTATGTGAATGAATAAATAAGGCTTTAAAAGCTACACAAGTGTCAGCTTGTTTACAATTTGATTATCCCAATTTTTAATCCAAATTTATGTGACCTGTGGGTTTGTTGCTATAGCACCATCTTCACAATTAAAAGCAGAAATAAGCAGAGAAGTCCAATCAAATTAAATAATTTCAAATGGTATAAAAAAATAGCAGACAAAGAAACTCGTCATTGCATGTTCACACATTAACACGTAACATTGAGGTGATACCACAGGATTCACATGATGGCCTTAATTATCTAAGAAAAGACTTTCATGAATCATCCTAAAGGTCACAGTGGTGATGTGGAGGTGATTTCTGCTTTTTAACATGAATTGCACTCTAAAATATGAGCAGAAATGTTTGATATATAATTTTAGTTATTTAATGTGAGAGGTGTTTTTTGTTTTTTTTTTGCTCTTTTCTTACCAAACAGATAACAGTGGACAATAACGGCCAAAAACAGGATGCCACATACTTACAGTAACTACATCTCCATCATTACTGAAGCTGATGGCACAGATGTCTGTTCAATCAAATCCAATCAAACCCACACATGCGTTTGAACAGCACCACTAAAAAACTAGTTGGCTGAAAACTGTGTTCAGAGAACTTTGATGGTGTACAGTATTTTTCTAGAAACACAGAGGACAACAGTGAATAGAGACAAATAAATTGATGGACTTTGCGGAATTCACATGGGAGATTGTGGAAGGTTCAAAATAAAGGAAGAGAAAATGTTTCAATATGCGACTGGGAAGATTGGAAGGCCAGGCTGTGCCACATGGGAGCTGGTTGCAATAAGTCTGTAGTTCATCTGAACACAAGCAGGTGAATTAGGTATTCAGCAGGAGCACTATGAGCCAGGCTAACTGAGGAGAAGGTGACTGACTGGGGCACAAAGTTGCACAGGTAGGTATCCTGGAATTATATTAAGTAGGATGGCCATGAAACAGCTTGCCATTGCTGTTGTTTATCAAAAATGCCCTTGCCTTGTTCATTTTTTAATCTATTTGTTTTTGACAAGCAGAAAACAGCCAGCTACACTGCTGGCTGAAACAAAGAAAATCCATGATCCAACTCAGAATGAAAGTATGCCTCTTTACATAGTATAGACCAGGGTTCTCATGTTAATTTTAGCTCATAGCCCATGCGCAACCCAATTTGGTCTCATATGGGAAGGTGCAAAAAAAAAAAAAAATCACCACATAGTAGCCCCTAAAAAAGACAACCTTCTGAATTATTCCCTTTCTTTTGGTATAAAGACTTGCATTCCTAAAATCTTTAATTAAACATTTACAAAGCAGACAAACAGCCTTTGTCCTCATAAAAATACAGGCAGTTTTATTAATAAGTGACTCTTTATCCACTGCAGGCCCCTGGGCAAACTCAGGACAGCTGGCTTCCTTTGGAGCTCCCACCCTTCCAGATGAGCTAGAGGAAGTGGCCAGGGAAAGGCAGGTCAGGGCTTCTACTGCTGGCCCTGCTACCTAAGCTTGGATGGATGGATGGACGGACGGACTAAACCTCACGTGTCCAGTCGGCCAACCTAAACCCTTAGGTTAACCAGTTCTGACCAACAGGCTACATGTCTGACACAGAAATTGTTATGTGGTTTTGGCCCATAAATATTTTTATAGCTTTTTTTTAAATATATGTTTTGTGAAAGAGACCTTTTAAAACACAAAGTGCCAAACACCCTGCTACTATTCAGCAGAGGGCATTAATGCTCCTTTCACGTAATATTTTTCAGACAGCAATTGCAGTCATCCAAGTGAAAAACCCTTCACATCAGCCTTCCATTAGTAATCTGTCATTTAAGATGTTGGAAATTTCTGCAAAATCGTCTTACATATGGAAATAAAAAACTACAAGTGTCAATTCACTGCTGGCAGCATGGCTGGAAAATGGACAGGCTGACTCATATAAACTCACTGCTTTCAAACACAAAGCAGCAATTGTAAAATTCTTGTGAACCTAAAAATGGCCGGATTTGTTTTCACTCTACATTTTAGGAAGTGGGCACATGTCTGGTACAGACATAAACAAAACAGGATTTTTATAATTTCGCCAGGTGTAATTTACCAATTATTTTTTTCCCTAGTGAAAACTGAAATTGCCCTTCAGTTGTTCCAAAGGTTTGCCGCTCTTGATTTTCTGTTAGTAGGTTTGTGGCACAATTCGGAAATCTTTATGTGATATTGTTACGGTTTCATGGATTGTATAATCAAGGGTTCCTGTTATTATCCTTACTTTTTTTTGCTTCCTTCCTTTTCTAAATATTCAGGATTTATTTTTAAATCTTCAGTTCTTGTTTTATTGGCTGTTGTCCTTTTTCATGTAAGTCGTGTAAACCACAAGTCACCTGCCAAATTTGGAAGCATTGCAGATTTATATATTAATGAAAATGAAAGTTAAGAAAGTAAAGACTGAATAAAATGACTCTTTTTGTCTCTTTTCACTGTTCCTTCTTTTTTAAAGAAACAAAGAAACAGTATAGTCTATTTTGACACACATTACTCATTAGAGTGCATTAAAATTTGCTTTGCTCCCTGCTGTCATGTCCTGTCTGTTTTTTTGGTGTACATTAAAATATTAAGGCTACTTAATCATTCATGCAGATTAAGACAAAATAAGAAATAAAACCAATCATTTCTGAATAAATTGCAGTGGGATTGTTGCTGCTACTTGACT
This sequence comes from Mchenga conophoros, assembly GCF_057382185.1. NCBI lineage: Eukaryota > Metazoa > Chordata > Actinopteri > Cichliformes > Cichlidae > Mchenga > Mchenga conophoros. Next base: position 16,209,373 of record NC_140531.1, read on the forward strand.
TGTTCTATTGCATTGTCTATTGAGGGTTGGGGTTAAACGTTGATATTTTTTAAAACCTCCTGAGTTTCTATTTAGGAACTCAGGATTCGTGTTAGACACTGCCAGGATCACTATACTGCTGTCTGTCAGACTGCACAACTGGGACATTATACCATGCAAATACAATACTAAATAAAATGTCTTTATTTTTGAAAATGTAACATCTTGTAGCATGTAGGCTTCTATAATTAACAGGGGGCTTTTATTTTAAAAATCTAAGATGTCTCTGAACATTATATTGCTTTCCTGAAATTAACTAGGGGTTTTTATTTTGAAAATTTCAGTCCATTTAAGCATCTTAATACCATCCAGGTTCTGGAGACTTTTATTACAAACTATCCTGGGGCTTTTATTTTGAAAGTCAAATATAGCCGTGGTCAACCAAATATTGGTAAGCTCATATATAACTTAACGCTTTTATTCTGAAAATTCCATAAATTTTAAAGCTGAAAAAAACCCACTGGCTTTATTTTGAAAACTTTACACACATTTTGTCATTCCTAAAAATGTATCTGTGTTTACCGTACTGTATGTCTATACACAAACTCACAGACTGTCAGAGATACTGACTGACAGATGGATAAATAGCTTTAAATGGCTTGAAATGCATAGGTTTGAATTTTCAGGCAGGGCCCCATGATAAGTATCAATCGGTTACACAGAGAAGTGAAACTGAATCATAATATTCAAATGAATTGCTTCGTCAGTTGTCAGTGCTGGTACCTGTGTCGATAAAGCACAATGAGATTTTTATCTAACCCTAGCCTTTCAACGATAACCCTAACCAAGTGACACAAATAGTCACAGGCAGTGTGCTGGCAGTGCCTTGTTGAATAAAGGTTATCACTGACCATATAAACACAGTTAGCAGGGGACAAAACAAAATGCCTGTGAATGACACATTGTGTCACAGGTGCAACAGATATAGCGAGAGAAGTAGAACTGGCAAGAGGCACTGAAAGATGGCAAAGGAGGAGGAGATCGTCAGGTAGAACAACAGGTATGTGTATGTGTGTACACCTGAAAATGTACATTATAGTATTATCGGCATAAAAAAACAAGAAAAATATAAGGTACTTTAGCGCTTTTAGTAAAGTTATGTTGTGATGATTACTTTTCCTTTTTCAGTGAGGTACAGTACTCTCCATTTCAAACTACTCTGTGTGCATGTATGTACACATTCCTGTATATATCTGCTTACTAAAGAAAAAACCAGTAAAGCTAGGTGGTGATTGTTCTCCAAAGATTTGTGTGTAACTTGGTGAACCAGGCATCTTGCCATTATGCTTATGATAATCAGGTTTTTATCAGTCAATATGAGAAACATATTCTGAATCAGGTAATATCTTACATACATACCTTCACTGGGGTTATCTTCCTTTACTTCTTTTTCTCCCAGACCCACCAATCGCAGAGTTTACATACGTGCTAAATCATCTCTGTGTGAGCTTGAACCAACAACCTTTCAGTCCAGTGAACTCTTCAGAGAAAAAAGGGCCTTATTCTTGCTCTTGTCACTTATTTATTTTAGCACATCATTCAATATTTTCAGTATGCTGTTGGAGAATTTGGCATAAACGACATGAAAAAAAGGTCCATCCGGCCTTGTTTCAATACCAAAACCTGCAGGTTGTGGCATAATGATGTAAGAGGTATTTGCTTGACACACTTTAGTACAAGTTGAGTATCCTGTAAGCTCCTCAGAAATAAATTCTTCTTATTTCTGCTGGTTGTATGCAAAAAAAAAAAAAACTTCTTCTGAGGAGGATGATCACTCAGAAGGGTCTGAGACTAGAGTCCCTAGTCTTGGTTGAGGTCATTTGGGCATGTCCCACCAGCAGAGGCCCCAGGAGGCTGGACAACTAGGCTCTGGTAAAAGAGGCTACATAAATACTACAAAATTCAGGCATCCTACAGTCCAACTCAGACTGAATGGGGCACAAAAGCTGACTATTCTGGAAACTTTTGACATATGAACTGCCTTTCAGTTTGAATGTCCATTTTGATTAAGGTACAAGGGATTTATTCTGCCTCGTTTATTATCTTTATCCAATTTCAAGGAACTCAGCACTGGGTAGTATTGGCTAGCAGCCAGTATTGGGCAGTATATATTTTTAACACATACACAAATTTATTAGCATATGACGTATTTAAGCTCATTTTAAGTTTAAAGTTTGGTAAACTAATTTTGGGTAAATTTTAATTATAATTTTTATCAGAAACAAGTGTAATGAATTATACATTATGAATCCAGTGCTCATGCTGAGACTGCAATCACCTCTACTTTTGGCTCAGTGTTTATCCAGTTTTAATAACTTCTCTCTTTTTTCCCATGGATTCATATGGAAATTAGAAAAGTACAAAAAAAAATCAGAACATTTCTGCGATGCTATCAATTAATCAATCAGTGACCTTTTATAATGAAAACAGGGAAGACGTCAAGCAGGGTGGAATACAAAGAGAACTTTGCTTTGTTTAAGTCACTCAACTTCCCCACCAGCAGTCGAAGTCTTTTTTATCCATCATATATTTACTCAGTTTATATTAGATCCTCAAAGCACCTGCTACTCCCTTACTCATCTCATTATTTCTGTGATGTACGTATATAAGAAAAAATGAATTCACAATTATACTGTGAAAGACAGGAACACACACACACACACACACACACACACACACACACAAAAGTCAACGAATGAACTTTTTTTGCATACTACAGTCGTACATTTTGGCAGTGGTGTTGTATAGGAATATATAGGAAAATGTACATGAAAAAATTAAATATGTATACATAATATATTGTAAGTAGTAAGTAATTAATGAAGTATGACTGTTGTTTGTGCAATGTTCCAGCTCTCGAGGTTGAATTAGGGAGAGTTATGAAAAAGCAGTGGTGAATGCTGTATTATTAAAACTATAAATAAAGTATAAATAAACTATAAACTATAAATAAGTTTGGGGAAAATGCTAAAAAATAGACGAGCGAGCTTAGTGAACACATTTTTATGACAGGTGTGTTGCAGCAAACTGAGAACTCAATTTCTACCATGGTTTTCCACATTTCCTTCCTTCATTGCAAAGATTTGTTTGTTAGTCCAATTCTCTCATCAGACTTGACTTGAAAACTGCAGCAGTGATGTATGTAAAGGTGTGCTGTGACAGATTTGCTGGTAACAAGTAAGCCTACATCAATAAAGCAGAGCTGATAGAGTGTCCTATTTTGGGAGTGAATAGGAGAAGCTATGATTCAAGTAGGCTAGGTCATTACTCAAAAAGTGATCTGTACTTAAGCCAAGTGACTTGATTTTGCTGACTGGTTAACAGTATTTATGGAAACATTTCATGGTCCTATCTTCAACCCTGCATTTTTAGTTTGGGCATTTAAGTTGTGCTTATTGTGAGTTTCTGCATAGTTTGTTTGTGGTTCATGTAATTTTGAGTGTTGTATTCTAGGTCACTTTTCCTGCCTTCCTGTTTCTTGTTGTTTTGAATAGTTTCCGCTATTTACCCTGGTGTTTCTCATCTTCCTGATTATCTTGTGTGTATATATATATATGTGTGTGTGTGTTGCTTTGTTGTAATGCGTGTTATTGTTTGATCCCTGTGAGGCTCTATACTATGAAGCTCATTCAAGATACCCAGGTTATCTTTCCATTATCTGGATTCACTTAACCTAACATTGCTGATCAGGAAAAACATCCACTCAAAGCTGGCTGTCAACTCGCTAAGTTAATCCGGGGTTTCCCCTGTGCGTTCACACGAAAGGGGTGTTGGCAGCAATCTAAGGCACTTTTTACGGATCATGTCATACAATTACAGTGTAGGTGTCCAGCTTTAGGACATATTAGATATTAGAAATAGAACAATAGAGTGTCTGTGAAACTGTTTTCTGCCAACAGAAAAATAAAATAATAACAAAAAATCAAAGAATCTAAAAATCTTAAATCTAGATAAATGATTTATTACTGATGCAAATTTAGGGAAAGAAAGACATTAGAAGACCCTGGTATTTTTCTCACACAGAGGTTCAAGGGATCTTCCAGCAATTGTGATTCCATTTTCTGGAAATCTGATTGGTCAGTAGGTGGTGATTTGCTATCTGTTGATCGCAAATCTGGATATTTAGTTGCTCTGGAGTGCATTACGTTCACAACTTAAGTTACGGTAGCAATTTCCCCGGTAAGAAATGGACCACCTTACTAATAGAAAAAGCACAGGGTTAACCCTGAAGTTATCTGGATAAGCCAAAATCCATCTTCAGAGTATAGGTAAGATTCAGTTTACTTGAATCTTGCAACCATTTCCTTCATTATCAATACAGGTAGTTTTCTGCATTACATCTGCCTGCTTCAAAAAAGCTTAAAAACCAGACATCAGCTTTGTGTAAACAGTAACAATCTTCCAACAATCTTCCTCGTTATGATCCTGTGGTGCTAGGAGTTTCGCCAGTAGGTGACAGTGGTGGCCATTAAAAGCGATCCCTTATAAAAGTAATGCAGGCCAGGCATGGAATAGCCAACAGTAAAACAGAACTTTTATTTTGCTGTATCAGAATAATACACCACAGTGTGCACCTGGACAAAAACTGTCTTCCTTCAACTCATAACATAGCAAAACTTTTAACATGCCTTCAATAGCTTAAGTTATAGACCAAAATTCACTGATGTTACAAAATAAAATCATAGAACTAGAGTTAAGTATCAAATAAACAATATACATACAGATAATGCCTCAAAAGATGAAAGATTGAGGGCAGATGCGTGTGGATTGGTGGCACTCATCGAGACCAACTTCCTTAAAACTTCCTACTTCCTTTCACTTCCTGCAATGTCACTATGAGTCAAAACTATTCACAAAATCACCTATTTTGTGAATAGGTGATTTTGGGGGGTACTAAAAGCACAGTAGCACCAACACTATCAGCATATACACACTTGCTTAACATCTTATTAGGAACTCTTAAGCACCTGCTTATTGATACAGTCCTTCAGTGCATAAAATCCTGCAGATAGGACTGGAGCTTGGGTTAATGTTCACATCAGAGGGAGGAAAATGTGGTCTTCTGATCAAAGCCACTGGACTTTCACTATAGCATGCTTTTTGGTGCTAGAAAGTATAAACTGTATAAATCTCCTGTGAATTTAGCAAAAAGGAATCTCTAGAATCTAGATTCAAACATCCAGTTCCACGAAAAGGTATGCCTTGATAAAGAGAGAGGTCAAAAGTGAAATATCAGAATGGTTTGAACCCGATACTTAAAAGAAAGTCTATAATAACTCAGATAAAACTACTTTCTAACTGTTCTGAGTGGAAAAGCATCTCAGAATCTTGTGAGGAAAACATAAGCAGCTGTATAAAATACTGAATATTTAACAAGAGGCTTTTGTGAAGCTTCATAACTGTTGTTTACAACTGACTATTTTCTGATTCGTCAAAAAAAGAATAGGGCTGTGACTTTGAAAATAAAGCACACAGGGATGAACACAGTAGTCTGACAATATAATCCCACAGAAACATCCCAGAAGAAATAAACAGAGCAAGGACGACAGACAGACTTTGTTGGTTTAGAGCAGCCACTTTCTGCCACAGAATGAAACTTTAAGCATAGGCATGATCAGGCAGAAAACCAGTGTGAAATAAACTAACCGTAGGGAACACATTAGAGTTAAATAAAATGTGATTTATTATAATGTGACTCTGTGAGGTGTCTATCTCTATGACTAGGCAGCAATTGCACCATCAGTACATATAGAAAAGTCCCTGTTAGTATTGACTACACTACCCCGTAGTCCTTGTGCATTCATGGGATTGGCCCTGATCTGACTAGCATGACTGGGCTGATGGCACCAGCACAGAGCTGTTGGGAACTGTTGGGAACTGTTGGGAATAGCCCGTCCTTTGTTACAACTGCTGTGCGTCACATAAGCATGATTTTATCTGGGTCATGTTTTGACATATTTTGACACTTCCTATCTTTTGTGCATCTGCTAGTTAATAATAACCACTCCAATTAGTAATTAGTCCAATTACTTGATCATTTCCAGCCTTGTTCCAGCTTTACTTGTTTCCTCTACCAGCTGATATGACTTTGAACAGTGTACAGTTATAGTGCTATGTAGTGAAATTGTGAAAGTTGTGAGAGTTCAACTCCACATTGGGAAGATGACCATGGACACCTTTGCACTACTGGATGACAGTTCGGAGAGAACCATATTGTTAATGTGGTTCTAACTCTACGAACCACGAGAAAGGATGTCCTACAGCTAAATGGAGGAAGCATATCATTGAACATGTCCATCAAAGCTAAGACAAATGTAAAGCATCAAATACTGAATGCATTCACAGCAGAACAAATACAACTAGCTGAACAATGCTGCTCAGTGAAAACCCTATGATCCTGATTGGATCAGATCATGCTCGCCTTATTACTCCTGTGATCCATGGACCGCCCGAGCCAGTAGCAGTCTACACCAAGCTGTGTTGGGCACTGAAGGGACCTACCAATAGTCTTCTGGAGCAAGATGATGTTCAGGCATGCTTACACTCGTCCTTCACCAGATCGCAACAAAAATTCACCAGATTGCAAAAAAGGCTGCGGCAGGTTGACATCCTCCCTTTCAGAAATTAAAATGAGGATGAAGGAGCACAAAGTGGGATCAGCAAGCATTAGATATGCTTGAATCAGAGACAGTTTGGGTACAAGTGGAGGGAGTTGAGCAATGCACCACCCCGTTGCTGCACCGCAAAGACTTTCCTCAGGTGAAGGCCCCTCAAGAGGTTTATTGTGCACCATAACAGTCTGCCTAGTCTTCAACTGCTCCTTGTACTGTACCAGCGAACTGCTTCTTAATGACCTCCTGCTGCCTGGCCCCACGCTTAGACCTTTACTCTGAGGCATGATACTCTGATTCGGCCAGCATGCTGTGGCCATAAGTGGTGGTACAAAGGCCATGTTCTGCCAGGTATGCCTGCTTCCAGAAGATCACCTTCTGCTTCACTTCATGTTAAGTAATGGGCATTAGGAGGGTCCACCTGATGTGAATGAATCTGCTACCATTTGGCACCACTTGCAGAATGAAGGGAAATGAATGAAGACGTGTACGAATCTGTCACTGAACACTGCCTTTTATGTGGACAGTTGACTCCAATCTCTTCTGACTCTACATCAACACAAGTATCTCTGGGACAACTGGATAACAACTACTGGCTACTGGAGGATTTAAGATGCAGAAGTGGGCCAGTAATGTGCTAGAGGGGATGTCCGACCCACCTACTAACTGAAGATATGATGGCTCTGGCAAAGGGTTGGAAGATGTAAGGGACATGCAGAAGGCCTGGACTCAGTTAGCATACACCCTATTGTCCTGTCTTCTGAACACCCTGTATCTAAGCTCCTTGTCCAGTACTTTGACGCACTTCTCTTGCATCTTGGTCCAGATCGTGTCTTTGCAGAGATGTGGCACATTTACTGTATCATCAGAAGTCAACAAGTAATTCAGAGGCATCGGAGACAATAAGTGGAGTGAGAGACCTGCTCTCACTAAAATGGCTTTTTTGACCACAGCGAGACCACAACCCTGCCTTCTGGTAAGCTGGAGACCACTGAAGAAGTCCTCCTCATGGTACTCATTGAAGTAAAATGGATCCTTAATACCTTGTCTGTAAAGCACCAACCACCTGGTCCGTCATAGGGTCAGGATCAGCGGTATCCAATAATCTGTAGCCACTGTAACCCAGTAACCGCTGATCCTGACCCTATGATGGACCAGGTGTTTGGTGCTTTATAGACCAGGTAACTTTATCACTGGTTGAAGATGGAAGCAAAACGAGATCATGTCTGCCCACTTCTACAGCAAATTCCTTCATTCAAACATGATGAATTCTGTTGCAGCAAACTGAAAAAGTCCTCAGCACTCAATTTCTACAAACAGTGAAACAGAATTTTCTCAGGTTTTAATCTCTTCATGGGAAAACAGGTGCAGTTTCTCTAATGTGTTGCTTATTTTTTTATCCAAAGTCAGACTAAGTGGTAAAACTCACACTCACTTTTAAAAGAATTGTGTCCTATAAACATATTTTAATGGTTTGTTTTAGCACAAAATGCAAACTCCACCTTCATCTGGCTTTTTATAGAATCAAGATATCTTATAAAAAATGTTCAGAATAATTAAGCCACCATACTTCCCATTTAGTTTCTGTGGGAAACTACCCATGAAATAGACAAGCGATCTCCAGAGACTCTGTCCTCACTGTAGAGGAGATTAACACATTATCTGGATAGAGATGTACATGACTGGGGGCAAACTGCAGAGAGGGCTTGATGGGAACTGCAAACTGTGAAATGATTTTAACGTAATCTCATCAATGTTTATGGTGTTGAAGATGTGAGCAGTGACATTCAGTAGTGTACAGGGTGTATTGGAGGGCACACAGAAGTGACACAGGTTCCAGTAAGTTGCGTTCCACTCTAATGTCTTACCATCATCAGTAATAACAGATCAGTCTCACTTACAGAAATTTGGAATCTAATTTATGTGTCATGAATTAATTTGGGAACAATAATTCTAAGAATATTTCCTATTGCAATATATACATATCTTTAAATGTGTTTATATGCACAGCACTTAACACAATTGTTATATCCTCAAGAGTATAAAGTGTTGCACTACCAGGCTGAAAATCGCATTGTTCTTCCTGAATCTCAGGTACAACAATAGACATACTCTTCTTCCCATGCACTGCATCCACAACATATTCAATTAATTTCATTTCAGTTTTATGTAATATATACAACACCAAATCACAATAATAAAGAAAAAAAGGTATACGTATATAGTGTGGGCAAGTTTCCCCTTCGTGAGCTGCTCAATGATTTGCCAGAATCACTCCATGGCTGAACGGAAGTCCATAGCCTCACCAAAATCCCTGCAAACCCAAGATTTTGCTCCTTTATTAGGTTGATAGTTCCATTCAGCTATGGTATGCACCATTTAATCCAGAGGTTGCAGCATTGGTGCCAAATTAGGTGTAGCCGCCTCATCAATGAAGGTGGAATATGGTCCATTTGGACTCAATGTCCCCAGCATCCCTTGGAATACTGTCAAAGTTCTCGAGGTGGGAGTTGAAGATCTTCAAATTGAACATGCCATCCTTCTCAATCACATCCCTCCAGGTTTCACTGTCATCACCCATGTAAGTGTTAAGCGCTAACAATAGCCAGAACCCATTCCCCAACCTGATGGCACAGTAAAACAACCCTGTCATCAACAAGGGAAAACTCCAACGTAGAGAGGAATAGGGTGGTTGGTCCCTATACCTGGCCCAAGGGTCTGGGCTTGGTATCCTTATTCTGGGCAACATTTCTTCCTGTTCCTGTATTCCTGTTGAAACGTTCATCACAGAGGTCTCTTGAATCATTCTTGGGCCCTTAGCAATTTGCCTTATTTGACCCTGCAAAGGGGAAATTACTCTGCAAATCATAGCTCCTGAGTTTGCTTGAACCCCTTTAAATCCCTCTGGCATAATTACGTGGTTTTACATATTTACAATATAACACTTTATAATATAGACATACTATTAGACATTAGTGCAGTATAAGTAATTCCTGACTTTAGATCACAAAAGACTTATATCTAGTAATGCTTTATAACTGCTGAATAGATCACTTACTAATTCCTTACTAATGCTTAATAGTGTGCCATTATTATAAAGTGTTCCAAACGCTTTCTATTGTAAGAGCTCAGTGTTGAACAGTGAAACATACTTTCAATAAAGTATTGAGTAAATGTTTCCATATACCCCTGTAAACACATGCTGTTTCAGATGAAACTGTTATGTTTTCTAATTAGGTATTATTTTCACAACAGGCGGCTGTCACACTGGATGCAACTCCTCCTCCGCTGTGTGTGCATTAACAAACAAGTTGCACTGCCAGATCTATAAAGAGATGCGAGCAGTGTGTGTCTGTGTGTGTATGTGTGTGTCTGTGTGTGTATGTATAGATTTATCCTGAATCAAGAAACACAGCAAGTGGTGCAAGGCATGTTGAATGAAGTCCACAGTTTCTTCCTGTCTGGCAGACACTGGAGCTCTGTCACTCTGAAGAATGAAAAATGGTAACTTCCTGGTATGATTAGAAGTTTTATTAGTTTATTATTACTGTAATTAGTTAGAAATAATTTTTTACATTCGTTAAGAATGAAATAGTGCTGATAGTGAGTTAGCTGGTTTGTTAGCTCAATTGGCGGTGGGGCGGTGTTATCCATTAGCTTTCAGATAATTTCCTACATGTCAAAGGCTCCAAGGATGAACTAAAAAAAACTGTTATGGTTTTTTTATGAGCACCAGCATCAGAATATTGTAATATCTTCATCGGCTGAAAGTTTTGCCCCTAATTTAAAAGAAAAAAATCCAGATTATTTTACACAACAGCACTTTCTAGATAAGGCAGCAAATAACTGTGATAAAACTGAGGTTATGTGCTTTTCAGGACTTTAAATGTTGAAACCTTTAGAGAAAAAAATATTTAAACGTAACATTTTTAAAGTTTAATTATTTGAGTTGTTTGAATTTAATTGAATTTGATTGTCCTTCAATCACATGTGTCTTGCCAAGTCTTACTTTTCATCTTTCCCTTCTTGTGAAGAATGTGGAGTTGTAATGACTGGAGGGACTTATCTAAGGTCTGCTATTGGATGGCACTGTGCTTTCTGCTCTTTTGAGAAACGTTAATGTCTTTTCAATGACTAGTTGAGCCAGAGATGGCAGTGAATCCTTTTTTTTGTTTCTAGGATAAGTGCCTATCTTTTTTTCCTGAAAGGGAAGATAAGAAATGCCCTCAGTGAATGTGCAGTCTCTGAGTATATTTAATATGATGGTGGATTTTATGCACAGTTCCTTAATATGGACAAAGTAGGGAATAAAATTGCTTTTGATGGAAAAATGGGAAGAAATGGTTGAATAAACATTCGCACTCACATGCCTTTTGACATTTACAGTGTGTTCCTATTGCCTTTCCTCTTCATCCATGAAGACTTCCTGTTCTCTGGACATCAGAGGCTTGACATAGGTAATGAATCAGTTTCAAAATAAATGAAAAAGTTATATATTTTGTGGTTGCTATTTAGCGGGCAAATTCTGCTGTATTCTGCTCAGTTCTTGTGTTTCTTGTACACTTTTTCTTTACTTTTTAAGCACTTGACAAAGTAATTTGGCTATTGAAACTGTCTCAGTTTTAATATAGAGGGAAACCTATTTTGTCTTTAATTGTAGCAGTAACAGGGTGATCTCACTCCTGGCTAGACTCCAATGCTTCAAAAAGTGCGAAGTCCTCAAGAGAATAGCAAGAGTCACGCTGTTGTTATCCTTCTGTAATTCAATGCTAATAACACCACTGACAACTAAAGTGTTACCAAGAAAACTGTCAGATTTAAAAAAAAAAAAGGAATATTTTTACCTATAACTTATGTGTGTGCTGCCAAAGATACAGGCATTAACCATGTGAGCTGTTCCCGTGGGTCCTGTCCCATTAACCTATGTGCTAATGTTTAGGCTTCTTTGAAATAAACATTTGTTACAGCTACACTTGTCTAGTCTAAGGAGAAGAGAAAGAAGGTATATGTGTTCACATATAAGTGTCTGATACATTATTTTCCATTATTTTGTTTAAAAAATCTTTAACAGTTTCTGGCAGAGCAACTCCTCCGCTTCACTATAATCACCACGCATGACCTCTGTACGTATAATTTTAAATAACCCCCATAATGAGAAACAGCTGATATGACAGGAGGCTGTGATTAATGAAGGCAATGCTCTGCAGCACAACCAATGGCAATTTAATACATCTAGTCCTGACTATCTAGCCCTATCCTCACTTCAAATCTTGGCAATTAGTTCCTGTTAAAATCAAAGGAAATTACAGTTCGTATCATTATTACATGACTTTACATCAGCCTGTGTTTGGGCGTTGGTTAATAGTATCTGTGAACCACATCATCAAACCTTGAAGATGTTTGAAATATGATGATCTTTTCCATGTGACATTTCCCTTCCTTAAATAAACATGTATGTAGCATTCTGACACCCATTATGAACAAAGAGTGCCATAAAGTGTAGAAGATATTCAGTATCCTATTGTTGGTAGTCAGGAAAATTATCCAGTAATTGGTGATGGTGTAATTCCCTCTTTGTGATAAAGAATGTTATTTTAACTAGATTTTTAAAATCATATTTCATTTTCTTTATTTGCATGCGTTGTGTTTTGGTGTGTTTTAGGATTGTGTTTATGCATGGCAGTGTTGTACATAAGCCTTGCTTTTGGTTGGTTTCCCCCCTCACTAAATAAAGGCAGTCTAAAATGTCTCTGACCCTGAAGTTGGATTAGATGACAGGTGAGCAGCATGCATGACAGCGTTGCCACCTTTGCTATCTATGTCAATGTATGAACTAAAAAAAGAAGTAAAGTGCTTTTAAAGTACTGACAGTTGACTGCAGTAGCAAAAGCAGTCCTTCTTCAGTTAAGTTCTTGCAGCTTAATGGATGTATGCTAATTATTTACTCGGGTTCAGCTCAGACAGGCCGTTCCTTCCAATCATGCCCTTCCAGGTCATTTCCCACATGAGTGTTGAAGTCTCCCAGGACGACACAGTCTCCAGCTGGAACACCTTCGAGCACCCCACCCAGCGACTCTAGGAAGGCGGGGTATTCTAAACTGTCATTTGGCGCATAAATACGAGCAACAGTCAGCATCCGTTCCCCGTTCTAACCCTCTCGTCCACCAACATACAGACAGCAAGCCAAAGTGATATCAGGATACCCACCCAAACCCCCGCCTCTCACCGAGGGCACCTCCAGACTGGAAGGGAGTTCAGCCCCTCTCCAGGAGACTGGTTCTAGAGCTAGAGCATAAACTGAGGTGAGCCTGACTATATGTAGCCAGTATCTCTCAACCTCACGCAGTAGCTCAGGCTCAAAAAGGGGTGACGTTCCATGTCCTAATCACCAGCTTTAATTGACCAGACACCACAATAAGCTACCGATTCTCTATCAACATACTCAACTTTATAAACTTGGTGATGCATCCTATAGGTGTCCTAAGACTGAATATTTGTTGAGGACAAGGTTAATTTGCTATTTTTCTTCTGATTTCAATTTGTCAAACTACGTGACACGCTAGGAGTTCTGCAATGTCTTGGAAAATTAATGTAGAAAAACTGGTGCCAAGCTATCCATATCCAATAGTTAAGAACATCTGCTGATTATGAGATGAACTAATTTAATGTGTCTCTCAGTCAGAAATTTAGAATTTATGTAGTAACTTTTGGGATTAATCAGACAATGCTATGTGACAAACATAGCATAAAATGAGTAGGCATGAAGTTTAGGTTAAAAAAAAGAGGTAGAATTCACCCATACCAAACTTACACAGTGATACGGTTAATATCATTTTAACTATTTTAAACATCAAAAACTCACTAATGAACATTCTCATTCAACTGTTAGTTTGTCTATGTATTTATCTATTTTTGTTTCGAAATCTAACTTTAAAATGGTTTTAGGGGAGTGACATGCTGTCACGTTTTTCTGGCAAAGCTAGGCACAGTGACTTCCTGAAGTCTTGTCATCACAGTATGTTTGCCAGGAACCCAGAACTAATTGCCAGAGCCACTCTGCTGCTGGTCAGATAACAGTACATGAAAATAATTCTTTTTTCAGATTCAAACTAGAAATGTTCTGTCATAGTGGTATTTACTGCAACAAATATCATATGTGCCAATTTATTCTATAAATGAAAACAATTTTCTTTTCCCATTGGCCATTTTTCCAAATTGTATTTCAGTGCCTATCACACCATAATGATTGTTTAATTTTTGACTCACAAAAATATGTATTGCAAGGAGAAATAATGTCAGGCTTTGTTTGGAAGGTGGAGAGAGACTGGAGATGGCCTCTTGTGATAATAGATGTACCTGATCCTGTTGACCCTCCAAAATTTGTTGCTCATGTTCTCTAGAGAGGTTCAAGGGCTGAAGAGATAATAATAGCAGACACTGTGAAAAAAAGATTTCTCACAATAAATACTATCCCCACCTGTGAACCCAAAAGTGCTCAGTTGAAATTGAATAAATTCTTCTTTGGTTCAACTTCAACTATTAATGGACGTGACAAATATTAATTGTGTAACAAAAATTTCCAAAAGTTAAGAACAAACAGTTACTAAATACTTTAAAGACTTGCAAATCTTTATGTATTATATTCTCTTACCATACTAAGAGAAGTTCCACTGCACAGCATTATGAGTATACAGTATGAAGTTCCAAGAACAATTTCAGATATTGAGCCATATGTATAGCTGTTAATTATGAGTCACACAAAAGGTAACAATGTTCTTTTCTGAAACTTTACTCTTTCAGGCATGAACAACAAGTTGAAATATTTCATTAAAATATAAATGGCCAATGTCATGCTCAAATAGTCTGGGACATTCATTGTTCTCCCTCATGGCCGTTGATGTTGCTTGTTGCATCCTGCATGAAAGCTCTTTGCCTTTATGTTTCTTAACATGTAGTATTTAGCAGGGTTAAATTTACTCAACCCAGTCTCCTCCAATTGAATGTCTTCTTAGCATAACATAATACTCGATAAATACTGGATGAAATATGAAGAATCAAACACAACATTTTAGATGATCGTGACAGTTGTGAGGTTTTTATTTTGTCAGCCTGTGAGGCCTAAAAAGTCTTTTTAGACCTTCTCAAATACCACAGGTGTTGACAGATGTTCTAAAGCTGGATGTGTGTTTCGACCACCTGAATAGTGCAACTGCATCGATGATAGATTAAAGTCCCTGTGGTAATAAGGATATTTTTATGCTGTAAGTGTTTCTGGAGATTTGAGCAAAGATATATCCAGTGCCCATACAAGTCCCGGAAGATTAGAGGGCAGAACACATTAAAAACAACTTGAGTATATTCTTGGTTAACTGTTACATCTTCTTTTGAAATTAGCCCTGCCTAATGCTTGTGTATTGTATAGCCTTCTCCAATTCCATTAAATGTTTTGATTACTATTAGTATGTGTTGTTTGGACAGAGCTGAATGATCTATAAAAAGCAGAGTGGAAAAAAATAGATATAGAATGCAGAGCCAAAGTGAGCATCAAACGAAGATTCTCAGAGTGATTTGTCTTTATTCTGATGTAGACATGACATTTTTAAGGGTATATTCTGAGACCTCATAGCGTAACTTTATTTTAATTAATTTCTTATTTAATGGGTTATTTCAGATCCACTACCCTCTGCTCACTGGGTAGAGTTTAACAAAATGACTGATTTTTCTAAAATTATTCTGACCAAGTGATTATTTTACCTGCAATCCAGAGAACTGCTATTGGGGGTAAATAATCATCATATACAGTTTCATTTTGTTCTTCCAGGTGGACATAGCCGCCATGATTTCATCCCTATGATGTGGGCTGCTTTTTGAAGCCTCGATTTTGCAATCACAGATTTGTTTCTGGAGCCATAACTGATTACATGTGAACAAAATGTTAGAAGCTAAAATGATTTACAGTAAGTTGTTTTGGTTAGCAAGAGGCATCCATAGACTGTATGAGTGCATCCAACCAGAACATTGGCACCTCTATGGGGATATTACCATAAAACTAAACCAGAATTCCCATAATTAAAAAAAAAGGAAAATACAAGAGTTCTCAACCGTTGTTATGGCGGGGTAAACACACTAAAAAGAGACCAAAAGAGGTGGTTTTTTTTGTTTGTTTGTTTGTTTTTTAATTTAGTTATAGTCCAGGCAGGCTCACGTTTTAGCTGGTTTATGGAATTTGATTTGATTTTTAACTCTCTGTTTTCAGGGGTTTTCAAGAAGTATGACTTCATGAGGGGAGGTGGGAAAAACAGAAGGAAGACTGGGCAACAATTGTCGACTGTATACTATTGTTACAGAATAGGATTTTAAGACTTGTAGACTAATAGAAATTATGGCAATTCATAGAACATTAATATCAGATACAAGTGCACTCGGAACAGGTTGACAGAATCTGGTTTATTTCGTAGTATCAAGTTTCTGTTTTTTGATTTACTGAAATGATCTGTCTGACTGTTCTTTGTACCCTACTACACCAAGGTACCAGCTTGTCAAATATATACACCTCATCACCTTAACAAGGAAAAACATTTTGTTTTTCTGCATATCATCGTGGTATGGATCAACTTGTGGAAAGGAGAGAACAGTGACTGTGTAAGATTTCAGGCTGTGGACAGCAATGTTATGTCCTATCTATTATTTGAGCAGTGCAACATTTATGTCCTCCGGTAATTTGAATGCGACACAATTTTTAAAAAGTTGTCAAAGGTATTGCACAGTTGCTGTCAATGTTACCATTCAAGATGTAGCCCCAGAGAGAGAGAGTGACCAGACCAGATGCAGTCAGGTAGGCTGGAGTATTGTCAGATTGCACATATAATTGGTATTTCAGGAGAAACTCACTTGACAGCCTTTGCAAAGCAAAAGAAAACAGTCTCAGTGTATCATACAGTGGCTGTCAATAGTCTCAGATGGAGGAGCAAAAAGTGGACTAGACTTTATGACAACAATCAAACTTTATATGTTATAACATCAATACAAGTAATATTGATGTAAAAGCAAGTGAGATGCAAGGTTAGCACATATTAATCTCCTTTTTTTTTTTTTAAACATAGTCATTGGGGAGCTGCCGATGGAGTCCAAACCCTCTTCTTTATTAAAAAATTGCAGGAGATGTATGAAAATAAATTCCAGTTTGGAGAATTTTTATGTTATATGTAGTTAATACAAACAAATACAAACAAATGTACTATTTGTTCAAGTTTTACCTTTGGGTCAGATTTACCTTTGGTCAGTATAACACTAAATAAGACTAAAAATAAATAAATAAACAAACAAACAAAAACCTGCATCTTATCATTATGCATTATGTGGATTCTTTTCATGTCAGGACCCTAATGCTGACCACAAAATTTATTTAGGCAGACACACCCAACGGGGAGAAAGGTAAATAACAAACTAAACAGAGGAACGCCTGAACTGGACGAAACTAAGACAACAAGACAAAACCCAGAACACGGGAGGGACACAAGTGAACCACAGGGGAAGGGCAGGCGCGACGAAAAAGGTTGGGGGAAAACTCACACAATATATATAGACAGGAGTTGGTCGGCGGAAGTGGAAATACATAGGGAACACAGCTGATACAAAAGAACATGGCACCACAGGGGAAGCCAAACTAAACACACTGAACATAGACCACAAGACTGTCAAAATAAAATAGGACAAAGGAAGACTAAAACAATGACTGAACAAGGGAACAGGGTAGTGAAACTGGCAGACACAACTATGGAGCACATATAGAGGGCAGGAAGGGCTGGGGAGAACACAAGCACAGAATAAACAAAGGAGGGGAACATGGGAACTAAATGGGGAAAACCAAGACATGAGGATCAGACACAGGCACATAACAGAGACACACAGAGAGGGGCACAGAGGACAAAGACACAAGGGATCCTAATAAAAAAGTAACTAAACTGATCATAAGTAAACTCAGAGGCGTAATAAGAATTAACTCAGAACTAACCAGTTAAATGAAAATAATAATAATACATAAAATATACCAAAACACAAGAAAACTCAAAACACCGGGTCAAATGACTCAGAGCCATGACAACTATGGAAAAGTTGACCTTTCAAAGTAGAGCTTGATGCAATATTGGCCACAAAATAGACAGACACAGAAGTTTATTCCCTCAGGTTATATATATATATATATATATATATATATATATATATATATATATATATATATATATATATATATATGTGTGTGTGTGTGTGTGTGTGTGTGTGTGTGTGTGTGTGTGTGTGTGTGTGTGTGTGACAGGCATGCAAAAAGACAGAAACCAGGAAGAGGGAAAATACTTTTTTCATGCCACTCTAAGTAAATCAAGATTTTTACAGATTATTCTTACTAGAAGGATATATTCATTCTTTTTATGGAAATTGAAGGACAATGAGAACATTGTAGAAATCATCAAAGTCATACTCAAATGATATATAATACAGTCTTTAAGTGATTTGCATATCCTCTACAATGTTTATCTCATCTTTGTAAAGTACAAAGTGCGTAAAACAATCATGTATTTTCTGACAAGAGTAGTTCTGAATATGATAATTGTCTTAAAAAAGTTGTAACAGATCATTTAGGGACTTTTCATGTTTTAAATTCAGTCACACATAATTGTGTATGACTGCAGGAAATATGATTGCACAGAATGTTTTTTTACCTCCTCACTGCCTTCCAAATCACTCCAGCACCCTTGAGGTAAGTGTTTTCTTCCTCAAGGGAAATAGACAAACATTCACTTCTGTCTCATTTGTCTTTTGTTGCTTGGAAGTAATCGTTCCTTTTTACAAGTTTTCAAAGTTAAAGCTGCTTCTAGGGTTTGTGGGAGAAGGTCTTGCACGAATCGCAGTTTTTTAAAAAATCAACTTGAAGTCATCAGAATTTTGCTTTTGATAAGAAAATGGGAACGAAGAGCATTCAAATTCTTTGAACAACAGACGCACACAATCATTCTGACGTTACTGGACTCTGGTAATTATTTTGCCCAGACTACATCACTGGGACAAAATTTTGTACTTGAAATATAAAGAACAGATTGCAGCATTCATTTAATTTTGCAGTCACTACAAAATAATCACCCGACCTGTCAACACTGATGAATGTCAAAAAGAAATGAAATCATGCTTTCATGAGTGCCTTCATGTTTCCTCTAAGGATTCGCCTTCACTCTGTACTTGCTGTCAAACCCTGGTCTAATTTCATACAACCAGGGGGTCCTAAATGTAGACGCCTACATGATTGACATTAATAGTAAAATTGGTAATTTCATCATCTGACTGGGAAAAAAACGTCTTTACATAATGAAAGTAAAGTTTTCATTATGTAAAGAGGAGCAATAGCAAATATTTGAGGTGTTCAGATGTTGATTGTTGTTTTGTTGTTGTTTTTTACCATGAATGCAAAACCTAAATATATTTTTGAAACAGAAAATGAGGGCTATTTTTAATGCTTAAAATAATAATAAAAGTAATAATACCAAGTAGAATCTTTTGTTCTATGAATTGCCAGTCATAGCAATTTCCTAACTCATATTTTCTGTTGTTATTGCATTTTCCACCGTGTCCTTGAAGCTATCATAGACGCAAAGATGAGGCAATCAACTACATTGGGACCAGCTGGACCAAGGAAAAATGAAAATAAGAGCCCAGTCACGCTTGCAACTCATCCCCAGCAGTGTTTGCACCCGTTCCGGTTCTGTAAGTGCCGTGAATATACACCCACCTGTTAAATCACAGCTATGTGGTTTCAAGTATGTGCTATCACAGGTTTTTGAGATATATTACTGTTCACCACTGATGTAGAATAAAAATCTACACTTATGTAACCTAAATGAACAGATGTGAATATCACATTTTAGCTATTTTAGCTTAAATACAGTAATAGACACAGTCATTAGAAAGATTGTCCTTTTACATCATAAACTCAGCATTATGTCAAACAGTCCAGAAGAGCAGAGCAGAGCAGTACAACAGCTGCTGAAGAACTGTGGTCTCAGGTAAGGCCTTACAGTGACTTAGTAATAAGATGTATTACTGCTCTTGATAATTTGCAGAACACACAATACACATCAGAATCAGTATATTGTAGTATTTTACATGTTCAAAACTCATAATACAAAAATAATAGAAATTCATAAAGTGTTATCGAATATATAACATAAAAAATGATGTACACAATATGTGTTTATATGGTGGAGGATGTTATGTACTGTAAACTTTTTACCCATTTGAAAACAAGAGTATTAGACAATTGTACTTCTTCACTACTAACTCTTTCATACTGCATGCTGTCCACACGGCTGACTTTTGACAACTGTATAGCAATGTCAGAGTGGAAAGTTGCCTGCAGGGTAAAAAGTTCAAGAGTATGATATACATTTATCACAAATTTTGCAGGGCAGAGGACAATATCACTGTCTTTTCAGTGGAAATAATGTGTTTCTGTTAGCGCCAATGACAACAATAGGACCAGTATCAACAGATAGTGTAATAAAAGTGAGCATGCATTTGACAACCTCAAAGAGATGGTTTAGTATTACGTTACCCTTTAGGATGTTAGAAAGAGAATGATCTTCTTACTGCATAATGACCTGCAAATTTTTCTACTTCCTTTGCATTTTTATTAACTCTAGGGATAGTGGGATACAGGTAATAAAGGGGATCACCTCTTTAATCCTTTTTAATGATCCTGTTCCTACCCCTGAGTGGGATGCACACATTGCATTAATGTGAATTTTAATGTGTATTAATTAATGTTTGATAATGGAAGGTCTCACATGATTAGAAAAAACAGGATAGCAATCCAACTATTTCACACTTTTGAATATGCACTCTTGAAGTTATCATTCACATTTTCACTCAAAGCTTTCAGTGCACTTAAAGTCTTTCTATTGGCATGCACGAAAAGGTTCCAGAAACCTAAAGTCCGCATGATTTGAGGAAGACAGTTCATGTTGTGGTGTTCAAAATCTCAGCTGGATTTTGTTATTTTATTTTATATAACCAAAATAAATCTCCAGCTGCTCTGCAACACTTCATGAAATCATTCCTAAGAGGATTATGTGATGTTTTGTTTCAGTTGTAAGGACCTTTTCTATGTACAGAGCCCTTTGATTGGAAACTGGTCATTTGTTCTCCTTTAAAACGAAGACAGTTTATAACGTCAGCAGTTCCCTGACACAAAGGTAATACATTTCTATTTTATCATAAAAACAAAAAAAAACATAACTAGTACAGAGTCATGCCAGAAATATTAGGCAAAGAAGTCACAAAAGCACAATCATTTTAGATGTTTTTGTTTTGTTTTTTAAATTTAAATAAAATTGCCATCCTCAAAAATTCACCACAGACTGCAAAGTAACTGTAGCACAGCCAAAAATGTCCTCACCAGGTGATTTGGATTAATGAACAACTCAGTCAATCAAGCACAGATATATTATGCTCATTTTGTGCTGCTGGACAGTAAAATCATTTTGTGTATGTATGATAGGCATTCACAATCAATGCTGTGTTGTCTAGATGCAGATAAAGTCTTCATCTATAGACATGTTTTTTAAGAAGAAGTGCAAATAATGATTACCTTGTAAACAATGATGACAAATTATGTTTTGATTACTGGAGAGTGATAGTATTTGGCTCTTTTGAAATGCTAAGATCAGATAACAAGCATGAAATATCATTGTGATGCACTAGGATGTTTCAATTTGCAAGACTTTCTATGATTAGTCGATTGCTATCTGTACACTCCCAGCATAATGCTGCTGTATAGGATAGCACGTTTTTCCGGTACAGTGAGCCATCTGCTATCTTATGACATATTTCCATAAATGTGGAGAGACTGACAAGTAGTTCCATCTTTATAACAACAATGTTTGTGTTAGTAGAAAAACATTATTTAATTTTGTATCCTGACTTTGGTTTTAGTGACCTAAAAATTCCCTCTTGTATGAGTCTTTAGGTTTTTAATCATAATAGCAGCTAAATGTAACTCCAACACCTTTATTATCCTCACTATGAGATAATAAAAAGAAGCAAAATGATAATACTCAACGGACGCGTCCATAATGAAGATGCATATCAGAGTCAATGATCCTGTTTTCTCTAATTATGTAATCAACCTTTTGTCAGCTAACGCTACATGCTGAAACACTCAATTAGAATCAGAGAATCGTATACTAATTTGTGATAATTTATTGGCAGACTTAAAATATATTTTGAACTCAGGTTCCTTCACAGAAAAAACAGTAAACACAAAATATAAAAATCAGTAAAACTTTTATTACCCAAACTTTTTATGGATTATCCTCAAACTTCACAACAGTATACTCAGACTTGGGGGACATGAGTACCTAGATTGGCTGAGTATTTAACCTTGACCTTCGTTTGTAACACCCAATGTCAATATAGTTGACCTTGGGGAAAAAACATATTGATTAATATATCATATAAATGGGCATAGAGAGATCTGTACAACACACTTTTTATTTTTTTCAGTCCAACACACTACAATGTCATAATGACACCACAATAGGCTGACGTCAACATATTATAATAAAACCATCATAAATCAGCAAAGTTTTAGTGCAGCTTTTGGCCTTCGGGGAGAGATGTGCTCTTTGAGTGCTCCTGTTTCCTTTGTTTTTCTAAGAGAGTCTAAGAGGAAGGACGGCAGTTAATGTGAAGAATGTCTATATATAGGAACTAAACACAGCATAATTTAGGACACCGTTCTTTAGTGAAACTTTGCATTTGTATATCTACATTTTTTTTATCACAGATCCTGCTTGGATGATAGGAGTCTCGCACAAACCTTTTGAGAGATGGCTTGCTGTTCTTTATAGATCTATTCATTTTTTTAAGCTGCTTTTCCCAGAAGGGTTTTGTTTCTAAGCTTTACACTTCAAAATACTCCAACGATGTTCAGCTGAATTCAACTGCATGGTCAGGTCATTGCTGGAAGATTTCACCATGGCAAACTTTTTTGAGGCTGAATGAGATTTGTTCAGTATTTTGAGTATACAAATTAGTATTCATAATGTGATCTATGAATTGTAACTCACAGTTTGAACAGCCCCATATCTGGACACAACAAATTTATGATTCACACTCAGCATATGTTCCAGTTCAAACATATTAGACCCCATCTGATTAAAAAAAAATGTACTTGTGATATTTTTTAAAACTTGTATTAATGATGATTAATGATGAGATTAACAGGTTATTTCAGCCATGCATTCTTAAAGCACTTAATACACAGTAAGGTGCTTAATTAAATGCACTGAACAGTCCATTACAGGTTACACTGCTATGCTGAGCTTGCCATGTTATTTTCATTTAGTAAACCATTTTAAATTCAGTTTTCCCTTGTTAGATTTTTAAACAGGAAATGGAAAATAGTTATTTAAAAAAATAAGTAAAAAATGGTCTAACATGCAGACAGGCATACATGGAAATAGATTACACAAGAAATAGAGTCTATACAATTTTAATGCTACACAACCTGAATTCGCATAGGCAAGTTTTATTGTAGTTTTTCTTGTAATTTCTTTAAATAATCTTGAGGGATAGTTCTGCAGGCTTCTTGAAGGACAGTCAAAGCTCTTCTTTGGGTGTTTTCTGACTTTTGTTTCATTCTCTGTCAAGACGATCCCACACTGCTTCAGTAATTTGCTCTGGGGAGGCCAATCCATGACTTATAGCACTGCGTTGTTTTTTTCCCTACTCCTGTATGCTTTTACTGCTTTGGCAGTGTGTTTGGGATCATTTCCATGTTGAAAAATGAAACCACTGCCAATATGACACTTTCCAGATGGTATTGCATGGTGGAAGACCAACATAGTTTTTCTTCATTTGCTTTATAATTGTAGCTTACCTGATCAACTGCAGCCATTTCCTGCTCTCTTTCTCATCACGAGGTAAAATGACAGGTGAGGTTTTTTGTGGTTGTTTTGTGTTGTTTTCTTAAATAAATCAGGAAGACAACATTGCATCATGTTGAATAGGTGAGAGCCAAAGCCGACTCAGACCTGGAAATAGTATCTTTTGTCATCACGAGCAGATACAACTTTACAACAAAGCAGCACTTTGGACCCATTCGCAACCATTTTCATCTTGGACATCATCTCTATAAGATGATTTCATGCCTTTGTGTCCTTTGTACCTACCGAGCAGTCACTGGAACACTAGCTTCCTTATAGAATTCCAAGTCAGATACACCTACTTGTCTGCTTCAGTGCAAGACGGCATCCACTGTATTGTGCCTGGTGTCACTAACTATACCTCATTATTGCAGCATACTATATTTTATATTGGCAGCTACATGTTAAAGAGAGATGTAATTCAAGTGGGTAACATATTTAAGATAACCAAGAAATTGAGCAGTAAAGCTTATCATCAAAGATGGTGTTTAAAAGTGGGGTTATGATCCTAATCAAGGTCTGGATGGGTGGAACTTCGTGGCCAATTAGCACTATGAAATCGTATTTTCTACCGATACAAGATTGGTTGATGGACTTCTAATCATTTCAGTTCTACTGTGCTGACAAGCATATAGTGTAGCTGCCCACACATCATCGCTGCTGTCTCACTGCTTGTAGTTTGAATAAACTGCACCTTTATGATTCCTTTTCTGACAGTTAATTATATTTTTCTTTTATGTGACATAAATGCTCAAGAGTATGTGTGGGCTGATAATTAGCTTATTGACACCTGACAGATATATAAAGTTAGATTATGCACATATGTATTGAAGCTCCGCACACATGGTTCACCTACACAGGCACTGTCACTTATTTGGCAGGACTGGACTTACTTTTACTACTATGCCAAATGCAAAGTAGATATGATTGTTTTGCCCCTCCCCATTGCGTCGGGTCAACCTAGGTTAGTCACACCTCTAGCAGTTTGTCAATACAATGTCTGGTGTCCTTCTGTAATGGTGACATCACTGGTCATTGCATTTTCTTCCAGCAACAGTCATTTAGTCTTCTGTTTCCTTTCCACTTTTTTTTTTTTTTGGCCACAATAGATCCAAACTATATGTTGCCGACTTTAGCTAAATAAACAGTAAATACAGAAAGTAATAAGTGAAGGGGAAAATTTTTTACATGTTTATTAAGAAAAAATAAGCTAGTAAATAAAGTTGTTCAGGCCAATTAAAATATCCCTTAATAGGGTGGAAACCTCTCCAAGATGGGGATTTTTGTCCTGACATAGTTAGCTGTAATAAAGCAGACTTCAGTTAATTTAAACTCTACTGAACAACCAACCTCACCAAGCATCATGACGTAAGTCAGAACTGTCACAACTAAAAGTGTCATATAAGCCACTCGAAGTTATGTCACATCAAGGTGCTTTATATTGTAATCCCCAACAATCAAAACTACTTTTTAAGAGGAAGAAACCTCTGGCAGACCCAGGCTCAGACAGGGGAAACCATCTGCTGCAAACAGCTGACGATGAGGGTTCGGAGACGGGATAAAAAACATACAATGACACTGCTTGTTGTCAAACACTCCTGGTATCAAGTCACCTTCATTCAAAACCATTTGCCATCTCCCACTTTGTTTTTTGTTTGTTTGTTTGCTTGCTTTGTCATCATGCAAAAAAATCTTTTGAATAGGAAATACTCTGTAGAGCAAAACAGAAACTAAGTTTCACCTTGGACACATATTGTCACGCCCATGAGAAGTTTTCTTTGTTTGGGTTAGTCCTTTTTCTTTTCTATCTTCTTTTTGCATTTTTATCAAAACCCCAACAACCAGTCTTGCATCCACATAAGAGCAAAGCAGATGACTCCAGAAAGCTTAGATGAGGTGGGTTATGTATTAATGTAAACAAAGCTCAGTGCACAAACTCTTTCATCACTTAAAAATATTGTTCTTCTAACCTGGAATTCATTGTGATTAACTGCAGAACTTTACTGCTGCATACACCTCTCCATAATCTAATGCTAAGCTAGCAGTAACAAAGCTACATTATGAAGCTATTGGAAAATAACAGACAGTACATCCAGAGGTGATGTGGCTGGTTTTAAGCACTCTACCTTGAAAACAGGAACTGGTGTTTGCTTTTCAGACTACCTGCAGCTCCCACATGGACATTGATAAATACATCTCTTCTGTATCGGGTTACATAAATACCATCAACAGTTTTACCACCCAGAAACAGATTACCTCACATCCTAATTGGAAGCCATGGATGAAGAGGGAGATTTTATTGACAAATGCTTCCTTCAGACCGGGTGACGCACAAGCCTACAGCTTATCCAGGCCTAACTTGAAAAGGGCGTCAAAAAGGCCAACCACGTGAAGGAACATTTTACCAAGTCCGACATATGTGGCAGTGATTGCAAGCCTAATAACACCACTTCCTCTTCCACAGCAGTCTCCTTCCTCAATGACATAATAGTTTCTATGCTCGCTTTGACAGACGGTCCCAGCAGACAGCCAACAAAGCTAAACCACCATCCCCTCAAACTCTCCACCTCTGAGGTCTGAGCTGTACTATCCTGGATTAAAGCAGGCAAGGCTGCAGGTCCCAATGGCATTCCCAGACATGTGCTTAGGGTATCTGCTGGACAGCTGAATGGAGTTTTTACCAATATTTTGAACCTGCGCAAGCAGCTGTGCCGATAAGTTTTAAAACCACATTCATCGTGTCATTACCTAAACATTTCAAACTAGCACTCCTGAATGGCTTCCACTTATGGGTATACAGTAGCACTGTATAACTATTAAGTGCTTTGATGTGGTAGTCCTGGTAAATTCCAAACCCTGTCTTCCACCTACACTGGACCCCAACTAATGTGCTTACTGCAAAAATACAGGGAGTATGGAGGATGCCGTCTCTATAGCGTTGCCCTCCATCCTTGACAATGAGAATACTGTTTGTTGATTTCAGTTCAGCATTTAATAAGCTGATCACTATCTTTCGTATCAACATCCCACTCTACAACTGGACACTGGACTTTCTGACAAGCCCCAGCAGGACAGACTGGACAACAACCACTCCTCAACCATCGTTCTATACACAGGTGTGTCCAAAGCCTGTGTGCTTCCCACCTTTTTCCCCCAGGGATCAATAAAGTATTCTGATTCTGATTTTTATTTCGTCTTCACACATGATTGCAGGCCTTTACATGCTACTAATAGTATAATCAAATTTCCTGCGTGTTTTGTCTATACGCCTGCACTTCTGGTTAGAGGCTAACTGCATTTTGTTGCCTTATACATATTGTAGTGACAGTAAAGTGAATCTAATCTAGAGTAATCAAATCTATTCTGAGCTATATTTGAGCTATATCTTAACTGTTATGTGTAACTTACTTATGTTCCCATGTTAGTTGAAACTAATGTAAATAGTTTTAAAATGATCTTGTGCTTTCTAACAAAAGAAATAACTTTGTTTTTAAAAAAAAGAGCAATAATCTTAAAGAGAGCCAAAATGGTGATAAAATAAAACGTGATCTGTTTACGACAACCCTCCTCACTGTGATCAGCTTGTTGTTTGGCTAGCATGTCTGGCCTTCACGCCAACAATTTTCACTTTGATATAATATCAAAAGATATCCTTCGGCACCTACAGCTTATCCAGAATATAGCTCAACCCAGCCTTCATTAATTGTCCTTTGTCACACCCTGCCTACACTCTCTGCAGGAGCTGCTCATATCAAAACCCCCACAATCTTGCAGAGCTTTCTATTCTGCCTTCAGAGGCCACTTAGCTCCTTTCCTGTGTGGTTATCTATCCATACAGTCTTAACTCTTCTCTCTCCTGGCACTGGATGGTGAACAAATGACCTTCCCTTTGACCTTCCTTTTGACAACTCAGGAATAACTCACATCATTATTTCCATTCTGAATGAGTTGTGCCCCAGCAAAAAAATTATTTTTCTCATACAATCCTTCATCTTTATGTGCACCATAACATTACAGTGTTCAAGTATATAGACTGATGTGGCATTTCCTAGAGAGAATAAATAAATGCTGGCTGTTAACACAAGAGTGTTTATACAGTTTAAATCAGCATGTAGATCTGCACAGAAGAAATTACAGTAATTTAGTTGAAAAGAAGTCACACTGATGAGTGAACTTAAAAAAACAAAACAAATTGGTATTAAAGACACCTCTTAGCATAGAAAAATAGTGGAAGTTGTGCATGCTTAAATGTCTACAGGTTCATTTAGCATTATTTTCTGCTAATTCCTTCTCTACACTATTTTTCTTCTGCTGTTTGCCAGTGTGAATTCATAGGGAGCAAGGCAATTATGTGGGAAGGCATCATGCCTAATAAATAAGGCATAGGGAAACATGTGGTTAATAACAAACAGAAGTAAGTGGCCACCCATAAACAAATGGACAAATAAGAAATTTATATAATAATTATATTGATTACATAGGATAATTATAAAAAGAACTGAATACTATTTAAGCAATGAGCTGAAAAATTGGGTTTCATGATAGATTGTGTGTAGTGTTACCAACAACAAAACAAAAACTGTCCAATCTAAACACTCCACTGATGTGAGTGGTTTGCCATTTACAGTAATAGGAAAGATATTCATGCCACAGTGTATTTACAGATAAAGATAGTATGAAGTCTAAAAAAGCTGAAGTTATAATGAAATTTAGTGTTTGTTCACTTTAGATGATGGCTCCTCTGCTGACCTCATATGCATCCAAGAGAGAAATTTCTGTTATGGCAAACTATTTGTTGAGTTGCTAGCCTAACTTTCTTGCTGATACTGCAAGCCATTGTGCAACCCCAGCTCCTCTGTTTCATTCTCTGTTTCATGGTAAACACAGGTACAGTTAGTTCATGCCAATATGACATTCAATCTGCCAAGAATTACACAATTTAGTGCAAGGTCTAATTGGACAAGCACTGCTTGTTAATTGCAGTCAGAACATGTGTACATTAAATATAGGCCCACTGGAAAAAATGTGTCACGGTGAAAATCACATGTGCTGTCTATGGTCCTGAAATTATATCCATTTGAGTGTAATGCAAAACTTTATGAAGGTAAAATGCATTTTTAAAGTTTATTAATGTAAATGCATTGATCAGACCAAAACCAGACAGCACCTTCAAACTATCAAACCATTTAAAACATGAAAAACAAAAAGAGGTTGCTATTAAGAATTCCTGTGCCTGCCATTTATCCATCCATCCTCTTCCATTTATCCGAGGGTGGGATGAAGCCTGTCCCAGCAACCGCAGGCTCAAAGGCAGGGTACACACTGGAGAGGTGGCCCTGATGCAGGGCTAACACACAGAGACAGACAGGGTCTTAACTGCACCTCACCTTGCTTTTAGTCATCCACATATGTGTGTAGACACATCCAAAACTGAGACACATCACCATTAGTACAAAGACTACAAATGCATAGTGTTTAGAAAAATGTTTGAACCGACCATCAGGTCTTTATAGTTAGATTCCAAGGAGCCACACTAAACCACTTAAAACTGACCTATGATTCACTGAAGCATAAAAAAGCACCTATAATTTAAGGAATGAGCCACTGTTGTTTCTAT
This sequence comes from Mchenga conophoros, assembly GCF_057382185.1. NCBI lineage: Eukaryota > Metazoa > Chordata > Actinopteri > Cichliformes > Cichlidae > Mchenga > Mchenga conophoros. Next base: position 16,238,616 of record NC_140531.1, read on the forward strand.
TCACAACAAGCAACTTAGCAAAGAACTAGTTTTAAATTCATGTTTAGGAACTTTGTTACTAGCAGCCTATTCGGGGTTGTCCTTAAAAACAGTTGCTGGGTTATAGCGTTAAGAAATAGAAAAAAAATCCAGCATGGACCTAACCTGAGAGATTCATCTGGCCCTTCAGTTGATCCGTCTACTGTTCAGCGAAGCCTCATCAGAAATGGTCTCAGTAGAAGGTTGGCTGTTGAGAAAACATCCTTAAAGAAGGAAAATTCTACAAAAACATAAATGAAAATCAGTGACAGCTGGATTTATGGAGTATTTCATCCAAATGTGAAAAGTTTGGCTCAAATCATCAATATGAGGGGAAAAGTACAATAATTAGTGTCAACAGCTACACATGGTGAAGGCTGTCTTGATTTGCACCTGCATTTGAAACAATGTTTTTTCTGGGTTTTCTCTTTTTCTTTTTCACCATGCAATCCCACCTGAAAAGTGGCTTTTTTCTTTTTCATTGTATCCTATATTGTTTTTCCAAGGACATTTGTAAATGTTCCAATAATTTGTTGTAAAATATTTCCTATTTTTTTAATTAAAACACAGAGAAACAAGAGATGGCTAACGACAGAAAATAATCATTGGACATCCTGACTGAAAAACTGAAGTAATAACAACTGCAGAGAATGTGTTGCATTGGTATGCAGTTAAGTTGCTGCAGGGGCATGGACCTGAAACCCAAATTCAACCCAGTTTTTTAGTTATTTCTTCCAGTGTTGGATGAGATGATTATGATTGCAGTAAATATTAAAAATGCTTTGATGCAATCAATCAAATGTGGAAATTGTTTCATATCATAAATCGTGTCTTCAGAGAGCAGTATACAGCAGGAATGGCACAAAGCACAAATATCTTTGATTAGCAATAACCCTCTTTGGTCACGTATTTAGTGAAAATTCCAGAAATTACAGCCAACAACCAGCATGTGTCACAATAGCTTCTCATAATAATAATAATAATTACAAACCATCTGCTTCACCTGTTAGTTCACAGCAAGCTCATCACTCCATTTTTTCAGTATTGGCCAGATGTTCTCAAAATTGCAAAACCTTCATTAAATCATTTGGGACTTTTTAAGCATCTGTTTAGTTTTCTAATTTGTTTGTTTACTAGCCAACGCAACACATGCTACAAGCTATGCCCTCTGTCTTGTTCTCTTTTTTCCGCTGGCCAATGTGTTTTCTACCAGCAACACATTACACACATGGGGGCAAATTATTGCTGCATCCTCCCTTAAAAAGAAATAAATAAGCAAAAAATACAAACCAAAACCGCATATTTGGACACCTGGCAAGTTTTTCAGACTTTTCTGACTGAACTCAGGTAGTACCACTCTAGCTTATATAATATATCTCTGTGTATGTGTATGTTAGAGAGAAATGGCAGCCAAGAGTAAAAAGATGAGGAAGAGAGAGCCTGTGAATTATTCATCCAGTCCTCTCTTCTGCCCTCTGATTACACACCACTAAACACCTTATTACATCCATATATAGCAGTCTACAGTTGAAAGGATTTGACCACAGGTATTGGTGGGCTCCTCGCTGGCTTATTACCTATTACCTGCACCAGATATCAAATTTCCTGCTGTCTGTGTAATTTTAGAATTGTGATCTTGATGTTTTTTGCTTTGTTTTGTTTTTCTGCCACCTGCTTCTCACGCAGCCACTCACTCAAAAAGTCCTTTTGGCATACCTGTGGAATTAGTAAGGATAATAACGTGGGACACTGTTGCACCGTAACACTTGGCAAAATAATGTGGGACTGAAGTATTCATTTTCAACAACCTCCATTACTCTGAAGTGTAGGCATGAAAATGTAATCTGGTACAATTTAATTAGTGCATCAAAATCAGTCTTCTGTAGCAAAGTTTTCTCGAGTGATATCTGAAACAAGGGGAGTGGGAGTGATGTGCCACTTGTGGATGAACGCAGTCGCATTTTTCTTATAATGACTGACTGGACTGAGCCGAGTTTAAGTCGTTTAGCACAGTAAAAGTAGTGGCTTTAGTGGGTTTTTTGTCTGTATGGCATTTGTTGGGAAACATCTGAAAAAAAACTATGAGAATATAGATAAATGTAAATAGTGAATGAAGAAAGCAAGAAGCAAAGAAATAGCAAGAGAATAGCATATAAATACTATTGTTTTAGTCAGTATGCTGAAGCTTATGCTTGTTAAAGGGGGGCATCAATATGACACACAGGCTATATATTGGGCAGAGCAAGTCATTAATAATTCATTGACCCTTCACCCCCTTATTTTCCATTTTCTTGCTCTGTGGCTGAGCTAACTTGATGTCAATATTATATTTCAAAACACTAATGTGCAAAGTGCAGCTGTTATCTGGTGAAGAGAATTGGAAACATAAAATGCTCAATAATTTCGCAGGAATATATTTCTCGTATGTGACTTTATAACACTTAAATGATTTAAACATTGGTGCAATTACTAATCAACCCTTATTGTAACAAATATGCAGATTTTTGCATTACTTGTTCCATAATTAATGGCATTTTTATACACAGCCCCTCATTTTAAAAGGCTCAAAATTAATAACATAATTAAGATTGTTTTAAATGAATGAAAATCCTTTGCAGCCAGTGCCTGCCTAAATTCTAGAGCCCATTGAAATCACCAAATTCTGTGTTTCCTCCCTTGAGATTACTGCAGCCACCTTCGGCTGCTGCTTGTTTTTGTCTCTTTGTGCATTCAGTTTTGTATTGAGTAACTGAAAAGCATGCTCTGCTGGGCTGAGATTGACTGCCTGACTCGTGCATTGAAGATTATCCCATTTCTTTGCCTTGAGAAACTCTTGGATTGCTTTTGCAGGATGCTTTGGGTCATTATCCATTTTCACTGTGACGTGATGTCTGATCAGTTTTGCTGCACAATCTGAGTGGAGCATACACTTTGCAATTCATCCTGCTGTTCCTATCAGCAAACACATCATCAATACACACTAGTAGCCCGGTTCCACTGGCAGCCATACACATCTATGCTATAACATTGCCTCCACCATGTTAAATAGATAATGTGGTATGCTTTGAATCATGAGCTGTTTCCTTCATTTTCCACTTTTTTTCTCCAAGCTCCAACACTCCACTTTGGTCCTCGCTTTGATTGTTGCCATTTTGAACAAAAAATACTTGTTCTTTTAGACAGGATTCAACAACACACAAGCAACTTACAAACTAGTTGGCCATAGGGCTGCATTGTCCTATGGTGGTTAGCACAATCACGTCACAGCAAGAAGGTTCTGAGTTTGATTCCAATCCAGAGCCTTTTCGTGTGAAATTTCTATGCTCTCATATCTGAGTGGGTTCTCTCTGGGTGCTCTGGCTTCCTACCAAAGTTCAAAAACATCCATGGGGTTAGGTTAATTTCTTGTTTGAAATTGGCTATAGGTGCTAATGTGAATCTAGGTGTTGACCCTGTGATAGTTTGGTTACCTGTCCACCGTGTACCACACCTCTCACCCTATGACAGCTGGAATAAGCTCCAGTCCACCGTGACCCTGAATTGGATGAGTGGATGAAAACGGCTGGGAGAGTTGGTCGTACTGCTCCATCAAAGTCTCAAATACTCTAAAGTTAAATATCAGATCTTTGTATACCAAGTATAAGTTAACATATCACAGCAACATTTTAGTACAAATAAGAAAATCAAAAGTGAGAGAAATAATCTAAGATGATTAGTAAACAAGGTCTTTGAAAGACATGTTACCAAAGAGTGGAAGACACAACCATTTTAGGTGGTTATTTCTGTTATCATTAGGTTTGTGTATGTGAATCTGGTACTCAGACAGACAGAGAAAGTTAGTAACAAGACATTTGGGAGATTTTACCACAGAATTAAATGCTTAAAGCTGTCAATGAACTGAGCTGAACTGATTTCAAATGAACTGAGCTTAAAGGGGTGTTTGACTGTGACCTTTTTGTGCGAATATAAGATATTTAATTCAATTAAATTTTATTAGTACCAGTGCCAGTTCCCAGCAACAGGTGTCTCCTATGGAATTAGAGAGAACCCAAACAACCCGGTGGTTTAAGGAGTAAGAAGTTGGTGATGGTGGGAGGAAGAACTCCCTTATAACAGGAAGAGACCTCAGACAGAATCAGTGTCAGGGATGGATTAACTATTTGCCAACAGGGAGGCAAGGGGAAAAGAGCAGCATTCAGAGGCTACAAAACAACAAGATAAACCTTCTATTGGCAAAAAAATGTCCACATATGTGGACATCACATTTTGGGTTATTTAGACCAAAATACTCAATTTTGTTCTACAGGGGCCTGAGATCCACTTACAAGGACATTATACTGCCACTGTCCATCCATCCATCCGCTTCTCCTTTTCAGGGTCGCGGGGGGCGCTGGAGCCTATCCCAGCTGTCATAGGGCGAGAGGCAGGGTACACCCTGGACAGGTCGCCAGGCCAACACACAGGGACAGACAACCATTCGCACTCACATTCACTCGTACATTCACACCTAGTGACAATTTGGATTATCCAATTAACCTATCCCCACAAGCTGCATGGAGCTGCACAAGCCGGAGTACCCGGAGGGAACCCACGCAAACACAGGGAGAACATGCAAACTCCACACAGAAAGACCCCGGCCTAATGGTGGAATTGAACTCAGGACCTTCTTGCTGTGCGGCAACAGTGCTAACCACCGTGCCACCGTGCTGCCTTATACTGCTACTGTTCTATTGAAATTTTAAACGAATGTCCTCATATGTGGCTCTCATTTTTCTTAGAAACAAAAAATAGGTAAAAATAAATAAATAAATAAATAAAAATCTGGATCTGGAAATCTGGAATTCTTTGTTTTTACATTCATCAGGTCCCAATCAGCCCAAATATCAAACAGAACTTAAAAATGCATGCCGTGGAAGAGTTCAGGTCTTAGGAGGATAAAGAAGTTTGCAACATGTATCTTCAATGCAGAGTTGGCAAAAGTTCAGAAATTCAGTACTTAAGTACAAGTACAGATACTACTCTTAAAAAATACTCAAGTAAAAGTTGAAGTACTGATTCAATTTCTTTACTCTTTACTCAAAGGTAAAAAAAAAAGAAAAAAAGTACAGGCTCTGAAATGTACTCAAAGCAAAAGTTAGCTCTTTGAAGGATGTTTCTGTTTTTGTGCAAAACTAATTGAACCTTGTGCTGTATTAACATGATGATAAAATAATTTCAGTAGATGGGAATACAAACTTTAGTCTATTTTTAATTGTAATTGTATTAATCTGAAGAAAAAGAAGGAAAATAAACAATATATATCTATTTTCTGTTACCTACATAGTAGAGGGCGACTTCTCCTCTGAACATGACAATGTGTACAGTCAGGGATTAAAGTGGGATTCAGCAGGTGGGAGAACTGACTGTAATGGCTCACTGTGGGGAAAAGAATCACAACTCACAATAATTTTTATTGAGCGCTCCAGTAGGTTTTCTTAATGAATAGGTTGTGATCAGGTGATCTGGGCTACTGCTGCACTGAGGTTTTAACTGCCCTTTGTATGTACACAACTTAATTCAACAAGATGTCAGCAAATGTTTCATTTGTCCAGCCTGATTTCCATCCTCTACACTGACAGACTGACTGAGGTGGAATTTAGTCAATGAATTCCAGCATCATCAGCTAAAAATCATATGAATCTCTGCTAAACTTCAGTTTATTTTTAATCCTGTATAAATTGTGTTGGAATAAATAAGAAAAGGTGTTATTCCATGGGAGGAGCAGCTTTGGTCAGAGATGGTAGTATTTTGGATGTCTGTTATGGCAAGCCAATAACATTCTTATAATATAATATCATATACTCCAGACTGGCTGAAGGTCTCTGCTGACAGACAGGTCACCTGCTGCATCCTGTTTCATCTCTGCCAGGAGAGGGGGGCAACTGAGACAAAAACCATAAAATTAGAATTGTAACTAAATCATGCTATTTTGATCTTTTGAGATATAAATCCCATATGCATACAAAAGTAGTAATAAACCTGAGAAAGATAACAGCTTTCTTGGAATTCACTTTATCACTTCAGTTCCAAGAGCTCATCCTGTCTTATTTTTCACATAAATAGCAATTACAAAGCTATTCTAAATGTAATGAGGATGGCTATGGACACATATTGACAAGTTGCATGGTTCATCTAATTTAAGCAGTGTTGAACGAATTCACTGCCACCTGCAAAACAAAGCAATACAATGAAGCCACCTTGCTTCCGTTAAAGCTCAGATTCTCATATCCGACTGTTTTGTTGGGTGTGTCTGAGCCGCAACACAATAAATGCGACGACTTTAAGGATTTCAGATTGAATATTATTTTTTCATTGACATTTGCGCATAATAGAAAATGTCTCTATCTCTTAGAAAAACGGAAAGATGCACCAGCCAAGAAATTCCATTTATTTGTTTATGTAAAATGACATCTTCCTCTCCACACATCTGCTCACAGTCTCACAACAGAGAGCAACTGATTGTAGTTTTGTTTCATGAATCTAAAGTGGCCTGTCTTTTATCACCTCACTATTAAATTCTTCAAATGCAGCACATACTTGACCTGACAGTGAATTTTAAAAGTCTCAGCAGAAGAGAAATTACCTTTGCAGATTAATTGTATCCATCTAACTGCCTGTAGATATCTTCGTGTAAGTGTGGGTATTAAATTGTCAGTCTGATGGGAGAATAGTACGGCATGCTTCAGTCAGACTTTTTTATAAATACACAAAAGGAGGCACGCCTCTCTGATTCCCCAGAAAGATGACTGCAAACTGAAAATGTCACACCATTAATGATTTTCAACAAAAAATGAATGCATGTATGCTAATTTTGACCTCCATGCTTGCCCAACTATGAATAACATCGTCAGCAGGGTAAAACAAACCTGTCCCACGACAGTCTGATCCCAGCTCACGTACCTCCTTATTAAGTGAACAATCCAACGCTTGATGAATTCTGCTTCACAACAATAAAGCTTAAATGATCACGTGGAGTAAGCAGTGGGAGTCCTGCAACTCAGTTCAAGATAACGTTAGTTAAAATTAGCTTATTTAAGAACCACAGCTCCATCAAATGCCTGCCATGTTTGTGGTTTCAAAACTGTACTCTTCACATTTGTTTGCAAATGAATCTCTGAAGTTCTCTGTCAGTGTATCTCATGCAATCAGAACAGAAAATAGAGGCTTGCATGACAGTTGCATGATATGCTAGGACAGGTCTGACTTGGATAATGCTATGTCTGGGTGAAATGGTGCGTTAAGCTCTTAGGTTATTTTAATGATCAGCACAGATGAGGTCCCAAATAAAGGCAAAACTGTATAGTTGCTCGGTGCAGTTTGGGAAGTCAGCATGCTCTACTACTACATGTACTACTGAGTAGTACATGTACTGCTGTACATGTACTGCTGTAAACAAGAATATTCATGTAACTTATAGAAACCAAAGGTTTAAATACTCAATTAGCTCTGCTAACAAAGTCTGTACCACATGTATGACGTGTTTGGTCATAATGTAGAGTGTGCTACAGTCACACAAGGGAAAATTGACTGCGGCACAATGAAATGTATTGCAACAGTGTGCAATGAACTTGCAATCTTGTTGCTTTTTGAAGTGATTGCTTTGGAGACAATGACAACATCTGCAGCCATTAAAGCTGAAAAATTACAGTCATTCTGCTACAGTCATTGGTTTTAACTTGAATGAGGTCAAACTAGTAGCCACATGCAATTTGTGGTTAACTATCATAAATCAATCAATCAATCTGTTGCTGTCTGTTACAAATTTGCTGTTGTCCTAATACACAGAAATTCACATTAACCACTTACATTCGGAGTCCAGCAAGAAGCTCATAGATTTGAAATTCCTCCACAAGCAGTGATGCAGTTGTTTCAGGACAACAATTTGATTGCGAAATGACAAAATGCTCAGCAACCAGAATACAACCACTTCGCAACCAGCTAAATCAAATCCCCAGTGCAAATAGATAAGTTGCACTCCTTAGCACAGACTAACTCAGACTGATTGCAGAAGTGTTGGCAGCCTTTCTAGGTTTAGAAATGACGTGTCAGTTATGTTACAAACCTTCGCCAATCTGTCAAAGAGTGGTGGCAGTCAGACAGGAGATCTGTGCAGTTGCCATGTGATTAAAAGTTACCCAGAAGTAGACAGTGTTGCATGCTATTGGTCGCCAAAACTATTCAGTGCAATCACCAGGAAACCACCTAGTTGCAAGGAGGTTGCAATCCTATAGTTACACTAGCGTGACTGAGCCATTGTAGTAGAGAAGCAGTGTCAAGGGTAAAGAACAAATATGGAAATAACCAGTCAACAACAAACAACCCCATACACTAAACATACACACATATACACAAGGCACACATACATTGATAAATACTATGCAACAATCAAACAGGTTTTAAGTTATCCAAAATGGCACAAATGAATGATGGATACATGAAGGAAGCTTCATATTTATATAGCTCAGTTTCTTGGTTGAGGCATGCTGACATTCACACCGTGTCTGCGACTGAATGTGTGGGCTGATTGTGTGACTTTGTGGATTTCTATTTACCTTTCTCCAACAGTATGCTTTTCTTTGTAACTTTCCACTGTGAGATCTAAATTTTTCCTTCATTCTGTCTCCAGCTTCCTTTTTTTTAATTCTTTCTACCATACATATTTCTACCATATTCTGAAATAATCTCTTTTTCTAATATATCATCATCCTTTCCTATCTTCTGTAAATCTATAGCAGTCCCTTGAACCTTCTGCGTAAAAAGTTAAATTAGGTACCCACAGCACTAAAAACAGACACTGCTAGAATATGGGAAAAAATAATGTGCCTAATAACTATTAATGAATGACTTTAAACAAATAATCACTGTATGTGTTTGAAAATACAACTTTCCATTGGCATTGTTAACGTTAATGTGGCCACTTCAGTATATCACAGCACATCAATTATTTTACAGGCCGCATTGTGTGGACTGATAGCTCATACAATAATCTACACTGAGGAAAATATACTCACTTCATATTAGCACACTATTCAACTGGCATTGCGTTTCCCTGTGTTTAAATTATCGCTCACACATTGTCTTGATAATTCCACTCATCGCCCAGAGCGTCTGACCTGTGACATCACAGCTCTCATGGCTTAATCATAGGAAGCATTAAGCACTTCCGTCTGTTCAGAAGGTTAACATTGCCATTAAAAAGCCATTTTTCACCAGGAAGACCCTGAGTTCATGCCAGTCCATGCAGAAACACATCAAATCTGTCTCCCCTTCTCTGGGAAGATAATTAGCGTTGGAAAGGTTGAGAATGGGATGTCATTGGCTGATATTCATCACCGAGCCACATACAAACTCCATTAAGCACGTCGCTCTTAGTCAATCAAGACCATGTGTAGAGAGAGGAAAGACAGACATGTGGCCTGAGGAAGCTCTGATACCACCCTGCCTTTTCTTTGTGATTTTCAGTAAAGTACTTTCTTTAACTTTTTAGAAATATTCAGAGAAAATGCACACAGTCAGGTAGAAAAAATTAAGGTAGAAAGAAATAACATTTGTCAATGTTTCGAAGAGTATAAACTAATAAGGTATAATGATGAGAATGAAACATACGAGCAGAGCCGCAAACATGAGCTGAAAGTCAGCACCCAGAGGAGTCTGTTGTTACGAACTGGGGCTATATAAATAGAATTGAAATGAAGTGAACTGGAAGACACTAAAATGATTCCAACAGACAACTAATAACTGTTGTATCTCTCACACCATGTATGTAACTGTAAATGTTCATAATCAGTGCAACTTCATTCAAAGTTAGGCTAAAATTAAGATTTGCAGAAAATCAGTTTGAATCAGAAACAGTTAAACTATTTAATGTCATATTAAGGCTACGTCCACACGTACACGGGTATTTTTGAAAACGGAGATTTTCCGTTTTCGTTTTAAAAAATAATCCCGTCCACACGTAAACGCAGAAATGAAGGAAAACGCTGCTAGGAACATGCCAAAGCAGCAGGTGGCGCTATATTCCTAACCATGTAGAAATGTTGGCCAATCAGAAGTCTAGAAGCCTCTGTGGGAAATAGTAAACAAAGCTGGGGCATAGAAGCAGAACCGAGTCGTATGTGTGGAGGGACAGTAACTGTGTGTGTATATGTAAGCATTTAAACACTGCAGAGAGTAACAGTAACAGTAACAGTATTGTAGAAATTCATTTCACCGAAACAATAACGTGGCGCACAGTGTGACGTCAAAAAATGCGCACACCTTTGACGCTGCGTTTTCTCCGTTTTTCTCGTCCACACGTAAATGCAAAAACGGAGTTTTAGAAAATATCCACCCTGGCCGGAGTTTTTAGAGATCTCCGTTTTCAGTGACCGAAAACGCCGTTTACGTGTGGACGAAAGGTGCAAACGCATAGAAAAATCTGCGTTTTCAAAAATACCCGTGTACGTGTGGACGTAGCCTAAATGTTAAGGAATGTAAAAGTACTCTGTTCACACTCAAGTTAATATGCATGTACAGTCCACTGATTAAGAGAATGTACACTAATTAGCTGTTATTTCATATTTGCTTATAGATAATTTTCTATATTTGCAAATTCCATCCTGCTGTCTAAAAGATGATCTCTACCCCTCAAACACTACCTTTTTGTCAGGAGGTATAGAATAAGCACAAGGTGCTCTCTGGCATGTTGGCATATACTGGGAGAAGGCAGAAGACAGCAGTTTGTGTCCCATATACAGTATGTATTTCATTATATAACAAAGAGGTATAATTCACAGGAGTTAATATACGTTTTTTGTTAAATTGTGACTTAACTCTCTCTTTATCAGTGAGCAAAGTTATTTTCAGTTATGCTTCTATAAGGTTTCCAATCATCATTGAGATGCATGAACCTTTCTTTATTAGTCATTATATTACAACCAGCTTTAATATTGGTTTCCCAGAATAATAGCAGAGCTTTACTGCCTTGAATATCTTAACGTGCTAAATTCTTTTGACTTGGTCAGAAACTGCTCTGTTCTTCTTGCAGCAACTTCACAAATTTTAGATTTTTTGGTGTCTGGGCAACCTGTAAATGGAGTAGAAACGCACCTGTCTTTGAATGTTTACGATGATCGTCTAACCCATGTAAATTTCGGAGGAGCAGATGTCCTTTGTTGGCACTTATCTCAGCACACTGTTCTAAAAACAACAACAAATCCCACTGGGACAAGGTTTGAATGTGCTCAGCTGGTGCTTGTGACCAGTTTGTGTGTTGCTACAGTATTGGTGTCATTGTCAGTATTACACTCCATCATCACCAAACAGCTCTGCAGCAGGTGATGTCACGCACCCTGCGTGAGATTATAGATACAACATCGTGACAGCCAAGAGAGGCAAGTGAAGGGGAATAAGACAGCTGGTTTGAAACTGGCATCACTCACTTGCTAATTAAACAAATCACAGCATTTTATTTTGAGTTGCGTTGGGACTGAACAACTTTATATGTGTAAACAGCAGAAAAATGTCATTTCAGCCTCGCGCTTTCATTGTTCGTTATTTTTTAACAATTTGTAAAAAAAAAAAAAAAAAACTGACGTAGAAATGTTACATTTCATTTCTTACATTTCATCAATAAAACATTATCCATATTTACATGCTTACTGTAGAATTAGTATCAGCTTCCTTATGCCTAAATATCATGAAAGCATTACTTATTTTAGTTTTCACTCTAAAGCTTAATTTCCATTTACAGAGTCAACACATGAGCCAGAAAGCGGTTCTAAGACGATCCCGAAATATTTTTGAAAATACGCAAATGTGCAAAAAAAAAAAGCCGCTCCAGCAGAAGAAGTCACCCCTCAAAAATGATATAGAGCAGTTAAGGTGGAGTTAGCCCTCCTACAGGTTTGCTGTTGTTTTTATAAAATCCGAATCACTTTAAAAGTCATCTAATGAATGTCATCCTTTCAACTCTGATGGTTATCTTGTGCATCTCTGGAGTGACTTACAGCAGCACATCAGCACTGCAGGCTCCACGGCTCGATGAAAACTACACCATTCACGTAAAGCTAATGGATTATGCCTATCATTTAACAAGGTTTGTTGGCCATGGGGCAAAAATATGATATTTAACAATGGGAAGTGACTACGGGAGCTTAATTACAACCAGTGGAATCATTTTCTGAAATGAACCAACATCCAGTCTAATGACTTTTTGCAATATTGTAAATGAAAACATCAAAAGCTGTTAAGTATTCCTTAAAATCTGACTTATAGCACTGTGACACATGGAAGGAAAATCTACAAAAATCTGAAACATCATCTTAACTAAATTTGTTTTGGGAGACTTAATTAAATGATTGTTTTCTTGCCATAAACAAGAAAACAAACATCATCATAAACACCTTTTAATCCAGAAGCCAGAATTAGCACAACAGCACGACCAGTCATACCAGGAGGGGAGCAGCAGCAGGAGCACCGGGAATCAACAGCCATCTGAAACAGGCTCTGCTGTTCTCAGGGATGAGAACCTTTTCAACCATAAATTTCACGCAAGACAATTTGGCATGAAAATTTTAAAAGACTGGGCAGAGATGGTTGGAATAAAGGTCATGTTTGCATTATTTTTAAAAAGAGTGTTATTTTTAGTGTGAATGGATTGGTGCATTGGTGGGGGGAAAGTGTGAAGCGCAAGCTGCCAATGCATTCTGACTTATACACTCAGACCCAATATGCTCACAGGAACTATGTGTGTTAAATATAAATTTAGAAAGGATTAACAAAAAAAAGCACATAAACACTTGGTGCTCACAAACTATATGCTTGAAATGTTCTTATATAACAATAATAACAATCAGCAGCAGCAGCATAATCATCATAATGATGATGTTCAAAGTCAGTTGAATTTTTGAGGTTGTGTGGTACAGTGCAAGAGAAGCATTTGTTAAGGAAAAGGAAAATCCCGTGGAACTGCTTATTCTAGCAGTATTGGAAAATTCTCAGTTTCTACACAGAATCAACTATCAGACATAAAAAAGATTGACCGTGTTCAGTTTTCTAAATTGATGATTCAACAGCTTCCATGGATAGATTTGATTTGTAGTTTATATCACTGAAGAGGAGTCAGTGGATCTATTTTACTAATAAGCTCATTGCAGCAGTAGCATCATTAATACTTTGTGCAGCATTAAAAACCCATTTCAGCTAATGCTAAATCATCTTGCAAGTCATTCTCCACTTTCGGCTCACATGAAACAATGAAGGTTTTTATTATTATTGACTTCATTATTGGCGAGAGTATTAATTAGACCCATGAGTGTAAACCCCAGTGGTGAGCGGAAACAATAATTCATGGCAGAAATTTGACTTTATGCAAACCAACAGACTTCTAATTTTGTTGGCTGATCCTGTGTTTTGATCGGCAATGTCACAATATCAGATAATCAGAATATGATTCTACTGGGAATTAACCTAAATCCCAATGTTTCGGTATTTTCATATGATGATATCCAGCGGTTCATTGGATTAATTTGTATATCAATCTATTATCTATTTCATGATGTGGGTGGATAAGTGTGTCCAAGGAATCTTTTAAAAAGATCCGAACATGCTCAAATGATAACCAAGGAAAATTATGCCGTATTGAAAGTGTGTTTGAGTTTTTTAACTTCATCACTCTCTCTGCCTCCCTGAGAAGTCAGAAGGTAAACAAAAAAGTAAACATTATAGGGAGCAAAACAAAGTTTGTTTGTAAGGGAATGTTGTTGAGCCAGATAAGGAGACAGAGGTGCTAAATTAGGCTGACACTGAACACGAGTTAAAATAGTGTGATTAGCATATCTAATAGGAGGGGTGGTCAGAGGGGGAGTTGGGCCTGTGATTTATAATTACTCGTATATTGGCTGTTAGTCAAATAAACTCATCACCGTTTCTTTTTTGGACTCAGAGCAGATGGTGCTACGCAGACATTAGTGCTGAGTCAATTTTCATGTTGTGGTCAAATCAAACTTGACAGCTCAGAGCTTGTTTCTTGGATTCTACAATGCATGCAACCCACCAGCAGAAACATATCAAGAATCAAGGCACGTATCTCACCATCTAAAATTATCAGGGTAATGTCTGCAAATATATTCTTTTTAAATATCCAACCTGGCTGGGTCCAGTATCCCCGTCCAGTGCAGCTGCTACGCATTAGACCTTGTTCGGCTAGAGGCAACGAGGGATGTGAGATTTATTGTAGACACACCAAATGTTGTAGTCATCAGTGTCCGCTGGAAGGATTTTTTTTTTCTCTTGGCAGCTTCTTTCATTTCATCTTTGTTAAATCTTTCATTAAGAACTGTTTTGACTAAGTGCAGGGCTTTAAGTGTAGTGAAACCTCTACTGTGCGTTCTCTAAGTCCGACACCAGAGATTCTAGTTTTCTGGTTCTATGGATGTGCAGAGAGAATTTGCTCTTCCACAAGAGAAGGGGCACCTTTAGGCTGTTGTGGCTTGCAAGGGTTTAAAACACCCAATCTGCTTTGCTTAACTGTTCTCCCAAAGCGCCCGCATACACTGTCAAAGACCTCAGACAATCTCCAGGGCTGCACGCAGACGCCATGCCATGAAAGGCCCAAGAAGAGCCTTCCTTCCTGGACAGACCAGATTATGCCCTCACCTGTCCAAGCTTTGCCCAATAAAAATCACTACATAACATCACATTACTCCTAAGTGAAAAAAAACTTAATACTGGTCTATTATAATATATTATTAGAATTATCTATTATCATATGTAATTATTATATAATTTTCTAAGTATTTTATCTGAATTCAACATGAAATGTGTCATTAGTGTAAGGATATTGTCTTGTTATTCTACAAGATGTTTTGTATGAAGTTTTCTATATTTTTGTGTTATTTATTCTATATATACAGCCTATAGGAGGAAAGGAAACTCTGCTGTTTAAGTAAATATTGTTTTTTACATATAGATAGATAGATAGATAGATAGATAGATAGATAGATATACAAACACATACAATGGATATTGCGGGTTTACTGATTGAATAATTTAATAACTTTTTTGTTAAATATTAGCATGGTGAGTTAAAGAACCTGGATTGGGTGAGTAAAATACGTATTCTTTATTCTCAGTCTTTTGCAATCTGTTTATTGTACATCTATATTTTGATGACAGTGTAAATAATATTTATCCATCAGCATATTATCATATTTACATTAATGTAAATGAACAAAAAGGGACCCACAAAAGAAAGAGCAGGCTAATCTGGCAAGCCGATTTGGCCTTAGCTCTGCATGTTATATTAAATATATTTTCACAGTAATGCCATACAGTATCTCTGCATAGTTAATGCCGTTCAGCCTTTTGAGAATATTAGTGGTTCGTGTATGATGTAATAGGATGCAATCTATGTATCTGTATGAAATGACCAGAAATTAAAAACAGTCTGCTATTTTGCCAGTGTGACTCAGCACAGTTTCAGAAAACAGATTCAATTTTCTGTGCAGATAAAGAGAACCTGGCTCAATTTGACGAGATTGCCCCTCATGCATCTTAAGCAGATGATTCAGGTCATATGCAATCCATAGGCTATGTTATGAAACTCCCGCATTCATTATGGTGGATGTGTCTGATAGAGCAGCAGCTACACTGAGTGGCGGCTACTTCAAAAGTCCTCCAGCAACCACTGGAAAGACCAAGCTGGCCTCTCTTGGGAGAGCTAGTGCCGTTGTGGCAGATGAGAAAAGCTCTCCCACTTCAAGGGTAATCATACTCTGTGCCTACAGTCACTGCATCATCCACCAACACAGCAGGACAATGCTATTTGATGGTGCTTACTGATAATAGTCTCTCATCATACTTTTCATAACAAAGAAAAGGGTTAAATCAAACTACTTTGGCTCACTGAAAATGGAAAGTAATCCAATACTTTTGCAAATCATTAAATATGATGTGTGCACGCTCACCAGCTCCAGCCTCAAACTTTGAATTGCTGTTTTGTTTTAGAGAAAAGACTCCCCATCGCCTTTGATAAATAAATATCAATATATAAAACAAACAAGTGCATGCACAGCATAAAAATGAGGCTTCGGAGCTGGCTCCGGGGAGAGTCCTACACACTGGTCATGTATGCTCTTGTCAGCCTTGGAGTGAGAGCTGGTTCCATTACCACCCGGGCGCCTACATTCTCACTCCTTCTGACAGCCAGGAATGAATGTCCTGGCA
Source organism: Mchenga conophoros (assembly GCF_057382185.1). Classification (NCBI taxonomy): domain Eukaryota; kingdom Metazoa; phylum Chordata; class Actinopteri; order Cichliformes; family Cichlidae; genus Mchenga; species Mchenga conophoros. Next base: position 16,254,879 of record NC_140531.1, read on the forward strand.
CACTGCAGGGCCAGGGAAGGAAAGCGAGTGCTGCTCTATGGTGGTGGGGGTTTAGGGGGGGCTGTGACAGCGGGCCGCTCGAAGCGCTGCAGGGGTTCAGGAGCTGGGATGAAGGTGTATGTGTAAGTGAGAGAAAAGGGAGACAGTGAGGTGGTGGGAAGGAGTGAGGCAGCGCCTGTAGCCACTGATGTGAAAGTAATTTAAAGTAGCATGTAAATGTCACTGTGTCAGGTTCTTAAATGTGCTTGTAGAGTTTTGGTTCCTATTTTAACCTTATTGATGTTCTCTTTTGTTTTTCTAATGCTTTTTATTTTGCTCATTTCCCCAGTGTCTCCTTGTTTATCTCCCTCTGGTTTCTATATACATTAGTTCCTTTGTCTTCAGTCAGTTTAGTGGTAATTGGCTCAAATCACAGCTGAAAGCTGTGAGCGTAGTGCCAAAGGTTTGGCTGTGTGCTACAGCACTTCACTGAGTCCTCACTGTGAACGTTTAGAGCCGTGTTTCCACTTCCTCTTTTACTTTTGCAATTTCTTTTTCTTGTTTCTCCCCAGAGCCTTGACCTGCGTGCTTCAATTTGTCTGATTTCCCTGCTTTGTGTCTGCCCACTCTGCCTGTTTTCACCTGTGTATGTGAGTTTAGTCCTTTGTGTAGTCTTTCTCTCCTCCTCTCAGTTGTCCCATTATCTGTTTGTGCACTTTGCATTTTCCAAATCACTTGATGTCACTTTTTTCATATTAAAAAAGGCTCATTTTTATCAAATTGACACAGACTGGCAAACTGTCCAGGGTGTAGCCCGCCTCTTGCCCTGTGACAACATGGGACAGGCTCCAGCACCCCCCACCAGCCTGAAATGGATAAGTGTTTTCTTTCTTTTTTTTTAAAGTAATTGGACAGATAGAATTTAGCGTGCCTTTGCATCCTGCTCTTGGCTCCTTTCCCCAATGTATTCCCTGACACACCAGAGCACAGAGAACAGTGCATTAAAATGACAATCTGTGCAAGTATTCAGAAATAAAAAGCCTGAAATATTTTTTTACATTGCATTATGAATTATGTCATTCATGCAGTTGGCTGTTTTGTTAAATTGCAGTTAAATACTGTTAACTCTGTGATTACTACTCTTTTCGACTGTCTCACTACAAAGGCTTTAAAGGATACATAAACATAAACCTTGTTCTGTTCAATAGGAAAACATTAGGCTAATTTCTGAGACTCTGTTCAAAGTTTAATATTTTCATTGTGTCCCATCTGTTAGTTAGGCAGAGAAGTTCAATCATTAGCATAACTGACACCCCTAAAATTACAGCTTGTTCTTGTTCTTAGCTCATACTGGCTTTTTTTGATCCAGACCCCTTGGCTTCACATTTTAAGGCACTGGCTGCCCCTAACCTCATTTTGTTGGCATGTGGTGTTGTTTATAGACCACAGTAGCTCCTCAGTGTCTGAAATAAATGCTTTGCTGTCATTGTTATGGTTTATTTAACCCAGATTTTTTCCTAAATCAAAGCAATTAGTTTTGTTGCATAATTTAGCAAACAGCAACAGAAAAACATTATTATTTTAGTCATTTGTGATTACAAAATGTTACCAAAGACTAAGAAAAAGAGCAGTTTTCCTTCTGTGACACATGATACATGTATATAATAAGTTTATCAGCAATTGAGCCAAAATACTGTAACATTTCTATATTTCTCCCAGAGTAATAGGAACTCAGCATGTGTGCTTTCAAAGCATTAATCCAACACTGTAAATATCTTTTAGAAGCTATTAGGTTGTTTTGCATAGTAAATACTGAGCAATAAGATACAATACCTGCAAGTCCTCAGGCATAAGGGGAATGGGACAAAAATCGCCTGCAGAGAGTATTTCTGAGATGAGACCACCAACGACAAACAGATATCGATAAATATGTTGTTGCATAAGCCAAGTTGGCAGCAAAACACTGATGAAAGGGGAAGCATCAAATAGCCTTTAGGTTTTCACAATAAAGGTTAATTTACTGCATGAAAACCAACAGAAAAAAAAAATCTAACAATGCACAAACAAAGTACAGATCAGGTGATGCTGAGTTATCTAAAGTACCAGCCACTGAGGGTAGCGGGCAAGTAGCTACAACACGTGTTTTCAGCTCACATCAACCTCATCTGTTAGTGAAAGGTTATCTGTCCCCCTGTTGTGCAAAGAGAGTGACGTGTAAAACTCGGTGAGCCTCTGCTACGGCCCAAAGATGCTGGCGTACGGTCAAGTCAGTCAACCTGTTTCCATCAACACGATAATCAATAGTGTCAGAGCCTTTCTGGTATCCTCTGCGCCGTCACGCTGACAGCCATATTGTTACGTGACCGAGAGCAGTGTCGATAGAAAAGGTCATGAAATTACACTTGTAAGTCATGTAACTAGTTATTGCCAGGGTGTCAAGAACACATTATCTCATGTGTAGGCTGATTTGAAGCAGCAGTAATGATTTAAGATAATAGCTTTCCATAATCACCTTGTTCTCTGTGTGTAATTTTCTCTACCTGAGTTGAGAATGTGTTCGCTGTTTTCTGAGTCCTGACCATGCTGGCAGCTTAAATTTATCCCCACAAGACGTTGATGAATGGTTTTTAACATCAGAAGAGCCATAATATCCCTTGGATACTCCTACACTGATTTATGACGTTCGCTGTATTCTAGGACTGTTTTGTGATAAAGTGCCGTAATTTACCTTTTGTTTTACCAACTTTCACTCAGCCTGTCTCATCTACTTCTACTTCAGCCGGTGATTTCCTGCTCAGAGCCGGAGTGACTTTCAATAAGCCCCAGAGAGTGAGTGTGAGCACCAATTTGTTGCTGGTAGTTGTTTGTGTGACATTGGAGAGTTTATGGATAGGCTTCCTCAGCTATTGGGAACAGGGGTTGTCATCTCTCCTTCCTTTCAGCAGCTACAATACTTCCATGACTTAGGATTTAACTTGTTTTTTTTTTTCTGCCTGCCAGACACGATTAAAACGAGGATCTCAGCTTCTATACTTAATTTCTTCCCCACTGATTTCAATATTTTGCAAACAGCGCAGATTACATGGAATCTGATCTTTCAGTTCTGATTTGGCCCACTTCTCTTTGTGGTTCTAAATCAAATACAGATCTCATTTTTTCCACTTAGGTTGCAAAACAAATAACCCATCTTATTGTCTTTTCCATGCACAGCAGTGCCAAGTCAGACCCTCTTAAAATGATCATCTCCAGGAAACCTGAGTGGCACTGCGGTGTTATTTCCTGGTCAATAATGGTCCCAGTATGACAGCAAACTCACAGGTGCTGATGTTGTTTCCATGCAGAGTAATGAGCCATTCAAACAAAGAAATAAGAACTCATGATATATTTCAGTTAAGAAACTGAATGGGTCTTTATGTCAAATGACATTTGATGACTGATAATTTGGTGATTTAATGGTTGTGAAAAGAACGCCCATGTGACATAGAAAAACTCATATAACTGGATTCCCATTTCAAATAAATAAATAAACATCATGTTTATCATAATTGTGCAAATCCTGTCTCTTAACAATCATTCTCATGGTAAATGGCCTGTATTTGTATAGCACTTTTCTAGTTCCTAAGGACCTCAAAGCGCTTTACACAACCTGTCATCCACCCATTCACGCACACATTCACACACTGGTGATGGCAAGCTACATTGTAGCCACAGCCACCCTGGGGCGCACTGACAGACGCGAGGCTGCCGGACACTGGCGCCACCGGGCCCTCTGACCACCACCAGTAGGCAACGGGTGAAGTGTCTTGCCCAAGGACACAACGACCGAGACTGTCCGAGCCAGAGCTCGAAACGGCAACCTTCCGATTACAAGGAGAACTCCCAACTCTTGAGCCACAGCAAACACAGAAAATGCACGTGTCTTTGTTTATTTAACATAATCACATTTGACTCACTACTTATTTGGTTATGAAATTCTTGCGGTCAGACAGCCACACACAATTTATGTATTGACATTAAATTATGTTCCTGTCTCATCATCTGTTCCGTGGTGACTTTGCTTGTATCGCACTCTAGATTGTCACGGCGCATAAACAACTGCAGCTGACCCTCTTCCCTTTCTGACGTCAGTAATGTGACCTTGTGGTGTGCAGGCCACTTAACCCAGTAATATGAGTTAAGAGGTCTCAACTTTCATTTTGGAACTTTTGAACCATACAGTCAATATGCAACATCTTAATCTTTTCTATGATGGCTCTCTTACGCCTCATTGTCTCAGTGAAATCTCATTGGTCATCCACTTCAGATCAACCTCGAGTTGATCTGAAGTGGAGATGTCAGAAAGTCTTTGTCATTGTTTTTTTGCACATGACGTTCAGTTCAGCCCCGTAACCACTTCCCACTGGAATCTAATTATGGTTACAGTTAAAAAGATGTCAGTAATAAATCCAAAGTGAGAAAGAGTATTCACAGTGTGAACTTATTCATAGTGGGTCATGAGGCCATAGTTCTCGGTTAAAAAGCAGCTATTAATATTCTTAAAGTTGTGCTTGAGATCAATCCATCTTCTTAACCACTTAACCACCAATTCAGAGTGTCCTGGGGGGCTGCAGAAGTGTTGTGCACCCTGGATGGGTTGCCAGTCCATCACAAGTGCTTTGCTTGACATATTGCAGCATTATCACAGTGATAATGCTAACACTAACCAGGTGTGTTCCTATGTTCACCACCTTAGCTCATCATATGAGTGCACAAACATTACTTACTATAAGACAGTACACCTAAGGGAGATAGCTGTTTATAGAGTTAATATTATTCATAAATCTGTACACTGGATGAATTATAATTCATCTTTTTGTAAATATGAAAATAATGCACACAAATTAGTTGCATCCTAATAGTTTAAGAGAAGAATGTGAAACTCATTATGGTGCCAAAGCAGGCTGCAGGATCTGTGATTCATGATAACAAGTGGAGCATCTCAGTGAAACATCGGTTTTCTGGTAGCTGGTTTTTCTTGTTAACTGTAAATCCACCTCGAGACTGAGACCGGCTGAAAATAGACACATTATTGAGTCGCCCAACAAAATGTGAGCTCTCTCTGTGTGAGAATTTCCATCTGTTACCTGCCAAAACATATGGGCTCATTACAGGAGAGAAACCTGTGTTTGTGTCCACAGAGTAAAGATTAATATGTCATGATATATAGATTAATTACAGTAGAAAGTTGAGTGAAAACACCTGTGTATTCTTGTTTTGCTAGCATTGCACTGATGGATGTGGGTGACGTGTACCTCTGACACACACACAAACACATGCACACGCGTGCGCACACACACACACACACACACAGATAAGTGGCAAAATGAAGATTCTCATCAGTTTTCCTCATGTAATCAAAAAAACCTCATAAAAAAATACTTTTTTCATAAAATTTGGAGAAACACTAGCCTGTCTTTTCAGATGGATCAGACTGTGTTTTATGTATTCAGAAAAGATTTGATCTTTGTGCTTGCCCTTTTAGGAATCACTAATCATTTAAACAGAAAAAGGTTTTTTTAGATCCTTGAGCAAAGAATATTTCAAAGGAGCAACATTTTAGAGAAGATTATGGTGCCAGCAGATTGTTATTAGCATTTTATTTAATCATATCTATTGCTTTTACTTACTACCTTTTTTTTTTTTTTTTTTTACAAAAACAAACACACTGCTAGAAGTCCCATTCTAATCACTTGTGTCGGGTTAGCTCATTGTGAAACCTGGCCCCACCCTATCATGTGATTTCCTGAGGTCAGATGGCCCAGGATGCGAGTGGGCGTTAAGGCGTCTAGGAAAGGAACTCAAAACTGGATTATAGATGACAGACAGTTGGTGTTGTAAACCACCGCCTCTGTTCAAAGATAGTTGCTCACAGTGGACGTAAATGGCTTCTTTCACTCCTCTTAAACCACCATTGACCGTTAGAACTGAAGAGGCTTCTTGGATGAGAGGTGAAACGTCTTCAAGCAACTCAAAGAAGTCCAGACGCTTTTCTTTCCAAGCTCCTTAGACTACCACCAATATACAGGACATGGTCCAAATCCAAATGCCGCTCTATGTAAATAGACTAAATTTTGACGGTCCATTTCTATTTTATTACATGCAACTTTTTAAGTGTATACTTAGTGCATGTTTTAAATTGCAGTTTCTAATTAGCTTTTTCCTTTGTCTTTACAGTCACAAAAGTAAAAGAAGGGTTCAAGTTGCTTTGCATGTGAAATGTGATTAAGAACAGAGGAGAAAAAAAAGCTATTTTTTTATTTTTGAAGGAAAAGTGTCATGGTCCGGAGTCTGCGACTCCGTGTTTATGTTTAGTTTATTAGTATTCTGTGGTTTTGGTTACCTTGGGTGTTTGTACTCTTCTGTTTCATGGTTCATGTTCCTATGTTCTGTGTCCCGCAGTCTGTGTTAAGTTGGTGTGTTATGTCATTGCGTGTATGTGTTTCCAGTTTTATTGTGAAGGTCTGCGTCTTATGTGAGTGTTTTCAGTTTGCCTCCCTAGTCTCGTCACGTTAATCACTCCCAGCTGTGTTCCCCACCTGTGTGTAATCTCCCTGTGTTCTCTGAGTGTATTTAAGTTGTGTCTTCTGTCATAGTAGTTGCTGGTTCGTCTGTGTTGTTTCCCCTCGGTCTCCCTGCATCTCTCCATGTGTATTTCCCCGGACCTCCCTGCATCTTCGTTTCTGGTTTGTTTTGTTAGTTTTACCCAGTTTAGGTTCCAGTTTCATGTTCCCAGTGCCTTTGTTGTTTGTTTTTTCCCTTCGTTAATAAATACTCACCTGCACCAGAGCTGCCGCGTCCTGGTCCTAAATATTCCACACCGTGACAAAAAGATTATTTAGTTAAAACAAGAAAATTTTATTCATTCATTCATTCATTCATTCATTCATTCACTTCCGCTTATCCTTTTCAGGGTTGCGGGGGGCACTGGAGCCTATCCCAGCTGTCATAGGGTGAGAGGCGGGGTACACCCTGGACAGGTCGCCAGTCTGTCGCAGGGCCAACACACGAGGGCAGACAACTATTTGCACTCACATTCACACCTAGTGGCAATTTGGATTATCCAATTAACCTATCCCCACAAGTTGCATGTCTTTGGACGGTGGGAGGAAGCCGGAGTACCCGGAGGGAACCCATTCGGGTTATTCAAATTTTATTATTATTTATAATTTATTATTATTTTATTATTAGAGTAACCATTCAGGTCCAAATTAATAATTTGTTGAATTGTACTCCAGTTGTTGAATGTATACAGACACTGATACAGTTGTTAGGCTACTTTGAAATGTAGTGCACGGAATTCGTATGCAAGTGGAACTTTGTATTGGTTACATTTGTTTGAGGGTATTTTGTCAAACTGGACATCCTTAAATTTTAATTGAATGCCTCTGATGTTGAACATCATCACTGGTTATGATTGCTGGGTTTCCAACTACAACCTGGAGACCAAAAAAAAGATGTTGTTACACTGGAAGAAACTAAGTGTGCATCACAGACTTACATGTGCAGGTGGTCAGAATGGGACTGAAAGCAGTAAACGGGTGGCCTGGGGATTGTGACAATTTGTTTTTAGAGTTTCTTCTGGGCAAAAGTTGCAGAACCTTTTAATCGGACCTTTGATTGGTCGCAGACTTGTTATTACTGAAACTACTAAAACATTGCATTACAGTGAATGCCCAAGTGCTGAATCAAAAGGAAAACTCCAGTATGTGTACCTCCATAAAATAAACCTAGAAACTGTTATTTACTCAAACCAGCCCCTTACATGCACCACCTTCCTGCTGCAAGAAACAAAAGCACGATATCCACAGTCAAGCAAGTTTCAAGTGTGTAACAACAGGCTTATCCTCTGAACTACCGATTTATTAGATCAACAACAAAATACTTTATGCTTTGTTTATACATGCCCTAAAATTTCATTCTTGCACTCTCCTTGACTTTGCATGAAAGACAGTTCAAAACAATCCCTCCTCATACTGGCAGCCCCTCTGTTTATCTGACTGTCTTAAGCCATTTTGAAGGCCAGCTTCTTTTTAAGCCAGCTTTCTTCTAAACCTGAGATGACCATATTAAAGATATTCCCTCTGTTTACCATTTTACAGAGCCTAGAGAGAGAAGGGGGAAAAAGAACCGCCTGAGTGTTTTGAGCAGTCTAAACTCTCAGCTATTACTTTGGATTCTCGAAAGATATCTGCCAGAAAAACAAGTTTTTGTTTTCTTATACAGTGGGGAGGTGGGAATAATTGCTTGATCAAAACTTCAGCTCCCTCCACGGATCTTCTGTTGGACTGAGGTCTGGAGACTGTCAAGGCCACTCCATGACCTTAATGTGCTTTTTCTTTAACCACTCCTTTGTTTTCTTGGCGATATGTTTTGGATCATTGTCATGCTGGAATACCCATCCAGCTTATCTTCAGTGTTCTTTCAGATGGCTCTGTCTAGTGTCTCCTCAGTGTGTCGTTCTGGACCTTTGCAGAAAAGCAGCCCAAAAGTATAATTTTTCCACCACCATACTGGGGATGGTTCTTTGGGTCGTACTCAACGTTTCTTTCTCCAAACACAATGGGTCAAGTTAATGCCAGAGAACTCGATTTTCAATTTCTCCCAAGCCTTCTCTGAATCATTTAGATGTTCACTGGCAAACTTAAGGCGGGCCTGTAAATGTGCCTTCTTGAGCAGGGGGGCCTTGCAGATGCCAACTGCCTTTTGATCCTGAACAAGCTCCTTCAGTCGAGTTTTGGGCTGATCCACAACCTCTCTGATAATCACTCTCACCCCATGACGGGAGATCTTGCTAAGATCTTCAGACTGATTGATGATCATTTTATATTTCTTCCCTTTACAAATAATTGCACCAACAGTTGTCACCTTCTCACCAAGCTTCTTGCTGATTGTAGACCTGTACGATGCTGGAGTGGGTTACGAGACAATCTTGTCCCTACATCCTTTGCTCTTTGCCTGTCTGTAAGAGCCAGAGTTCTGAATCAACTGTAGAGAATTAAATACCTATTTCACTAAATGACTTGTAAGTCGACTTTTATATATTGTATTTTTCCTGGATTTTTGGTTGATTTTCTCTCACCATTCAAATCAAACTATAACAAGAACAGAGACAGTCTCTAATAAAAAATAGAGACTGTTCATGTCTTTGTGATCAAACTTACAAATTGAGCAGAAACGTTTGTCTCTTCCTAGTCTTCAGTCAAATTAAAATTACACATCTTACTTCTGACATTTATAACACAATGTTTATCAGTGTTTGACACACATTGCATAAAAAGATGACGCTTTTCATCATTGCCTAGAATATGCAGCATTGATGTTTTTAACCAACTATGTGTTCTTAAATGAACAATGCTTTTCAAGGTCTGTTACTCCCTCTAGTTAATATGCCTATCAATAAAAACTGCTTTCGTCGACAGTACATTTGTCATCATTACAGTCTTTGTACAACTTTATTAGTAATTGCTAAGAAATATTTTTCTTTATTTTCAGATTAAACCAGTGTCATTCGGGATTCTTCACATGGATGCTGTTATCATGATGACTTCCCTCAAAAAAAGGAGAGATAAGGCTTCAGTATTTCTTCTGTTTGTTAATAAAGCTGAAACAACCTCCTCCTCTCTCTCTTCACCCTCAGAGGACGTTACAGGGGGAGATGGAGTCAATGACATCTGTAGGTTGCCTCACTATGATGCTGGTAATTAGCTAATCCTGATGGTTGCCATTAATCTGCTACTGGCGTCATTTACAGTCAGCATGGTGCATTGCTCCATTGCTGAGAAGCGAACGTGGGTTGAACTACACGCCCTACACTCTAAATGCAAATTTCCCAAAGGAAAGATATGCACAGAGCCACTGATCACATTTATTTGGTGCTTGGTTTTTCTGTTAGGCTGTCAGGCTCATAGTGCTTTCTTCTTTTTTTTCTTTTTTCTTGTCTTTATGCTGTAGACCGTGGTCAGAAAGTATTAGGACAGTTACACATTTCTCACTGTTTTGACTCCACACTCCTGTAGTGTGGCTCCACAATGAAGGTAGGATGCTATCACTCAAAAGTGATTTGGGGCATTTACCTTCACAATGGATAAACAGTATATTTAACAAACTGAAGTCAAACTTTTCTGAGCATGCATACGTTGGTGATTTTCCTGCACTACATCAAACAACTCAAAACCTGCTTAGAATTCACATGCAGCTTAAAATTTGCACCGAGCCGTTATATCTTCCTCTCACCACCACGATCCTTGTTGCTGATCCTACCGCAGGCAAAGGTGTAGGCATGAGTACATCAAAGCCTGAATGGTCCAGGATAATAGCTTTCTATGCCAATTTCAGATGCTGCATATTTTAAGCACAAGAAAGTATATCTGCTCCACTCTATAGTAGATTACTGTCAAGATTAAAGTAGGAGAAGAAAAAAGAAAATGGGAGTATTGAATGCTCTATTAGTTTCTCTTTAAAACCGACCTTACTTAACATCCTGATATACTATAGTACCCCCTACGGTTTATGGCCTTGATTGACTCTTGTACACACCACTAATTTTAGAGGAAGCAAATAAAAAGTGCTTTGAAGAAATGCAGAATACATTTGGGAGCCATCACAAAAACACACAAACAACTGCAAGAATAAAGTATATTCAAATCAAATCAAATCAAATCACTTTTATTGTCACATCACATGTGCAGGCACACTGGCACAGCACATGCGAGTGAAATTCGTGTGTGCGAGCCCCACAAGCAACAGAGATGTGCAAACACAACAACACAAACGAGCAAAATACAAGAATGGCCAACCTGAAACTAATAAATATATGTACAATATATAATAGTGTATGCATTTCTGGATGTGTATACTAAATATTTTCCTACGTGTGTGTGTGTGTGTGTGTGTGTGTGTGTGTGTGTGTGTGTGTGTGTGTGTGTGTGTGTATACACATTTTTACAAATTAAATAGTAAAAATAAATAAATTAAAAAAAAAATAATAATAATAATAATAATAATAATAATAATAATATATAAAATATACAGAGTTGAATATGTGCAAAACAAGTGGCATTTATATACAGTGTGGAGTGCATAATGTTGAATTACAGGTTTACAGGTATTACAGGTATTTGTACAATAAAACATTCTTACTGTCCTATGCATCTGTGTGCACCCTGTCATCCCCTCAAGAGATGTTGCTAAAGAAAACTTTGAATCTTTGAATTTAGTGGACCAATGTTCTTTTAGAAGCCATTTACTTTAGCTTTTTAATAATCAAGAAGTCACCTATAGAAAGAAAGTGAGAATGAGTAAGTAGGGTGGTAGTCAACTTTGCTAATATTACAAGGGCGGAGCACTGCCAAACAAAAGGAAGTGGTGTCATTGGAGAATTAAAACAAAAAAACAACACTGCGAGTCAAAAGTTTGGACACACCTTCTCATTTAATGTTTTTTCTTTATCTTCACGACTATTTATATTGTAGATTCTCAATGAAGGCATCAAAACTATGAATGAACATATATGGAATTATGTAGTGAACAAAAAAGTGTAAAAGAAGTCAAAGCATGTTTTATATTTTAGATTCTTTAAAATAGCCGCCGTTTGCTTTGATTACTACTTTGCACACTTTTGGCATTCTCTCCATGAGCTTCATGAGGTAGTCACCTGAAATGGTTTTCCAACAGTCTTGAAGGAGGATGCTTAGCACTTGTTGGCCCTTTTGCCTTCACCCCAAGGTCCAGCTCATCCCAAACATCTCAATAGGGTTTAAGTCAGGTGAATGTGGAGGCCAGGCCATCTGCCACAGCACTCCATCACTCTCCTTCTTGGTCAAACAGCCCTTACACAGCCTGGAGGTGTATTTGGGGTTGTTGTCCTGTTGAGAAATAAATGGTGAGCCAACTAAACACAAACTGGATGGGATGGCATGTTGCCATGCTGGTTCAGTGTGTTTTCAATGTTGAATAAATCCCCAACAGTGTCACCAGCAAAGCACCAGTACTATCACACCTCCTCGTCCATGCTTCACAGTGTGAGCCATGCATGTAGAGACCAACCGTTGACCTTTTCTGTGTCGCACAAAGACAAGGCGGGTAGAACCAAAGATCTCAAATTTGGACTCATCAGACCAAAGCACAGATTTCCACTCATCTGATGTCCATTCTTTGTGTTTCTTGGCCCAAACAAATCTCTTATGCTTGCTGCTTTTCTAGCTTCACGGTTCTCGTCTTGGGTCCTTATTGATTAACAATTAGCTAGATAATTGCTCAGCAGTCTTACCATCAGTGGCTCTCAGACCAAATTAATCTTCAAAAGTATAATGTATAAGAAGCTATATGTGAAGTTACAAATACACTGTAAGTTAAAATGACTGTGGGATAAACTGACACAGGGCAATGCTTCCTAAACCCCCACTTCAGGAGCTTACTCAGTACTCACTGCTCAGATCATATCCATCTAGTAACTTTATATTCATCTCACTGTCATTCATTCACAGATGCAATGATATTGCGTTGACAAAATGTATCAACAAAAGGACACACAAACACTTGCCAAAGCATTTGAAACTCTGTTTGTGGTGCGTGTCATCAGGAGCACATTTTGCTATGATGACACTCTCACATGGAAACGTACACATAGCCAAGCTGTCTCCTGTGGTAATAATATAGTAATGACTACTGAGTATTCATGGATCAGAACTGTTGTGCTGTGATCCCATTACAAGATGCTCTCTAGTTATTGTTTTATTTTTCATGCTGTTTGAGTTGAAGCACAGACAAACTCGGTTGCCAAACAAGATGTCCATTGTGTATTTCTCTCTCCTTCATCAAATTACTGCGTGATGATAGGCATGCAGGAAGCAATTGTACTGAAATATTTGCAGAAATTACAGGCAGACTTTTGGCTTGGCACTGACAATTTGGTAGCAGCTGGTGTAGACACAGTGACTGTTTGGTACGGACCTTGTCAGCACTGATGACAGTTAGGGCTGACAAGTTCCCAGAATCAGCCTAAAAGTTTTAGAGCATCTGTGACTTGCTGTGTGTGTGGAGAATTTGTCATGGGCGATTGCTTTAGTGACGGCATTAACAGACATGACTGCACCTCCCCCCTAATGGCGCTAGAAGCTTCCTCTGATGCAGATATTCTCTGAGCACATGGAAATCCATTTTCTCGCACACAGACCCCATACTGACACATCTCGAGGGAAACTAGAGAGACTTCTTCTTCCCAGGAGAGGTTCGGTTCAGGAGGCAGAGGAGAACAGACAAGCATGACCTTCTTCCTCGGCACCACGTTGCTGTAGCCTGGGGATTCTGTCACTATAAACTGGTACAAAGACATCAATAGCTCCAATCCAGCTTTGTATTTTTGTCACTACAGTAAAAAATATGCGCATCAGTGGGAGGTTACAGAGACTTCTCAAAACAGTTATAATTCCTCGGATTCTTTAGAAGTTTTTTTTAAAGTGTACCTCCCAGGTGGACGAGCTACATGGGAAAAAATATGGCGCACTTTATAAGCTAATATTGTGAAGCGTTTGGGGTTTGACTCAAACACTCGGAAAACAAACACATTTCAAGCTGAATAATAGTCTTGACAGCTGTGTTTGGCAAAAGACGTCTCTCCTTAATCACAGGCATTAGATGTCTGCTGGCAGCTGACTTCCACAATAAATAAACCTGAAATATGAAGCTACACGAACACTGAAAGAATAGTTTCACATTTTGAGTCAGCAGTCATTATCCCATATAAAACAGCTTAATCCATTCTGAGTTATGAAATGATAACTAGGGGGAAAAACACACCTTCTTTTAATTCAGCGTTCACAGCAGGCATCGCAATGGTGCGCATTTAACAGCAGACTGATTTAAAAGTGAATTAAACTTAAAAGAGACATAATCTGCCCGCGGCAGCAGATTTGAGATGTTCCATTCGTGTTTTGAGTCTCATTTGGGGGAAAAATGACTTTTCCTATAAGAAAACCTCTACACAGGATTCCCAAAATGTCAGTGCACAATAACGGGGAGGGAATGAAAGTAAATAAAGGAACTAAGAACTGTATCTGTTCTTGCCAAGGCTTGGAGAAGGAGTGCGATGCCATTTTATGCTGAATAATTGATGCAACTACCTGCATTTGTTTAGCTTGGCAAAACTCAGTGAAGCTAAGACGCCGGGAACGTCTGGCTTTGTGCAATGGTAATATAATGGCACTTCCAAAGCTCATTAGTACACATACTGTATATATCCTTGATGTATTTTCTTTCATCACAATCACAGAACATGAATATTCACAAGCAAATATCTATTCTGCCCTCGCTGAACTGCATAAATGAATTGTAGCTTGGGAGAAAGATAACAGGCTCCTGGGAGACAGCAGAGCAACCCAGGCTCCTCACATCCATCTATATACTAATAACATTACTGGTCAGTTATGTGCATAGTCATTTTAGCTGAAAGTTATTTCAATATAATTTTTTAAAGGCCTCCTGTGCTGTATAGATAACTTGAAAAGACTTGGTAATGAATAAATCTGCTGTACACTTCTCAGACCCTTTTGAGTGGCTAATGTTAGTTTGTGAGTAGAATAATCGGAACATTTAAATGAATTATAATTGTCTTCATTCCTCCTGTGGGTGCTTTCAAAATCCATAACAACATAAACCCTGGCATTATGTAAACTGTTCAATCTGATTGTGTGGGTGAGGATAAGAGTACCCAGCAGAGCTGCATTAATAATTGGCTCCTGAGGACATGAAAGCTGGATGTCCCTCTGGGGCACCACTCAGGCACCTGCTGTGGGTCCTCTGCAGCAACTACGACGGGTCAGGATGTTAAAATTGTTCATAGAGAGTCTGAAACTAGTACATAATCGGTCGGAACATTTCTTAAGTTTAGAGTACTTAGAGTACAACTGTAGTATTAACGTTGTTTCGTGGAGCTCTTGTAATATATTCAGAATCAGAATCAGAAAGGATTTTATTGCCAAATGTTGAGCAGGTTTACAACATTAGGTGCTTCAGTGCAAACATACTGTCATAAATTACGCTAAAATAGACATGAAAATAAGAATAAGAATTAAAAGTGCTAAGTAGATGGATATATACATGAGTGCAGGTGGTGATCAGTGCCAAACATGGAATGATGCAGTGAACACAGCGTAGGGTCATGTGTTAGTGGTGGGAACAGTCATACGGTTATTGTTCATGTGTCCAACAGCAGAGGGGAAGAAACTGTTCTTGTGGCGAGAGGTTCTGGTGCGAATGGACCGGAGCCTCCTGCCTGAGGGGAGCAGGTCAAACAGACTGTGTCCAGGGTGAGAAGGGTCAGCTGAGATCCGGGCTGCACGCCGCAGTGTCCTGGAGGTGTACAGGTCCTGCAGAGATGGGAGTCTGCAGCCAATCACCTTCTCAGCAGAGCGCACAACACGCTGCAGTCTCTGTTTGTCCCTGATAGTGGCTCCAGCGTACCACACGGTGATGGAGGAGGTGAGGATGGACTCGATGATTGCGGTGTAGAATTGCATCATCGTCCGTGTTGGCAGGTTGAATTTCTTCAGCTGCCTCAGGAAGTACATCCTCTGCTGGGCTTTCTTGATGACGGAGGTGATGGTGGGCTCCCACTTCAGGTCCTGAGTGATGGTGGTACCCAGGAAGCGGAATGAGTCCACAGAGGTGATGGGGGTGTCAGTCAGGATGATGGGGGGGAGTGGGGCTGTGTGCTTCCTGAAGTCCACAATAATCTCCACTGTCTTCTGGGCATTCAACACCAGGTTGTTGTGGCTGCACCAAGACACCAGACGTTCAACCTCCCTCCTGTAGGCAGACTCATCCCCGTCCGAGATGAGTCCAATAACGGTGGTGTCATCTGCAAACTTGATTAGCTTGACAGAGTGGTGGGTGGAGGTGCAGCAGTTGGTGTACAGGGAGAAGAGCAGAGGAGAAAGAACACAGCCCTGAGGGGAGCCGGTGCTGATGGTCCGAGAGTCCGAGACATTCTTTCCCAGCCTCACATGCTGCTTCCTGTCCGTCAGGAAGTCAGTGATCCACCGGCAGATGGGATCAGGCACATTCATCTGGGAAAGCTTGCCTCGGAGATGGTCTTGAAGGATGGTGTTGAAGGCAGAGCTGAAGTCCACAAACAGGATCCTGGCGTAGGTTCCTGGGGAGTCCAGATGCTGCAGGATGAAGTGTAGGGCCATGTTGATGGCGTCGTCTACAGACCTGTTGGCTCTGTATGCAAACTGCAGGGGGTCCAGGAGGGGGGCCGTGAGGGTCTTGAGATGGGAGAGAACTAGGCGCTCAAAAGACTTCATGACCACAGATGTCAGAGCCACAGGTCTGTAGTCATTTAGTCCAGTGATCCTAGGTTTCTTGGGGACAGGGATTATGGTAGAGGACTTGAAGCAGGCAGGCACATGACATGCCTGCAGTGAGGAGTTGAAAATGCCAGAAAACACTGGGGCCAGCTCGTTTGCACAGTGTCTGCTTTTCATTTGATTTTTAATTATATGTATTTCTATAAATCCATCCCAATTGTGTCCTTTTGCTGTGCGTTTAACACTACTATTACTGGTATTTTGGGATTAACCTTTCTGTAACAGAAACAGAGAATAGTTTTAAAACAAAGATAAACCTTGATATGTACACTCGCGCCTTGCTAGTGACAGGTTTAACCTGCTTTTGCCTTCAGAACTGCCTTAATTCTTTGTGGCATCGAATCGACAAGCTATCTTCAGAGATATAAGTCCATACTGACATACTGGAGCTTTGTCGTATGCACATCTGTGATATAAATCTCTTGTTCCACCACACGGCTGTGACTGTGGAGGCCATTTGAGTAGAGTGATATCACTGTCATGGTCAGTTGAGATGATCTGAGCTTTGTGACATTGTCTTCCATTCTGCTGGAAGCAGCCGTGAAAAGATGTGTACACTCTGGTCATGAAGTGATGGAGATGGGCAAGCAAATCTATATTCACTTGTTCTGATGAAAACCAGACAAGAACTAAATAAAAACTAATGCCCGAGGACAAAAACTATGATTAAATATACTTATGCTTTCGCTGACGAATAAAAACAACATTAAAATGTTCTTGAGAGATGAGATCCAATCAGAACTAATTAAGTCGTATAGAGAGGTGGGACAAGTTTGGAAGTGATCCAATCAGAGATAATCGTCTTGTGCGGCAAGGTTAAACATGCACAATTGATATTCCGCCGACAAACAGGGTGGGGAAGCTGCCTGTTTCCCATGAAAATGTTTGGGAGGAAGAGAAGAGCAAACAAATGGACACATTTCACATTTGATGTCTAAACTGTGTGGATCAACTGTCACTGGTAAAAATACGGCAAAATTTTACAATTTATATTTTAGTCAACTTTAATCAACTTTAAAGTTAGTCTGAAATGATCTTATGATACTTAGTTGACTAAAACTAAAATAGTTCAAATGCATGATAAATGTATGAGTAGAAATAAATGAGGTTTTTGTCAAAAGACTGACTAAAACTAAATTTGCTGCTCTGTGTCAGTTGATCCTAAGAGGTCAAGAAAATACCCACCATACCATTACATCACCAGCAGCCTGAACCACTGGTAGAAGGCAGGATGGATCCATGCTTTCATGAGGTTTTACATTTTAGTGAGCCCATACCAGTCATAGATTCAGTTTCCTATTCTTAGCTACCAGGACTGTGTTCTTCTTCTGTTGTGCCCCATCTGCTTCATTGCGCTGTGCATTCAGAGATGCTCTTCTGCGTACGTTGGTTGTAACAAGAGGTTCTTTGAGTTATTGTAGTGTTCCTATCAGCTCAAAGCACTCTGGCTGTTCTCCTCTGACCTCTGGCATCAACAAGGCATATTTCACCTGAGAACTGCTGCTCATGAATACTTTCTCTTTTCCAGGCCTTTTTCTGTAAATCCTAGAGATGGTTGTGTGAGAAAATCCCTGCAGATCCAACACGCAGATCAGCAGTTTCTGAAATACTCCAACCAATCCAACTTAGCACCAACAACCAAGCCATTTAAAGTCACTTAAATCACCTTTCACATCTTCAGTTCAGTTCAGTTCAGTTCGGATCATGAGTACATCCTTATATAAGCCAACAAGCAGTCCAACAGATCTACTTAATAAATTGAGTTAATATAAATATTGCTATACTACCAAATGCTACTTTAATGAAGCTGCCATATCATATATTTATTTACTATGTTGCTCAAATTCTAATTTCCCTAATATTTCTGTTAAACTGGGATATAGTTTAATAATTTTACACCAAAAACTCCACTAGTCTTTTCTCACACATGAAATTGTGCCCACACAAACATCCAACAAGTAGACACGTGAACTCATTATTTATTTCAAGGAACCCTACAATCTTATTTGGCAGGTTGTGGTCACAACACACACGATTAAGTTTAAAGAATCTGATTTGGCATTCAGTTTGTTTCAAGGAGTTTATTTACAGCCGTTGCACTTTACGATCAGATTTACCAAAACTCTATGTGGATATGACAACAGAAGTATGAACACATGCTCTTTCATACCGATACATAAATATTATTGTGCAGCTGGGCTCAGTACGAGTTCTGTTTCCACTCCTACAGTTCAATATAAATAGATGCAAACACAGAATTGCATTAGTATAATTGACTGAGTCACATCAGCAAGCGTCCTCAAAAATGCCAGAGCAGATGTCATTATGAGTACATGACACACGGCTGAGGTTATTTATATCACACATCTTTATGCACCATTATTGGCGGCGTTGTCTTAGTTATTATTAATAAACATCTGAACGGCAATCAGTGGATTAAATAGAATTAAACTAGGGCTGCATGATTACGGCCAAGGCGATCACCATCATTATTTGTCACAAGTATTCAATTATTGTGGTGAAGAAAAAAATTTCTTGCACTCATATTGTTTGACATTACTGCTAATGTACAAATCGCTGCAGGAAAATAAAACTGGTCTTCCTTATTCAGCTAAATCCAGCAATTCTCTAAACATTTTTCTATACTCCTAAAAACCAAAAAATTTAACGTTTGATTAAAATGTAAACATATGCTTCTAAATAAAGGCCATTCACTGTCTTCTTGTTTTTGGTCTTTTTCTTCTTCTTCTTTTCCTGGTTCAGCTGCTCCCTTTGAGCGTAACCACAGTGGATCATATTCCTCCATCTCAGCCTATCCTAAGCATCTTCCTTTGTCAAATCAGCTCCTACTTCCATACCTCCATGAATGTTCTGAGGCTTCCTTTTCCCCTCCTGCCTGGCAGCTCGACATCCTTAAGCATCCCTGATACAGTACATCCAGTATCCCTCTTCTGCACGTGGCCAAATCATCTCAGCCTTATATCTCCAACTTTGTCTCCAAAGTTAGAGATACAAGGCGTCATCTTGTCTTGCTTAGTGATGTCGACCTGGCTCCCTCAGCCGCTTAGCCTCAGTGAGGTCGGTGTCAACAGTCATGTTACTCTCTATACATCACAGCAGATGCATGAAGCTACCAGCAACCTCCACAGCTGTTAGCTTGAGCATAGGTTTTACTGCAGTGGAACATTGTTGATGAAGCTATCTAACACTTTAATTAATCGTCTGTAAGACTTAATTTCACTCACAGCTGTAAAGGTATGTCAGATAGATTAGATAAGGGAGCAAGGTGACCTGTTTGGACAGGCCTCGACCGAGTCTGTCCATGATGCCTATGCTGGATAAGCCCCTGCTCATGACATCCATCATATGACTTCACCCATGCTGAGGGTTTTTACTCCAGTCCATTGGAGTAATCAGCATGTTTAAAAAATAACAGGGTACCCAGTGGACTAGAACGTGACATGAAGTGGTCGTGACCAAGATTCACTACATGATGAGCATCATCTGTCAAATCAGTAGACAGCATCAGGCTCTGAGGGTGTAAGTGAAACTGGGAGTTTGTTCATGTACAGCTTGTAAGCTATTAATGATATTAGGTGACGTAATTAGTTATGCTAGCTAAATGACTGACGGCAGACGGTTTTGCTGTTGCCTGGTGACAGTCGAAGCAGAGTTTCTGCCCGAACAGGCTCCTCCAAAGAAAGCAGTGATGTGTGCCTCTAATTTTAATACCAATTTAAACATAAAAAGGTTAATATTATTGGTAAATCTTGTTATATTTACAGCTGTCTTTCATTTAGCAGTACTTGCATTTACCACTGGTCATTGTTACAATTCAGTTTGATCTTCAGCACATTTTTAATACCATGCCAGATGCCCTATAATAGAAAAGATAGAGATTTGAAAATCACAAAAGCACATTGTGCTTGTTTTTAATATGTTTTCAGTAGCTGCTTGAGTAGTCTGCACTTTTATGGTGTATTTGCACAAAAATGAATTTAAGGCAAAACAACTGCTTATCTGGGTGTGGTAATAGATTTCCGTTTCTGTGCCAATTACAGAAAATGGGATGTTTTGGTACAGTGCAAAAAGGAAGACGACTGTAATTTAAGACTGCAGTTTTCAAATACCATTGTTTTATTTTTACTGTTTTAATTCAGTGTTTTTTCAATTTCCTAAAGTATGTTTGAAGTGCGCTTTTACCATTAAAACTGTTATGTATTTAGACAACAAAAACGCTCTCTCATTCCAATATAACAGAGTACAGTTCATAAACGAATTGCTGTGTGCCCTTGAGTCTAATCAGCAGTACCGTTTGATTGCTCCACTGGTTTGAGGACATGAGGATCACACAAATTAAATTCATTCATGTGGCAAGACAAAGGCTGACACCATTTCATTTCAGCAGGCCGCTAATACCACCTTTCAGGACCGGTGTTCCGTTTTAGGGCGTGAGCTGAGCTCACGGGATGTAAAATCACCTCCTCCTCCAGGTTCTGCTGAACCAACCTCTCCCCAGGAAGTAAGCAACACCTTGGAAATGTAATTAACCATCGAGAGTGAATGTAAAATTACTCATGAGATTTCTGCTGTCATAAGCACAAATCCTAGTAGTATTTCATAGTACAGTGGCAAAGGTAGATTTTTTTTTTTTATTAATTAACATGCATGACTCAGTCGAAGCACATTTCCTAAAAGACTAGTTTATAGACTGCTAAACATTTTTGTAGGAAATCTTACACTCTTGTTATTACAGTGTTATTCTAACACTAAAGTACTGCCTGTAAAACCTAATGTTTGACTAAGACATCATTCATGACTGTTTCAAAATTACACAATAAAACATTTTAAACTTGTTGATGTGTTGATGTGCAATTTATAAATGAGTACATAAATAAAAAGATGCCTTAATGGACTATAAATGAAATGCACTGTCCCCAGTTTGCACCCAGCCAGAACGCCATTCCAGTCATTTCCTGTCATCTATTGTCTATTGTCCATCTAATGAACACATACACTGTTTCTGGTTTCTTTTACACTTTATTATTCCAGTTTACATTTATCAGTGTTACACAATATGGAGATTACTTTAAGTATATGAAGTGCATGTTGTTTCAAATTTAAAGGACTTTAAAGATGGTTTTCATCCATCTTTCTTAATTTAAATGTATTTGTTTACTTTTATTTAACAGAAGCGAGTACTTGGACAGGGCCTTGCACTCTGACACCATTAGACTCAAAGTGGAAGGATTGTTTTAAAGAAGAAAAATTGAGACAGCACAACCATTCTTTTAGAAAAAGCTGGCTCTTACAGTATATTACCTCAAGTTAAACCTTACAGGCAGCTTTTGCTTTTAGCTGCCATTGCAGCCTCGGGCCCCTAGAATGAAGCAGAGATTGAGGAGGAAGCAATAGTAATCTTCACAACCGCATATTTGGAATTTTTATTTTCAAATTTATTTCGAAATGTTGTCATCACCTGCAACATCACTGACACAAATTGTAATTAATGTCATAAGACTTTATGCTGCTGTAGCCGAGACCACAAAAAAAGGCTTTACACAACTTTCGGCACACACTGCATGCTGTTGTAAAGCTGAAGTGCTGCAAACATATTGGTTTATATAAACCGGTTGCACTTTAGGTGACATTTTGAGAGAAAATTGCAATTGATTTGAGTCGTTTTAGCAGTTCTACTTAAACTTTCACTTTAAAAAAAAAAAGCAGCGAGTCACTGAAAGCGCCATGTTCCAGATACTGTGTGTCTGAGCCACCGCGATTATTCCAGGAAATGTAGGTTTGCTTTATGTTATTGCCTTTCTGTTTGACACATACATACTTCATTATGACTCATTATAATGCATTGTGACCATTCAGCTCCGCCTTTGGGTTTAGGGTCCAGAGCTTCCTGTCCTGCATCATTTGTAACTGTGGCTCTGTGCTGCAGTATTTTTTTCTGCTCCTGCACAAACTATTGCTCTCTCATGAGCTTTTACTCCTCTCCCCGCCGCCTCCCACCCTCTGCCTTATCAATGGAACGCAGCTGAAGTAAACATTGCGTCTTCATATAATTCTACAGCAATCCCCACCAGCAGTGATAAAGCTCAGAGAGCAGATGTAGCTCGTGAGCTAACTTTTTGATTCACCTCACTGGAGAATGCCTAGCAGGATGTGTCTTAGGAACGCTTATGTCCAGTCCAAAGCATTTGAATTTCATGAAACACTTTTTGCACTTACTTATGCTCCACTGTGCGAATGTGCTGGAGCCAAGCGCCGCAGTTTGCATTGCAAATGATCAGAATGTAACTATCGCGCAGACACATTTTGAACAGGTGGAACCTGTTCGAGCTCCATCATGTTGGCTACAACAGTTAACCTTAATGTAGTGTGAAAGAAACACACAGCTGAGAGTAAGGCTAAATAAAAGATTTTCATTATGATTTAATAGCCCCTATTCTAGTGAGACTATCACAGCAGATGTGAGGACATTATGAGAATTTTAGATGCAAGCTTCTTCCTGGCTTTGTCTGGGTTAAAGTGATGTATGAAATCAGAAAATAAGTTAATCAGAATGAACCCTGTTTTTTTTTCTCTCTCTCTTTTTTCCCCCCTTTCAATACACACTTGAGAGAACACGCCATTAGAGAGCACTCACCTCAAGAGACGAGACCGTAATGGCATTCTGGGGCATTTGTGCCACAGTGATACATCGAATGAGGCATTAGGCGGTAATTTATTTTTGTTTATTTGGCTTTTGCAATTTTTTATTCATTACTCTAAGAGGAGGCCATTTGGTGTCCATTTTCTCTGCAGACTCATGTAACCATGGTCAGATGCACCCGAGTAATTTAGTGGACAATACAAAAAATCTAATTTGATACAGAACATTGCTGTGCTCATGATTATGTCCAGTGTCAGAGCGTCTCACATTTTCAGAAAAATAGAAACACTAATCACAGGCTGGTACACTGCCAGCAGATACCTCCGTCTGTTCCTGCAAGCTTTAGTATGAGTTCAGAATAATGTTATAAAAAAAAAATACAGCAAAAGCCAAGATTTTCAAACAACACTCAATCTTGCAAGCAAGAATATTAAAATGTGGGCTGTGAACTTGATTATTTCTTCTATAAAATCATGCTGAAGCTCAAGAGTGAACTTTTTGGCAGGCGAGATCAGTGACTGAAAGCTGTAATGCTGACAAACAGCAAAAGTGGCAAAGGCTGTTTTTTTTTTTTTTGCAAAAGGAGGAGAGAAGGGTTAAGGCAAATAATGAGAAACATTTGAGCAACTGCAGGATGCTACGCATGACTCTGCACTGAGTTTATCTGAACTGCACTGGCCTTACTTCCTCAGATATCCAACACCATCCATAAATGAAAGATAATGAAAATTGCTCCTTTTTCAAAGTCAATGGTCCTGATTAATGAATTAATTAACGCACAGACTGTAGTTTCTGCTTGGCACGAATAATACTTTTATATTTAGTTGTAATAAAGATTGGACTGTTTGTATCGCGCGTAGTTTATCCTTTTTTTCCAGTACAAGCTTTGTGAATTCTGTTGTCCACAGCACTACAAATCTGATTATTAAATGCAATCTTGCTATTCCTGCATTTAACAGAAACTGATTACTCTGATCCTGCCTAAAACATCTCAGCTATTGGATTGACTATAATGGGATTTTTAATGAGATTCTGTTGTTATTATTCAGAGGTTGAAGTGTGCTGACTTTAAAGGTCCCTTAAGTTTTCCACAGGAGCGCTGCCACTAGCTTGGTTTGTTTTAGTGAAATGGATTGCCATTAAATGAGGTTCTCAGAGCCATGCCCCCCTCAGAGGGAATCCTAAACACTAGAGCTGTTAACTTTTCATACGGCGGTGAAGTTTCTCACAGTGAGTCTGTCAGTCCTAGTTATTGTGTTTGATTTATTATCCTTTTCAGAAATTGCCTTTGTTTTTCTGCCAACTGTCAACAAGACAAAAGCCCTAACAATTATGGAAATACAGTACTGTGCAAAAGCCACCCGCATTTCTTTATATTTTGCTTCCAAGGAGCCAGACTTTCAAGTAACTCTTTGACTAGTCTAGAGCAACAGTTTCCAGCCTTTCTGGAGTTTTTCTTCAAACGTTCTTTTTCACTGATTTTTTTGGTCCAGTTCACGTAGATGACCATTTTCAGAAGACTGGGGGTTTTTTTTGTTGTTGTTTTGATTTCTTATTATTAGGTCACGTAACACTCACTTATTTATCATTAAAGCATAAAAGATGTATGAACCACTGTTGTGTCTGTACATAACACACAATTTGGCAAAGAACCAATTTTAGATTGTATCTTTAGGCACTTTTGTTACTAACAGTCTGTCACAAAATGCAATTTGCTCCCATTTCTTTGGCTGAAACTGTGAAAAATGATAAAGATAACATAGTTTCACAAGAATAAAATAGTATTTTTCACCAATGAGATGATCCCCAAAGAGCTATTATTGTAAGGATCCAAGGCAGGCTGGGTGGTTTTGCACATTCTTCTTTTCCAGGTGGTTTTAAGGTGGTTTCTTCCCTGCCTCCACCTCCAGGCGGAGCTGCTTTCCCAGGCTCACTCTCCCACACCTGCAAAACATTATTCATCAGGATGCTGTGTACTTAAGGACCAGCTGTGGCTGTGCTTCTCTGCCAGGTTGTACATCCACTATGGTGGTAAAATGGCTCTGTCCTGTGTCTTTGTAGTCCTTATCACAGTGTGATAATTCTTTTTACCTCTCCTCTGCAGAATCTTGGACCATCTTGGATCTTCAGCCAGTTCCACTCCCTGCGTCCACCTCAGCTCGGCTCACCTTAGTGAAAGTCTCAGGTAGTGATGGCCAAATGAAGCTTTCCGAAGCACTGAAGCTTGTATTGAAAAACGGTTCATTACTCGAAGCTTTTCAACACAGTCCTCTCCGGTGACATCTGGTGGTGAAAATTTTGAAGAGCAGCTTGAATCTGCAAAATAAAACGGACTGCTCAATTATCACTGCTCACTCAAGAGTGGAGTTCTCTCTGATATTGGGCCACCGTTCCGTTGCTTTGAACATGTAATTGGTTTTGTTTTCTCGATTGGGGGGCTGAAAAAAATGTAATGCGTATCTGCGTAATACATTTTGATCAATAAACTTTCCCTATTTAAACATGCACTATGGTGGCCTTTCTTTGCTCATAACTCCTTGATGTTGGTAAATACAATAAGTGAGCAATATATATAATATACATATGAGAATGCACAGCACATTATGGAGTATGCCCCTGCTGTGAAGTCCTGCCTCCATCTACTTGTCGTTTAATCACTGGACAGCTGGACAGGTTCATACAAAATATTAGATTAGGCCAATTCCTATACATATTTTTGACCTAGGGGTGGGATTGATTGTGAACTGGAAAGGGAAAATGCTTAGGAAGCTGAGTACGGCTGCATCGTCACTGATTTGTAGAATCATTTTGATTCGATACAGGATCCGATTCAATTTGATTGGAATCTGGAAAGTTTTGCCTCAGTCAGAAATATTACAATTCTGATCATTTAACAGTATATATCCATAATTTCGTATCTATTAAAAGAAAGCTGACACATGTGAGACTTAATTAGAGATGTAAACAGAGAGTTATGAAACCTGCAGCTGCAGAAGCCAGCGGGAAAAAAGAGGCAAACACAGCGCGGACCCGACGACGCACCAAAATCTGACTCTGACGCGTCGGGTCCGCGCTCTGCGTTTACGTTTGTATGCAGAATCCGTAAACCTGCTCCCAGTTACTGTTTTAGCTGCATGGTGTTTGACGACATGTTGTGAGGTTTAACCTGAGATGCTGGCGTTTCAGGCATAATAACGTTAATTTACAAATCGACACGGGATTTTAATGAATCAATATCACTTTATTCAATTTAGCATGGATTGTAATCAGAAAAGCGATAATCAAAACCCACCCCTAATCAAGAACTTGCAAAGTAAAAAAATGATCTATGTAAGGTAGCCCTTTTGTTATTTACATTTAAAAAGAGGATTAGTGTTACTGTGCGCTGGCTGAGTCTGTTTCTTTTCTTAGAAATAGTTTCTCCTGCCCTGGAGAAAATCCCCTTGCATGGAACAGAAGAGGCTGTGGAGTGCAGGAACTACACTGCAAGCTGGTAGATATGCAGGTATTCCTGGGTCCTGCAGACTATCACCTAAAAACAATAAACAAAATGATTTTCTAAACTGTAGCAATGTAATGTACGTATAGTGTCAAATACATTGTTGTAGTCTTCATTAGCTTTAATTCACATGGAAGTGTTCCTAAAGTCATATGCTGTAATGATATTTCCATTATGAAAACATGATTTTGGACATTTCAAGTTTTTCACTTCGGCAGATAAAATGAATTGAGCAAAATCAACTCAAAATATTCCCACACGCCAGAACGTCCTCTCTTCCTCGCTGGCTCCATATCTGTCAGTGGAATGATCACCTCTTCGCTCTCTGTCACCATCAACACACTCCACGAATCCCGTGGATGATTCACTTCCTTATATCCGTTTGAATCAGGTACCGAAGCAGTTACGTGCGTAATGAAGCTTCGGACGTCACTGGTCACGTGACTTTTGCCAAACGAAGCAAGCCTCGACACAGTGCTTCTGAACCAGTGTGTTGTTTTTTTCGACACACGCTCCGGAGCGTCAGCTTCAAGCGGGCCATCACTAGTCTCAGGTCTCACACATGCCTGCCTGCTCTCCACCGTACCAGCGTCCTCATCTGTGGAACCCATCCTGCCCTCTGACATATCCCCTCACTACCTCCATTCTCTGGATCTCAATTAAGATAAGCCAACTCAGTTACAACAAACAACGTTCCCCCATTACTCTCCATCAGCCAGTGCTAACTCAGTTTCTCCCCGTCCACAGACCCTTCCAGATACTCAGCATTCTTACCATCGTTGCCCTGCTCTGTTCTCCCTGGGTACTTCTGCACTTTATAAATAAACATCTTAATCTGTTGCCTTGCTTTCTGAGTCTGCTCTTCGAAAGCTTGGCATATCACACTTGAGAAACTCATCACACTCATCAGAAATGGTTTGTGGAAGGGTGGCTGTCAAGAAGCCATTCTTAAGGAAATGAAAAGGCTGAGGTATATCCAAATACACAAGAACAGCACTGAAAATTAGTGGTAACAGATCATATTTTTATATCTTTAAAATATATATATGAATGAGGTCATGAGAATAAAACACAGTGGAGGCTCTGTCATGGTTTGGGCCTAATTTCAGCCTGTGGTGCTTGAGATGTTGTGAAAACTGATGGAATTAAGAACAGAGAAAAGTATCACCAGATTTTGATCCAAAATGTAATACCATCTGGAAAGCATTTGAGTGGCAACAGCGTCGTTGTTCAGCATGACAATGATCTCAAACACACTGCAAATTCAGAAAAACCTTACCTGAGTAGAAAAACAGAATAAAACACCACCAGTCATGGATTGGCTTCCCCAAAGAGAACATTAATTCAACCTCAAAGTGCTCCACATGAAAAAAGTACAAGACATTGCAAGTGACACATGCTGAATAGCAGATTTGCCTAACAAAGCTATCCCGTGCAGTCTAATATGATTCCTATAGTCATTTGTACAAATTAATACATGCTGATCCCTTTGTATGTAGCATACCATCATGGATTAGTGCTTGTAATGAAAAAATCAGCAGTTGCATTTGATGTTGACCTTTACTGTCTCAGTGTGTGACTGATTTCATAATTGGTAAGTGGACATATAGAGAAAAAATAATTGGAAGTTAAAAAAATGTAGCATTGAGAGGATACAAAATTTATGCTGCTCATAGTTAGACTATGTGTGGCTGCAAGCAGAGCGCCTGTAATGAAAATAACCCACACTCACAAAACCACACTCTAATGCAAATGGAGAAGCATGTGGAGTTAAAGACTGAGGCAGCCTCAGAGTCTGTACTGAGGTCAAGCCTATTTAAGGAGCAGACAGCCAGACTCCTGCAGAAACCAAGCAGAGGTAATGACAGACTAACACACAGAAGAAGAAAGAAGGACACACACACACTGTAAGGAAAAGAAGAAAGAAGTTGATTTGAGCTCAACTCTTTCCCCGCACACAGCCAGACACAAGGAACTGACTATTTGTAGTTTTATGTGAACACTGCTAATGTCTTCCTCTGTTCACACACATGTGGAGAATACTACAGATGTGGTGCATTTGCATGTGTGAGTGGCGTGTGCTTGTAAGTGTTGTAAGTGAAGATCCGTCTGCGTGTGTGTGTCTGCGTGTGTGTGTGTGAGAGTGATAGAGAGGGAGAGACCGTGTGGAAAAACCATATTGAAAGCAAAGAAGTCTGAGCCGGAGTTTACACAGAGTTCAAACCAAAGTAAGTAATAATTCCCACTTAGACAGTGGAGTCCTGATAATTTACATCCTTCAGCTTTCAGTATGCTTTTTATGCTTTAAATTTGGATTTTTTTTTTTAAATTTTTTTGAAACATCTGTGCCTATTTCACTTTTGGTAAAATAGGGAATAGGGAAAATAATCTGGCTCTGTCCAAAGTGAGCACTTCATTTCATCTCTCCATCCCGTAGTGTCATTGTTTACCCATTTCCTTGGCACGTTAAAGGTTTAAAGGTTTGCGGTTGCATCAGGAAGGGCATCTGACGTTAAGCAATAACTTGTGAGAAGTTAGCCGAAAGTAGCTTTTTACCATCCATTTTCTTCTGCTTATCCAAATCAGGGTTGCAGGGAGGCTGGAGATGTCACAGGGCGAGAGACGGGGTCCACCCTGGACAGATCACCAATCTGTCACCAGGGTAACACTCGTGCATCAATGAGGAACACAGCTAGCTGCAAGCACTAATGTAATTAGCACTTAGTTTGATTAAACTGCACTGTGGTTATTTCTCTTTTAGAAATCTGCTTTTGATAAAGATTAAAGAACACACACGCAAGTCTTTGGATATTTAGAGTTTCTGCAGTACATATAAGGAAGGACCATATGTGTTAGGTTTTTTGTGCATTTAACTTGAGATATCACGCCTGCGTTTAATGCTGTTTGAAGGTGGGAAAACAGTTTGTATGATGAAAATTTTGTCAAAATTAGAATTCCTCTCACACTCTAGTTACCCCTGAGTGTCACTGCTAACTTGACACCTCGGCTTAAAAGAGAGGAGCTGTAAAGGCAGAGATTAAACTCTTGACTTGATGAGTATAAACATTTTATGCATTTTATGGATCTTGTTGTGCTGCAATCCATTTATTTTATTTGTCATTTGAAGAAGCATGGTTACAAAATATAACTTTCTCATTTTGTCCTCTATTAAAACACCAGCATCTCAATATTTTATCACTTTGTTGTTATTTAGGAAATATGTTTTTCTGTGCATCAAAAGCCACTTTTATCAAACTTTGTGTGTATGAAGGTCTCATAATTATTCAGTTTCCATTTGTGTGTGGGGAGCCAAATAGCACACTTGACCAGCAGGGTCTCAGTCATGCATGCTTTCTTTGGATATTAGGATGCTAATTCACATGCTCTGTGGGTGCAAAGTTGCAGAAGCATGGAGGAAGTTGGTAAATAAATTTTCAGGTATGCACCAATGAGCAGCTTCCATTTAAATGAACGAGGGCCCAGCTTGTAATCTGGTTTCACCAGTAAGTTTGCTTTCTGTGGTCCATTTGATCACTCATAGTGTTGCAAAAAAAAAAAAAGATTACAGATTACAAACAGAATATATCAGATATCTGAAAAATTGTTGGCAATCGATGTCATTTTTTCTTCTTTTTTCTTCTATTATTCTTCCTTTGATTGGTTTGTGTTATTGTTGCTATTTTAACAGGTCATAAGTGCAAACACAGATATAGTAGACAAAATGAATTATGCTTCGTTCTACTTAGTGTGTCACAGGCCTTCCAATGAGCCAGGTTGCACAATATCTGCTACGGCCATCTAAATGAAAAGAAACATAATTCATGTTTCTTAATTTCATAATTAATTCTAACTATTACCCAGCAAAGATGTGAGAAATTGGTACTGCCAGAAGAGCCTGTACTATATCTGCAGGTAAACATTCCCTAGAACTACAACTACCAAATATTTAAAAGTCTGTGAATGATCAGAAATGATCAGGTGCTGTCCCCTAATGGGGGGAGAGTTTAAAAAATCCTAATAAAAACAAAACAAAACAAAACAAAACAAAACAGAAAACACCAAAATCTCTTGTTTTTCTTCTTCCTCTGTACTTTGCACTTTTTAGATGAAAAATAACTTCCACTCTTACTAAATTACCACGATTTTATGGTAATCTGTACAACTAAATACTGTGAAAAGTCTGGATAATAGAGAGTTGAGAGACCTGAGCTTTTAAAAAGTTTGTTTATCTTATCGCCCAGAACTGCCTACACAGCAGACCCACTTCTACTAATATTACTTCAAAGCTTTTAGTGCTCATCATGTGGATACTTCATTTATGCTGAAAATAAAGAACCCACAACATTTAGGCTTCACTCAATAATAACAGTCCATCTTTATGGGCTTCCAGTAGCAGGATTTATAACACTGATTGGATCCTAAACATCCAAAAAACTAAAGTTGTATCCTCCTTTTCAATATAACTCTAAAAAGTGTCATTAAAAATCTTGATATATTTAGATATGTTTTATACCAGAATCCCACTGGGCAGTAAATACCTCACATTAAACAGGCACAATGAGGGGTCATTCACATCATTAAACAAATGGAAATATCAGGAGCTTTTAGGGGGTGTTTACTTTGGCTTGGATCGTCTGAACTCTGGAGCATTTTGATCATTACATTTGGTTTATTGAGGCAGATGAAAATGATGAAATTCAGGTGCACACCCAATGACCAGACTCACGCTGCAAGCCTTTTTCCAACAGGAAGCACACACGTACACACAGCCATAAAAAGTAAACAGA
Organism: Mchenga conophoros; assembly: GCF_057382185.1. NCBI lineage: Eukaryota > Metazoa > Chordata > Actinopteri > Cichliformes > Cichlidae > Mchenga > Mchenga conophoros. Next base: position 16,286,211 of record NC_140531.1, read on the forward strand.
GAGACAGTCTGTTTGTGACGGAGGAAAAAAGCTCCATAAATTCACCTGATTTATCTTTTAATTATGCCGCCCTCATACTGTTTACCTTTTTTTCTGATCTGTGCGCCAGTAAAACCACTATGAAAGATATAAGCACAAGGAGATTACACAGTTTGATTCACCCTCAGAATAAACATTTCACAAACAACTGTTTGGATTTTTTTCCTCCATCATAGCATCAGTGGGGATTATCGGGAATTTTAGAGAAGTCGTGTTGTCAGACTATCCACTGATGTGTGTGACATCCAAAACTCTCATGTCATAATTGAATGACATGAGCAACAAATCTATTTTAGTCCTATGTAACTCAAACCCAGCTGGGTTGATGTTCCCAACTGGATGGATTATGGTCCAGCCTTCCTCAGATAAAGCCCTCATTTTTCCAGTTGCAGTTTCCCTCAATTCCCACAATTCAAAATGTAAAAAAATGTAAATATAAGCAAAATGCAATGTTATGCAAATATCACAAACCTGTATTTTATTTGTAATGTAACATAGAAAACTTAAATAAATGTTTAAACGGAAAAAATAGAATAGAATAGAATAGAATAGAATAGAATTCAACTTTATTGTCATTGCACATGTCACAAGTACAAGGCAACGAAGTGCAGTTTGCATCCATCCAGAAGTGTTTTAGCAATAATACAGATATATTACAGAATGTAGATCTATTATAGATGTGTTACAATGTACACGGTATGAAGGTATGAATATACTATAAGTATGTACAGGCTATAACTGTAGTGAGTATACAAGCTATGTACAGGCCAAGAACAGTTATACATATGGTTATCAATATGAAAAGTTATAGCAGATTATAGATATACAATTACGAGTATTAATAAACAGTTGTAGAACTATAATTATTGTCTTGTACAGTATGATTGTCGAATAGATATAAAAAAAAACGGTAAATAGCAGATTCTGGAGAGACACTGAGCCTTGTGTTGTTCATGCGCTGCCATCTTGCTACCAAATTGTATGATTTTCAGAAAAAATAAAGTCTGTGTAATCTAAATAAGCTAGACATTAGCTTGTAATAATCCAGCTTTAGTGTTCTTACATTTATCTGCCTGCATTTGCAACTTATTATGCACATTATAGCAGGTCTCTTTTGTTGCTAAATTGGTAGATCTTTTATAAAATTAGGTTGGGTTAAAACGTTAATTCATTTACTCGGGATATAAATCCATTTTTCTGCCATTTGAGTTCATTTTAAACAACAGCATAAGAGGCACGTTAATTTTTTCCCCTCTCACTGACACATTGACCCTTTAGTGTCTAATCTTTATCTATTAAATGCTCTGTGGTTTTAACTCCAGCTACTCTATGGATTACTGCACATGACAGTGAATTATGCAGGAGCATGAAGCCATTGTGTTTGGCTACCAGGAGAGCTTGCCCCCTCTCTGTGACGCATTATAGATAGCTATGGAAATGAATGCAAGGACATGGAGCTACACCGAGAAGTCTTGCCGTCAGAGAAGTCTTACTCACAAACACAGTTTGAGGCCTGGATGAGAAAAGCTCTCTAATCTCAGCATCCGTTGCTCTCCACCATAATAACACTGTTTCCTCTCTCTTAGCCTCTACATTAATTTGAATTCCTCTCTTTGAAGACTTTTGTCGAGGAGCTCTGTAATTAAGGCAGAGGAATCAGTGCCATTACTGACATGCTCTTATCTTTGTTGTTCAGATAAGTGGCCAATAGAAGTGAAATAAAACCTTGTTTGTGCTGTTCCATTCCCAAAATATTGCAAAATCATGGTTCAGACAAATATATATGAGAGAGTTCATTCTCACAGCTAATTTTGATTTTTAGTTTTGACTAAAACGTCATTTAGTTTTAGTCGTAATTTAGGCATTAAAATTCTGATTTAGTCGACTAAATACCAGTTGGGTAAAATATAAAGTATAAAAGTTTGTTGTGTTTTTATCGGTTAGAGTTGATCCACGCGGTTTACAAAGCAGCTTATTTTTCTACACATCAAACGCTAAATGTGTCCATATGTCTGCTCTCCTCTGCCTCCCAGGTGCTGACGTTTTGTTGAGTTTTCATGAGAAACCGGGAGCTCCCACCGTGTTTGTCGGTGGTAGATCCGATTGTGCGCTCTAACATTACAGCACAAGGAAATAACCTCTGATGCCTTTCCACAACTTAATTAGTTCTGATGGATTTTTATCTCATTTCAATTCATTGGCGAAAGTGTCAGTACATTTCATCATAGTTTTTGTCCTCGTGTGTTAGTTTCTATTTAGCGATTTTCATCAGAAAAAAATGGTCGTTGTTGAAAACAATGACAAAAATTATTACTCAGTGAAATTAAAACTGCTATAAAAGCTGCACACTAAGTAAAGTTACATGTTGCGTGTCTTTATTTTCAACTCCAAAAATAAGCAAATATAGAATTGAGGTCTACCGCAACTTGGCTTGGTTGCTGTTGTTCCCAATTGCTTCCACTTTTTTATAATATCACTAACAGTTGACTGTGGAATTATTGAGTAGCGAGGAAATTTCACGACTGGACTTGTTGCACAGGTGGCATCCTATCACAGTGCCACGCTGGAATTCACTGAGCTCCTTTCTTTTACAAATAATTGTAGAAGCAGTCTGCACGTCTCGGCAAAGTGACTGGAACACCTGAATTCAATGACTGGAATGGGTGACTGAATACTTCTGGCAGCGTATGTTCGCATAGAGCTGGAGAATTGTGAAACTGCAAAAATCACCCTGAATCTTCAATTTAAGAAACTCTCATATATTTTTATTTGTGAAATTTGTGACTTATTTCATTCCTGTTGCAAAGATATAAATACTAAATAAGAAGATGAGGACAAATTAAAGCAAAGCAATAAAGAAGACAAAGAATAATGTTTTTAGCCTCAAGTAGTTCCACTTTGCTCTGCCCTCTGCTTCTCTTCAGAGTCTCCAGCTGTGATGTGCTCTGTAAAAAATGATGTTAGTGGACTAAGTGTTCCCCAACACCTCCCCCCCACCCCCGCTGCAGGCAGAGAAGCACAGATCTGTAGCCGTGCTAGTCCAGAGGAGCTCGCCCCTGATGCCTACTTAATATTTGACCCTGAGAAATGGCACCTTGGGGATTCTGAACTAGGGGAAAAGAGCTGCTTTTTAGTTGAGCGGTTTGTGAGAAGGAGATCAGAGGACACCTGAGCGAGTTGACACCTTTATTTATTTCTAGGAGGAGATGGAAAAAGCGCATTAAAATTCAGCCCACGCCTTTCCAGGTCAGCTGTAAGCAGAAAAGCTATAGAATGTGCTGCTTTGCTTTTGTGCAGCATTCACTGCCTATGCATGTTGGTGAATGGACAGCAGCAGGAAACAGCTTTCCTGAAATGACTGCAGGCTACAGAAAGCAACCTGCTACACGTTGGTAACAGGATCAAACGGTAGCTTGTTAAGGTTTATTTTAACAGTGATTTACTGACTTTATGCAGAACAAGAACAAATAAATCAATTTAACTCAAATAAGGAAACTGGTGCACAAGATACCCAGATGGTAAATGTAATGTTTATATATCAGATAGCAGATAAAGATTGTTTGGACACTGTTTCCTCATTCCTGAATAACCACACGTCTTTGTTTTGGCTTTTTTTGTTTCGTTGTTTTTTTTTTACCCAGTTAAAATCTAAGGTCAAAGCTTCTTAAGCTGATCCATTTTCCAACTAGAACATAATACAATCAAGATGGGACAATATCAAATTCTGGATTAATTTGGTGTCAAAGTCTTGTAAATCTTTTAACTACAGAAATTTCATTTCTCATTTCAACAAATATCTTATCAATTTTCTTCATTTGCTGTGAGATTACATCATGGATCTTGTTCACATTGCCTTAATCGACATGATAATAATTCTAAACTCCCCACTGGTGTGAGTGTGAATTATTTTCTGTCTCTCTGTGTTAGCTTTGCATTATATTGGCGACCTATCCAGGGTGCACCCTTCCTCTCGCCCTATGGTAGCTCAGATATGCTGCAGTCCAACCACAACCCTGACAAGGGGAAATGGAAGAGGATGGATGGATGTGTGGATCTTTATCCATTTAACTACAGATTGCACCTGAGAATCCAAAATTACTGAACTGTTGTTCTTTCCATGATTTTACTTAGGACAAGTAGGTAACCTATTGGATGACCATTAGATCCACAAATTTAATTTTTCCACAGAGGAACTACTTTGGTAGCTTCCCATGATAGTGCATATATACCTTCAACAAAGCTCTGATCAATGATAATAATAGGAGGAGAAATTAAATTCAAGCAAAAATTGTAAGCTAAATTTATCCGTTGTACACGGTTTGATAATTTCATGTGTCAGAACGTGGTTCTTTAGCCCCAGAAATGGTCAAGATTAACATACCTTTAATTTACTATATTGTAAATTTGCTCACTTAAGACTTTCATATAAAAAAAATAATTTCTAGTTACATCAAAGTGTTTTTTTCTTTCATCCAAGAATGGCATGAAGTAATTCCATTTGTTTTATCCTACTGTATGTTTTATTCTACTGTATATAGTATTTTATTTTATTCTATTCTGTACAGTTGCATACTGTATTTATTCTTATTGTATTCTAATTTTTGCTACATAACTTTTGCACTGTCCACTTCCTGCTGTGACAAAACAAATTTACCACGTGTGGAACTAATAAAAGTTATCTTACCTTATTAGACCAAAATGTAAGACTGCCATCTGATGTGTGTTTTCTGATGAGCCCACCACATTTTAACTAACAAACAAAGATGACTGATGTCACATATTACACAAAACTATAAAGCCAGGAAAAAGTACATGTTTACCTTAACCAGAATGATATCATGGCTAGACATACAGTACTGCTCTTCCTTTGTAAAGCAGTGCATTACATTTTGACAGAAGGGTTTAAAATCGCAGTCTGTGCTCTTCATAAATACAACCAATCACTGGCATTTCTGCCGCCTGAGCAAACATGCATAAGCAGCAGATAACACAAAGAATTTGGTTAAAATTAACAGAGAAACTTTGCCAGGGAAAAATCCCAACAGAGTGCAGCAGAAACAGAAATGCTGCTGCCAAACATTTGTCTCTGTGATCACTTGGACTAGAACCTCATTGAACGCAGTTCCTCTTTTTTATTTTTTTTCCAAAACAGCTGCCGTAAAACCACCAGTCCAAGGGAAGACAAATAAGGGCTTTGCCATCTTCCCAGAGTTTAGTCCAGTGGGTGGTGCAGTACACGGTACAAAGCAACTGAAGGCTAATGATGTGAAAAGCTGTATTATTAACCTGCGATTATGGTGCTAATCTTGAGCAGGCTAAGCAGGCTAAGCATGCCAAGTTGTTTACAGGTGTATAGAAGCAGCATGTATGAATGTATTGCTTTAAATGTTTAGGAAGCCATTCTACTATTTTTAGAGGTTTAAAATAATTTGGGCAAATTACGATATTCTTAAATACTTTTAATAATTAGGGGGAAAAATCCTTTGCAGTCATTGAGTGACTGAAGTGTAAAACCTGGAGATGCACTGCTATGCCTTTACTGCAGCCACCTATACGCACTGCTTGTTTGTGGGTAATTTTTGTAAATTAGAAAAGCATGCTCTATTGGGTTGAGATCAGGTGACTGGCTTATGCATTGAAGAATATCTCTCTCTTTTTCTTTTTTTTTGCTTTGAGAAACTCTTGGGTTGTTTTTCCAGTATGTTTTGAGCTGTTATCCATTTACACTGTGAAGCGCCGTCTGATCTGATCAGCTTAGCAGCATTTAGCTGAAGAGCAGAGAGTGTAGCCCTGAACACTTCAGAATTCATCCTTCTATTTCTTCTGCTTCAGCAGTCACATCATCAATAAATAACCTGCTTCCTGACAATATTCTAAAAATGTTTTCTAAAAGGGAACGGGGATACAATTTGAGGGGGGAATTAAATTTAAAACATCCTCGTATCCGTACAACATTAAAAAGTTTTTGCATCTCTGTGTGTGGAGTGAAGCTGTGGAACAGACTAAGTAAAGATATGAAGCAATGTCCAAGCATGGCGCAGTTTAAAAAGCGGTTTAAGGATATGGTTTTTACAGGGTACAGGGAAAAGGTAGAGATTTGATAGGGTGTTCTTGTCTAATATTTTCATGTGTGTGCGCATGCACGGGTTTGTTGGTATGGGTATATATGTATGTGTATGTGTATGTATGTATGTGTGTATATATATATATATATGTGTATATGTATATGTATATGTATATATATATATATATATATATATATATATATATATATGTATGTATATATATATGTATATGTATGTGTATATATATGTGTATGTGTGTGTATGTATGTGTGTGTGTATGTATATATATATGTGTGTGTGTATGTATATATATATATATATATATATATATATATATATATATATATATATATATATATATATTAAATATATATATATATATATTAAATATATATAAAATTGTAGGTTGTGTATCCTTCAGGTGTTAATGGGGTTATTGAAAATGTGTATATGTGCGTATGTGTGTATATACGTAGGTATGGATAGATAGAAACATATATGTGTATATATTAAAAAAAAAAAAAAAAAAAAATTACACATAACATATAATGTAATTACAAGGAGGTATTTCTGTAGTCTATTGATACTAGATAGTGGAAAAGGGGTGGGATTAAATAAGCTTATGCTTCTTCCTGCTCCTTTTTGAACATGGACGTTATTTGGAGTTGTGGTTGCTCGTTTTCCTTTTGTTTGCTTTGTTCATTTGTCTCTTTTAATTCTATTTTTTTTTTATATACTTTTTCAACATGTTCAAAATAAAGATTCAATCAATCAATAAAGATCAGTGACCCAGTTCCACAGGTATCCATACATGACTGTGTCATAACATTGCCTCCACCATGTTTGACAGATGAGTTGGTATGATTTTGATCCTGAACTGTTCCTTTTCTTCTCCATAGTTTTCTCTGCTTATTCTTGTACAAGATTATTTTGGTTTTATTTGCCCAAAGACTCTGGACTAGTTTTAAACCCTCAGTATTTCTATTCATGAAAATGTCTTCCAGTACATTCATTTTTTTTAAGAATGATGTCAATTATTGATGTCGCCATTCCTAACGTTTTGCTCTCTCTCAGATATGTTATATATATATATATATATATATATATATATATATATATATATATATATATATATATATATTTTTTTTTTTTTTTTTTTTTTTTTTTTAATCTTGGTAATATGTTATCTAAACAGAGAGAGGACAGATCACATTTGGCCATGACACACTTGTTATCAGTGGCTATAATTTGTAAACCATTAATTTAATGCTTTTGTTCAACCTTTTGGTTGAATTAAATTATGCACTTCAAATGCATCTTCATAGTTTTATTTAAATCCATTGCAGTGGTGCACAGAGGCAAGGTTCCAAAATTGTGTTGCTGTCCAAATATTTGACCTCATTGTATATACTGTTAGTAGATACTAAAGTTATAAATTTCAAGGTCAGCCGTGTGTGTCAAATCGCTATAAGACAAAAAAATTCAGGCTTCAGACAGACCACACGAGCTAAAATTTTTAAAACATTCTTTCACATATTTGCCAGTGTTTGCTTTTACTTTTTAAAAAAATGTAGAAGCATGTGGCTCGTAGCACTTCTGCTACTGAACTATCAGGATGTCCATTCTTCTTATTTTAGAGAACAAAACCCAATAAAACTTTCTTCATATAAAGAAAAAAACTCAGCAAGCTGTTTAGCAATCATGGACTGCCACACAAAGCCGAGGGCAGAGAGTGGGCACAGATTAATGTCCTGCCAGGGCACAACCTTTGTCTTTGTTGATTTGTCTTAGAGCGCTGACACAGCACACTCCAGTGAGTTTGGCAAACAATGACATTGTGACCTTACTTACACACTGACTTCTAAGTTAGATAGAGAAAATGAAATGCCTGTTAAGCATTGCGCTTTACATTGTCAAACTCTCAATGGAAACTCTCGGGAGTATCAGCTACTTAACATGTGCCACCCCCTTTTTAAAGAGACAGAAAGTAATTAGACAATTGACTCAAAGGCTATTTAATATCTAAGCTGTGGGCAATTCCTTCATTATATCATTATCAATTAAGCAGAAAAAAAGTCCTGGAGTTGATTTGAGGTGTAGCGCTTGCATTTGAAAGATTTTACTGTCTTTGACCGCATGTCAGACAACATGCGGTCAAAGGAGCTCTCCATGTAGGTGAAACAAGCCATCCTTAAGGTGTAAAAACAGAAGAAAAAAAAAAACATCCAAGAAATTGCTTCACTGGTAGAAGTGGCAAAATTTACAGTTTGGTACATCCTGAGAAAGAAAGGAAGAAAGCACTGGTGAACTCAGCAACAGAAAAAGACCAGGACGTCCACAGAAGACAACAGTGGTTGATGATCACAGAATCATTTCCATCGTGCAGGGAACCCCCTTCACAACAGCCAACCAAGTGAACAACACTCAGGCGTATTGATATCCAAGTCTACATGAAGAGAAGACTGCATGAAAGTAAAACACAGGGTTCACTGCAAGGAGCAAACCACTTAAGCTACGTTCACACTGCAGGTCTTAATGCTCAATTCCGATTTTTTGATCAAATCCGATTTTTTTGTCTGCTTGTTCACGCTACAAATCAAAAGCAAACGCGCTCTAGTGTGAACCCTCAAAGCAGCCCGCATGTGCAAAAGAAGACGTCACACACGACGCGCTCTGTTTAGACCCAGAGCAAACAATATTGTTTGACTGATGGCCCTTAATATAAAGACTTCGGACTTTACGTTTCCCAATTTTTGCTTGAAGTTATTTTGTTATTTACATAATAATGTAAATAACCTAATAATGATCCTTATTGCTGTTTTAGAGAGGAGCGGTGCTTCAAAGGATATATCCTTTGAAGCACCGCTCCTCTCTAAAACCGCTCCTCTCCTCTCTAGTTGCAGATTTCTGTCAGAATCTGCAGATTATACAGTACAAATAACATGCTCACGTTTCTCCAACGTTGTCTTCCCAACAGTTTCACTAACATCTACACTGATGGCCAGGAAGTGTTCGCGATGTCTTCTCTGGCGCTGATAATTGGCGTCTGTCTTGTGTCAGTGACGCAAAAGACAGATTTAATGCGACATGACCGTTCAAACAGCAGTCGCTTTCTAAAACATCGGATATGTATCGGATTCAGTACCACATACAAAAGTGACCCAGATCGGATTTGAAAATATCGGATTTGTGCCGTTCACACTGTCATACCATGATCGGATATGGGTCGCATAGGGTCAAAAAATTCGGATTTGATGCGCTTTCGCCTGCAGTGTGAACGTAGCCTTATAAGCTCACTCGTTTTCAGTCCAGTCCATGTTCCTGACCATTTTTCAGAAAAATGCTTTTTTTTACCTGTGAATCACTAGAGCATTGAAAAGTAGGGGAGACCGGGGATAGTTGTAACATTTTTGACATTTCTGTCTGTAAATTGGAGCTCTTTTAAGGTAGTGGGTTCAAAATGTAATGCAAAGTATTTACATGTCTCGGCTATTAAATAGTGCAGCTATTTTCTCTGCAGCACAATTACCCATTGCATGATATGGTCTCAAACACAAAGAGTGAAATGTTACAATTAACCCCATAGTCTGGGTTAGTTGTAACATATCCTGGGGTAAAATGTAACACAATGAAATAAGGGTACTAACAAAATATTAACATGTAATCTTTGTTTATTCAACACATGAACGCACTTACATCCATTTATGTAGCTGTGTGTGTGTGTGACAGAATGCAGAAATCTAACTTTTGAACATATTCCAACCCCCCAAAAAAGACAAATTATGGAATTTTCTGCAACTGAATATTTCATTAATTTTGGTTGGTCTTCCTTGAGTTTGGCCTCATTGGCTCAGTGGGCATTATAACCTACAACTCTTGCACCAATTTTGAACATAACAATGAAGCTGAAAAATGTAGTTGTTCACCAGCATCGCAATTCCATTACTTTTTATCATGGCTTACCTTGGTGTGGTTTGCAGAGTGCTTCAGAAAGATGAGGGAATCTGTTTCTTGCACCCATCCTGATTTATTTCCACTACCAGTACTTCCTACTGGTCCATCTCTGACACAGTGGTCTGCATAATGTATGCGTGGGAACACAAACAGTGGAGGAATTGTGTTGCCAATGGCCTTAACCGCATATACAAATGCGACCAGTGAACCTCTCTCTGCTGATGTCGTTGCCCCAACTTGTTTAATATAAGTTAAAGTAATAGTGTGGTAAGTTGTAACATCTGCATTATTGTTACAACTAACCCAGACTGTTGCTGTTACAACTGACCCAGACTCCTATAGCCATGAACTAGCTAACATTACAGCCAACGGCTAAAACATTAGCACTAAAGACCTACACAGAATATATCCCCATAGACATACAAATAACATAATTCAAGTTTGATGAGTTTAACTGCAAAGCAGATAATGCTATTAGAAATTGAAATAAAGTAGAAAAACTTACTTTTTGGCATACAAATTACTTTTTTTCGTGTTAAATTGTCTGTGTTTGACAAAATGTGCTGATTTTTCACATGTGATAGCAGAACTGAGTTGGGCATGCACAGGATGAGTCACATCATTTGAAACTTAGCCCTGATTGGAGAAATTGGAAGTGTTACAACTGACCCACGTTACAACTATCCCCGGTCTCCCCTACATAACTCAATTGTACAAATGCCTTATATGCTGTATTTCCATTTATGTTTGCTCATTTCAATAAACCTCTACGCCTATTGTCCATTTTCCTCGGAAAATATAAAGGAAGGAGGGTTGGCTCAAGACTTTTGCATAGCATAACATGTCTGTCTGTATGGGTTTCTGTCTGTCAGTTATAATTATGGTTCAGGTTGTAGTGCAGGTCTTCCATGACATGGAAGGTCAGTGGCTCAAACCACTTTCTTGTATCCTCATTGAAGTGTCTGTGCACAAGATGCCAGACTGTCTTTGGTGCATCCACTGGTATGTTTTCTCTTTTTAAAGATTTTACATCCCTGCTGGCTGAATGTTGGGGGAGCTAGACTGTGTTTAAAATGCTGTTTTGCAGTAGCAAAAGCACAAAAACACTCACTATAGCTGATAGTAATACCTAAGGTGTGATGTATAAGTTATTTTTCTTGATTTCCTACAGTTGCTGTAATATCTCGCTCGACTACAGGTTTGGCCAAGGACATCTCCTAATCTTTTTTTCCTCGCACTCTCTCTTTGTGGAACAACTGTGCTAAATTCAACCAATTTTCCCTCAATAAACAGCATAAGACAGATGGAGTGCTTTCATCCAGTCAGCAAATCATGTTGGGTAAGATTGATGTTCTCTCGCCTTCTTTCTCTCACACGAGCACGCACTCCCACTCCCTTAGATCACTGTATGTGTGTCTCTGTGTTTATGTGGTCAGCGGCAGATGCTTTAAATTGGCAATCCTGTGAGAGCTGTGCCACTCCAGTCCACTGCTTTCCTCTAATCATCACACTGTTGAGACCCAAAAACAAATATTGACACGGTGCAAAATAGTCTGTCATTTCTTTGTATTTTGTAGCCATAAATTATGCAGCTTTTACTGAGGATCATGTAATGACTGGTAAGAAAATTGATCAGGGCTTTAGGCTTTAAAAATTTGAGTAAAACTAATGTTTGGCATAAAATATCACAGCACTGAAGTTACAATTAAATTAAGGACTCTTCCGCTTGACGAAAGAGGCAGTCAAGCTTAGCATACAAAGCAAACGCTTCTTTCAATATTTCGAAATTAGGCATATGTCTGGGGGATTTCATACGTGATTCCCAAAGATGCTTGACTGTATACTCTAAGTAATTGGTTTGAAATCCTTCTTGTTCCATTGTATTTTTTGTGACAGCTTGTCAATGATCCCCGAAGCTTCCTTCTTTAACCGCAGACATTTATAAGCCACAGAGCAGGTTTGGTCGCAAATTCAGCTGAGGTCGAAAATCATCCACTGTCATTCGTGTTCTGGCAGTATTTTTCTGCTGGATATAAGACTTAATGGTCCGCTGAGCGTTTTAGACACAAACACTGGAAGATCTAGCAGAAAAGGGAGCCCGAGAGAAAAAGAGCAGCCGTCTCACAGTGAGACAAGTGTCTACATAAAACATGGCTGCCATTTCTTCCTTTGATCTAAACATGGCTCAGAGTGTGGATTATTAAAGAGGAGGATCTGTTGTCAAAATCAACTCGTTTCTCTGTAAGAACACACACACACACACACACAAAATGTAGTGATAAATTGTCTGCCACTACGCTGAAAAAGGCCAGCTCAGTCAAAAAAAAAAAAATCAAATCAGCAATTTTCAGAGCAAAACTCTGATGCAGTAAAGATTACTCACAGGTCAACAGATGGTAGGAAACTGATGATAAGAGGTTAAATAGGACACAAGGGCATGGCTTAAAAGAAATGTATATAAATATTTGCAGTAGTATTATTAATGGGGATTTAAACGTGCATGTCAAAAGTTAAATACGAGCAACAAGCAGCCATCACATATAAATTGCTTCAGCTGTATGTGAGAGGTACAGCTCGAGTGAATCCTGCAGGTCCCAAATACTACAGTGTGTGAAGCAAAATCTTGCTATGTATTATTTAGCAGGATACCATTAGGAAATCACTCACTTGCAAATATAAATACACTGAAGCAGCCATAAGAATCCTACGATTTAAAACAGAATAAAAGCTGTCTCTTTCCCTGAGGGAGACAATTAGCAGAAGCACAATCCTCTGTTTCATCTCAGAAGAATCTCCACTTAATCTCTCTGTATTTTCAGCCAGTTCCTGTGCAGTGGCTTAATTCACATTCTGAGCACAGCAGATCCATTGCTGGCTGGCTTTCTTGTGAAAACTTCAATATGGATCTGGGTTCTTTTGACTGACTTTGTACTCTGGAAGGTCACCTGCAGGTTGAAACCAACAGTGTTCGGAAAAGAAAACCCCAGTTAACTTACATCCATTAGTACATGGCTTTATTCAAAAGTAAGATCCCAGTGGGAGATCCAGCATGGGGCCACTTATAAGTTGACAGTTGAAAAAAAACAGTCTGCTTCTCAATTTTTGGGTCTCGCAGTGCTGTTTTGTTTTAAGTAGCTATTTTGTTGTTTCAATGAACTAAATGAAAGTGCATTCCCTCCATGTCACCTCGTGGAGAATAGTCTGGGTCTAAAAAACACTGAGCATCAGGTGCACAGAGATTAAAGTTAAAGTCCCAACTAACCCCCCAAAGCCCCAGATTTGTTTGTGTGTGTGTGTGTGTGTGGGGGGGGGGGGGGGGGGGGGTTGTTTTTGTTTTTTGAACTGTGATCTTAAGCAGACATTTATAAACCATTGGATTTTGAGGTAAGCCTTCAAAACCTCCCATAATCCAATACAACATCGCCACTTACTTGTATCTGACAGGCCTCTGCAAATTTAGATGACCCCTGCAGGCTTTGCATAGAATTGGGCCCTGATTTGGGGTAATATTTGAGCAGAAGAGCCAATACTTCTTTGATCTAAAAATATTAAGGGAATGATTGCCAATAGTGAGTGGAGATGCTTGCCAACACAGCACAAATGGTAAAGTTAAAAAAAAAAGAGAGAGAGTACTGTGAAACAGTGCAGATGATGCTGGTGTCACGCTGGGGGAAAAGAACCAGTGCTCAATTCCCTCAAGCTTAGAAGAAACATATAAAGCCAGTGAAAAGGCTTTATGTCAGACTCTATTAATCCATGGCTGCGCTTAAGAGTTGGCTGTTAAATCATCTGTGAGTGTGCAGTAAGGTAGCTTAGTGCTGATGTTGCACCTCATTCCACAGATGGGAAAACACTGAACCACCATAAGTGAGGCTTCACTTCCCAATTTAAGCCTCAGAAACTACTGAATCCTCCAACTTCAGAAACTACTGTACTGGCAGTCTCAGCCACAGTGCTACTTTTTCCCAAAAGAGTATGTGTATGTGACATAGTGGAGCAGGTAACACGACGGGTGTTTAAATGTTATGATTAGTGTGTCGTCAGCAGAGATGGGCAGTAACGCGTTACTTGTAACCACTTGTAAAGTAAGGGATTACTATTGCAAAAACGGTAATTAGATTACCGTTACTTTCCCGTAGGAACGCTGCGTTACTGCGTTACTAAAACCGTGATTTTTTTGCAAGAATATCTCATGACAGTGACGTAAGTGCCAAGTTCGTGACAACAGCTGTGTGCAGATCAACAATGGATAATATATTGAGTACGGAGAGATTATGAGCATGCAGTGTTTAAAGCATGGAAGTACTGACCTTACTTTAAGTTTGATTCCATAAAAAGTGACAAAAACATTAGTGTCCGTTGTGCGTGGGAAGAAAACTTCTTTTTACAGCGAAAAAAAAACCCCCTAAACTTCCGAGCAAGCACCGAGCGCACTACGACATAATGGGAAATTCACAGAGAAACTCGCGGATTCTTCAACTGACCGCTGCGGCACACCTGCACCGGCTTTACAGGTGAAAACAGAGCAAATAGACCGCTAGTCTTTGACTTTATTTATTTTCTGCTGTGTTTGACTTGCATCTATTTGAAAAAGTGAGTGGGTTAAATATTAAACAAATTTCTTCCAGTCAGTGAATGTTGCATATAATTAAATTTTTGCCTGATGCATAAAGTTAAAAGATTAAAATTAATAAAACAAGTTTTAAAAAGGAACTTTTCCATTTGATTACATTTTGTATGATGGATTATGCAGAAAAAGTAGAACTGGGCTGAAAGATCTATCGCTTTATCACCTATTCAGGTTGTAAATCGTATTTTTAAAAAGTAACTAAGTAATTAATTACTTTTGAAAATAAATAATCAGTAAAGTAACTGGATTACTTTTTTGGGAAAGTAATCCGTAATTAGTTACTGATTACTTTTTTCAAGTAACTGTAGCCTGCATACTTTGTCTTGCTATGCAAGATGCTTACAAACATACATGCAGGTTTAAAAAATAAAGCTCAGATTAGAAGTCTGTTGCTGGTCTTCATTTCATTAGCATTGTGCCTGTGGATGCAAGTGCTTTCAGTTTGTCTACGCTTAAACATCTCATCTATCTTATTTTACTGTTTTGCAGAAGCAGTAAAAGTACTTTGTGTGTCATAATTGGCAGTAGGGTTGTCAAATTACCAGAATTTCAGACGTGATACAGACTTCAACTGATAAAACACACACAAACCCACACACACGTGCAATAAGACTAAGTGCAACACTCTTTTCTGACAAAGCTGTGTTTTTACTCAGTTGTATATAGAATTTGTCTTCTATTTTTATCCTATTGTATATTTTATTCTATTTTATTCTACTGTATATAGTATTTTATGTTATTCTATTCTATTCTGTACAGTTGTGTAGAGTATTTTAATTTTATTGTATTCTAATTTTTGCTATATAACTTTTGCACTGTCCACCTCCTGCTGTGACAAAACAAATTTCCCACGTGTAGGACTAATAAAGGTTATCTTATCTTATCTTATGTTATACCAGGAAAATACTCCACACCATTTTCAATACCACAAAGAAGCTTCTTACCCCATCCTGCAACAACGTAAGTAATAGCTCTAAAAAGTCATTAATTTTTTAACTAATTTTCCCAAATATAAGTTAGATTTATCTAAATAAGTATTAAAGTTTATTCGTTTTACAAATAACTTCAATAATTTCAATACTGTCATGATCCTGGGTCGTTGACCCAGCGTTTTGTGTTTCTTTTTGGGTTCATCTTGTGTTTGGTGTTTATTCTGATTCTGTATTAATTCTTTGGGTTGGTTGTCGTGTTTATTATCCCTACCTGTGTCTCCCCTCTGTGCTCCGTTCAGGTCCCTGTGTTTTTGTTGCAAAACAGTCTGGGTGTTTCCGGTTTTACTTTGTAGGTCTGCCTCTCATCATGTCCATTAGTATCAGCTGTGTCCACCCCTGCATGTCATCTCATTACCTAGTGTGTATTTATAGTGTGTGTTGGCTTCTGTTCATCGTCGGATCGTCTGTGTTTCTCGGTGTAACTACGTCTCTCTGCATTCTCCGCTCCCCGTTTCATGCTTAGGTTTGTTATTTAGTTTTCCCAGTCTAGGTCATTCGTCTTGTCTCACTACCTGTTCAGTCGCTCCACTTCTGCAAATAAAACTTCATTCTCATCACCAGTCAACTGCCTGCATTTTGGGTCCTTTTCCTCCTACACCACACGGCTCACGCCGCCAGCCGTGACAAATACAGATCCTGAAGGTATATTTTAAAATCTACTGATAAACAAAGGGTACAACAAACATTACCTGACACATCTAAATAATTTCATTATTGTAGACAAGAGCATAATGGAAAAGTTACAGATCAACTTTGGATAAGAAAATATAAAAAACAACGCTCAGAGTGAAAGATTAAACCAGTCACTGAACACATTTTAAAACGGGCCTCAGTGCTTGCTACAATTTAATAAGAAACACTGTTTAAAAAAAAAAAAACATTGGAAAAGTAGAAAAGTTTATTGTCTTGTCCACATCTGCCTGCAGCCTGTCTCTCATCCAGCATTCGCATTGCTCTGCCTCACTCTGCAGCTCTTTACAGGCTTGGCTCTGTTCTTCAGGCCTGATTTAGCTGCTCTGCTCCAGAGTCCGCTCTTTATCTGCTCGGATTAGCTCTTCACACTGGACTCTCTGGTCAGCTCAGCTATGGTTCCTCCACTATTCTGCACAGCCTCCAATCCACCAGGTTCTCCATGGCTCAATAGTCCATCGCGCCCCGGAGTCTCCTAGCCGCTACGCTAACGATAACAGTTTGCTAATGTAAGAGCTAATAGCTAAACAGCATATGTTAGGATGTGCGCCAGTTGGGTTAACCTTTACAATAACTGTTTGATACTTCAGTGTTGTTGAAACTTTCCAGAGATTTTGTGACATTTTTAACTTCCTGCTAAAGTGCTGTTAAACATTAAGTACTCAATCTTTAGTGACAACAGGAGCCAACCCAGATAGCAAGGAGACATTGAACAGATGTTGATTTTCTTTCTGAACCATCAGAATCGTCAGGATTGAAATGTCAACATTGAAATACTGATGAAACCTGACACTGACATTGAAATAACATTGATTCACTGTTGTTCTGTCATTGTTGATTGTTGATCTATTTATAGTTGACAAGGTGACAACAATCACGTTGAAAAACCATCGATTTTTGGTTGAGCGGGAAATTAAAGTTGCTACCACTTGAACTATTCCATAGCACCCCCTCTCACATTGGTACATCTCTCCAGGTAACCATTGTCTTGTACAGTAGAGCAGGACATTAGATTTACTCTCAGCGGAATTGACCGGAGAAGGCATCAGTTCATGCACTGCACTGGCCTGCACCACGATTAGTATAAGGTAAGAATGAATGACTTTTGTTCTATTCGTTATTTCCACGGTTGCATTTGAATAACAGTAAAAAAACAAACTTGTTAATGTAAAGTTTCGGATAAAATGTGGGAGCCCGACATTGCGTCTACTTTCATCTTACAATCCGGCAACAAATAAATTGCACTGCGAACAAAGTCTATCAACAAAGAAAACATTTTAGTTTCGTACTTTTCCGTTATATTCCCTTATATAACCTAGCCTAACGCTTTGAGGGTTCCTTTGTTTGTTCACCTAACTTTACTCAGCACGCTCACCTAACTTTACGTTGCACGCTCACCTACCTTGCGTTTGCACCTTTTGTCCACACGTAAACTGCGTTTTATTATTTATTTGTTTTTCGCCTCTCACTGCTTAAGCCATTAATCTTTCTAGAATTGTTTTTTTAAACAGATGCGACCTCACAAAAGCTATTAACTATGCTGTCAGACCTGACGAGAGCTGTTAACGAACTCCATGAGGAGGTCAGAGCCATCCGCCATCCCTGCTGCAATGAATCGGTAGATGCTGGGGTACTGCCTCTGGATTTGCCCTTGCACAACATTGAGGAGCTAAACAATGCAGAGGCAGCTCTTCAATCACAAGAGGCAAATAAGGCAATGGTAAGTATATAAAGGTTATGTACACTTTGTAACTATAAAGTGTAATAGCTGTCAGATGTGATTTAAATACATAACAACGGCTTGTTGATTAAACACACAAGCACTTGCATACACATTTAAGACATGAGACACGCTAATTCCATCTCTTAAAATGTGTCTATAGGTGAGACGCTTTGCCTTGATTGGAGGGACCACACTGGAGGTGCGAGTCCGCCGCGGACTCAGTACTAAACTGGGCAGGGAAAAAACCAAGGACCAGACAAAGCAAAAAATGTCATTTAAAGATACAGCGCTCTGCAAATGCATATTTGGTAAGTTTTACCGTTTTTTTGCTATATTACTTTGTCTTTCTTAATAACAAGACTTTCATGTCCGGTTAATCTGGAGATGGAGTCTTTGGTCTTTGGCTTGTTTAGTCCACGGGTTGTAGTTTGTACAGCTTGAGGACCCCATGTTTATTTTGTTTTAAAGGATACACGGCACACCATGCTAAGACTTATCACTTTTTCCGCTCATAGCTCTTTGGGAATCAAATGCGGCAGTTTGCAGATTTACGCCTGGTGACTTTCATGTTTATCAGCCTAGGAGTTTACATACTTTCTCCCCGCTGAAGACAGTTAACAAGAGCTTATTCATGTGCTCTAATTCACTTTTTTTGTTTGTGTGTGTGTGTATTTTTGTCCTAGATGGCCTGACGCAGCAGTTAGGGGAAAACTATGTCCGAGTTTGTCTTTGCACAAGCAGTGCAGAAATGGCTCCGATACGCCCCAGATCGTTTGGGTGGTGCAGGATGCACATCATGCATCCTTATCCCGGAGTAAAAAATTACAAACTTCTGTGAAACATGTAAATGTAAATAGGAAACTGTCTTTTAAGAAAGTATTTAGCAAACGAAACATGGCCTACTGACCTATTTTTTTTTCTCTGTTACATCACATGCAATGCTTTCTTATTTTAGGATATTAATATTGACATGATACATTGTGAGACATTTGTTTTTTTTCGATAAAGGTTGTCCAATTTGAGGAATAAGTACAATTATGTGTTTAGGTGGTTTAAGTATTGATGGAAACATGCAGTAGTTTAGTATTGGTTAAAATACCTATAAAGAAAGGTAGATTTCCAGTCATGATTTAACTGTTGTTTCAATAAAAAGCAACTGTGCGAAAGAGGTGGAAAATCAACACCATAGCTCAACAGTGTTTCAATATCAGAATCTGACATTGTTTCAATGTCAACAGTATTAGAAAATATAACGTTGAATCAATGTCAGGTTTCAACATTGATTCAACATCAAAACCTGACGTTGTTTCAACATTAAAAAAGGGTGCAAGAGTGACGTTAGGTGAACGTCACACTTCAACGTTGATTCAATGACACAGCCTGATATTGACTCAACATTGTTTCAATGTTTCCTTGCTATCTGGGAAGGCAACAGCAGGACATTGTTTTTAAAGTTTTTGTCTTAATCAAACAAAATCTAAATATTAGATCTAATAGAACCCTGTGACAGACGGGCGACCTGTCCAGGGTGTACCCTGCCTTGTGAAAGGCAGGGTACTAAGACAGCAGAGATAGGCTCCAGCATATCCCCACCCTGAAAAGGATAAGCGGAAGAGAATGGATGTGTGGATGGACAGTTAGTTCTAATAGACTACTTCCAGCTACATAAAATATATATTCTATTTATAAAACAAAACTGTCAGATGGACCAAGAGATGGATGGCAAGCTTTCAGATTGTTTATTGCAAACACAAAAGGATCTTTTCACAGAGCCAAAGCTCAACGACAGGTGTACGGACAGGTAAGTAGGACTGGAGCAGGTAAGAAATTCTGCCAAAGAGGAGAACAGAGGTTAGTAAACGTTAGGGGATTCTCCATCAGTCAATATATTACACTGTAGTGTTAAATTATAGTTCTACAGGCACCAAGGGGGGTAAGAAGGCAAGCCACAGGGGTTCCAGGCGCTAAGCAGGTGAGTGTGTGGTGAACAGTGGGCAGACAGGTAAGTGGAACTATCGTCCTTCACAGGTAATACAAACTTTGGAGTCCAGGTAAGTAGTTGAAGAAGAATTTTCTCTGTTGCAGACAATGACCAGCTTGAAAGTCAGGTGAGTGGTTACGAGTAGATAGATGCAGATGGGCTGGGGCCCGGGCCGGGCCTCGGGGGCTTGGGTCCTGGTTGGTGTGTTGCCGGGGTTGTGGGCGGGTGGGTGCATGGGGCCCAGCCCTGGAGCAGGGTGCCGCCGGTGCATCGAGCCACCTGGGGGGCTCTTCAACTGGTGGGGGAGATTGTCACATCTTGCAGGAACTTTCCTCTCTTCAGGAACTCTCTCTGCAGGAGGGGGAGATACAGGAGAGGTGGAGGAAGATCTCAGCCTGGGTGTTTATTGTCTTATGTAGTCTGGAAGATGAGTGGATGGTGGGGTGGGTGCAGTTTTCTCTGTGGTGGGGTTGGGTGGACTGTCCCGGGCTCTGTGGGGCCGGGAGGCGCTGCTGCACTGGACCCCGGTCTGGATGGGCCTGGGCCCCCTTTCCCTGGTGGGTCGCGGAGTATGGGGGTGCCTACTGGGGTCAGCGGGGGAGCTGGCCCCAGGGAGGGGTCACTTGCCCCTCCCTTCCTTCCCTCCCCATCTCCAGCTGCCTCCCCCTTCCCGCTCCACCACAACCACCCACACATGCAGGACCTTGGAGTAGGGGTATGTCACCAGGGTGCAGAGGAGGCTACCCCCCCCTGTCCCCTTCTGGCTGCCTCTGCCTCAATTTTATCCCACAACTTAGACATTCACATTACTCACACTCTCATTACACATACATATAGGATCTTGGGGGTGGGCACGGTACACGGAATCCAAATTACCATCAGGGTGTACACCCCACCCCTGGCGTCGTTGCCCACCTCTCAATGTTAAATACACGTAGACATTGAGGGCCAGCAGGAGGGACCATGCGCTTACCTGCTGCTCTCTGGCAGGTAGCTCCATGCCCTCCTGGGTTTTAAATGCACCTTAGAACACACATGCATCAACACTACAATGAGCGGGTGGAGGGAGGTTTGGAGTCTTCTCTCACCCCCATTCTCTGCGACCTGCTGGAGTGGGGGGGCTAGGAGGAGGAGTTGGCCGTCCGACTGCGGTCTGGAGTGTGGGGCCTCCCTGCTGCTGCGGAGTCGGGGCGGTCTGCCTCCCCCCACCGCAGGGAAAAGGGTAACACCACCTGGGTCTGGGTGCAGTTCCCCCCTCCAGGGGCAAGGGTACCTAGACCCGGTTTGTAGAGTATGCTTGGGGAGTGTGATCGTGTGTACAGCGTCTCTTTATGTCTGTCTCCACGTTGGTGTGGAGTAAGTGCATATGAGAGCATGAGGGTGGGAATGGATGTTTGTATTTGTGTGTGCCTGTATGTCTGTGTCTATATGTCAGGTTGGGTGTCAGACGCCACCTCTCTGGGGACATATCAGGCCCTCCAAGGTTTGGAGGCCTATCTCCCCCTACCACCACTTCCCCTGCCAGTGGCGGACTCCCTCAGACATCGGCGCGTTGGTGGTTCCTTGTGTCCGGGGATGGGCATCCAGGTACACACCGGCTCACTCCTTGGCGGCCGCTTATCGGGGCCTGGAGCCTGGGGCTCGCTCGGGCCACTTCGGAGGTGGGGTGCCCCCGGCCTCTCGGCCTGGGGCTCGGTCACTCAGGCACAGCTGGCTGCCGGCGGAGCTCACGGGCGCGTCACTGCAACCCCCCCTGGCTTCTGCTCCGCGGCTGCTGAGTGAGCCCTCATCTGGGACTCTCCTCAGCTCTTTCTGGGACAGTGGCGCGGCTGCCCCTCTGTTGGTCTTCCTTGGTCTCTTGTGTTCTGGGGGCCTCTGGATGTCTGGAGTTTTGATCTCCTCCATACCTGCTTCATGCCCTGGAGGACGGGGCTGTGGCCCCCCACACCCTCTAGCAGATCATTACATGAAGGAACCTTTTAAAAAAAACAAGCGCGTCCATGCTCACAGGTGTACACACGGGTGATCACACCCACAAACTACACCCTTTTTGGCTCCTACCTCAAAGCACACTGTGTTCTGTTGATCTTATGTGCTGCACAATAATGTTTAATATTTAGTATTTACTGTCATATTCCCATATATCATTGTGATGTTGTTTATTCTATTACTCTTGTTCTCTTCTGTTTGTTTTCTTTTTTCTTTCTCAGCAGGTGATCCAGGTGATTGATATATGCATTTTTTTTTCTGCCCATTCTGTTGGTTTTTGTTTTTTGCCCTTCTCCCCTGTCCCTCTTCTCAGCTGTTTCTCTTTCCCTCTTTCTTTCTCCCCTTCTTTCCCTCAGTCAAGTCTGTCCCGTATTCAGTAAGTGAAAATAAAATAAACAATAAAAGGTGAATCAAATGGACCATTACGGCAAGGCTGGGATGGTCAATTTGGTAAAGTAAATCCGTTGGGCATCTTTCTTTGCCTTTAGACAACAATTCTGATGGCAAAAGAGCCAAACGGGACAGGCAAAAAAAAAAAGAAAAAAAAAAAGAGATGCAGATGAACAAGTACAGAGAGTAAAGAATCCAAAAATTAAAACAAAAAAAGGTATAATTACCACCACAAGGACAGCAGCAATCTGGCAGAGAGTAGGTGCTCAAGCCGATGTCCTTAATTACTGTGGCTGATGAGTAAGTGGCAACAGGTGTGACAGCAGGAGCCCAGCAACAGAAGGGAGTGAGCACAGAGCAAGCCCAGCTCTCCATCTGAGAGACAGAATTTTTTTTGGCCTGTATTTGTATAGCGCTTTACTAGTCCCTAAGGACCCCAAAGCGCTTTACACAACCAGTCATCCACCCATTCACACACAAATTCACACACTGGTGATGGCAAGCTACATTGTAGCCACTGCCACCCTGGGGCGCACTGTCATTTCCCAAAAAAATAATTTATTTAACACAGTACAGTTAAGTTGCATACTGAGCTTAAAGGCTTGAAAACAAAGTTTTCCTCCTATCATTGTAGTATCAATACTAAAACCAGCATTGGTATTGTGTATATTTACTGTTCATTTCGTTATATAGTTCAATTAATGGAAACAAAGAGGTAACAAGGTTAAACCACTGGTTACCTTCAAGAACAAGAAGGCCAATTAGACTTTGTTAGAAAACATTTAAAATAATCTGAACAGTCCTGAAAATGATTTTTGGACAGATGAAACCAAGATTAACTTGTACCAGAAGGACGGGACGGGATTGATTTGAACCCTCTGAAAATGTAGGACTGTGTATAAAACTGCACACTGTATGTGTTAGAGAACAGAGGATTTAACCAACTGAAAATTGTGAAAGCTGGTCCCTGCATGTCAGAAGTTAAATTCTTCACTGAAGAGCCTTCAGCACAGTAAAATGACTCAAGTCGGATTTTTACCTCTAAACGGATATTTCACACCGTGGTCAACACAAGAGGAAAGTGTCTCCCAGCGTAACAGAAAGCCTCCGTGCAAGAATGAATCGAGCACAATTAGAATTCATAACTGCGAGTCTTTCAACAGAAACTTCACGTTCCACTCATCTGAATGAAAATTTATATATTTAAGAATCAATACAAATTTCTCTCACAGGTGCATACTCTGCCCCAAGATTCTATGAATACGTAATTGGGAAGAAACCTGCACATAAATTAACAGATAAATGATCTATATTACACTGGCATTTGTGTGCTTTTGAGAAAAGGATCTGTCCCTGTTTGTCTGTCAGTAAAAACACAATTCGTGTCTCTATTTGAAACTTGGTGAGGATGCATGAATAATTCATAGCTTTAACAATAAAACATCAGCCCCTGTGACAATGTGCTGATTTCCTCCAGCACTTATCATCTCAAAGGACTGTATGGTAGGCATAGTCAAGTAAGTGAATGTATAATTCTATTAAACTGGGAAGTAATATATGAACTCATTACACATAAACGAGCTTTGTGCCATACCTATCAAAATGCATGCCACTGCAACACTATTACATGCACATACAAATGAAAATATCTGCATGCCAGCTGTGTATTGAGGAATTTCTCCAGTAGGCGAGCATAAGTGTTGGTGATAAATGTGAGTCACTCTGTGCAGATATTTTAAGTTCTGTAAGGGGGACAGGCTAACCTGATACTGTGTATTTGCTGGGAAATACTCCCAGCTCTGCTGCAATCATACAGCTCTCATATGGCTTTCACTTTATTCCAATAGAATAAATTCAACAAGTTAGCTATTATTTGGCAAGGTCATAAACGGCAACAGCGCAATTTAGTAACTTAACCGTTTACTGCTCAAAAGTTTTATTTGGTTTAGGCCAAACTGTTCAGGCAGCTCAGGAGGGCAACTGTGGAGAGAATGAAATAGACACGACGGGGGAAGCCACTGCGGATGTGTCTTGCAAGATGTGTGCTTTACAACTGTACAGAAGTCTCTAGAAAACAATGAGAACGAGGATGTTAGCACTGGGAGAAGATCATTAGTGTGGATGCTGAAGCTGGTCGTTAAATTCAGGTAGGTGATGAGTCTGATGAGATCAGACGGCTGAAGAATGGGAACAGGAAACTCCACCTGAGCCCAGGCAGGTCCAGCCCATCCTTAAAACAAGCAAACCACTGACCAGTACAAGACCATGTCATTATTTCATCAAGAAGTTCAAAATGGCCATCGCTCAATAGAAATATTGGTTTAACTGGAGATCTGAAAAAGTATTTCTATACAAATATGGATATGACACGTTGCTATAGGATACCAACAAAATATAAATCAGGTCACAGTAAAATACTGCAACCCACCTAGTAATTATGCTCTAATTATATATTATGTGGCACTAATTTAAGTCTATTTTATGTGTAGGACTTTGACTAGTAACTGATCTAATGTCTGACCTCGGCTGCATTATAATTAAGGGTGGTTTGTAGCTGGAAAAGCAATCAGATGAGAAGAGGTTATGTGTGTTGCAGCCGCAAGACACCGAATTATAAAGGAACGAACGGAGGGGCTGGAGCTAGATTGCACTTAAAAGTAGCATCACATGAACAAAGGAGAAAGTACAACAGTAGTAAAAGGGCATCCTGAGGCTCTATTATGGCAGATGCAATATATCATTCCTCCAGTTTGTTTTGAGGTTTGCCCCAGGGTTTCCTAAAGCTTGGATGCCTCCCGGATCCCTGAGCTGAGATGAGTCACTATCAAAATCATTTGGCCAGTTACTGTAAAAATAGGATATCTAAATTTCAGTTCTGCCAGCACATGTGCAATGACAATAAAGTTGAATTCTATTCTATTCTATTCTATTCAATGCATTTATCCATCAAAGTATCTTATTTTGTCCTCCTGCTGGGCAGCTCTATATTCATCATGCTTTGTCCATAGCACCATACTTCTTCTGCACATAAACCATCTCAACCTTGTCTCTCTAAATTTGTCTCCAAACTGCTCAATAGACTGTTCCTCTGATGTACTCATTTCTAACCTGGGTCTGATTACTCTCAATGAAAACCTTAACATCTGCCAGCTGCAGCTCATCCTGCTCGTCATTTGTCTCTAAACCATACATCACAGCAGGTCTCAGTGCCATCTTGTAAACCTTCTCCACTCTCGCTGCTATCCTTCTGTCACAAATCACTCCTGACACTCTTCTCCACTTGCTCCACCCTGCTTGCACACTCTTCTTCACTGTCCATTGTTTAAATTGTTGACCCAAAGTATTGAAGGTCATCTACCTTCAGTATTTCCTGTCCTTGCATGTTCACCTTTCGCTCTCATTCACACACATGTATTCTGACTGTTTTTCCACTGACTTAATTCAATTCAATTTTATTTATATAGCGCCAAATCACAACAAAAGTCACCTCAAGGCGCTTCATAGATACAGAGAAAAACCCAACAATCATATGACCCCCTATGAGCAAGCACTTTGGCGACAGTGGGAAGGAAAAACTCCCTTTTAACAGGAAGAAACCTCCTGCAGAACCAGGCTCAGGGAGGGGCGGGGCCATCTGCTGCGACCGGTTGGGGTGAGAGAAGGAAGACAGGATAAAGACATGCTGTGGAAGAGAGACAGAGGTTAATAACAGATGTGATTCAATGCAGAGAGGTCTATTAACACATAGTGAGTGAGAAAGGTGGCTGGAAAGGAAAAACTCAATGCATCATGGGAATCCCCCAGCAGCCTACGTCTATTGCACCATAACTAAGGGAGGATTCAGGGTCACCTGGTCCAGCCCTAACTATATGCTTTAGCAAAAAGGAAAGTTTTAAGCCTAATCTTAAAAGTAGAGATAGTGTCTGTCTCCCGAATCCAAACTGGAAGCTGGTTCCACAGAAGAGGGGCCTGAAAACTGAAGGCTCTGCCTCCCATTCTACTTTTAAATACTCCAGGAACAACAAGTAAGCCTGCAGAGCGAGAGCGAAGTGCTCTAATAGGGTGATATGGTACTACAAGGTCATTAAGATAAGATGGGGCCTGATTATTTAAGCCCTTGTATGTGAGGAGCAGGATTTTGAATTCAATTCTGGATTTAACAGGAAGCCAATGAAGGGAAGCCAAAACAGGAGAAATATGCTCTCTCTTACATTCGTCTTCTCTCTAGAGCATACCTCCACCTCTCCAGGCTCTCTTAGACCTGCTCTCTACTCTCACTAAAGATTACAATGACTTAACCGTAATTCCTCAAATAGCACCACAGCCTCTCTCAGTACTCTATCATATGCTTTCTCTAGAGCCACAAAGACATAGTGCAACTCTTTCTGACCTTCTCTATACTTCTCCATCAGCACTCCCAAATCAAACATCAAATCTGTAGTGCCCTCACTTTCCTCCTCCTCTGCATTTCACAATTTCGTAACGTTCCTCCATCCATCCTGCTCTGTCTCTTTCTCTCTCATTTTCTACTTTCATCAACTCCTCAAAGTACTGATGAATGCACTCGTTGGCACATTTTCATCATTAATCACCTACTGCACATACTGCACATGATATCCAGTTTGATATGTAGTACACACACACACAAACACACACACACACATATTATACATATATATATGTCAACCGACACAAGTCCTTTTCTCCTTCTTAGTGTCCAGCCTCCCATACAGCTCACTTTAAGCCGTTTCCTTTGCTCTTTCCACCTCTCTTTGCCATACATCTAGTCTCCAAGTATTCCTGTCTACTTACTTTCATCTTCCTGACTATTCCACTTTTTCTTTGCTAACCTCTTCCTTTGAACACTTTCCTGTATTTTCTTATTCCACCATCAAGTCTTATCACCTTCTTTCCTCTGTCCAGAGGATACACCAAACTGCTTCTTGGCAGCTCCAATCAGTGCTATAACTGTGCTTTCCCAGTCATCTGGTAACTTTTCCTTCCAGCCAAAGCCTGTCTCAACTCCTCCCTGAACTCTCAGCAACATTCTTCCTCCTTCGACTTCCACCATTTAATCCTTGCTGAGCTATCCTAATCCTTCCTTCTTGATGTCCAGAGTCATCCTACAGACGACCATCTGATGCTGCCTAGCTATATTCTCCCCTCACATCACATGGCAGACTCCCATTGCTCTCAAACTGCACCTTGTGCATAACATACAGTACAGTCCACGTGGGTGCACCTTCTTCCACTCCACTCACACATCACACAATGTTCCTCCTGCCTCTTAAAGTGTATGTTTACCACATGGATTTCCATAATTTTCCCTTCCATCTGCATTTCAAATTGAAATGCAACGTGTGGGGCATACACACTGACAACATTCAACATTATCTGATCATATATGACACTCTCTTTCCCTCCACAACCCTATTCACATACTCTTCCTTCAAGATTACTCCTACTGCACTTCATATCTACACCAACAGTCAGAATCCATCTGCAGTATTCCTGCTCTTGCTTCTCTTACACCTGGTGTCCTGCACACACAATATAGTTAGTGTCCTTAATCTTACCTCTACACTTCCACCTTTCCTTCTCTCTCACTGCCTTCAAACATGCCTCCCACCTTTCCTTTTCTCATTTCTTTGAACAACAGAAACACCATTTTCACTGGCATCCTGTTGGCTGCCAGCACCAGAGGCAGTCGTTTTTAACCCGATTCTGGTTAACAATCTGTTATAGATATCTCATTTTTGAAACGCATGTTTGATTTGCTCAAGATTTTACATGGATGTCCTTCCTGGTACAACACTTCCCCTTTATCTGGACTTGGGACTGACATTAGGAGCACACTGGCAAATTTCTGGGTCCAGCAGTTATCATTTGTTAATAATGTGGCTGGAATATCACAACTCTGACATGAACTGTTTGCATGCAACTATAAGTAGTGTAATTTCCAGTGGGAAATGGGCCTTACATAATTCTGAAGCTGAATTCTGAAGAATACTGTGGATTTAATAAATCATCCGCACAGAGAAAGGTGTTTGAATCCTGATGAAAACACTTCAAATTTACACGGTGCCATTTTTTCTTTCTTTTTTTACATTTGAATTGTACGCTCAAACATATAGCATACAGAGCGCCGAACACAGTAAAGTATCTCAAAAGGGGATTTGATTTGGCACCATCTCTTTAGAATAAACATTTTAATCTATTAACTTTTTCTTGAATAAATTACAATACATTACGTTTTGCACAAAGTGACTGCACTTCCTTCTTAGGCAGAGATGCCCGAGAAACTGACAGAATAATAGAGAATACATTTAGATAAATGCATTAACACTGCCTGTTTTGTTTGTTGCTCGATGAGTCACTCTAGAATAATCATAATGCTTGATCTTTGGTTTTTTGTTTTTTAAAGTATCAGCAGGCTTCTGTTTCTATTTCTGGTTATGACAAAATGCAGTGTGCCCGTGTATTCTGGTTAAAATCCAGCCCCAGGGAGTGTCTGACTTCATCAGCTCAGACATGGACTGCCTGCTGTTAGCATCCTAGTCTCAGTCCTCTGGGAGAATCTCAGCAACTAAGGGCGGACCACCTTTGCACGAACTCAGTACTTATCAAATATTTACAAAAGGTTAGATAGTGATTACACCTAATATAACTAACATGTCTCACATGCTATCAATCAAAGCCTTGGTTGTTTTTCTAACAGAATAGTTGCTATGCGGTCATAGTCTTGAAAACACGTGCTGCTCATTAATATTGAGGGACTAATGTTTATTTTTAGCAGTGTAGAACCCACCTGGCCACCAACATGTCATTCACGTATCATTTAAGGCATGACTGATACGCTAATTACAGTTTCATTTTTCACACATTGATTTCTTGCCTCAGCGCTCATCACAGACATTCACCTATAGACTGTCACGCACTCTGAAGCTGGAGCTTGAAAAGCAAGGCCTGACAGTAAGGCAAGGTCAGATTTCATGTAATATATATGTTTCCTCCCCTGAGAGCACACTTAGGAGAGAAGCACAGCGGAGGAATAAACCGAAAGCTATTTTGTTTGTGAAACAAACACACTCTCTACAAACTTTAACAACTTCTTGATACATTAATGGAAACTGATCCCTCATGTCAAATCTCATAAGCTATTTATACAATATTTTGTCATCCGTGAAATACAGCAGAATGAGGTGCCAGGTGAGGATGTAAAATTATTGCTTCTGATGCTCCAGTCTTAAGTCTCGCTGAGCAGAGGAAAAGATTAACTACAAGACATCTTTAGACAGTGTTTCGGCTAAGCTGTCTGGTTGTCACAGTACCTCAAAACAGAGCTAATGTGTTCACACAGAGAAGTGTAAAGCATTTTTGCCAGACCTCTGAATTATTGGCCATGTCTCCGTTTTTTGTTTTGTTTTGTTTTTTGTGTTTGAACGATTTAAATTGGACTCGTTCTTAGTGACAGCACATCTCTACTCGGAAAGACTACAAAGTCAAGCAGGGAATGTCATCCTTACAACTTGGAAAATAGGGACTGAAAGGTGGACAAAATGGATCGATGCAACCTCAGCGCGGCTCATGAGAATTTGAAATAACAAGAGCAAAAAAGTCTTTGTCCACATCTGTACACTACCTCAGACAGATTTTGAACTTTAGGTGCTGAACATAGGTGGGCCGTTAGCGGCTAAAAGGATACATTTGTAATGAGTTGGTGCAGGGATCACTATTACTTATTACTACTTGTCCCACACTATGCACAAATTTGAATTTTTCTTTGAGGGAATACAGTTTTCTACTTCCATTTAGGGTCGTCAAAAAAAAAAAAAAAAAATATATATATATATATATATATATATATATATATATATATATACATATATACGTATACTACGTACTTCCTGAGAACTTCTAGTGTTGTCATCCAACATGCTATGTATTGCTTTATTCTGGTTTAGGCTCACATCTCCACTTCATCTATAATCCTCTAATCCTCACACCTTCGCCTCCCGTGCAGGTTTGTAAGGGTGCACAGCAGCTAAAAGATCTCCGTTGTTATAAAAAAGTCAAAAGTAGATCTCAGGCTGCTGATGCAGGGAACTGCATACAGGGTGACCCCTGGTATGATACCAGTGGGTACTGGATTGTAGAGCAGTCTCTCTTCAGTGGTGGGACCCACATGGTTTTCCTTTCATGAGGGATCCAATCAGTCGCCGGCTCCTCGGTCTCAGAAAATGCTCCTTTGTTCTTTTCCATCAGCTGCTCGGCCTCCACCTCCATGCCCCCCCCAACCCCAATCCTCCCCCAAAGAAGAGGATTCAGGCCCTGGCTAGTACTCATCATCAGTGGTGATGCAGTCAGCCTCTTTGGAGATTGTCTCCTCATCTTCTGGAGAGGAAGTTTCTTCATCTTGGGCAGATGTCTTTTCTTCAAGGGCAGAGGACTGCTTGCTGTCTTTGCTCTCTGTCCAGATCATATAGACAGTGCTTGAAGCAGTGATGACCTTCTTGCCATATAGTCAGAATAAATGATCTGGAAGCTGTTAGGCTGACTTACAGCAGTAGCTCTGTCTGCACCTGCATAAACTCCAGGACACGTTTACAAACAGTGTTTGTTGTTGTTTGTGCTGCAGCTGCAGGTTTGAACTCTGCAAAATGTCCTGTGATTGGGGTTTGGTTTTTTTTGTTGTTTCTAGAGTTAATATTTTGGGCATGGTATCTTTTTATGAAAAATACAAGAGTAAAAGTGCTTTTAACATGTGCTTCAAAGCTACGTTTGACTGGGAACCTCAAAGCTCAATAACCTGCATCCACAGAAATTCACTGCAGCCTATGTAATGTTTGATGCGTCATTATTTATTCCAGTCTATCTTGCAAATACATGTTTGTGCTGCAATGTCATGCACAAACACAAACTATTAGATCCTTAAGATCAAACCTATGTCAAAATTGTTTCATTATTTTGGTCCATTGGAGTGTGGTAAGCCATCAAAGGCCGCTACTAGGAACTCGGAATATTACATGAAATCGCTTGCTTGGCCAAAAATGGCCACGATAGAGTCAAGAGGAACAATTTGGTGTATAGTGAATATTATTGATATTATTAAGGAGCTGGTGTTGAAAATTAAAAAATCTGAAAAAAATACACACCTTAGGGAAGTTTCATTCCATTTGCATTAACAGAACGGAAATGGTTGAAAAAAGAAAAGTGAAGTGGCCACAAATGGCCAGGATAGAGCCCAGAGGGTGTGTATAACCAGTATACACAAGTTTCAGTACATTGAGTTCTGAGGAAGAGTTTAAGCTCAACTCTTCAAACAAAAGCAGGCTAACTAAATATATAGCCCAGTCAGAGGTGGATGCCATTTTAATTATACACTAGAATGGCACTGCTGTCATGGCCTGGAAGGGGTGATCATTTTCTAATCAGGCAGAGTTGAGGAAAAAAAAAACCACTGGATGCTACAGCACCACTAATTTACAAAGCTGTAAAGGATATATTTTTAGGAAGTTTTCATAATTACAGTTTCACAGTTCACATCTTTTTCCAAGTTTTGGAAAATTAAAACACTTTTCTGACATTTCAGAAGTTTGGAGTGAAAATGTAGGCAGTGGATGGCAGATGGATTAATCTCTTGCGAATAGTATCACGCTTGGTCATTCAGTCTGTGTTGTGATAATTCAGATAACTGTGTACAGGTACAAGGGTCAAACGACAACAGAACCAATGAGCTGATCGGCATAATAGCTTACATACCAAGTCTGTATAGAGAGTGATATGTTTCTTAGTTGTATAAAGAAACTAGATTGACTGCTGCAGTTTCTTCTCGACAGAGTAAAACAGCAATAACAACCAAGAGATGAACCCCTATGATTGAGGAGGAGGAAGCAGCAGGCAGTCCCTACACTGATAATTCAAGTTTAATCTGAGCTCTGCAGGCATGCACAACACCACAGATTTACCCTTGGCAGTCTAATGTTATCAAACCACACACACACACACATATACAGAACTACAGATATAGCCAGAATTACACTGATTGCCAAAGAAGTTACCCTCGATAAGAAATAAAATTGTGTTTACATGCTGATGGCTGATACAAGGGACTGTTTCCTGCTGCGGAAAGCATGATATGAATCACACCCAGCTACCACATTTGAAAGATGTGCTCTGAATCCCAACAAGCGAAGAACGGCAGCGTTCACGCACAAAACAATGAGAGCATTGTTAGCACGGAGACATCGATCAGACTGACAGCATGTGAGTAAGTGCACGAGCTTCAAGTTCATTCGCATGTAGATTGCAAAATATATGACGATGATACTGATAAAATGGACAGTTTTGTGAGCAGTTTTTCAGGCATTTGCAAGTATACTGAATGCAGTGATACATACCTACCTCGAAATGTCCCAGCTATTATTAAGATCATCTGAATAAGAAATCGCATACAACATAGCCCTGTGATGGATTGGCAACCTGTCCAAGATGCATACTGCCTCTCATCCTGTGCCTGCTGGGATAGGCTCCAGTCCCCCTGCACTTCTGAATTGGATAAGCAGAAGAAAATGAATGGCTGCATGAATTGATGGTACAAGTCACAGAAACACCTGAATAGCAGAGCATTCAGATGATGCAATCCATCCATTTATCTCAGATGCAGCAGTCCTCACTCTTCTTATATACTCCCTCAAGCTCTACTGAGGGGACATTGCAGAGTTTCCAAGCTGGGACAGAGTCACCATATCATGAGTCTGCTTCAATATCTCTTCTTTGTTTGAAATGCCCAGAACACCTCATCTCAGAGGAGGATTAAAGCATTAAAAAGTTCCTCCTTTAAAAGTTGAGTAGCAGGAGTTCCAGTTTGAGCCCTCCTAAATTACTGAGCACTTCAACCCTGTTATCAATGATCAACTAAGCCACCCTTCTCAGCATATGTCCTCCACTTGCATAATAGTGGAGGACACATCTTTTTCAGTCACTCTCCACAGTAGTCAATCTGTAAATTCATAGCTTGCCTTAATCCCAAGCTTTCTCTTTATTTATTTATTTATTTATTAACCTTTATTTAACCAGGAAGATCCCATTGAGATTAAAAACCTCTTTTTCAAGGGAGACCTGGCCAAGATAGGCAGCAGCAGGTGTCTCACATACGTTTTTGTATGACAGACCAGTATAGCATCTGTATCATTCACTCACACACACACACACACACACACACACACACACACACACACACACTGGAGCTGATTACTCTCATCCCAGCCACTTCACAGCTGCAAACCATCACTGTATGAGTTGAAGGTCATCACTTGAGCAAAGAGATCTCATCATTTGCAAAAAGGAAAAGGTGTGATCCTGGGACCCCCACACCCCAAAGCCCATTACTGCACCCACAAATTCTGTCTGATCATGATCACAGTTGATGACAAAGAGCAGCTTTCCTCTACACATACATACTTACCGAAATTAACCAGAATACCATTTACCTCAGCAACATTTAAACATATGTTTGTACTCAAGTCTTCTAGGAGCAGAGGACAAGGTCAGGTTATTGTTTTAGAGCCAAAGAAAATATAAACAGTGATTATTGGGCCACAGGATTTCCAACTCAGACACATTAAAATGAGTTCCAATCCATAAGCAAGTAACTGTTATAAATATTACATCAAATGCTAAATGGGTATGAGGTGTTTGTGCTGATATGCTGCGTTTGGTTTTCACCAAACGAAGGTCTCTATTGTGGTGTCCTATGTGCAAAGGAGATTGTTCCAGAAGTTTTTTAGTTTGCTCAAATGTACAGTCCAAGCTGTGCTGCCATGTTCTGTTTAGAGAGGGGAGACTTTCTCCTGGCATTTCTTCCAGACAAGCCCCACATGTTTAGTGTTTTTCTAATTTTGTTTTTCTCTCAAGAACTTTAACATTTAGCAAGAGTCTGAGATGTAGCTCTTGAGTTTTGGCAGTTTTTCTGAGCACGGGGATGAATCTGCTGGGCCATTCAGTCCTAGGACAGCTGTGGCATTGTGTTAAAACACACCCAAATGCTCCAGACCACCAAAAACTCCCAAAATTTCTACTTTTACAGAGGTGCTCACACTTGCTGGTGATCGCTAAAACAAGCGTATTTGATTAGCATCACCTGACTGCTATACTGACCTTCCTAATTCCTTCTTAAAACGTGTATTTCATTTTTGATAGGAGTGCACAGAGTCATGAGAAATGTGTCTGTTTCACATCAATGTGCATCTCTGTCTGCCCAGAATCATCAGTCCTCTCCTCATTCCTCATTTTAAAGAGTTACAGACAACACATCACTGGACAGTCAGCATGTTAGCTGAATAGCACCAGCAGCCTTGGTGCTAGTTTCAAGTTTCAGTGCTCATAAATATACAGTTAAATTAGATGTTTATTTAAAACACATAAAACTTAAATCCTTGACTTAAATCCTAGAATTGGTAAATCATCTACATTTTTACATACATGATTAAAATGTAAATAGAAGAAACAGTGTTGACTTTGGGCTGGGAGCATAAAGCTCTCAATTTTCCACCAGTAATATCAGTCAAGAGAATCACTGCTGGCTTGTTTTGGCCATGGGCGGCAATCTCTTCTCAACAAAGGTGTTTTGATTAATATGTATTCCCTGGGATGTGTTACCCATTTAGGATACAGATTTAAACAGTGGGTGAAATTAACAGCAACCTTTAAATGTCAACCCCAGTTTCAAAATGAAGACATTAAACTAGGCTGCGTATGACTGCATTGCTTTAAGCTATTGTGTCTTAATTGGTGGATGTTTGGGCTCTCGGAGCTGATAATAGTCTGTTTGCCCTTGGGTAAAGTCAAGTCTTTTGTCAACAGCAGGTGATGTAACTTGAGTTATACCCTGTTGTGCTGATGTGTCACATTTGGCAAGATGAATGATCACAGCAATATAGTCATCTTTACTGTAGCAATCCATCAAGACTGCAGAGAGAGCACTGCTCGCTGCATGGGCTTACTTTCTTTTTCTTTTCTTTGAAGAAAATGTGAAAAACAAAACAAAACAAGCGGATCAGATATTGAAAGAAGTGGGGGGAGTTTTCCTTTAATAATATGCAAATAAGATATGAGCAACAGATGACAGGTAAATAGAACATTTCAATTCAACATTCAGTGAATTTGATGAAAAAATAAGATTGACGCTCATCCTCTACAATCAGTAATGCCAAATTCAGTGCTGTGGAAGTGAGGAGCTTGTCAAGGTAAAAGATTGTGACACTCACCATCATCTGCTGAAAACATTTTAATTACGTCTCTTTATGTGTGCACATGAGAAATCTAAGGCCGCAAAAATTCAATCAGCCACGTTATGCGGAAGCTCCCATCAAAACACTCCAGTCTGGACAAAGGGCCTACTTTGGGGTGTTTCACTTTCATTAGTGAAAACACTAATTCCTGAAAATTGGCCTCAGACATTGTAAAGTGGCGGCAAGATTGCTGACACAAACAACAAAACACATATTTTCTCTATGAAAGGAAACGAGTGGGAAGCAGTGCAATCTTTTACAGGACCTAAGCGCAAGGTTTCAGTGCCAGGAATCATGGCAGGACTGCTCTTCACAGCATTTCATGAGAAGTTGGAGGTGGAGGGGGAACTCGGGTTTTTAAATCAAATCAAATCACTTTTATTGTCACATCACATGTGCAGGCACACTGGCACAGCACATGCGAGTGAAATTCTTGTGTGCGAGCCCCACAAGCAACAGAGATGTGCAAACACAACAACACAAACGAGCAAAATACAAGAATGGCCAACCTGAAACTAATAAATATATGTACAATATATAATAGTGTATGCATTTTAACAGAAAGACTGGAAAATAATGTAATTTTCTAACAATGGAACAGAATAATATAAGTGAATTAGGGTGAGCTTAATGTCCTTTTGTGTTCGAAGTACTTAATGAGGTGTAATAAATGATGCCTTTTAGCTGCATCCAGCAATATAGCAGAGGACATAGATAATAGCAGATTATTTTCAAGTCATTTAGAGTCACTGAATAATTCAAGTATGATGAGTTGTGCTAATGGATGTTTCACATCGGGGTCTGTAAAAACGTCTCTCTGTGTTTTTTTTATTTCTTTTTAGGCATTCATTTATTTTTTACAGTGTTGCAGATGTTTGAAGGTTTCAGATTTTTCATGACATTAAAATGACAGATTGAAACCAAGCTTTCTGCTTCTGAAGAAAGCTGCGTGCAAAGTGCGTAACATTTCATTTTATCTAACAAACTCAAATCTACAGCAGTTCTGAGCTTCTTATTAGATAGGCATATCACTGTAATGACAAATTACAGGAAATAAAGAACACTGAATGTCTAATGAAAGGTGTTGGCCCACCACAATGAGGCTTTTTGTTTTTTTATATATTTTTTAACCAGAGGTGGGACCAAGTCATTGTTTTGCAAGTCTCAAGTAAGTCTCAAGTCTTTATCCTCAAGTCTCAAGTCAAGTCTCAAGTAATGTCAGGCAAGTCAGAGTCGAGTCTCAAGTCACTGGTGTAAAAGTCCGAGTCAAGTCACAAGTCTGAAACTTTGAATTTCAAGTCCTTTCGAGTCTTTAAAAAAAAACAAAACGAAAAAAGCATGTTGCAGTTATGCTAAATGTAAATATTAGATCATGTAATTTTAAAATCTGTGTTTTTCTCAACACATGACAAAATAGTGAACTTAGAAAATATACACAAATTGTGAAATTGCACCTCTATAAAATGCAGCTCAATTAAACCTAGCTCCAAGAATAATTTTCACGGACAGTTCTGAGATAAGCTGCATGTTATTCTTGGATGCGGTTGTAGGACCGGCTTTAAAATCGCATGACAAAAATATCATACATATTAAAAAAAACTGCATCACCAACTTAGCCTGGACAACATTTGCTAGTTAGATGAAGTCAGCTATCTCATTGTAGCATATTTATATGCATATTTATAATTATACGGTTCTTGGAGTGAGTGCACACACTCGTGAAGTTTAGTAACTTCAGGTCACTGCAACAAGCCCAGGTACAGTTTACCGACGGATGGGTGCAGGACCTTGAAATGCACCGTGTAGAACGAAAGACCATCGTACGTATCATAAGTTTACCAGTCTCACAAATTGTCTTCATAAATACACATTCCTTAACCGTTTATTAATAGGACCTTTGAGCTCAACGGTAATTAATTAGCAGTGGAAATAATTTCTGGTACCCATCACAGAAATGTAGCAGTGACAATAATACTGTATGCTGTAATCGTACTGGGCAATTAGTGATACAAAAAACCTGTTTTATCCTGTGAATAAAAGTATATGTTTTTGTCAATGTACCATAATAACAGAAGCGAAACGCAATATTGTGTCAGGACAATTCACTATTTATGCACAATAAATAAAGGAGCATAGCGCGACAATTTCTGTTCAGCGCCAGACTTGCTTGTAACCTATATCACTAATTATGTTATGAAAATGACGTATTAACTACTAAAAAATACTGACCTTCGTGTAAATGCTTGGAGCAGACTAACCTGTGAGCTGGAGTGTTCTGGGACGTTATATTTGGTCTTTGAATGGCTGCAATCCAGGCCATCCGTCGCCTCTTTGTTACTTCGGAAACATGGCTTGAACAATTTCTCTTCAACGTCGTAATCCGATAACAACCGATCTCTTTACCCGTCGGCTTCCCGTGGCTGTCATGCGACCGGCTATTGCAGTTAATAACACAACAGCTTCTTGACATTTTTGTGTTTCTTTTTATCGCTGTATAACTGATTTTAATTGAAAGCCTGCGTGCGCTAGTACCGCTTGCCACGAGTTCCCAGAATCCTTTGCGGTTTTACCCCTGAATGACGTCACATTTTCAATCTCTATATAATATGCATGTTAAATTTTATATTTGGGGTGAAATATCAAGTCTTTTCAAGTAAACCGGTTCAAGTCCAATTCAAGTCCCAAGTCATTGGTGTAAAAGTCCAAGTCAAGTCACAAGTCTTAGAACATTTTTTCAAGTCAAGTCTAAAGTCATAAAATTAATGACTCGAGTCTGACTCGAGTCAAAGTCATGTGACTCGAGTCCACACCTCTGTTTTTAACCTTTTAGACAACAGTAAGCTGCCCTTTACTCAAACTCTGTACCTTTACTGCACTCTTCCCCAGACAGCCCTCTCAAACTGTTTCCGCTGTTGTTTTCCCTGCAACAACTCATCTCCCACGAGATTGCTCTTTGAGTGAAATTTCTCTGTGGAGATCCTTTCCATAACGTTAGACCCTTTGAATAACAATCTAAACCTGTCAGTGGCAAAAACAAATACTTTGACTTTGACGTGGAAAATTGTCCAATGGGATTAAATTGCAGTTGTTTCGTGGTTGCTAGTTATTGCATTCTCACTCGCTGTGGGACTTCAAACACTTTAGCCTTTCTTGTTGATCTAGATTGCAGTTGCCGAGACACTAATTTCTTTAAAGAGATGTCCATGTATGAATATGCAGGATTGGTAGACGCTGACCTTTGTTTACATGCAGGCAAACAAGAGAACAAGAAAGGGAACACACTTGCCAAAATGCAGTCATGAAATCATCGGCTATTAGTTGACGATTTCACCCTTATTTTCTTGCAATAAAATATTTGCATTTGGAAAATGATCACCGGTGCGTCGATGAGTAATATCTGTCAGCTGCCGAACTGGTACCGTGGCTACCTCTTGCCCTCGGAGGCAAAGGTAGCAAAAAGCTGTTGAACCCCAAGATAGACAGCTGCTACTCTTTGTTTAGTGGAAAGCAGGACACGTTGATAGCTTATTTTCTGCCCGAACACACTTACTGTGTTTATCATCTGATTGCTCCTTTGATTGCTTCTCACAATTTCTTTTTTTCTTTTTTGATTCCAGCTGGAAAACTGACAAATGCCGTGCTTCATCCCGCGTGTGACAGTCACTGTGAGTAAAAGTTTACGACACTGAAACTGGCCGAGCTTTAATCCAACACTAATAATGTATTTATCATAGATAAGGCTATGCAGTGTACAATACTATAGTTCAGAGATCTAATAACACTATTGCTGTCTACATTACTTATACAGGCAGCGGAGCAAAAATTATTAACAATTACTCAGACTTTAAATGGTGTTTGCAAAATACTCATTTAAAGTCTATAGTTCCAGCTAAAAATGCTGATACTAGTTTTACCTTTTCATGTCTATTCCCAATGTAGTCTTGTACTTAGTACAACATAATAACAGCTTCATGAACGAGTGATATGAATATAACAAGCTACCAGGTTGAACAGGTTTCTTCCTTGTTGAACAGATTTTACAACATTTTTATGTGTAATATATTTAAATGTAGAGACAGCAGAGTGTTTGACAGTTATTATACATATCACCGCAGTGAGGCAACAGCTGCTGCTGGGATAAGGCAAACTAACCGTACAACTCCAGCACAATATAAGAGGATACGAGGCAGTAGCTCTAATAATGCAAATGACTGTGACTGCATTTTCTAATAATTATTTTAGATTGCAGCACATGATTGTACACAGCTCTCTTAAGGTCCCACCTCAGCATTTCAATCAGGTTGAGGTTTAGACTTTGACTGGGTCACTGCAGCACTTTAATTCTTTTCTTTTTCACTCATTCTGTTGTAGATTTCCTGCTGTGTTAGGGATCATTGTCCGGCTGCAAGACCCAAATTCTGCCAAGCTTTAGCTGTTGGACACATGGCTTCACATTTGACTCTAAAATAGTTTGACTGCAATGGCAGCAAGGTGCCCAGGTGCAGGATTGTTGAGCCACATGATATCTCATTTAGGAAGATAAAAATAAGTTATTGGGATCACCGCTCCTAAACCATTAAACAAGTAAGTATTACTGTAAATATGACATTAAATGTGTCCTAATTGTATCCAAAAAAAAGAAATAGGTTAAAGTGACTGCAAAACAAGCCAAAGTCATTGACCGTCCACCACCTTACTCGAGCTTGTTTGTGTTGTGTATTGGTGCCAGATATCTCCAGTTTGGTCTCATCTTGTGCAAACCTAAGCCATGCTGCCAGGTTTTCTTTAGAGAGAAGAGGTTTCCTTCTGAAAACTGTTCCAAAATCAGCCACCCTTGTTTAGTCTTTTTCTAATTGCACTGTCGCGAACATTAACATTTAACATACTAACTCAGTCCTGTAGAGTCTGAGATATGATGATTTTGGGGGCAATTTCTCTGGGTATTGCACACTAGTGGCTTTATGGTCTAGTGGTTTACACAAAGTTCAGATAGAGACACATGACTGCACGTGTTTGTGTGTTTTCACCTTGTCGCTCCATCTGTCCATTTGTCCATCTGTTTGTCTGTCTGGCTCATCATGCAAAATCCGGTCTCGTTGGCATCTGCTACGACAGACCCAATACTGTGACATGTTCTCGCTCATGTTCTCTCTCTCTGAACAGATTTTGTCATTTTTTCCCTTTCTAGTCTGTTGCTCATCTGAAACTGTAGGTTGCTAAACAAACAGGTAATACATCTGGCAAAACATTTCTATGGCGCAATCACCACCTACGCTCAAGCCTTGCTAAAATACTTGTTAGCATATAGCAAAATGAAGACTCTTGGACAAACTATAAAGAAACAAAACTAATTCGAGTGCATGCTAAGTGTTATATAAGACATTCTGGAAAAAACTGTGAGACGTGGGAAATATATGACAGAGTATTAGTTTAAAACTTCTTAAATCCCATGGCAGGCAGCTCAGTGCGGAGCACTCTATCAAGAGGCTTATTTCACAAAATGTCAGGCTTACTTTCTTCCAAAGTGTAGCTCATCACTTCACTGCTCAGGTTATGAAACAGCAAATGTAGGGAGTGTTCTAAGGATATATTAGGTACTATGCAAAATACCTCCACACCAAGACATGACGTTATTACAGTACTATTATTGCACCAGTAGTAGTAGTATTTGTGGCAATATACATACCATGCATATTGTGATACTAAAAGACACCAAAGTCTTATTGATTAACCTTCTAAAAACATTCCCAGTCAATAATGGGTGTTATTTCTTACATTTAGTTAAAACTACACTATTTGTCCCAGAGAACTGAGTGTTTCCACAAGGGTTTATCTTGCATAGTTAAAAAAGACAGGCGACGCTGTCTGAAGCTGGATGTGTGTTATGTTGACTGTATGTTATTTAAAACATCAGTCGGTTTAAGAAAAACAGAAAATCAAAACTTCATACATTATGATTAATGCTGCATATTTAAACTAACATTAAACAGAAGAAAAACTTTGTCAGCACTATTCATGAACACTTTTTTTAACCATATTTAATGTAACTGACAACAAAAGGCAAAGGATGATACCAGCAGGACTCTGAACATATTCATCCAGAATCCTATCCATTTTGGCAGCTTATCTTCTTTTTAAGCTTTCAGTACTCCTTATTTCCTTTCCAGGAAAGCCAGCACTTGACAGACTTTAGAGATCAGCACATGGATTGCACAAACTTTGCTTCAGTTAAAAAGATATAAATGAAATACGACTGAAATTCTGGTAAAGGGTAGTGTGGGGGAATGGGATTGCACAAACTGCTGATATAGACTTTGATAAGGAGAACTGGATCTCTGACAGAGAAGTTGGGATTTGTCTTGGGCAGCAACCTAAAAACCCCAAGTTGTCAATCGAAGAAGTTTCAGTTTTGTCTCCTGCCTGTTTTGCAAAGACTGGTACACTTTGTGCATTTTGGGATTTTTGGTGACTCGTTGTGAGCTTTGCTGTACTAACGTCGAAGGAGAGGTGCCATAGTGTGCGCGTCAACAACAAGCAGCACTTTTCAAGAAAAGGATTACCATTAATTGAGGTTATAACACCGGCTGCCGAGACCTTACAAGATGTCGGGATGTTTTCAAAAGCC
The DNA here is from genome assembly GCF_057382185.1 of Mchenga conophoros. Classification (NCBI taxonomy): domain Eukaryota; kingdom Metazoa; phylum Chordata; class Actinopteri; order Cichliformes; family Cichlidae; genus Mchenga; species Mchenga conophoros. Next base: position 16,328,581 of record NC_140531.1, read on the forward strand.
GACTTCAGCCCAGTTATTCTCATAATACTTTTGAACCATTTTATTTTTATGTAAATCCCTTAAGGAGAGTATACAGACTGGTGTATACAGCTACTAAATGATTGTTTCTGAACTTGTGGCACATTTATTAAAACATTAAAACATAGAGTAAGGTCTTGCTGACTCCACATGGTGACTCATGGTTCTGTTTGGCTCATTGCCTGATATCATTATCGCTCCTAGAGCTGATTTAATATCAAAACCCAGATATTCCCTCGTTGCAGGACATCAAACTTCACTCTGGAGAGCTTTTTATGTGTAGCGAGGTCAAGATATGATATGATCATATGTCACAAGGGGGTAGGTGTCTCCCCAGTGCTGTTTGTGGACTAACAAACCTATTGTGTCACAAACAAGGATGCAGTGGACTCAAGAGCAGATTCAATTGCTCGAACTATGTACAATTTATTGAAAGGAAAAGGAAGTTAAACAAGACTGGGTCTAACAGAAATCATTCGCAGGAACTGAGGGAGGCCCGAGGGCGGAGAAACGGACGTAGAACACAGGGAGAACACGGGCGGGAACTTCTGCAAACACAGGAGAAGGGTTTTACTGAATGGGAAACAAGTAAAGGGCAGAGGTGAGTGGTACTAGTGGAGAGTCTTTGGGCTTATTTGAAAATACCGGCTATTAGGCGGGGAAGGAGTTGCCGTGGGAGCGTTCTAGGGATGGTTGAGAGTGTGGGGAGGCTGGTCCAGGTTCCAAGGTGTCCAGGGAGGTTGAAGTACGGGCTGGAGGGCAGGCTGAGGAGAAGATGAGTGTGTGGTCCTCGGGTTCTGGGCAGACGGGAGAACGGGACGGAAACAGCACCAGCACTGCTGGTGAGTACGACGGGTGATGAATCTGGAGAATACAGGAGACGGAGGACACATTAACCCACGATCGAGGCACACAGAGTCTGAGCACAGAGGAGGCCAAGTTTACCACGGGTGGTAGCAGGACGAACTGGCGAGGAGTAGCAGGCAGTGCTGGCTTAAAAACCCTCTAGATGGAGCCCCGGAAATTGTAAGCAGGTGATGAGCTGGCCAACTCCACCCCAGGGAACGGACAACAGGAACCTGGACCACACCCGACCAGACACTCCCACAGCATATGACATATTGGCATTGTGGGTTTAATGTATTGTCTCTTATCTCAACAATGTTGTGGCAATGACAGCATTGTGTTATATTATCCAAATGTGGACCTCCTATGTCATACTTTAAGTGTGGCCTGGGCACTTTCATTCACAAAATTTGACCTACAGTATGAGTAAGATTTACTTCCAAATTCAGTCTCCAAAGAGAAATCATTGCTTATGTCAGCAGGAGACAGGATGAGAAAATATACAGAATTAATAATAAACATGTGTTTGCTTCAAAAGATAGAATTCACTCCCGGGTTTTAATTATTTAGTCACATGTTTTGATTCGAGTGGAAGCCCTTTTTTCCCCTTGTAACTGAGATTTTAACTCTGTAGTTCATTTTATTTGTTATCTTCGTTCTTCTGACTTTACCTGTCTACCTGTCTGGAGCCTACAAAGCAACACCCCTCCCCCACGTTGGACAATCGGACCATCTCTCACACCTCGGTATTCACCACTCATCCAACGTGTGAAACCTGCTGTGAGGACAATTAAAGCGTGGCCAGAGGGGACAGACGCAGTGCTCCAGGACAGATTTAAAAACATAGACTGGAATATGTTCACCCACACAGACCTGGACAGGTACGCCTCATCTGTACTGGATTACATCTCCAAAACCACAAACGGATCACCATGTACCCCAACCAGAAGCCTTGGATGAACCGGGATGTTTGTCTCCTCCTGAAGGCCCGCAACACTGCCTTTAGGTCAGGAGATGCACACGCCTACAGTACAGCCAGGGCTAATCTAAAGAAGGGTATCAAAAAAGCCAAAAAGAAGGTAGAAGAACACTTCTCCAACTCCTATTATCTGGAATCACTTATCCTAACATCTGCCTTCAGGATAAAGGGTCATATGAAGCTGATTACCAGCTTAGTTAAACTAAGGTTTCCCTTGCACTGTACATATGAAAGGGATCCATCGCCAGTATCTGACCAATCACAAACATGGATACAGTGACTTTACAAAGGTAAAACTGTAATATTAGAAAAATGTGAAGAGGTTAAACACATAATACATAAGCTACACAGCTGCTGCAAACAAGTAACAGCGGGAGTGTGTGTGAGAGGAAAAGTGCTGTACAGTATTTAGCATTAAGTGTGCTCTACATACGTGTGAGGATCAGTAAGTCCAGGCAAAATGTACTTTATGAATAAAGTTTGACCTATTTGAAGCCAGGAGAGAAAGCCAGCAAAAACACAGACTCAGTATCACAACTTTCTTATTAATACACAGTGGAATCTGATGGGTTATAATGAAGAATTTCATTAAATGATTGTCTAAAAGAACTTTTTTTTCTAGCTACAGCCTGGGTGGTTCTTATTGGTCACAGAGCAAGTAACTGTATGGGCAGAAATCTGTGCCATCAGAAACTGAATTTGAATAAGTTAAATTTGAATTTGAATTGCTCAGATTGAATCTGAATTGTAACTTGAATAAATGCTTTTGAAAACTGAATTTGAATTAGTCTAATTTGAAATTAAATTTATGGTTTGAAAATGATCATCACTAAATTGAAATTGAATTTTATATTTTGAAAATGAATTGATTTGCTTTGAAACTGCATTTTATCCTTTAAAAATTCAGCTCTCGAATAATTTCAGTTTCACTTCTCACCATTCAGTTTCAGTTCTACAATTCAATTTCAGTTCCAAAATTCAGTTTTTTGGAACTTACATCCGGTTCCGGTTCAAGCGCAGATTAATAGAACTACGTTTTACTAGCGGACCGAAAGTGTTACTGATGGGAATCTACGGCGTCTTGAGCTGAATTAAGACTTCAGAAGTCATTCGTCATGTCGAATGACCAGCGGATAAACTCTCAGGTTGGTAATAAATGTATTACATGTATAAGAACATGCGTCATGTTAACAAATGATAGCCGTAAGGTAACTTTTATGCTTATTGTAGCTGTTAGCTAAAAACGCTAATTTAGCGTAGTTTGCCCTGAATTCAGCTTTGACAAACAAATATGATCGACTGTTTCTAGTAGAATTCCAAAGTTGTCATCTTGGACCCTGTCAGAGTACCCCCTCTGTATGCTTGCAGAGACCCCTACAGTAGGGAAACATGCAAAACGGTGCCCAAACCTTTGTATTTTAGCTTTATTTATGTCTTACACAGCATCCCAACTCTTTAGCTAACTTAATAACTTTAGCTAACGTGAATAGTTAGTCTAATTCATTAGTGCAGCATTACTGGATCACCTCTGTTTTAAGTGATATAATATGATATACAACTATCACTGAAACAGCAAACTTTGTAAATAAGCAAACAACACTTCTCATTCTCTAAACGTTTGGCCACAGCTGTAGATTACATTATCAGTGCTTGTTCACTCTTGACAATAATTACATTTCAAAATTTACTTTGTGCATTTACAGGTAAACAATATCTAATATTTTATCTAAATGACTGCTTTGTCTTTGAAAAGGGTGAAGAGCCTGAGGCCGGTGACAGTCCATTTCCACTCTAAGTACATCCTTACAGTGGCTCACAGGACAAGGCCACATTCCTGTCCTGCCAGAAGAGAAGATAAACTTCAGAGTCTTCATGCAGTTCAATCACACCTGTCAAATTCCATATGACAGGGGTCTCAAACTCCAGTCCTCAAGGGCCAGTGTCATGCAACTTTTCCATGCCCTCGAGGACTGGAGTTTGAGACCCCTGCCGTATAGTGTTCATGCAGTTTTCTACCCCACAGTTACAGCATGTCTGACTGCCTGTTCAGCATATGCAAAAATATATGATGAGTTTAAGCATGTGATGACTAAGGCCTTCCATTATGGTGTTTGTCATCACATGTCACAGACATCTGGATGATCATTTGGAATAAACAAAACTAAAAACTTGTTACTTCATCTTTTATCTTTATTATTATTATTGTTCTTATTTTATATTTTTCATTGTTAGGCATTGGGTTTATTTGTAGTAGTCCTTTCCAACTTCTTTCCCTCTTCCATGTTACTGTGTCAGCTTGTCGCATCTATTTGGGTTTGGAAGTGGAACAGAAAGTAAGGAAATCCAAAGTGCCATTAAAACCAGGAGAGGTTCTTATATTTCAGAAGAAGGGATTAATTCAAAAGAAATGACCTCAATGCCATATTTTATTTAGGAACCCTAGAGAGCACTTTGCAAAATAACACATTCTTATCATTTCACCCTCAGATGAGCCAAGCTACGACTGTCAGGGAAGGTGATGTAGGTACAGAGCATATGAGAGTGGTTAAGTTAATGTCTCTTGTCTAGATGAAGGCACAAGAGGGATCAATGGCAAGGCGTAGAGATTCAGTATCTTCAGTCTTCAGTGGACACTCCATTTCTGGCACAAAACACCTGTAAAAGATGGTCGATTTAGGAGGTGACCCGACAACTTCAGCCTGTCAAACATAGTAATGGAGCAGTATGCTTTAAAAAAAAAAAAATCTAATTAAGCATGCACTCAGTACCCTAAGAATTATTATGGTAGTTAAACACTGATAGTTGTATATCACTTCAAACAGAGGTGACCCAGTAATGCTGCACTAATGAATTAGACTAACTATTCACTTTAGCTAAAGTTATTAAGTTAGCTAAAGAGTTGGGATGCTGTGTAAGACATAAATAAAGCTAAAATACAAAGGTTTGGGCACCGTTTTGCATGTTTCCCTACTGTAGGGGTCTCTGCAAGCATACAGAGGGGGTACTCTGACAGGGTCCAAGATGACAACTTTGGAATTCTACTAGAAACAGTCGATCATGTTTGTTTGTCAAAGCTGAATCCAGGGCAAACTACGCTAAATTAGCGTTTTTAGCTAGCAGCTGCAATAAGCATAAAAGTTACTATACGGCTATCATTTGTTAACTTGAGGCTTGTTCTTATACATGTAATACATTTATTACCAACCTGAGAGTTTATCCGCTGGTCATTCGACATGACGAATGACTTCTGGAGTCTTAATTCAGCTCAAGACGCCGTAGATTCCCATCAGTAATCAGTAACACTTTCGGTCCGCTAGTAAAACGTAGTTCTATTAATCTGCGCTTGAACCGGAACCGGATGTAAGTTCCAAAAAACTGAATTTTGGAACTGAAATTGAATTGTAGAACTGAAACTGAATGGTGAGAAGTGAATCTGAAATTATTCGAGAGCTGAATTTTTAAAGGATAAAATGCAGTTTCAAAGCAAATCAATTCATTTTCAAAATATAAAATTCAATTTCAATTTAGTGATGATCATTTTCAAACCATAAATTCAATTTCAAATTAGACTAATTCAAATTCAGTTTTCAAAAGCATTTATTCAAGTTACAATTCAGATTCAATCTGAGCAATTCAAATTCAAATTGAACTCATTCAAATTCAGTTTCTGATGGCACAGATTTCTGCCCATATAACTGCTCTAATTGCTCTAAGCAAGAATTCATATTAAAAAAAATAATAGGCTGTCAACATGCAAATTTGATATGAGGCCAGCAAGTACAAATAGCTGCTTTGTTTTAAATTCATAATGCTCATAGAACAACAAAATTGTATTAAAATAGTTTCAAATCAAGATGGAAAAAAGGGAATAAAAGCTTTAAAAGAAACTGTACACCTCCTGCTATCCGCACACAGAGGTGTAGGGATCTTCCAAGAATGGGGATGGGGTTTTTTCCAGAGAATATATTGGTCTGTATGAATCGAATCTAGAATGGGTTACAGCATAAGTTCCCATGGCAACGTAACCCAGTACATTTCTAAAGTGTACATATTACACACACACATAAACACACACATGTACGTGTACTAACACTTTCGGGGGAACAAAAATTAGAAGTTTGGTATACTTTTGGGGACCAATAACCCTTGTGGGGACCAAATTCCTGGTACCCAAGAATTTGAAAGCATTTTTGAGATTCAAAATGTGGTTTTATTGTCAGGGTTACACTTAGGTTATGGTTAGGTTTAGGGTAAGGGTCAGGGTCAGGGTTAGGCATTCATTTTTGATGGTTAGGGTAAGCGGCTAGGGAAAGCATTATGTCAATGACATGTCCCCACAAGGATATAAATACACACACACACAGACACATCTTTTGGTTAGGTTAGTCAAATGAGTCAATTACAGATCACTAAAATGTTATTGGTCTAAATCTGAGGCCAAATGATGACTTACTCCACGAAAAATAGATCCTAGCTCACTGTCGACCTTTTCACGGTTGGAAAGAAACATTCAAATGTGTAACAGATGCTGCTGTTTGTTAACCATGCTGCCTTAATATTTATCCTCCAACTCCCGCACCCCCCCAAAGCACACACTCATACACACGGTTGGTAAGTCAAAAATGCTGTGATTGAATAGTGCTATAAAACACCTATGATGACAACAAAAGAACCTTATTTGCAAATGTGGCCCACAGACAGCATTACAGTTGCTGCTGGTGCAGCTAAAGAGTGTGTGTGCATGTGTGTGGCCACCAGGTCCCAGCATGCTTCTGCATAAGAAAGGAGAAGCTGATTAACCAGTGCACACCAGCTGTGCCAATCAACTCCACCTGGCACTGCTCCCTGAGCCAGTGTGCATCACCTTTTTTTTCCTGCAGCTGAACTAAAACCACACCGACTACCACAGTGTTTTAAAAATGTCTCCCTCGTGAGACGAGTTAGAATCTGTGACCATCTCTCGAGGTGAGTGACAGATACAGCGCGCGTCATGCTTCATAGAAGAAAAACAGTAATGTGTTGCGTTGGTTCTCTGGGTATGCTACTGCTTTGTGTGCACAAATCAGCCAAAAAACACTAAATTCATCATAAATGTGCATACAATACCCTTATTATTTTTATTAGGCTTTAGGATGATTTCCTTTGCACTTTTACATGTACTGACTAGCTTAATAATCACCGAATCTGTTCATGAAGGAGGAATAAAAACAGGAAAAAGGACTATTTTTATAAGCAGCATTATGAAAATTCCTTAAACAAAACACCACAATTCCTGGTATCGTGTAGTTTACGATAATACATTTCCCATGATCCAGTATTGTAACGCACATACCCTAGATGTGCCATTTGCCCAGCTGATAAATTTATCAGCACTTTAAAACGTGTTGTCTCTTTTTATTAACAAGTCAGGGACAAACTGCTGAAGACCTGAATGGTAAATTAATTGGTTTCAGCATTGCCATCAACATTTCTCTGGGTTTTACAATCCTGCCAAACATTTCTGGAGTAGCTAAGCAGTAAGTGGGATTTGAGAATCTCAGTCAAACAAATTGTTTTTGCAAGAGCTGACACAGGCACCATATCTCCAGTGATATCCTCACAGTTGACAGATAATATTCTCTGCAGCCCCACTTACTGTTCCAAGCCACTTGAAAATTAGATAGCCAAATATTGCATAAAGCCTGAAAAAAGAGACGTGCTCAAATATGGTGTAAAGACCAAAGACTTCAGATGTTTTCAATGTTGTCTCTTGAAGTAATTGCACTTCCAGTCTCCAGTTAATAAGGAAATATGGAACACTTAACCGCCTATAAAATAAATCTCCCTTAAGAGAAGCCCATTCTTCCCATCCCATGGTGACTGGTATTGGACATCAAAGAAAAATCCAATTAAGAAGTGCCGGGTGAATTAAATACCACCGCTCTCGTCCTCTGTCCCTCTCCTTTAATTCATACCTCTTCAGGCCGTTTTTGAAGCAGATTGTATGCTCCACTTAACTTCCAGCTCAGCTCAAGTTGAACACCATGCTAAAGTTTTGCTGCTTCTTCCTTGGAGTGCATGACTTTGAAGGGACTTTGGAATTACAGCAGCTCACTTGAAACTCTTCAAAGAAGAGCTGGTTGCAGCTGCAGGTTAAAAAAGAAAGAAAGAAAGAAAGAAAAGAAAAAGAAATGATAAAAAAAATAGTTAGTCATATTCATCTAACATGAAAGGGCATTATCAGAACCATATACACTGAAATCATGAGGCCAGATCTGTCCGACACTTGTCATAAATGCTTCAGAACTGTTTGATTGTTTTAACGTCTTTTCTGTGGTTTTTGAAATCCATGATGAATGCCAGCTACTGTATTGCTATTAAAAATAGCAGCTTAAAGCCTCTGCCTCTTAATCTAGTGATATCACCGGGTCAAACTCTGATTAATAATCCGATTTGTGACCAAATCTCTGGACATTTTTTTTAAAAAACAGCAACATTTTCATAAGCCCCAGCTTTATATTCATGCTTAGCATTTACTATCAAATTTTAACATACTAAACTTAAATGTGGAAATGAACATGGTGAAATTATACCTGTGTCAACATGATGGAATTAAAGACTTGGAGTCAATTATTTCAGCAAGTGACTCAAAAATAATGAAACTTCAAAGTAATCTTGATATGGGCAGAGGAGCAGAGCTACTGTAACTATCTTTAACTATCTTAACATCTGTGATATAGTTCGTCTCACTGGTGTCAGATCAGGAAATGTCTCCTTTAGTCTTTTAACCATACTAATGGGCTAAGTTAGCATGGTTATCTTAGCATTCTGCTCAAAGCACCATAGTTCACTAATTGAAATTCCCCCCAAAACGTGAACCAGCTCATTGTCTTCAAGCTTATGTCTCGCAAAAAAGATGTTTCCAGGAGGAAAACATAAATACAGGCACAAAATAAGGAACCACATGAAGTATGTAGGTCAGAGAAATCATTTAGGGAATCATTTAGGTTACATAAAGGACATTGTTAACATATGATAAGGTACACCGGCCACGTCAGTGCTCTCTATTGTCCGACCTTGGCATCTGGTTAGTGTTCTGTTATTCCTCTCTGAAAGCTTTACAGCCTACCTAATGGAAGACAATGGTATGATCAAAGCTTTATGTCATTATAAGCAGGCCCCAGGTCCAGCTCATCTCTTCTTGTTTAATGATGAAACAAATTAATATAGACTGGATTGAAGACGTAACAGCTTCTCTGGAATCTATATAACAACTGAGGGACATGCTGATCTTTCAGTATTTTACACTATAAATATATGCTATACTAGAAAGTGGGTTAACATATTTGTGGTCTGGTCAACATACACTAAAATTGGGTATGAATGTTATGGTAATTCAGTGTGTTTTTTAACTATCCTTTTTCCATGGTGGAATGATTGTACAGCATACATCTTTAATAATTGTACACAAGTTCAAACGGTTGTACACAAATACAAATTATTTGGATATCACCACTTTGCCAAGGTCTGGAAGAAGACTGTCACCCTTAGATGAAACGAAATTGGTTAAGATATTCAGGAACAAACCAGGAACCACTAAGGCTCAAGCCTGCTATGGAGTGGAAACTGCTGGAACACCAGTGTCGCTGTCCACAGATCAGCCAGTTTTAAATTGCTACTGCTCCCAAATTGAGTCCTTGAAGTTTAACTGAAATTTGCAGCTGCCCAGTGTTACGGTCAGATGACACCAAGATCGAGCTATTGGGCACAGTGATAAGAGGTATGTTTGAAGGAGTAAAGATGAGGCTTTCAAACCGGAGAACACTGTACCGACTGTCAAGCATGGTGGTGGTAGCATCATGCTTGGGGCTGTTTTGCTGCCAGTTGCACAAAGTGGATGGAACAATGAAAGAGGAGGACCATCTCCAAATCTTAAACTTCCCCTCAAATCAACAGCTAGATTGTTGACATGATAGGATATTCTTACATGACAATGATTGTAAATTAATATCAGAACTAGTTTTGGAATGGATACAGCAGGCTAACATTAAGCTTCTATAACTGCTGAGCTCTATTGAAAATCTGCGGACTTTGCTTAAAAGCCAACTTAATGAAAGGAAAACCAACCATTTTAAATCAACTTTGCTAATTCGGCCAAGAAGAGCAGTAAAATATCCCAAAATTATACCAGACATTTGTTGATGGCTACTGAAAAGAATCAAGGAGCAACTTCCTAAAGAACACTATATGTATGCTTTAAGCCCCACATGAATTAGAGAAAACCCAAAATAAATTCAAACTTGTGCACCCTATTCTTGTTTTTAAATTCATTAAAAAACTATACGGGCAGCACGGTGGCACAGTGGTTAGCCCCGTTGCCTCACTGCAAGAAGGTCCTGAGTCCAGTTCCACCATCAGGGTCTTTCTGTGTGGAGTTTGCATGTTATCCCTGTGTTTGCTTAAGTTCTCTCCGGGTACACCGGCTTCCTCCCACAGTCCAAAGACATGCAGTTAGTGGGGATAGATTAAGTGGAAAGTCTAAATTGCCCATACGTATGAATGTGAGTGTGAATGGTTGTCTATGTCTATGTGTTAGCCCTGCGATAGACTGGCAACCTGTCCAGGGTATACCCTGCCTTTCGCCCTATGACAGATGGGATAGGCTCCAGCACCCTGCAACCCTGAATTGGTTGAAACTATGCACTTAAATATTCGACCAGAACTGTGCCATAGTATTTTGTAGTTAGTAGTATTTCTTCCATTTGCGCAACATCTCTAAAATTAGAAATATCCTGTCTCAGAGTGACGCTGAAAAACTAGTTCATGCATTTATTACTTCCAGGCTGGACTACTGTAATTCATTATTATCAGGATGTCCAAAAAACTCACTGAAAAGCCTTCAGCTAATCCAAAATGCTGCAGCAAGAGTCCTGACAGGGACTAGAAAGAGAGAGCATATTTCTCCTGTTTTGGCTTCCCTTCATTGGCTTCCTGTTAAATCCAGAATTGAATTCAAAATCCTGCTCCTCACATACAAGGTCTTAAATAATCAGGCCCCATCTTATCTTAAATCACAAATCACAAATCACAAATCACTTTTTATTGTCACATCACATGTGCAGGCACACTGGCACAGCACATGCGAGTGAAATTCTTGTGTGCGAGCCCCACAAGCAACAGAGATGTGCAAACACAACAACACAAACGAGCAAAATACAAGAATGGCCAACCTGAAACTAATAAATATATGTACAATATATAATAGTGTATGCATTTCTGGATGTGTATACTAAATATTTTCCTACGTGTGTGTGTGTGTGTGTGTGTGTGTGTGTACACATTTTTACAAATTAAATAGTAAAAAAATAAAATAAAATAATAATAATAATAATAATAAAATATATAAAATATACAGAGTTGAATATGTGCAAAACAAGTGGCATTAATGTACAGTGTGGAGTGCATAATGTTGAAGTTCCAGTAGTGAAGCTGAGGTGTCTATGACGTGTTCAGCAGTCTGATGGCCTGATGGAAAAAGCTGTCTCTCAGTCTGCTGGTACGGGACCCGATGCTGCAGAACCTCCTTCCTGATGGAAGCAGTCTGAACAGTTTATGGCTGGGGTGACTGGAGTCCTTGATGATCCTCCCCGCTTTCCTCAGGCAGCGCTTCCTGTAGATGTCTTGGAGGGAGGGAAGCTCACCTCCAATTATCCGTTCAGAGCACCGCACTACTCGCTGGAGAGCTTTGCAGTTGTAGGCGGTGCTGTTGCCATACCAGGTGGTGATGCATCCAGTGAGGATGCTCTCAATGGCACAGCGATAGAAGGTCCTGAGGATGCGGGGGCTCATGCCGAATCTTTTCAGTCTCCTGAGAAAGAAGAGGCGCTGCTGCGCCTTCTTCACTGTTTTGTTTGTGTGTACTGACCACGTAAGATCCTCAGCCAGGTGGACCTTGTAGTACCATATCACCCTATTAGAGCACTTCGCTCTCGCTCTGCAGGCCTACTTGTTGTTCCTAGAGTATTTAAAGTAGAATGGGAGGGAGAGGCTTCAGTTTTCAGGCCCCTCTTCTGTGGAACCAGCTTCCAGTTTGGATTCGGGAGACAGACACTATCTCTACTTTTAAGATTAGGCTTAAAACTTTCCTTTTTGCTAAAGCATATAGTTAGGGCTGGACCAGGTGACCCTGAATCCTCCCTTAGTTATGCTGCAATAGACGTAGGCTGCTGGGGGATTCCCATGATGCATTGAGTTTTTCCTTTCCAGTCACCTTTCTCGCTCACTATGTATTAACAGACCTCTCTGCATTGAATCATATCTGTTATTAACCTCTGTCTCTCTTCCACAGCATGTCTTTTATCCTGTCTTCCTTCTCTCACCCCAACCGGTCGCAGCAGATGGCCGCCCCTCCCTGAGCCTGGTTCTGCCGGAGGTTTCTTCCTGTTAAAAGGGAGTTTTTCCTTCCCACTGTTGCCAAAGTGCTTGCTCATAGGGGGTCATATGATTGTTGGATTTTTCTCTGTATCTATGAAGCGCCTTGAGGCGACTTATGTTGTGATTTGGCGCTATATAAATAAAATTGAATTGAATTGTTTCATGTAAACTTGGCCGTATGAATAAACGTACAAGTACAGCACTCAGCACAGAAACCTCTGTGGGGTTTTTTGTATCTGATATGAGTGTGGACATACTGAAACTGCACAGCTCTGTGTTATAGTATCATTATAACATTGACTGAATGGTGTATTCTTTAGGTTTACACTGTGGGAAGGTTTTTGCAGTCATTTTATTGGTGCTACCAATGGCTTTCCACTCTGACAGGTCTGCACAACTCTCCCGGGAATCTCATGAATATATTTAGAACTATTAAACCATTTTTAAAAAGCTATTTTGCATGCACACAGTCTAATCATTATAATGCAAATGAGACCGATGGGATGGTAAATAATGTGTGAATGAGAAAATGGATAAGAAAACCACTTGGATGCACATTTGTGGGGCCAACCGCATTAGTTTGGATGCCCGTTATAGTCAACCTTTATTGTAGTTTTTGTACACTATCATGAAGAATTGTGATTTTTTTTGTAACACAGACTTACCTGTGCATGTTTGTTTCACACACTGCGCAATATTGCTTCTTGTCCTTGGCAAGATGTTTTGTATTTGCTATTAGCTCTGTTTGATTCTGTCACTGAGATGTATTCCAATAGTTTCATTTACAAAATCAATGACTGTGGAAATGGGTAACATCCTATGAGACAACTGAGGTGACATTTTTCACTGCGGCAGGCTGTGATAGCAATCTGCTCAGAGTTAAGACGGGTCTTTGAAGCAACGACTGAACTCATCAACCATCAGGGGTCCTGCTGCACAACCTACACACTCAGACAAAGGCAGGGAGTTGTGAGCAAATCTGTCACCCAGCATATTTTACAAACAGGACTCATGTTAGAGAGAGCTGTGGGAATATACAGAGCAGTTAAAACACCTAGTTGGTATTTTCTGGATATCTATGATAAAGAATTTGAATGATGAAATATAAACATCAAGTGGCTAAGATGAAACATGAAAGCTGTAGCTCCCACTGAGGGCATCCTCCAGTTTTAGCCTGTTCCAGTTAGGCCTGTATTAATACCACCAAAGCACATTACTTTGGAAAATCTTTTTGAGACCAGGTTTTCACTTTCATTTCAGGAGAGTCAGATGTCTAAGCAGTAACATTTATTACATCTTGGTACCAAGGTAGAAAAGCCTGAATAGACGTATTGGCAGGACTAATAATCATCCAGTTCTGAAAGCTGCCCTTCAACAGAGAGTATTTGTGGTCATCATCATTTCTTCAGCCCGCCTGCCCCTTCCAGATGAAGTGAGCACAACTCTTTCACCTTTAGTCTAAAAAGGAACAACCAGAATTCAGTCTTATCTTGCTAAATTAGATAAAAGAGCCCCAATAGGCCTTTGGGGCTTTCATGGACACAAATGAGATACGCATGAGCAGAGACCCAGAGGTCAGCCAAGGGATCAGCTCAGGACGCTCCAAAAAAGGCTCCATTTAGCATAACCCTTTAGAGAGATCTCTAAACAGGAAGAGAAAACTTCTAACAGGGAATATAACCTTTGTTAACAAAGTATTTCAAACGAGATGTATCACTACTAAATATTTTAGGGTGATACAACATACCATTTATAGCTTAATTTCCCAGCATCTACTCACAGTATTTTCCTTGAACCTACATTGTAATTTTATTTTATTTTTTTTGAATGAATGAATGAATCAGTACATGCGATTTACTTGGTGTTCCTACTAGTTCTTAAACTTATATGAAGTGGAGCATGGGACGAATGGTGAAAGAAGTTATACTGTTTAATAAGTACAGGGTTCCTATAGGGCACAGTGGCTAACTGTGCCCTATAGGAATACAAACTGGTGTATTTTGGTGTAAAGTGACATGATAGCATTGCACAGTTGCTGCAGATGACTATCTTTGTTCCACCAAATCCCAAGGGTGCTCTACTGGACTGAGATCTTTTGACTGTGAAGGCAATCTGAGTACACTGAACTCACTGTCATGTCCAAGAAACCAGTTTTAGATGATCTATGCTTTGTGACATGCCCTGTTATAATGCTGGAAGCAGCCATCAGAAGATGGTACCTTGTGCTCATAAAGGGACCATTAAAAGGGACCATTACCACTACTGCCTAAGAAGTGTCCGGTGAGTGTCTATTTCAATTGTGCAATAAATCAGCTCAATAAAAATAAACAAATCACACTTAATTCAAAAAATTTGACAAACTAATTAATAAACCATAATTATTACTTTGCAAAGCACAAAACAAAATAACTTAAAATAACAAATTAGCCAATAATTTGTGTTTGTTTATTTGGTGATTTGAAGGCGCATGTACCGGTGGATTTATTTCTGCAGCCTTTAATCTTGTCTGGGAGAACACACTACCAGTAAAACAATGTTACAATGCAATATTTCTGTCTTTCTTAAAAGTCTGTTGTCAAACATAAAAGCAATCAATGAGATCCTTCTGAAATTAATTAAATGCAAAATACTAGAATAAACTTGGATGCGCGTGGAATAAGGATCAAATTGTTTTACATCCACAACAGGACGCTGTTAAACCTGTCATACATACAGATGTCAAAGGGTGAACAGATTCTGGTGATAAATCAGAGTGGCATGTGCTGTGTGCCACTAATTATCGCTCTTTTGCCTATCATTAAGCTACTGAATGTGCTCTTCTTCTTTTTTTTTTATGAACACCTATTTTAATTAAGAGAAATACTGCTGTGTGTGGAGATTAGTCACTTCACTTCTCTAAACTACTCCATTAATCTTACTCTGTGCACTGGAAGTCATTACATTCTGTTTCGGTCCATTTGTTTAGATCATATTGTAACTGCCATAATCTCTTTCCACTTGGACTGTGTTTGACTTTCTGTCATGAGCTGCAGAGTTAGAGTGTGTGTGTGTGTGTGTGTGTGTGTGTGTGTGTGTGTGTGTGTGTGTGTGTGTGTGTGTGTTTTTCATGCTTCATATTTTTTTATTTTCATGTAAGAAAGGGCTGTGGTCATGTTCATGATAAACAAACAATTTTTCTATTCCGTAAAATGTTTTTATTTTTATTATTTAAATAAGGTTAACAGTTGCTATGGGGGGGAGGCATCAAACGAGGCCTGAAGAATCAGGATCAGAAAAGGTCAGAAGTTGTTCTTTCTAGCTTGTAGTAAGAGATAGTTCATATTAGCCATATTTTCACTTCAGGAAAGGCTTTGTTTCCTTTAGATGAGGGTGCTGCATGAGTAAAACAGGCAGCAGACAGGAAATAGGACAACCACTTGCTAGCTGTGAACTGACAGGACTATTACCTGCGCTTTTGTCACATTAGTGCAAATTGGTGGAAATTCCCACAATCAGACATCACACAGTCTTTGTACTAGAGAGATGGCAGGTTAAAGGCTGTGTCATACATTTGCAAACGTGTCACCTACTGAGTGTGTTTTCTTTTATGCCAAAATACCTGCCCGGTGCTTTAGGTTTGATTTATTTGGCAGTTTGTTAATATGGTGCAGTTAGTGACTCCATAGTGTAGTGATTTACATAATAGTGTAACAAGCAAAAGATCTCATTCAAATCTGAGAAGAGACACAAAATGCTTTGAGGTTGTATGAGGAAGGGCATCCAGTAAAAATAAATAAATAAATAAAATCTGCTAAAGTCCAATTGCCTTAGTATTGATCGAATACTGATCCAATATTAGCATTGGTATTGATACTATCAATATTTGGATCAATCCGCCCACCTCTACTATCCTACTGTCCCTTTGTGAACAGGGGATTAGCCCGAAGTAGCTTTGTTCCAGTTGGGTGTGATGAGGGATGAGAATCTGTACCCATTGCTTCCACACCTGCAGCTTGTTTATCTCACCTGGTTTTGCCAGGTGGAGTAATAAAGTCAAGACTTTCCTAAACCTGTAATGTTGCTCATTCTCACCTCCATTAGGTAATGTAATGTGGGTTGTCTTTTGTTCATGTCATATGACAGCAAAATTAAAAGAAAACACAGAATTTTCTATGAAATTAAGTATAAAACTGAGAGCTTACATAATACTTTATGTACTATCGCTTCAGGTTGTAAGCTGACAGATTTTTACAATAGACAGTCTGTATATAGATTGATAGATAGATCGAGTAAGCATCACAGTGGCAGACATCCAAGAAAGGGTCTCCAGTATGAAGAATTGGACAGCACCAGGCCCTGAAATGTGTTACAAAATCAGTTTCACCCTTTTTTATTCCTCGGGCATCCAGAGACGGCACCGGACTCAGTAGTCATTTTCACAAAAACCTTTATTCATCTTGTTAAGCATGCATCTTCTAGAAGGGGAGATGTGCAAGGCCGGTGTCCCTCTCCAGATCTTCCACTCCTTTGTTTGTTTCAGTCATCTTTATAGAAGCGACCCCATCCTAAAACCCCGATGGTGTACTGCAAACTCTGTGTCTGTGTGTGTATGCACGAGCACGTGAGTGCCTGTGTGCGCGCACACGTGTGTATAGAATAGAATGACTTTATTGTCACTATACAGTCGTACAATGAGATACAGAGCATCTCCTACTCAGTGTAAACATGCTGGGGGGGGTACAGTTCTGCAGCGCTATGTACATATGGACAGTGTCTGTGTGAGTGCACGTGAGTGAGTGTGCATGTAGGTGTGGGTGCGTCGTAAAGCACTGTGTGTGTGTGTCTCTGTGTACGTGACTTCCTGCCGGTCATAAAAGTAATCTCCTCACTCAATCTACACCAAATTCCTTTAGACAACATACAAAACAGAGTTAACATATTACAAACACTGAGACCCCCACTCTGCATCCACTGGACCATTGGCCTCTTGTTGTCTTACATTTACATTTAGGGTGGAGAGTCTCCTGTAAACCTACTTCTAAGTTTATAACAATTATGAGCGTTTATTAAATTCAGGTTAAAGCATCAGCATCGCATTCCCTACTGTAGCTTCCTGTCTCATTTCATGACAGCAGACCCCCAGTGTCAATAAATTCCTTTCCCTCTAAACAATTACACACACTATCAGGCCTACAGCTAAGCCAAACTAAAACACAGACAAATCCTTCCCTATTCCTCTGATCTACTGCTGGACCGTCTCATCTAAGCAAATTTAACACATTGTATTCTAATAATTGTTTTCTTGTACTCACACATGGTTCACGCTTGCTGGCTGAAGAAGCTGACTGCACTCCACAAGCGCCTGGCAGCACAAAAGAACCAGCTGCTAGTTGACGAGAGACACCCAGAATGGCTAACCAAAGCCAAAGGCTGGACAGTCCTGATCCTCAGGGACCCCCAGAAGGGACCGGTCCTGTCCAACTACCGACCAATAACCTGCCTCAGCACCACGTGGAAGCTCCTATCAGGCATCATCAGAGATGGGCAGTAACGCGTTACTGTAATCTCATTACTTTTTTCAAGTAACGAGTAAAGTAAGGGATTACTATTGCAAAAACGGTAATTAGATTACCGTTACTTTTCCGTAGGAAGGCTGCGTTACTGCGTTACTAAAACCGTGATTTTTTTTTGCGAGAATGTCTCATGACAGTGACGTAAGCGAGTGCGCCGTTAGTGACAACAGCTGTGTGCAGATCAACAATGGATCATATATCAAGTGCGGGAGAGAGTATGAGCGTGCAGCATTTAAAGCGTGGAAGTAATGACCTTATTTTAAGTTTGAGTCCATAAAAAGTGACAAAAACATTAACATCCGTTGTGCGTGGGAAGAAAACTTCTTTTTACACCGAAAAAAACCCTAAACAAGCTCGTGCGCAATGACGGAATGGGAAACTCACAGAGAAACTCGCAGATTCTTCCACTGACCGCTGCGGCACACCTGCATCAGGGTAAACCTCCGCCTAACCCCACTCCTGTCATGATCCTGGGTCTTTTGACCCAGCGTTTTAAGTTTGAGTTTATTTTGTTCATTAGGAGTTCATTTGTGTATCCAACCCCGTTAAGTCTCCCTTGTCCTTCATGTGCTTCATGTCTGTGTTATGTTGTCATGTTTGCGTTTCATTAGGTTTCCCATTTTATTTTGAAAGAGGTCCTGTGTTCCTGCATTCAGTTTTACTCTTCCCCTGTGGCGTTGTTATGTTCATGTTGATCTACTGTGCCTTTCTGTTCCATGTTTCAGATCCCTATGTTCTGTCTCCCCCAGTCTGTTAAGTTCACATGTCTTGAGTTCCGTCAGTGTGTTTCCTGTTTTACTTTCAGTATGTTCTATGTTAATGTTTCTAGTTTTGCTTCCCTTGCCTCGTCCTGCTTAATTACTCTCAGCTGTGCTCTCCTCCTGTGGCTCATTCCCCCTCGTTATCCCTCAGTGTATTTAAGCCCCATGTTTCTCTTTGTCAGTGTTGCGTCCTCCCTCATAGCTGTGTGATTTTTCCCTGTGGCTCCTTGTGCTTTAGTTTTCCCAGTTTAGTTTACTTTGTATTGTTTTTCGTGTCCCACTTCACGCCAGCAATAAAGCTGTGTTTTTTGAGTTTACCTTTTGACTCTGTGAGTTTGCGTTTGGGTCCTACTCTTGCCTGCACACAGCCGTATTGTGACAGAAGGACGCAACCAGACAATGGACCCAGCAACTCATAATCCCTCCGCTGAGCTCCGGGAGGACATGATCTATGCGGTGGAGTTTCTATGCCAGGAATGGTTTGCGCTGCCCTTTGAAGAATACCAGGAGGAGTTAGCTATCCGTCTGCAGAGGATGGTTTCTGGACTTCCCTGGCTATTTGGCGCGCTAAACCCTCTCATCCAGGACTTCCTCGTTTCCACCGTACACGTCTGCCCAGATCGGCCTCTCCACTATGAAGACTCGGAGGAGGTTCAGCCCGGTCCACTGGAGGATTCGCGGGCTGGCACGTCTCCTCCCCCTCCTTCCCGGAGAAAACGGCGTTCACGCCGCCATCGTTCCACAGCAGCTGAGCAGACCACTTTCACGAGTAAAAGTGACTGTTTGCCACATTCTGATTCCAATCCTTCTGCCATTTCATCCACAGTTAGTCATGCTGCTCCTATGAACACTTTAGTTTTTCAACCAGCTCCTCCGAACCTTCATGATTCCAATCCTGTATCTGAGATTCTACGTAATGCTCTGCCAGTATCTCAGGGAGTTATTTTTTTCTGTGCCTCAGCTGGGAGGTGTAAATAGTAACAGAGTGCCTCCTACCATAGTTAAACTGGCTAGAAGACTTGGACTTGATGCCACTGAGCTCATGAATCAAGTTGAATTTTGTGTTCCACAGCCAGCCATGTTCAAACACACTCACCATGTTTTAGAGTCAGACCAAGTTCAACCTGCACCTCAAGTGACTGTTTTGGGTGTGGCTTCACCCCTGGACTTTGCTGCTCATCAGTCAGCTTATTCAGAAACGGCCTTTGCAAACCTACCTACGCCTGTGACCACTCCTGAGCGCCGCTCTCCACCACCTGTCCCGGCTCCCAGGGTGAGGCCAGCCAGGACACAGCCTACCTCCGTACCCGTACCTACTCCTCGGGTGGGAGCGGCTCGTGTCCGGCGGTTGCCTGCACCCATTCCTGTGTCCGCTGAAGGCTCAGGCGAGCCTATCCAGCCCCTGTCCTTGTGTTCTGTAGGCTCGGAGTTAGCCCAATCATCTGCACAACCAACCGCTCAACAGTCTGCTCAGCACTCCGTGGCTCCCACGCCGCCGCCTGTTTCAGCTGGAGGGCCCAAGGAGCCCGTCCAGCCTCTTGCCACGTCAGCTGGGGGTTCAGGAGAACCGCACCAGCCTCATGCCACGTCGGCTGGAGGGCCCGAGGAGCCCGTCCGGCCTCATGCCACGTCGGCTGGAGGGCCCGAGGAGCCCGTCCGGCCTCATGCCACGTCGGCTGGAGGGCCCGAGGAGCCCGTCCGGCCTCATGCCACGTCGGCTGGAGGGCCCGAGGAGCCCGTCCGGCCTCTTGCCACGTCAGCTGGGGGTTCAGGAGAACCGCACCAGCCTCATGCCACGTCAGCTGGGGGGCCCGAGGAGCCCGCCCAGCCTTATGCCACGTCAGCTGGAGGGCCCGAGGAGCCCGTCCAGCCTCACGCCATGTTAGCTGGGGGTTCAGGAGAACCGCACCAGCTTCACACCACGTCAGCTGGAGGGTCCGAGGAGCCCGTTCAGCTTCCTGTCTCCGCTGGAGGGTCCGAGGGGCCCGTTCATTCACCAGCTGCTCCACCAGCAGCCTCATCCCCGTTTGCAGCTGATGTGTCTTCATCCACGCTAGCTGCGGCCTCCGTGTCTCCGTCCACATCGTCACCTGGTCCAGCTTCATCAGAGTCTTCAGCCTCGCCTGGTCCAGCCTCAGAGTCTTCAGCCTCGCCTGGTCCAGCCTCAGAGTCTTCAGCCTCAGAGTCTTCAGCCTCGCCTGGTGGCCCTGCCTCGCCTGGTCCTGTTGCGCCAGCTGGAGGTTCAGCCAAGCCCGTCCAGCATCCATCCACGCCGTCGCCTGCAGCGCCATTATCTGGTCCTGCCTCGCCTGGTCCTGCCACGGCCCAGCCAGAGGTCGACGCCACACCTCTGCTTGTCTCACCTGCCAAGCCACATCCAGGTCCAGCACGGCTGTTTCCGGAGCCTGTCAGGACAGCCTGTCGACGGAAACCAACCAAACCATCCAAGGATTATCGTCCACGCCGTCGACCACCAGCCAATTCTTGTTCACGCCGTCGACCACCTGCCAAGCCGCCCGACGGTGTTCGTACCCGCCCACGTCGCCGCCGGCCACGAGCCAAGCCACCAGAGTGTGGCCAGCCATGCTTGCTTCGCCACCTTCCACATGGCCGGCCCCCTGAACCCTTGAACTATGGACTACTGTGCCATCGGCCTCCAGGTCGGCCACCTGAACTACTCCGCCATGAACTCCTTTTCTGCCGAGATCATGGTCGCCCTCCTGAGACAGGGTCTCGGACTCTTAAGCCCTTGTGTTTGGACTGAGTGCTTCGGATTCTTTGTTTTGTTTCTGGCCCTCCATCCTGGACCCCCGCCGCCCGCCCTGGGTGGGTTGTGTTGATTTTGTTTCATGTTTGTTTTCTTGTTGCTTCTTTTCTTTGTTCATGGTTTTGGGCGTCTGGAATCCGCCCTTGAAGGGGGGGCTCTGTCATGATCCTGGGTCTTTTGACCCAGCGTTTTAAGTTTGAGTTTATTTTGTTCATTAGGAGTTCATTTGTGTATCCAACCTCGTTAAGTCTCCCTTGTCCTTCACGTGCTTCATGTCTGTGTTATGTTGTCATGTTTGCGTTTCATTAGGTTTCCCATTTTATTTTGAAAGAGGTCCTGTGTTCCTGCATTCAGTTTTACTCTTCCCCTGTGGCGTTGTTATGTTCATGTTGATCTACTGTGCCTTTCTGTTCCATGTTTCAGATCCCTATGTTCTGTCTCCCCCAGTCTGTTAAGTTCACATGTCTTGAGTTCCGTCAGTGTGTTTCCTGTTTTACTTTCAGTATGTTCTATGTTAATGTTTCTAGTTTTGCTTCCCTTGCCTCGTCCTGCTTAATTACTCTCAGCTGTGCTCTCCTCCTGTGGCTCATTCCCCCTCGTTATCCCTCAGTGTATTTAAGCCCCATGTTTCTCTTTGTCAGTGTTGCGTCCTCCCTCATAGCTGTGTTTTTTTTTTTTGTTTTTTTTTCTTTTCTTTCCCCCCCCTGTGGCTCCTTGTGCTTTAGTTTTCCCAGTTTAGTTTACTTTGTATTGTTTTTCGTGTCCCACTTCATGCCAGCAATAAAGCTGTGTTTTTTGAGTTTACCTTTTGACTCTGTGAGTTTGCGTTTGGGTCCTACTCTTGCCTGCACACAGCCGTATTGTGACAACTCCTGCTTTACAGGTGAAAATAGAGCAACAGGACCGCTAGTCTTTGACTTTATTTATTTTCTGCTGTGTTTTACTTGCATCTATTTGAAAGAGTGAGTGTAAACACAAAAAAAATTATTTTATTTTATGTGCTGGAATGTGCAGAAAATAGGTTTAAATGTTAAACTAATTTCTTCAAGTCAGAGAATGGTGCATATAATTTAATTTTTGCTTGATGCATAAAGTTAAAAGATTAAAACTGATAAAACAAGTTTTAAAAAGAGACTTTTCCATTTGATTACATTTTGTATGATGGATTATGCAGAAAAAGTAGAATTGGGCTGAAAGATCTATCGCTTTATCACCTATTCAGGTTGTAAATAGTGTTTTTAAAAAGTAACTAATTAATTACTTTTGAAAATAAGTAATCAGTAAAGTAACGGGATTACTTTTTGGGGGAAGTAATCAGTAATTAGTTACTGATTACTTTTTTCAAGTAACTTGACCAACACTGGGCATCATAGGGGCTAAGATGAACAGGCACATGGGTCAATACACGAGCGGGGCACAGAAAGGGATGGGCAAGAGTACCAGAGGCACAAAACACCAGCTACTGGTAGGCCGAGCAGTCAGCCGAGACTGCAAGACTAGGCTGACCAACCTGTGCACTGCCTGGATTGATTACAAGAAGGAATATACATGTATTTTTTTTATCTATATCTATATCTATTTATATATATAGATTTTTTTTTTATTTTTACGTTTTATTTTTTTTACCTTTGGTCTCTGTTTCAAATAACGTTACACAAGCCTCTCAAAAAAAAGAAGTTGGATGGGATAGCTACACATTGACTGAGAAAAACAAAACTCTCCAAGGGACTCTTTGGAAAAAAAAAATACAAAATTACAAAAATATTCCTTTATTCCCACAGCATGGCCTCTGCGGAGTTGGAGCTTTTTAGCACTTGCCCAAAGTTGTTCAGTTAGTGATCTGGCATTGGTGATGCTAGTTGCGAATGCTTCCCTCAAGGTAAAAACCCAAGAGGGATAACTTCTTTTTTTCCCTGCAGAGAGACCTCTGCCAAGAATAAATGGTTTAAGCAAATAACATTTACAGGGGCGGGTACACTTATCTGCTTTGTACTAGAATAAACTCGGCATTTCTTTGTGCCTCATCCTCTCAGTCATTTTCTGTGGATGGACTTAATGACTATTAATTATATCAGTCAGCTGTCTACAGGGCATGAGCAGATGGACTGAGTGATCAAATAATGAGCCATGATGGATGCTTTTTTATGTGTCATCCAGTTATTTTCACACTTTCTGAAAAGCTCTGAGAGACTGGCTAATTCTTTGGGTGCACGGGGCCTGTTAGCCTATGGTAACATATCAAATTATGAAGAAGTACAAAAGACGGACGTAAACTCAATCCCACTACAGGCAGCGCTCGTCTTCATCACCTCCTTGCCCTTGCTTCTCCCACACTCAGCGGTTATGCGTTGTCTCGCTCCTTTAGGTCTGGCCCTCTTTAGCATCTCTGCAAAACCCGCAGAGCAAATGTTTTGAGATGATTTGGCCCCATCAAAGACTTAGATTTATTCACTCTGTTTCTGTATGATTGTTCTGCATACCAGATTCACAGCATGATTAAATCTACCTCCTACACACTCGCCTCCTCTCTACTGTCACTCACACCTCGCTAAGGCAGCACTGTCATAGTCTGTTATCAGGCTCGATATTCCCCCATTGGCATTTTCTATTCTGTCTAGAGAATAGGTATCAGAGAAAAAAGAAAACACAGACAAGGGAATGTTTTCTTTGGTAAATTCAGCCAGCAGGGAAGGAAAATAACAAAGCGAGGTTTTGTTTTGTTGAGAGAAATACTGAGTGGCCTTTCTCTACAGGGAGTCGACTGTCATAGCATTTTGATACAGGTACAGTCACATCACAGAACACCACAACAAACTCTTAGCAGTCATCAATTATGCTGCATCTCTTAACAATGCCAGTCTTATTCGGTCCCCTAGGAACACTCAAAATGAAGTGCTTGTTCAGTTAGTGTTGCTCCCTAATAGGTACACCTGCAACACATAGTTTTCTCTCTGACTGTGGAGTGTGTTCAAGTGTGTATCTGTAGGAGGAGGTAATTTAACACAACTTCAGCGTTTGCCTAAAGGAATGATACATTCAAACATTCTCGCTTTGTGTTGTTTACTAGTTCATACTCTCCATCCTGGCCTTACACTCAACCAAGTGCCTCAAATACTTATATGGGGGGTTTTTTCCCCTTGTGCTTCAGATGAAAAGCTAAATATATTTTCAGCTGAAAGTTTTCACATTTTTAATGTTTACACACAACTTTAAATATTTCATGGTTTCCTATCCTGACAAAGTTACACTTGTCATTACTTTTTATTAAAATGTCAACAGCGTTCATGTGAAAGCAATCACTGAGGTGATACCGAAATAGAGATTTTGTCATTTTTAAGTCCCGATTTGGTGTTTTGGTTCTGTGAGGAAAGTTACACTTTTTTGTAATTTTGCCTCTACCCAAGTTCTTTGGATTTTAAAATCAAGCAATCAAGATCTGATTAAAGTGCAGACTTCTAGCTTTAATTCAAGGGGTTTAACAAAAGTATCCCAATTTTCAAAAATAATCAACCGATCATTTCTTTTGTAGGTGAGGCCATGTCCTTAATTATTCCATAACAAATTAAGCAGACAAAAGTGTGGAATGGGGCCTTAAGAGATGTCAGTGGAAGTGAAGGCTGAGAAACCAAAATAAATCAATGAAAGAGATAGAGAAAAAAAAAAAGCAGCATGAATTGAGACATGCACAGGGTTGCACTCTCTGCTTAGACAGCGCTTCACAGTTCAGAACTTCAACGGCATTGCAAGGGGTGCCAACCATGGAAAAAGACTTTTGGACTGCCTTGAAGTGATTCTGGCAAACCATCGGGCTACTAAGGAGGAGAAAGTAGTGCCCTATTCACACAGTGCATTGTGTGTGGGGGGCACTGCTGACTTCAACTGTGGACATAGTGGGACCGTAGGTGTAGCCAAATGGTTGAAGGCTTCCACCTTGGTGAAATCAGAATCGTATCTCTACTTTTTGCAGATGAGGTGGTGCTGTTATCTTCATCAGGTGGTGGCCTCCAGCTCACATTGGAGCAGGTTGCAGTTTGAAGAAGCAGGTATGAGAATTACCACCTCCAAGTCTGAGGTTGTGGTCCTCAGACAGAAAACGGTCCAGGTCAGGGACAAGTTGCTGCCCCAAAAGGAGGAGTCCAAGTATCTAGGAAAGATTGACAGCTTTCCTAGATACTTGGTCTTTTGGTCACTACCCAAGTTTTGACAGTGACCAAAGGAACAAGACGGTGGATACAAGCAACAGAAATGAGCTTTCTCTAAAGGGTAGCTGGGCTCTCCCTTAGAGACAGGGTGAGGAGTTCAGCTATTCGAAAGAGGCTCACAATAGACCCACTACTCCTCCGCAATGAATCAGAATCAGAATCAGAATACTTTATTGATCCCTGGGGGAAATTACTTTTTGTTACAGTGCTCCATTTTAAACCAACATTAAGACAAGACAGACAATACGCTAACTAAGAATAGTACAATATATACATATATATACATACATACATACATACATACATAAGTCACTTATAAATAAATAGTTGGAAAAGAAACATGTGTAGCTGTAGCAGCAAACAGTGTGTTAAGTGGATGCGTTGTACAGGGAGATGGCCACAGGCAGGAATGATTTCCTGTGTCGTTCAGTGGTGCTTTTCGGTAATCTCAGTCTCTCACTGAACGAGCTCCTGTGACTGACCAACATGTCATGGAGTGGGTGGGAGGTGTTATCCAACATTGTCTTTATCTTGGACAGCATCCGCCTCTCCGACACCACCTTGAGGGAGTCCAGCTCCATCCCCACAACATTGCTGGCCTTACGGATCAGTTTATTAAGTCTGTTGGCATCTGCGACCCTCAGCCTGCTCCCCCAGCATGCAACAGCATAGAGGATCGCCACAACAGACTCATAGAAAATCCTCAGCCTTTTCTGGCAGATGTTGAAGGACCTCAGTCGCCTCAAAAAATAGAGACGACTCTGGCCCTTCCTGTAAAGTGCTGTGGTGTTTTTAGCCCAGTCCAGTTTATTGTCAATGTGTACTCCAAGGTATTTATAGTCCTCCACAATGTCAACACTGACCCCCTGGATTGAAACAGGGGTCAAGTGTTTCCTGGTCTTCCTGAAGTCCACGATCAGTTCCTTGGTCTTTGCCACGTTGAGCTGCAGATGATTCTGCTCACACCACGTGACAAAGGAGTCGACCACAGCCCGGTACTCTGTCTCATCATCCCTGCTGATGCATCCAACCACCGCAGAGTCATCAGAAAACTTCTGAAGATGGCAGGTCTCTGTGCAGTGGCTGAAGTCTGTGGTGTAGAGGGTGAAGAGGAAGGGGGAGAGGACAGTCCCCTGTGGTGCCCCTGTGTTGCTAATCACCTTGTCAGACACACACTGTGGGAGACGTACATATTGTGGTCTTCCTGTCAGGTAATCAACAATCCAGGACACCAGAGAAGCATCCACCTGCATCGCTGCTAACTTATCACCCAGGAGGGTCGGCCTGATGGTGTTGAAAGCACTGGAAAAGTCAAAAAACATGACCCTCACAGTGCTCGCCGGCTGGTCCAGATGGGTGTAGACACGATTGAGCAGGTAGATGATGGCGTCCTCTGTTCCGAGACGAGGCTGATAAGCGAACTGAAGGGGATCCAGGTGTGGTCTTACTATGGGTCGCAGCTGGTCCAGGATGAGCCTTTCCAGGGTCTTCATGATGTGGGAGGTCAGTGCCACGGGCCTGTAATCCTGGGGGCCACTGGGACGAGGCGTCTTTGGTACAGGGACGAGGCATGATGTCTTCCACATCACCGGGACCCTCTGCAGACTCAGACTCAGCATAAACAGTTTATGAAAGACTCCACACAGCTGGGGGGCACAGGCCTTGAGGACAAGGGGACTCACTCCGTCTGGTCCAGCAGACTTGCCTGAGTGAAGTCTCCTCATTTGCATCTCAACCTGGTATTGAGTGAAGGTGATGGGTGGGGGAGGGGTGTCAGGAATCTCACAGGAGGCAACATGTGAAGAGAGAGGCTGGCACAGTGGTGTGGCTCTGGATTCCAGGCTGACTGCAGGTGAGGTTGTGGGGGTGGGAGCAGACACTGTGGTGTCGAATCTATTGAAAAACAGATTCAACTCGTCGGCTCTATTCTCACCTCCCTCAGCTCCCCTGCTGTTGGTTGGCCTGAATCCAGTGATGGTCTTCATGCCCCTCCACACCTCTCTCATGCTGTTCTGCTGGAGTTTCCACTCCAGCTTCCTCCTGTAATTGTCCTTAGCCTCTCTGATCTTGTCCTTTAGTAACACCTGGATCTTCCTCACCTCCTCTTTGTTGCCCCCTCTGAAAGCCCTCTTCTTGTTGTTGAGGAGGGCTTTGATGTCCTTAGTCACCCACGGCTTGTTATTTGGGTAACAATGAACAGTCTGAGCTGGAACAATGGAGACGGTGCAGAAAGTTATGTAGCCTGTGATACACTCAGTAAGCCCATTGATGTCCTCGGCGTGAGGCTCACAGAGTGTTTCCCAGTCGGTCACCTCGAAACAGCCCTGTAGTTCCGCTATTGCCTCCTCTGACCACCTCCTAACAGTCCTGGTGGTCACAGGTTCCCTCCTCACAATTGGCACATAGCGGGGGGTGAGGTGAATCAGGTTATGATCTGACCTACCAAGTGGGGGGAGGGAGGAGGAGCTGTATGCATCCTTGACGTTAGCATACAGTAAGTCTAAAGTTTTCTCTCCCCTGGTGGGACAGTCCACATATTGTTTGAATGTTGGTAGTGTATTGTCCAGTGATACATGGTTGAAGTCACCCGAGATCACAATAAAGGCACTCGGGTGCTGAGTCTGTAGCCGAGCTATGGCAGAGTGGATAGTGTCACATGCAGCTGTGGGGTTAGCAGAGGGGGGAACATAAACAGCCACCAAGATGATGTGAGAGAATTCCCTGGGTAAATAATACGGCCTGAGTCCAACAGCACACAGTTCAGTGTCCGGGCAACAAATCCTTTCTTTGATTGTTATGTTGGCAGGGAAAGGAGA